>NC_088171.1:144588249-145229291 GCF_028769735.1 Zonotrichia leucophrys gambelii
CAGCATAAAAATACCCATTAAAACCCAAATAGTATTAATCTCTCACTTCTGTTCTGAATCCAAAAAGATGAAAAGAAGAAAGATGTAATTTACCCATCGTCTTGCTTCAACTTAGGGTTAATTATATGTAATTATATATAAATCAAGTAACATTTGTCATTTTCTTCCCCAAAAAACATCCAGTGATTGAGGTACCAGAACTCTTTAGACAACCTGTTTTCTGCATTGTAATTAATTTTTTTGGTGCTAGTTTAAAGTTTTTAAAAGTGTCTAATCTTAAACACTGGAAATTTCCCTTGTTTGGACTTTGAATCCAATAGGTCTTCCTTCCACAGATCCCAGTCATGTCAAGAAGTAGATTGTAGCAGGTTGTTGCCTGTTCTTCAGGCTGGCCTGTAATACATTCAAAAACAGTTACAGATTGTCCATCCAGTCTTCCCCTTTCAAGGCCAAGTGGTTGTTATTTATTCAATTATTCCTTGTAAGTCATGTTTTCCAGATCTCAATTATCATATCTAGATTTTCACCATTTAGTCCATGTTAGTCTCCTGCTTTCTTGATGCTGAAACCTGGGCTTTGAGCTTCAGAATACACAGAACACATGGAATACATGGATTACATGTTCCAGGTAGTTTCTTTCAAGTGTCTGACACAGTATCAGCGTTTCTTTTTTTCCTTCATTTTGGTGTGGGTCTTTTGGGGGTTTTGGTTTACTTTTTTAATGTTTGTTTGGGTTTTTTTTTCAGTTGGTGAGTGATTTGGGGGGGGGATTTTTAGTTTTATGGAGTTTTCTCATGGGTGAGGAGTGTTGGGTTTGTTGTGATTTTTGTGTTTTGTTTTTTTAGCAGATGATACTATTGGATCTTATTAATGTCATCAAATTGGTGAAGTTGCTTTTTCCATATCCCCAACTTCTCTGAATTCCTCTGAAGTTTGTACATTGTTCTGAAAAAGATGTGTGTTTCAAAGTCATACCACATGATCTGATATGACATAACATCTAAAATAAATCTCTCTTCCTGTAACTGTCTTGTTTTTGTTCCTCCAAGTGCATTTATATTTGCAGATTTTTTCTACTTCAGGAGAAAAGTAAAATAAATTGAGAAAGAAACTGCACTAAAACCTTGTAAAAATGTCTAAACCTGCAAATGAATCTGGGGAAAAAGCAGGCAAAGGAAGCATAGACAAGAAGTAATTATCCAAACACTTTTAGTAAAGGATGGACTTATTTGTGTGAAGAAAAAAAAATTTCAAGCTCCATTAGGTTGCTATTAGAAACCTCTCTCTAAAATAAAAAAAGAGATAAAATTTCTGAACAATTTATTAGAATTCTGGACATCTATTTAAGCAGAGGAATTTATAGAGATCTGAATGTTGAGAAATTTTTGTTGTGAAGCACATAATGATGACAATATCATTTTCTGCAAACTTTTTTGGAATAAGCTCTAGACAAATTACACAGAGGACTCTTTCCTGCATAAGGAGGTATTAAACACCAGTAACCTGGAGAGTCTTAAAATATGTTAGGGGAGACAGCAGAAATGCCAACACCCTTTTGTGCTCAGGAAATGAGACCTTCATCATGTTTCAATAGCTGAGGTGATTTACCACTGGAACAACCTTACAAGCACCACAGAGATTTCTTCACCACAAAACAATGTTCATGTTTATTTCCCAGTAGAAACATGACTTAACTAAAAAAAAACTAATAATACTGTGGCAATCATCTGGGCAGCAGTGGGTGACAGCCATGCTGAGGTTACTGCAGCCATGGAGAGGACACTGGAGAGGTCCCATTCTTTTTGGGAGCTATTCCAAGGAACCATGGTCAGAATCCAGTGATCAACTTAATTTACAATTAACGATTAACTCACCTAAAATGAAAAGGCAGGCTGAGCTAAGAGAAAGAAAAACAATGCTTCATTTTTCAGCTCAGCCCACTCTCACCTTTACCTGCCTTTCAAAGTAAGCAATGAATGTAGGGAAGGAAGGTTTTCTGTCACTCTCTGGATAGAAATGAGGAAACTAAACTTTGGTTTTGCTGGGAAATCACTGTGCTAAGATGGTGTCGTGTTTGTAATGCCATGGACATTGTAATGCCTGTGCTAACCCAGCTGGCAGCACCACAGATGGCAGGAGCTGGATTCACCAAAACTGAAACTCTCCCAGCAGCTGCCTTGTGACACCCTGCCTCTAACATGAGCATTGCCTAAATCCCTTCAGATCTGGAGATGGGAATAGATTGCAAAAATAATTCAACCCCAAAGCTGGAAAACTCCCCACATATCACCAAGATAAATGAGGACTGGTTTAGAGAGGCTTCGTATTTCAGATTTTTTCTGTTTCAGCTGTGGTTAGATATTATGTCATTCATTTCACCAGCACACCAACAGAAAAACACATCTCCTGAGCAGGCAAGGATGGCTGGCTCTCCTGGGGCAGGTGTGGCCCCTGTCCCAGCAGGGACAGCAGCACCATCTGCCCAGCAGGGCCCAGCTCTCCCTAACTCATCCACACACAAACAGAACAGTCACGAAACTGATGAGTGAAAGTCTGGGATAAATGGAAGGAAGGCAGCTTTATGTGGCTGTAAATCACTCCCCACCCTGCTGACACGTGCACTGGATGGGATTTAATGCAGGGATCACCTCTCTGCAGGACCCTGAGCCCATAGACAGGAGTCATTTGTTGTCAGTATCCCCCTCCTTTGGTGAACAGCAGGATGGGGAAAGCAATTTCAGGTTTGTGGAAAAGGGAAGAGTGGTGAGGAAGCTGGAAACTGCCCCAGTGAGCTGGATTTGAAATCCCAGTGCCATAGGAAGGGATATTTTGCCTAGGCAGTGTTTTAGGAGAGGATGGATTTATTGCAGCTTAACTGAAAATGCAGAGCAGGTTTTGTGTCAGTGGGAACTGTGCTGCTCAGAGACAGACACAGAGGGGCAAAAGCACAAGCTCTGGAAAAACAAGGATCATACCATTACTCTGGGTATCCCAGAATTGCCCTGTATTCTTTTACCTGCAGTTCTCTGTGCTTCCTCACTGTCAGAGGGAATTGTGTCTTAATATTTCAGAAAGGTTTATGCAGACTAAGCCATTAATATTTGTGAAATACTCATGTAATATGAATAAAAAAGAGAAATGTCCTGACAAAACCTAAGTGGGGCAAGTTTTGACTGATATTCCTCTCACAGGGCTGATACCAGGCATTTAGGAATGACTAATGCAGAATATTAAAGCAAATGTTATATTAATGAAAACATACAAGGGACAGAGCCATGGCAGACCATTACAGGGACCAGCCCACCTCAAACAGTTGCATTGATGATGCCAATTTACATCAGTGATAGAACAGAATAATCTTTTTTACAGGATTCTGGCTGAGACAAGTTCTGCATCAGGGAGAAATGAATATGCACAGAACTGCTCACCATGTGAGGTTAAAGCTAGCATCTCTGGATGCAAATTTGCAAGTATTTGTTGGCTTGCAGGCAGATGCTGCCTCTGCTGCTGCTCATTCTTTTGCCATGCAGTGGGAGAGGATGGAAGGAACTTCCTGAGCCCAGGTGAAGAATTGTCACCCAGCTCTTCAGCAGGACAGGGGAGAAGTGCTGACTCTCGGAGAGCTCCCAGTGCCTAAGGTGGATGTGGAGGGGAGCATTTGCACCAAGCTGTTCCCAGAAGAGCAGCACAGGGCAGGGTGTGAGTGGATCAGAGCTCCTGAGCCTCCTGCCCACCCCATGGGACATTACCATTCCTGTCAGCATCTTTGCAGCCGCACAGGGAGAACTGGCAGGAATGTCAATGTTTCAGTGCAGCTGCAAGGAGAGGCTTTTTTTTTTTTGCAAACACAATAATCAGGTGTGGCAGGTGTGAGATTTTTTTTAAAATTTGGCCTTAACAGAAAATTCTGAACATTGATAATTCAGACTAAATACATTTCTAAGGTGATATTTCTAAAGAAATGAGAATGCTGCTTGTCTATCAGTTCTGTCAGACCATACCAGGCAAATTTAAAAACAAGTAAAACCAACAACAAAAAAAAAAAGAAAACAAAAACCCCACAAACAAAAAATTAAAAGGCATAATTTTTTTTTTTTTTTGCAGAGAAGTCTAAGGGAATCACATCACTCTCATTCTATAAAAAAGATCATTACAGGGATCCCAATGTCAGTGGAAGACAAAGATCTGCAATAGCTTCAGCACTCTTAACCCTCTTGAAAGGATGAAGTGTAGGGTGCCAGAGGCAGGGGAGATGATTGTACAGAGAATGTGCTTTGCAGAGATTTTGGCAGTGAGACGTGGGAAGAAGCAAGGAAGAGGGAAGACAGAACGTCCCTGTCCTGCAGCCATTCCAGAAAGGAGAGTGTCAAATTGATTAGACACGAAGTACAAGTGGCATCTCTGTTTTACATTTTCTTAGAGCCAGGTCCAGAAATATCACCCAGGTGAATTCATACTTTGCTTACCCTTTGCAGAGACTGCTTTCAAAGATGTCAGCCATCCTGGACATTTTCTTTTGCAATGATCTGGGTTAGTAGCTATCAGAGTCAGAACATTACCAGGAGCCCATTAGTTTTGCTGGTCTGTCTATGGCTGTTAATTTTCATCTTCTAGAAAGCAAATGCAAGCTGTTATGGCTCCAGACAGCTTCAATGTATATACAACATATATCCAATAAATGAGCCAGATAGCATGCACAAAGAAGGAAGTATAATCTACTAAACCAGCTGACAAAACAGGTGTTGAAAATTTTCACGCCTCAGATTAACTGGTCTGTGTTTATTAATTAATATGAAATACGATTAGCAATAACATAGAATGTAGAATCTTTTTCTGTTTTGCTTCTTAATTAGTACAATAAAATGTTAACTATTAAAGAAATTTATGTCCCAGCCTTATTGCACTGGAATTTTCCACTGCTGTGTTGAACACTGAGAAAGAAAAAGCTATGTTGTAATTCTGCAATGATCTACATCCTGAATAATTCAAAAGGGAAGTTCACTGTATGCCTGCAACTCTGATTACAGTGAAAGACAGTGGCACTAGACTGCCCACTGATTAAAAGCATCTCCAGCACCTTATTTATAATTAGGGACCTGAAAAGAACAGTGCAGGAAAATGTGTAAGTGTTCCTCAAATATCATAGAAAATGCTGGGGCTGTGGAGTGATAAATGACCTGACCTGTAATTCAATCTTAGCTTTCTAATGATCTCATTGATCAGTCACATCTCCCAGCTGTGATGCATGATATCATCTGAACCCTCTGCTATTGAGTTATGGCTTTGTTATAAATCCCACATTACCCATTATCCTTACACTGAATATACTCTACCTTATTACAGTAGCACTCAACTGCCCTGTCAGACTTGAGGGGCTATTGGTTTTCCTGACAGGAATTCTGGTTCTCAGAGGATTACAGATCAGCTAGGAGAACCGACTCTGAGCTGAGCATCGCTGCCTGACCTTAGGAGGGGGAGGATGAGATTGGGATTTGGGTGATAGCCTTGGCCTGGCAAAGAGCTTGTGCAAGTCCTTGCTCACACAGGCTACACACACAACCTTGCCCAGGGCATTGAGCAGCTGAGTGCTCCAGGGTGTGGCTGTATCCCCTGGCAGACTGGGGAGCAGAGGGGTCTGAACCTGCTCTTGGATAGTGAGCAACATCCATGCAGGGCTGAACCCTCTGATGGAGACGGGGCCTGGCTGAGGCTGCAGGAGCAGCTTCATTGTGCCTGACTGTCTGTATTTATATGGGGAAGGTGGGGTGGATCAGGCTCTTCTTCTTTGGGAAAAAAGGATATACTGGTAATAACAGTCCTTCTGCAGAGGGTGAGTTAACAGGACACCTTAGAATTCCCAGTGGGATGGAGCTCCCTGCACACACTTCACCATTGTGCTGGCATTGACAGGGGAAATGATATCAGTTTAGGAGGGGAAAATGCTTCTCAGTGCTTTGGGCTTCATTGCATGATGCCATAATGGGTCTGTGTTCTCCAAACTGGCCCAAACTGGGGCACAGCTGAGCAGGGCCCTGTGTAAGAGCTGCCCAGGGAAGGGGCTCCTGAGACTCCAGGCTCCCTCCTTGCCCTCTCCAAAACACCCAATTGGCAATGCTGAGGGCAGTGGTGGATGAGCTCTTGACTCCTCAGGTATCCACAGTGCTAAATGAGAGGTGTGTTGTCACTTCCCAGTGCAGGGAGCAGCAGGAGTGGGGCTGCTCCAGAAGGGACACAGCCAGGAGAGACCAAGCCCAGGCAGACCCTGTGCCTTCAGCAGCAGGGCACAGAGCCCAGCTCCAGAGTGACACAGCCCTTGACCAACAGCCCCAGGCAAGACTCAGGTCTTGCAGGGTCCATGAGAGAGCAGTCAGGAGTAGCAGGATGTGGGGCTGGTGACAAACTACTTTTGTAGTTTGTCACCTTACTCATTTACTCATTTAAATGCCACCAGTCTCACCTTCTAGCCAATCTCACACAACAGCTTGGCCAAGGACCTTCTTCTCCTTTCTCTCCTGTCCCAGGTCAGCTGTTCTGTCTTTGTCAGACTGTAGAAGGTCAGTGTGTGTCTGAACATGATGAGGATGTGCCAGACTCAACCCACTGAGCCAAGGAGGTGTTTGCTGCTGTGGATCTCAGAAGGCTGAGCTCACATGGGCTGTGCTAAAATGGCTTGTCATGCCTTCCAAAAGCAGGAGCTGAAAAGAACAGGGCTTGCTCTTGCTTAGCACACTGATGTCTTCTGATAATGCCTCTGCAACCCAATCTCTGTCTGAACTGTCTCTGCTCTTCACGAGAAAAGCATGTTACCTTTTTTTCCCAAGGCATAGTGATTAATTAAACTTGTCTGAGTCAGTTTAATTCCTCTTTAAGCCATTTTTCTTATTTTAGAACATATGATTCTGGCATTGTGACATTTTAAAGTTCAGTGACAGTTTGGGGGTAGTCTGCTCTGAAGAGTCAAGGTGAATTTTCAGTGAGCAATTCAATGATGCTTCAAAGAATTCTCACCAAGGTACTTTAAAAAGTCCAGTCAAAAATAAATTTTAAAGTGGTGTCCTTATTCCAGCCATGAAAATCTTAGCCTCATCTGCAGAATGGCCTGGATGCTTACCTCTGTGCATGGGATCAGTAAAAAAAGGTGTAAGAAAAAAATCATTAGGACCTGTTCAGTGCTTTGCAAGAAAAATCTATGAATGATAAACAAGTACAATGGATATATATATTTTTCCCCATAGCTGTACCTATTAATTTCTTTTTAATTTGCAGTGCTCATGTACTCCTTGGCTAATAAAGAAAATTTATTTCTGCTAGTAAAAACTGGTATCTTATCCTAATTTTTGAGTCATCATAAATGTTTCTCCTTTCACCTGCTGTAAGCAGACAGGGCAATGAGTGAGTTACCTGCTCACCTTTACTGATCAGCTGATTCTTCCTAGGGGAAGACCAGTTTCCTTTCCTGAAAAGATCATCAGTAAAACTGTCAGAACTTTGTTATGTATTGAGATCAAACTGGATAGTTCTGTGTATTTTGTTTTCAGTCAGTTCCACCACATCCATCTACTTTTAGTAAAGAAAAAAATCCCAGCACATTGTGTACTCATTTGTATGTGCTGAATCTAGTGGAAAAATGTGATAAGGTGGGAAGGAAAGAATAAAGTAAGATTCCCAGAGCCAGCTGATATCACTGCTAATTAAAAGAAACATCATTAGTTTCCCTGTTCTGTAAGTTAGGTGCATTTAATAATGTGAAAAGGAAAAAAAAAAAAAAAAAAAAACCAAAAACTGAAGCTGTTTTCATGAATCACACCTTAAGACATGACTTTTCTTTAAGGACACATTCCAAAAGCCATTAATGAATCTGCATCAACTTCTGCAAACTTTGATTCAAACCTGAGAAGTTTCCAGTTTGCTTCCAGCATCGAGTGTGAATGGTGCTCATTAATGTTCTGGGTAAAGGCATTCAGCTCCAACACTCAGACCTTTTATTTAGGTGTCCACTTCCAGAGCTGTCTTTCAGTGGCTGCAGCAGGGGCTGGGGCCATTTGGGATGCCCAGCAGCTCCCACCTGGGCTGCAGGTGTTGGTCCAGGAGGGCACAGCTCAGCCACTGCCCTGTCAGCCCCACACCTGACCCACAGCAGCTGAGAGAGCTGGATGCAGCCTTTGGTCCCAGTGGCTGTGGTGGGACCTGGAATGTCTGACTCACATGTGACTTTAGGCATCTAAATTCATTAGTTATGAGCGGAAGCCCTCCCCAAGTTTCTACCTGAGCTCTGGAGAAATCAGCAGAGTGCACAGCTCTCCTGCATCAGTCTTAGGGCCACATGAGGTGTTCCTCATCTCCAGTGATGGAAACAGAAACAGAGGGTTGCCTGGTGTTACCTCCAGGGAAGCAAAAATGCTAAAGGGTGAAGGCTGGGTAGGGTTAAGAGTTGCTGAGGCAGTTCAGCACATTGCAGAGAAACAGAAAGTTCTCTCAATACTTCTGATTACAAGTTCATTTGAAGGCAGGAAAACACTCAGGATGCACAAGACATGATGTTAACAACAAGCAAGCTTTGTGATCTGACAAAGGGCAGGAATGGTGCTACACACCTTTTAAATTGCATTTCCTCCCTGACAAAGCCATTACAAAGAAAAGCTTCCTAGTGATCTGTGTAATAGAAGAATAAACTGAAATGTGTGTTTCACCAAACAGGCCCAGTAGCACTGGAGCTGAACTGCCCCTGAGGACAAAACAGGATGCCACACTCTTTTCTGGACCTGTGTAGTCACACCAACCAATGCAAATGCACTGTGACAGCCAGACAGCCCTAATCACCATCACAAAAAGCTGTCACTGCCACATATTTATCCCCTGCTGACAAGCCAGATTCAGGTCCTCTGGTTACTGAATCCATTGCATAGTCTGCTTCAGCAAGATAACAAAAATGCCAGTAGGAAGTGTGAAAGGAGCTGCCCCAGTTATCCATCCCTGTCAGGCACTGAAAAACTGTTGCTTCTCTGAGGCTGGAGGCTGGCTGGGGAGGGGAGAAGGGGCAGCCAGACAGGTTCCTTTTGGAGCTGTGCTGAAACTCAGATTAACACCCATACCAAGGATAAAATATGTGAAGCACCCAGTGTGTCTGTTTTATCACTCATGAATATAACTCAAAGAGTTTAAGTGGTCCTTAAATAGCTATTTGGACTAATATTTCTCATTATAATACATTACATAACTGGCTGTTAGGAAGCCAAACTGTAAAGATTATTAAAAGCCTGAAAGCATTCAGCTCCATTCCTTACATTTTTTGTCAATTGTGTGAGTGCTTATCAAAGATGGAATAGAATGAAGACATCCCCACATACACATATTTGGTAACCATTAGATAGCATATGAAGCAAAGATCCATGACTCCTTCTCCAGGAACAGGAGCAGGTAGAAAATGATGTCAGAAAGCTGCATTTTGTGATCAAGCACCTTTCCTTCAGGGATTCCTGGTGACACAAACCATGGAGTTGTGTTTCAGTCTGGGTTATGTGAGCCTAACCTAGCCTATGCTATTAGACCTATAAGTGAGGTGTATCTTACCTTTAATGCTCTACAAATCAAGACACCAGTGTTACTTCCTAGTTTATTCTTCTCCTAGCAGTGACTCTGTGGGAACAATTAATTCTTTCTGGTTTAGGATGTGTTATCCCACATCTGAATTCACCACAGTGTATTTTGGAGCAGCAACTGCCACCCTTGCCAGATAAACCAGTAATCCTCCTTCCCTTCAAAGGACAGCCTCTCTGAATATAGGTTTAGAAGATAAATGCAAAAATGTGTCTAGTTGTAAGATTAATGTCTAGGAATGGGTAAGATTGTTTTGTAATTTCAGTGCCTGGCCTGGCAGATTTGTATGGGAACTGAGTATTTAAGAATGATCATCCTAATGAAGTTTTAGAAACATGAAGGTACTCTAGAGGAAAATTTGGACTTTTGCATATAAAACAACGCATATTTGATGTTCAATTATGTGTAAAACACTTGCCCAGAGTGCAAAAAGCAGAAAAATCTGGCACGTGCCTCATTCTCAGGTTCTCTTCACCCAAACAGAGCCCAGTGATTGGGCACCCTTGAGGGTGTGGAGCATGGTTTGACCTACCTAGCTCCAGAGGGCAGCTGAAACATAGACAAGTAAAATAAAAGAGAAACAATAGCTCTTCCAAGTGTAGCTGCAGTCGTGAGGTTTGTAGCTCTGTGGCATCCATAGTTGCCATGGTGATGCTACAGAGCACAGCAATAGGTCCAGGTGTAGTTAAGGTTACCAATTTCATTCCATACCTTTGGATTCTCATATCTTTGCCCTAAAAATACTCCCACTAAATCAAGCATGTACAATTCATTGTGAAGATATTAATCTGAATCTGTTCCATTTTCACAGTGCTTGAAAACAAAGCAAAGCTCACCTAGAGGATGAAGGTTTTATGATTGTTTACAACCAGCCAGCTATTTCCTTTTTTTTTTTTTTAAGTTAAACAAGATTTGCTTAATCCATTTTCCAGCTGGGTTAGAGGAGATGGAAAATATTGTTTTGTTTGAAAAAAAAAAAAAAAAGTCAGATGAACCTATAAACAACTTACATGCCTTTAAAAGGCACATTATAAAATTGTTTCAGTATAGGACTGCAAATTTAACTTGTGCATGGGTGTCAGAATCTGTAAATGTCATTTGATATTCAGTTATCAGTCCTGAATACTCTCTTCTCACTGAATTCACAGCTGTATACCTTTACCCCAGTGTGCATAAGGAGCAAAACCACAGAACACCTAATGAAAACTAAGAACCAGAGGCAAAGCAATGCAGCAGTTACATGATCTTCTGAGCACAAAAAGCTGCCTTTGTGTGCACCTATCCCATTGTTTCTATTGTCACAGTACCTGCCAGCTTGGTTATAAATGAAATAAAGAATGAGTCCATCAAGAACCTTTACCTGTAGCACCAAACACGAGAATGAAGCAGAGTTGTTTGGCTAAGAAAGCTCCCCTGCTCTGTTTGTGACAGCCAGTGGGTGACAATGCACACCCCTGCTCCTGCTGAGATTACTGCTATCAGACAGCCTTTGAGCCACCTGCCATCCATTGTTCACCTGTTAGCAAAGCCAGACCTGTGCTGTCACTTGAGTAGAGGAAAGCCACTCTCTCCTGGTCCTGGGAAAACTTCTCATTACAGTGGTGACAGAATCATCTCAAGGAGCAGAGCTCCCTGACAGTGACTGTTTTCTTTTGTGTTTTCAATGCAATTCAAGGGAAACTGAGAAGAAAACAAAAACTTGAGAGATGATAGCAGGTGCAGTTAAAAGAGTCCAGGACAGCCTAAGATTGTCACAAAAAGAAAGAGCACAAAGTGCTGAAAATACCAAACAGCCCTTCAGAGAGCTCAGCTCCTTCCACCCACGCTCAAGCAGACCCTCTGTGGATCCTGAGTCTGCCTTCCTCTCCATGAGGACATCTCTGTGCTCAGCACCCTCCCTGATGATCAGAACAACTAATCAGAACTAAATCAACCAGATGCCAACAGATCATACTGATGGGGGAGTTTATAAGAGCCCCATGCTCAGTATTTTGCTTTCTCAGTCTCTGTCCTGAAGTTTGCTCAACATTCAATGCTCAGTTTTCCCAGCTTAGAAAATGTGGAGGGAGCCAAACGTGAGGGTAGCAGGTAAGCAAGAGAATTTACTACTCCAAATCTGTGATAATTTAATAATATAAGAACTAGGTCCATCTATGGATAAAAAAAAAAGAAAAAAATTTAAAAAGTGTATTGTTGGTTTTACACTGGCACCAGTGGGAGCTGGAGTAGGGCTCAGTCTCACCTCCTGGGTGGGTTGGAAGTGGACACCCAGAAGCAGCATACCCATTCCTCTTCCATAGATTCAGATTACTATCTCCATACCAGTTTGACACCTCTTACTTCTACTAATTTTTCAGCAGGCCACCCCAGTACTTTCTCCCTGGCTCTGCTCCAGCCTTCTTGTAGCAGAGAAAAGAGGACAATAGGAGACACTTCCACCCTGTCAGAAATATTTTTTTCTTACTGGGATGCAGGTGCCAAGCACCTACTCATCTCTGAATCCCTCTGCCTGTAGAAAGCTGAGCCTTGTTCATTGACTTTCAGATCTGAATACAGTAAGGAGATCACAGACAGGAAAATTTGGTCCTATTCCTGAGGTGGATGCTATAATATACCAGTATTTGTGACATTTGAGGGTTATTTTAAATCTGTTTCCTCAAGTTTTTACCAGAAAGTGAGTGTTGTATGATGCATTTTTTAAATTCATTAATTTTCACAAATTTACATGCTCAGCAAAGACTTTAACTGAAGTCTAAGAAAGAAGAACTTCGAACAGAGATATTCATGACATGAGGCTTGCATCAGCCACCATATTACATTTCCCTGGAACATGGAAACACAAAGCTCAAGAGGTCAGTGCACATTGTATGAGTTGGGTATCCTGGACTGACACAGATCCTTATGGACAGAGACCTGATTGCACATCTGTGCATTTAATTGATTTCTTGGACGTTCACAATTGTCTGTATGAGAAACTGAAATGGTTTTTGTATTTTTTTGCTTGTTTTTCAAGGGTCCTGGAGAAAACTCATTCTGGTTTATGACAGACCCTTATGAGTATGGGTTATGTAAGAAGCAGAACATTTACATACAGTGCTGGGCAAAATGTAGGCAGCAGGTCTTTGCTGCCAGTTTCCAGTCTTTTTCCTAACTTGCTCAGGCCAAGCTGAGCCCAGGCTCAGCTCTGCATAGAGCTGACTAAGCTTTAAATACATCTCTACACTCCTGTTTGGCTGCAAGCCAAGCTCAACTTACATAAGAAGAGATGTTGCTGCTGTTGTAGCCTGTTCTTTGCAGAAGGATGACTCAGTGAGTCCCCTTGTTTTGTGCTTCTCTTGTACAGATTTTGTAGAAAAGCAAGTTTATCCTCATTACTTCTGCAAAAGGACATCAAACTGACTTTTAATTTCTCTCTAGCTGATTGACCATGACTGCTTTTGCCCCAAATGAAAATTGGGAGTTCATGCTACATTCAATGGTTTCAGGCACCTCGTTTCTCTCCCTGGAGCTCCAAGCCACTGAAGCAATCAAGTGGATATCTGGGTTTGATTTAGGGTTCACTCCAGGCACACTCCAGTCAGGAGGTCCCTGTTGAGGCTGCAGCAGGGTAACTAATGGGAGCTGAAACAGAGAAGATTTCTCAGTGCTGGGAGCCAAGGCCCCTGGCCTGGAACGAGCCCATGGCATGCCAAACTGCAAATGAACCTCTGCAAATCTCATCCACAACAGTGACCCTTTCCTCCACAAGAACCCAGAGAGCTGGAGCTGAGGGATTTCTGCATTGGAAGGCTGTGGCTGTAGAGCATTAGGGAACCATTAAAGGGGTTATTTGGTCACACACACAAATCAGTTGATTAGAAGCTGGACACAAATTCGTTGCCTTTGTGATCCCCCAAATCCCACATGGTTATGATTTCTTTATTGCCAAAATGAAAGGTCAGATTGATTCTTGGTGTAATCCTTGTGGTTAAGAGCATGCAACCCAAGAGTGATTTTGGCCCTGGTTCTTTGCTAGTGGCTAATGCTTTACAGCAAAGGCAGCGCAGTTATTTGTGTTTCCAAGAATCAAAGAATGGGTTTACATGTGTGCAATTCAAATGTACACTATTTGAAGTACACAAAATGCTTATTCACACAGGACCAGGCTTTGGACACTTCTTTAACATCAAGACAGAAACCAGTTCTGTGGAATTGCCACGACATCTGACAATAAAAGGCGTATCTATGACGGAATAAACTTGTTTATCTCTGTGCTTTTGCCAAGGAGCCATTACAGCTTACAATCCAAACTATAGCTAATGTCTGTGCAGAAGAATATTGTTTTCTGTTTCCACCATTTAAAAATAGTTATGCCTCCCTCTGCCTTATCCCATTCTCTCTTTCATAGTGAAGTTGGTTTTTTTTTCAGTGGAAGGGTGCATAGAATTGATCCAGCATTCAGCACAACTGAGAGTGTGAAAACTGAAAGAAAGAGACTGAAATTACAGAAGCCTCTTTCCTTCAGTGCTCCTCCTTCTGATTCACTCAATATTGCAGACATAATAAACTTTTATGCTACAGATGTCTAAGAAGAAAAGCTATGGAAACTGCAGAGCAAAACAACTTGTATAGAAGGAATGTAAAAACCAGGGAGAATTAACAACTCTTTTCAGTTTAAATACATTGATAATAAAAACATATATTCATTAATCTGCTGTATTGCTCAGCCTGGAATGGATTTGCTTTGTGAATATCCCAAGCTTTGGTGTTTCTAATTTTTCTCAACCTGGTGTTGGTTGCATACCTATGAAAAGGAAGGGCCTTAATCGTCTCTTGGAAGAACTGTTAACTTTTGCTCATTTTTAGTTTTTCTTAGATAAAGTAAGTCACCTACTGATTACATGGTTTTGGGCAGTAATAAAAAAAGTGGACCTGAATGAATCACGGAGTTAAAACTTGTCCATGAATCATAAAGTTTTAACTAGGAGTGAGTCATGCCAGGATGAAGCAGCTGTACTGAGTAGCACTAGGTTTTCTGTCAGAAGAGCTCTCAAGCAAAGGATGTCATCATGCTGTCCCCCTAGGCAGCAGGGCCATGGCTGGTCCTGCCAGGGCTGCACAGGACACACAGCACAGAATATACAATACAGAATATACAATGCATATAATATCTAGAATATACAATGGATGGGGTTCCTTGTATGACATCTAAGAATAACTCCTGGGAGCTGCAATTGTCTGAATCCTATATCCCAGCTGAGTTACTAGCAGCAGCCACAAGTCCTATGAACACTGCTGGAATTCTGGACATCACTATTTGATCGTGGCAAGCGATGCCCTGTATGATGGATTGTTTTGTCTGACAGCTTTGCATGGTCCAGGCAATAAAAAGGAGACTGAAAGCTTTCCGATAAGAGAAGATTAACTTTTCCTCCACCTCTCTTCATCACCATAAGCAAAGCACATTGTGGATTGCTCCCATCTAGCTGCAGTTACCTGCCCTGTCTGCCTGGACATGGGCAACACACAATGTAGGCCAAAGAAAGGCACACTGGCTTTTCATGCCATTTGTGCCTTTGCTTCCAAGCTGGAAATACCCCAGCAATGAATCACAGAGCCCAGCAAGTCCTGTGGGCTTTGCCAGCAGTAGATCCCATCAGCTCTCTGAAGACAAGCTGCAATCCTGAAGCACACCTACCCTTCCCATGTTCCAGCTGGCTGACCTAGGGACCAGCTGTGTTCAGACCTAGGGACCAGCTAGGTTCAGATCTAGCTCTATGATCAGAGGCCTTTTTTGCCATGGAAGAGTCTGCCCTCCCCTTGCTGTGTCTCCCTTGGCTCACTCAGCCAATATGGATAGAGAAGCTTTCCAAGTCAGTGGTTGAAATGAGATAAATAAAGACTCAAAGCAAAAGAAAATAGCTCACTGATGTGTCTGTTCCATATTTTGATAGTCATGGCATTATGGCAGTGAAGAGGTTGGAAGTTTATCTGTCTATTTACAAGCTTGGTAACTTTTTTTTTTTTTTTTTTTTATTTATAGTATATTTAACATTGCTATCTCAAAATCTTTTATGGGATCATCTTCCAGTCTATAATATCACATTATCATACTGCTTTGAGTAGTCTCTGGTTTTTAACTAATGAGTAGGCTATTGCCTCTGTAGCCATGCCAATCGAAGAACAGCCTCCCACAAGGGTTACAGAACTTCTCACACTTCTCACACTTCTGCATAGACCCATCAAGGAGGAACATTCAGACAAAGCCATATAATATACTGACCACTCTGATTTTTTCCAATCCTATACACGTGTGTGCAGAAAATTAAGATTTTAGGTCTAAGCCTTCCTGTAAACCATTCTCTCTGCCTTCCTGGGCTTTTACCTCTTGCATGGTAAGAAGCAGGCTCTCTCAATAAGATCTCCTTTTTGAGTCTGCTTGAGATGGATCCACAATTAGTTTTTGCCCTTTAGCCACTGCAGCTCATCCTGGCATCTTGTAGGTTTCTGATAATCACCCCTGTCATTTCCCACTGACCTCAGAGCAGAATCAGATGCAACTGAAGGGATATTTTGCCAAGGAGCTCCTGGTTTAAGGCTGTGAAAAGAGCAACATCTCTAAGCTGCCTTTTGCAGTTTGCATCTGCTCTGCTTGTTGGCCTTTGCATCCTGTGAGCATCTTGACCCAAATCTTGTTTTAACCATAGTACCAGCTGCTCTCTGACATGGCTCTGCTCTCTGCTATTGATTTGTATGTCAGTGGCAATCATATTTCTTTGATTTCTGTGAGAACCAGGACTTAAAGTAAATGATCACAGGAAGCCAGTGCTATATCCTGTATTGGAGGTGGTTATGAGTAAAAGTTTAAGAAACTTTGCATTAACATTCCTCTGCCTTTCCAACCACTTTGCTTTCCATGCAGCTACAGTAATCTGAATTCCTGTTTTGAGCTTTCACTGTTTTGTATAAGTCCCACCATTCTTGATTGTACCTTTATAAAGCAGTGTTCAGAACAACAACTCCAGGATGAGGGTTGAACCAAATTTGCCACTCCCACCTTCATGCACAGGATAATCCCTGAACAAATGGTCTAATAGCAACTTGAAGAATCACAGAACCACAGAGTCATAGAAGTCAAGAAGAAATCAAGAAGCCATGCAGACCCCTGCCATGCAGCTGGCAGTTTCATGAGGCTGACATCATTTGTGACAGATGGATGAGATTTGTTATCTCATCCTCAAACCTTTCGGTGAGTTTAACCATCCCACACAATATTTCTCCTAAAGGCTAATCTAAATGTCCCTTACTATAATTTAAGGCAATCCTTCTTGTCTGTTCCCAGGCAATACATTCCATTTCTCACTGAATCAGTAATGTGGTTCACAGATACTTCCAGAATTTCCCTCTCTCTGACACTAGTCTTCTCTGAAACAGAATGAGTGTACAGAACAGAGTGTATCTGTTCTTTTCTGCTCTCCCCCAGCTTCTCTTGAGGACATCTTATCTTGATGTGTGCTACTCCTTGTACAATCTGAGCAGTTAATTTGTGAAGTTAATTGTACATCATTGCTCTCTTGCTTATTTCTCCCTGACCTACTTACTGTTAGGATAAATCACATCAACAGACTCACACGAGGTGTGGGAACTGTGTGTGTAATTGAGTTCTGGGAGGCTTGTGGGGCTCTTTCCCAGACTGGAGCAATGAACCAAGGATGAGATGCTGCTATTCTATGCTGTAACAACAGAGATGATGGTGTAGATGTCTTCATATGTAAGTTACAAGAAATGTTGAGTAATATCTTAAGGTCCTTTGCACAGTTTTGTGATCATCCACAACTGATGCCATGATTTATCATTTTACATCTTAAAAGATGCAGACCAGCCTCAAAACTGGTTTCAGTGTTCTTCATGGAATCATTCAGCAGAGAGAAGTAGGCAATGAAACCCTGCTTTTACAGCACCATCATTCAGAAGGAGTGGTGTCACCAACTTGAGGACTTTCTCCTGTTGTAATCTAGATATGCATAAAGTAGATTCCAGTTTGCTACGGTGCTGGATTTCTTCAGCCCAATTAGCTCCTGACACTGACAGCAAAACTGGGGCACACTCAGAAAGCTGTCCAATCTGGGGTGCAGCTGCAGGGCACGGCAGCTCTACAGCACAGATGGATTGTATTGGGGATAGACTGTGCTGAGAGCAGGGACAAGGAACAAGGAGAGCTCTTCTGTATGTTTTCCAAAGGATTTTATTCAGCGGAGGATCAAGGAAAGAAAGGCACACTCAACGGCACACACCAATTTATAAACAGGGGAGGTCCCAGGGGAGGATTCAATCTTTAGCCAATTGGGAGAAACTGGGGGTGGAACACAAGGTGGGGAATACAATGTTTAAACCAATAGGAGACCACAGGGATAGGAGAATAACTTACACAAACCAATGGGGTTTCGAACGATACAAAATTGATAGGGAAGTTTCTAGAGAAAGGGGCAGGCTTGGGGAGGAATTGACATTCAATGGGAGGAGGAACCAGAACAAAAGGGCAGGTCTTTGGGGAGATGGACAACCAGGGCAAAACCAACGACACAGGGGAAAGGAACAACCATTGGTAATAAAATATGCTATAACAGTACAAAATAGGAAAGATTATGAAACTGACTACTAGAACAGCATTACATTCAAATACACACGCTGCAACAACACCAGTTTCTACATAGGTAGGAGTAAATAAAACAGCCCAATGCTCATTCACTGCCCCTAAAGCTGAGCAGCATTGCACCAGTGTCATCCATGTGGATAAACTCTCCATCACCATCAGAATAAAAAGACGGTGGCACCAGGTCTGGTGCATTTGCCTTGGGTCTGTGGTGGGGCTGTGCCAGAGCCAGGCCCAGGCTGTGCTTGGTAGAGGCAGCTGGTACAGACCTCAGGGTGATCAAACATGGAACGCTCCTGGCCATCACTGCAGCCCGTCCCACTCTCTGCATAACATGTGCTGAGATGGAGCTGGCAAACCCCTTAAGGTCTGCCTCAGGCTGTCAAGGAATGCTGCATCCTATTCACTGATGTGCTGCACCTTTTGATCAGTGAAATGTGTTTCAGCACTTGAGTTTAAATATCCACCTTCTAAAGAAAGGGAAAGAAGGTAAAAAATAAAACATCTGTAAAAGCATGGCTGAACCAGAAGGTCAAAATTGTTATAGGGCAAAAGACTGGCACTCTGCACCAACTAAATCAACTTCCCAAGCCTACTCACTCTCCTCATTCTCTGCATGAGCTTGTAGATAGTTAAATTTAGCTGCAATAAATTCTCTTGCAGGCTAGTCTTCATGATTAAATGAAATCATTCTTTGATTAGGAGTACAGAAAAAAATTAGGATGGGTATCGCGAGAGTAAAAATGGAAACACAAGTTAGATTGTGAAATGAGTCATCTGGCAGAAGTATGTAAACAAAAAACAGCAGGCATCCCAGAATAGCTCCTCATGAGAGAAAACATCAGAGTGACTGAAATCTAGGCATGCAACTATTGGAATAAACTAAAGGAGATTTGACACATTTTGGCAGATATTTGCACCAGTTTTTGAAGCTTTAGAAGCATTTTGGTAAAAAAAAATCTAAATTTGGTGCAAAATTATAACAATATCCAAAGATTACAGAATAAACAAAGGAAAGTTTCATCACTCACTTATAACAAAGAGGCTACAGGTCAAACCACAGCCAATATTTTGTCATGATTTAGCCAGTTATTTCCTCTTCGAGTAGAAACCACTGTATGAAATAATAACAGATGTGATTTTTACAGCGGTTAAAAACCTTTTAGCTATTCAGCTTCATGGAATGAGCTTCTTCACTGACTGCTTGACAGGTATAGGTAATTGATGGATTATTCAGGAAATTCTACCCAGGCAGATGCCATATGCCAGAAGCAGAACTAATTTCTACCCTTGCTGCTTGGCTTATCTCTCCTGTCACGTGCAAAATGTTGGCAATCCTCAGTAAGAAGTGTTTATCTTCATAAAATTATGTAACTTTCTATAAATTTAGCAGTAGCAACACAAAAACAGTGCCCAAGCTAGTGCATGGCTAATGCAATGCGCCATATGCTCCCTTTTACAGGCAAACTCACAACCATGGATGCCCAAGCAACAGTCAGCACAACATCCACCCTGTTTTGTCACAAAGTCTTAATTCCACATTTTTGGAAAGACTCAGCTTTCAGGTTATTAGATAGCCCTCCTTTTGCCACTGCTCTGGATAATTCCTGATCCATTAAATCACTACAAATTGCAAACAGATAGTATTAATATTGGGTGTGCCTGTTTCCATTTTAAAAGTAGAAATAAAAACCCAACAACCTGCTTCCCAGTGGCGTGTTCCTAAATTTTCCAGTTAATATTCTGTAATAATTTTCCTTCATTTAAGACAAGCAATTTCCACACCATTTGGAGACTCCTAGCTCATATTTTTTAACAGAGATTTTCATTGATGCAGCTTCAAAGATCCACATTCCACAGTGTAGGACTGTGCATCTTCATTGCTTTTCAGTCCATGGTGCTTTATTCTCTGTAAGAAAGAAAACCTTTCTTCTAACTGACATATATCAAATCTTTAAAAAATACAGCCTACAATCTGCTAGGAGAGAGAAATCATCAACCAAATCAGTTCTGAGCATTGTCATTTTTATCAGAGAAAAAGTTTATACATTTTATTTCCCCTCTGGAGGCTGGTACACATGAAAGATGAATTAGTTCAATAAAAACTTCAGTGGAGAAAACTTGTTCTTCAGCTCAAATGCAAGATCTTGTGATTTTAAAGGCCCCAAATACAATTCTGCTGATAGCTTAAGTGAGAAAAGTTACCAAAAAACTAACTCAAATTGAGAAAAAATACCTCAAATGTGTCTTTAGCTAATTCCCAAGTCTTTCCTAGAAATGTAATTTATTAACTTTGGGAGTTTTTTAATATGTCTGAAGTAGTTGCATGAGCAGCTTCCCCTTTCCTGGCTGGTAGCAATGGTCATCTGAGCCTGTCTCTTGGTCATCTTCATTCACAGAACATCTCTATGACTTAGTTTGTACAGATAAAATTAAATCCTTCAGACCATGTGCCACCAAGCACCTGAATGGGTCTCAAACAAAATAATCTCTTAATGCTGATTCATCTCTGGCTTGGGGCAGGCATCAACAGATTAAGTTCTGATTCCTGTGCCTGCAGGTCAGGCTTTTAGTCACAGGTATTGCATTATTGGCACCCAAGGTTCATACTGGAAGTTATCAACTTGTCTGTGTATGCAAAAATTTGGGTCTGTTTTAGGAACCTTGGTGCCCTGCAAGGCCTGTGTGTGACACGACTTCAGGCAGCACCAGCAGAGATCACCAGAGCTCACCAAGCCCTGGGCTGTGCAAAGGAGGAAAGGGATGACAAATATTAATGCATAATTAGCCTTCCACAAAGGGCAAAATTCTGCTTTTGTGAAGGTTTTATCAGTTTTGAAGTACAGTTTCTTTCCTAGGGAGAACTTCGTCTCCCTCCTTTTGAAATGCTCTGGGACTGAGGTCTGTGGGGAGGGAAGGAGGTCTGAAAAGTCAAGGTATCTATCATTTAGCAATCCAAATGCTGCTTTCAAAATGGATTCATTATAGTTTTCCACTTCTGAAATCACTGAACATATAGTTTAACATCTGCACAGGATACAGTTTATGAAGATAACACAGAATAATCTCAATTCACTAAACACTAAAAAAGGTCCCTAAACATTAAAAAAGGTCCCTTGCATCTTTTATTTCTGTCAAATAGCAAGAATCCCAGCAAGACCTGCTGGTGTTTCCATGTAGGACCAACACTGGAATAAAGCCTGCATGTAACAAAGCTAAGGAATTTGGTCCTGTTTGCTGAAACCACAGTGAGTGGGTTGGTGCTGGAGTTAGTTCTGGCTTCTTTGTGCTTCTTAGCGGCTTCTGTGAAGAAAGATACATTCCCAGGAAAGATTTAGAGGAAGACTTAAGGTTCTAAGCAATGCTAAATATGACACATGGCCATGATGTTGGGACACACAAGGCACTGGGAATGATTTGGAAATGACATGGTGCCATTTTTTATGCTTTGGAGAATTTCTCTCTGTCAAAGACTTCCTTTTATCCCACCCAGGAGTTTATAATTGCTGTCTCCTGCAGATTTCAGTGGCCAAGCCCTCTGAATGTGTAGTGCCAGGGATCCCTTGGAAAGTGCTGTCTCCCATCTGATGCTCCTCACTGTCCTCATCTCTGCCTCAGCACCTTTGTGTCTTCCCCTCTTCTGATTCAGCTGCTTTCAGCTGCTGTTCCAGTAGCAGTAATGAGATGGTGCTAAGATTTGTTTTCTTAGTGCAGGGCTAAGCCTTTGAAGAAATAGTGCATTGTGTGATAGGAACTATTTTGATGTATTTTGACACATAGCAAGGGAATTTCTTCACTACTTTCATGTGCTTTATGACAGCTCCTGAGACATCTGCATACCCTGGGAGTTGGGAACTGGCATATTGTTTGTGAGCCTTGAAAAAGGAGCAATTCACAGGTAAGGGGAAATGAAAATATTTTTTTAAACCCCAAAACATATAGATATATAATACAGGAACTTGATCTACAACATTTAGATACTGTTACTTCTCCTTAAAATTATCAGGGAATTTATAATAAGTCTCAGTGATCTGAAAACTCTTCTAGAAAGGAAGACAATCATTATTGCTCTTAAGCTGAAATGCTGTTCTCTTGGATTTGATTTAATATCAGTCAATTTACTATCAGTTCTGAGTTTCAAATCTATGATAATATTGTTAAGGACAAGATTTCTCCTAATTCAGGCAGGATTCTCCACAAGGACATTGTTTCAGCCACTCCCCTTGATGATTCTTGTCATTAAAAAACATCTCCTAATGTGTATCCTAAAGCTTTCCCTTCATAGTTTCAGGCCACTACTTCTTATCACATCATCCACTGAGAATTATCTTCTTTATATTTATTGCTACTCTGAAGTTATATATAAACTACCCTTCCTGAATCTTCATTGTAATAAATGGTAAAAATTCAGCTTCCTCTATGTCTCCACTTTTATCTTTTTCATCACCCTTTGTATTTCTTTGCTTCTCTGCTGCCATCCTAACAGGTACCATTCTTTTGCAGACAAAACCTATTTTTTACCATTGACCGAAGAAAAGGAAGAAGAAAGGGCATTTTTTAAAACTCTCACTTTTTCCTTTACAAAGTCATAAAGATTAAAGGTAAAATTCTTTAGTTCCGTTTGAAACCTGTGGTTGTTCCTATCTTTTGACCACCAGGAAAGATCATAAATTGCCCAAGCATTATGGAGCTTATAACAGTATTTGCTCTTTATAGCAACACTGTTTCATACTCATTACATTTTCCTTTCCAGAATATTTCTTCAGAGAAAATAGTACAAAATTTAACCACAATAAGAACCACTGTGGGAAAAATTGAGCAATCCAGGGACACTTTTTTCAGCATATCCTTCAGAGATATGCCCAGCAAAGGTCTGTGGTAACTTAATGTTTCTGTTGTTAGAGATGAAAGTGTGTCTGCATATAAAAAGTGAAGTGTTCTTTGCAGAAATGTGGCTTTGCAGCCACTCCTTCACACAAGCAAATGTGTAAATTTGTAGAATGAGATGCAGATAGCCCACTTCTTCTAACATTTCCCATGGAAGCTCAGTTCCTAAAGACCCTTGGCTAAATAAATATTTTATATGCATTTTCATGTCAGAATGAGCATCTTTGAGTCTTTTCTTCTTGCACTTTACATTTTTATGTGAATTACTCACTAGCTTTGCCAGTATTTTTGTGTCCTGGTACACTTAAGGAAAATAATGATATCTGTCATCTTTGTTTTTACCAAATTGCAGTTGTTCCTTGGCAATATGACAAATATCAGAGGTACCTGATTTCCATGTTTTCCTCTGCAGTCCAGATTATTATACTGCTAAGCACAAATATTTTTATGTTTTCTTTGCACTAAAAATTCTTCTGGAGAACCTGAGGAATTTTCTGCTGCTTCTAAGACCCTGCTGTCTGCTGGGGACAGGAATCTGCTTTTATTCCAGGATTTGGGGTTTTTCTTCTCTTTTGTTGTCAGAGGATGTAAAACAGGAGAAGAAATAAGCAGCACCAGATAATTAATCTACAAATCCTTTACTATTCTTAGCTTCTGATTACTCAAATCCATAAGAATATTCCAGTTCTTACTGTTTATTCATATTCATGCTAAGTTCAAAAAGAAAGTCTGGACTGAAAAGAAATGGTGTTTCTTCACAATTCATAATTCTTTCTTTCTCCTGAGCATTCACCAGACTCCACAATTATATAACTTTATACTTTATTTACTGTGTTCTCTGCAGCAGCTGTCAGTTCATCCGCAGAATTCACAAATGGAAGGTATATAATATTGTCATATTGATAAATAAATACTAGTTAATCATGAGGCGAGTTGGAAATATATATCCTTTTAATGGGAAGGATTTTTCTGGTACATAGCATACTAATTTATTATTGCGTTACATAAGTATATATTATATAATAATAAAATATTGGATTGTGGACAATACCAAAATTGAGGAAGGGTTTCAGGCTTGGAGAAAACTGACTTTGGTTTTGCTCTATTATGTACTATTTTGTTTCGTTTTCATAAGCACAAACCTCACAGCAGTGAATCATGGAATCACAGAATACTTTGAGTTAAAAGGGACCTTAAAGATCCCTTAGTCTAAAAAGAACTAAGTCCCCTGCCATGGGCAGGGACACCTTCCACTAAACCACATTGCTCAGATCCCCATCCAACTCAGCCTCAAACATTTCAAGGGATGTGGCAGCCACAGCTCCTCTGGTCAGCCTGTTCCAGGGAATCTTTGCACAATGTCTGTGGGATACAGTGAAATAGGATGAAAAATGTCTATCAGTGGGGAGAGAAATGAGGTTGGAGCTGTGCTTTATCTGTTACATTGCTAATGCTGATCCAGAATGTTCAATTCACTGATTGTCTCTTAATTACCTGTCATTAATATTACTTTTATCATCCTTGATCCTGATGTGAAATAAACCTCTTAAACTGAGTAGGGTTCCCCTGCAGCAGTCACCATCACTCATTATATATTTTCAGGAATGAATAGTAATCACTATGAACTAAGTTAATTAAATACTTCGGTCTTTAGTCTGGTGTGCTGTGGTTAACTCCAGCAGAAGTTAAAGGCAATTTTAACAAGAGGGAAATGGAGCTTCTTCACTTTGTGGGTAACCATGCACTGGAACTGGTTGTCCAGAGAGGGTGTGGAGTCTCCTTCACTGCAGATGTTCCAGAATCATCTGGACACAATCCTATTCCATGTGCTCCAGGATGACCCTGCTTGAGCAGGGAGGCTGGACCAGATGACCACACTGTGGTCCTTCCAGCTTTACCCATTCTGATTCTCAAAATACCACCAGGGTGAGGAAATGTGCTTTGCTATGTGTTGTACAGCACCTGGCTCAGGGAGGCCCTGGTGGTTTTGAGGATGTCCAGGTGAACTAAAACAAAACCACTGAAATTGTATCATTTACTGACTATCCACAACATAGCCATCAACAGAGATGGTTATGGAGAGCAAAGAGGAGCTACCTTCATCTTTTCTCTCCCTTTCTTTGATGTGCACTAGTTACGGATAAGAAAATTTATTCATATACATATTCTTATAGGTAATAGAAATAATCTCCTTAATCTTGGCTGTAACTGTTGTCCTGGGAATCTTGGTTGATGTAAAATGTTTCATTAACTCCAGATAAGTACAGAGACTTTGAAATTCTAGGTTTTAAGGCATTTTGTGATGCATTTCACAGCAGGCAGGAATAAAACAAAACAACCAAGAACTACATTTTTGTTCAAATTATGACTGTGGGAAAATAACAAGTTGGCTTGCTTTAATTGTGTTCTCAGCCCTCACCAAAGGGTTTTTTAAGATAGCACTCGATTGTCAGCAAGATGCCATAGAAATGAGCATGGTCTGTGTGGTCTCAAGAAAGTAAATGGCTTCATGCTTTGTTCTGAGAAATGCTGTCATTTGGATTTGAACCAAATGGCTTCACAGGGAAAACACTGCTGCCTTCTGCCAGCAGGCTGCAAACAAACCATGGCTGAAATTCATATGAGCATGGAGAAAGCTAATCTTGTGCCTGTGCTCTTCTGAAAGCTTATAGACAATACTGAAAAACCATTGCCCTCTTCCCTCTCATTTACTTCTGAATGCCTTTCACAGTTCTAGGAACTATTAATTACAAGGGTAGATTTAATAGTGGCCCTAAGTGCATTCCAGATCCTTACTGCTGGTTTTTGACTTGAAGGACATAAAATCTTTGTGACCCTACAGGAGATTGTGACTTTTGTTGCTTCTGCACATACAGCAAGAGTAAACAGGCCACCAGATGGGAATACAAACCCTCCCAGTTGTGTTTCCAGAGCTCAGGAACCCAGAGAGTGCAAACTCAGAGAGCTGGATGGTCACTCAGGGTTCTGCACTGCACCAAGGTGAAGGGTGGCAGGATGAGCCCCACTGATCCCACACATCTCCACTGGGCCTGGAGCAAATGAGATATTCCACTAAGCAGGAATGGCTGTAAGAGCTCAGGCATATCAATGGACTGTCACAGCACTCAGCTTTTCAGAAACTCTTCTCTTTTTCCAGGGGTTTAATTCTGATCTGAGTTCCAATAGTCCCACATCAAGAGAAGCCCAGATTTACATCAGTGATCAAGATCTAAAAGTCCACCTTCTACCATATGCTCTGTTAAGTGAGAAAACAGGCTGACTGGCACTTCTATTACTACATTCTCCATGTCTTGATGAGCAAATCCAACAGAGGTGTCATTCATGTGACAACATGATGGCAAAACACCGTGGAATTTCTCCACAACCACTCTTACTGAAAGAGAAAATGGGGATGAAAAGCAAAAAACTTCAATTTTGCAGAATGCCATTTTCAGTTCGCTCCAGAATGCCATTACTATATAACAAATGTGAGCTGGCAAGCATCTGCTTCTTAGCAGAAAATTGAAGTATTTTGTTGGGGCTGTGGATAGTTTAATATCTGTGAGAAATCAGCTGCAGGAGGTAGGGAAGAAGGAAAAAAATTTCTATAGAGCTCATGCAGAGATGCAGGATTGTCTCTGCCTGGTTAGAATTTAGAGCAGAACTTCTGCATTCTTACTAAAACCAGGAGTTTTGAGACATTGCAGCTCAGTCAGGTTTTGTCCCACATCATGGGAATGTAGCCATCTAAAAATTAAGCTAAATTTGGTCACCATTGTGAAAATTCACCACCCTCCCCTTGGGTTGTTTTTTTTTTCTTTTGAGTAGAACCAATTAACCTCCTGCTAAAGGGATCACACAAACATCTATGGATCAAAGAACATGAGGCAACATTAAAAAGATAAATTGAAAACAATTCAGCAATAAGTTGCATGAAAAAACAAGTGACATGAATAGAATAGCATTTGATGGCCTGGAATGGAAAAGGCAGCTTGTGCCAGCACAGGAGAACTACTCTGCTTTGCCGTGTTCTTAGATTATATAATAAGAAAGCATAAATAGAAAGACAAGCCAAGGTAGCCACAGAACCAGAATAAATATGAGATCAATGAACCCTTCCACACTTAAAAGCTCTTCACCCAAATGGCTCTGGGACATTAAAAGCCAGCAGTCTATGCCTTGTGTTAATCTGCAATAAAAATAACTACAAAGAGCTGTATCTGATCTGGGAACAAATCTGTCCTTTACCTTGTATTTGTGTCCTTTACCCACATCACAGACGTTTGCACTGCAAACTGGAAAGCTGCCAGAAGGTCTCCCCAGAGCCTTCTCTTCTCTCTTCTCTCGGCTGAACAGCCTCAACTCTGTCGTCCTGTCTTCATAGCAGAGGTGCTCTGTCCCTCTGATCATCCTTGTGGTCTCCTCTGGACTCACTCCAACAGGCTCACATCGTTTTATGGAAAGATTTTATGGGCCATTTTATGGGAAGATTTTATGGGTCACTTCTCAAGGCTGTTGAGACCCCTGTGGATGGCACGCCTTCCCTCCAGCATGGCAAACAGAGCACACAACTTTGTGTAGTTTGGTGAACTTGCTGAGGGTGCACTCAAACACTCAATCCCACTGTCCATGCTGCCAACAAAGATGTTGAACAACACAGGTCTCATAAATGTTAAATGCATATACAGTTCCTTGTAGCTACAACTGAATTCCACCCTTCCTTTCACTGCAGATTGTGCTTTTTGATTGTTATTTTCTCTCTAGCTCACAAGCAAATGTACCCAATACTTCCTTCTTTTTTTTTTTTAAACCTGTCAGGCTGACAATGGAAACAAAAATGTGAATGTTCACAGTCTTACTGAGCTGATGCTCATCAGCATTCTTAGTCTGAAATCAAATTATAACTGAAATAAGAGATTGGTAAATAGGGGAGCCTTTGGGTCTGGGATTTTCTGTTTTGTGTAATACCTAGAGAACAGCCTATCTGTGCCTCCTGAAAATATCCTTCCTTTGTGGAAGAAAAGCCCTTTGAACAGAGGAAACATGCAAAAAATTAGTCTGACAGGTTACTGGAGTTAGTCAGTTCCTGTACAGTTAATTGATAAAATCCAACAGGAATTAATTGTTTGTACATAAACTTTTGCTGATGGCCAGAAGCTAATGCCTGTTTAACCTCTTGGGTGTCAGTTTCCTTTGCATATTTGATTTTCCTGGTGTAGCAGTTTCTTACTAAAGGAGGAAGGATGCAATTGGGAATTTCTGATGATGCAAAAAAGCAGGTACATGGTTCTACCTTGGACCTTGAATTATTTAAGAGAAAAGAGGAGCTTGCTGCTTCTCTTTGGTAAGAGCTGTGGGCTTTGAGGGGTCAAGGTGCCTGATTCCCTGTGCAATTTCAAAAGAAGCTTTAAAAGTCAGATCAAGCTCATGAGAATAAGTTCAGATTACTCACATTTTGCTGTGCCAGGCAGCTACTGAAGGCATGTCCTGTGTTTGGGCTCTCTCTGCCCATGTGAGCAGCAGGGGCAATAAATTGATTTTCCTCAATGTTTTTCCTGCAATGTTAATTGGCAAATGATCTCCCTCTCATCATCTTGATCCATTAGCATTTTTATCCCAATTTCTCTCATCAATTTGAACTGAGAAACAAGCAGCTTAGGGGCTCTTTGGCTGTAACCAGGGCTAATGCACACAACTCTGAGGAAAGTGAGGGAAGTGACAGTCCTTTGTCCTTATACACAGCTAGGATATGGCCAGAAAACTAATTGGGACTGAAGAGACCAAAAATACATCTCCACACATTTAAAATCCATCAACAGGAGAGACAGAGTTTAAACTGTTCATGGAAAATAATCAACAACCTTTTTCACATTCACTTTGAGAGGTTTCCTCAAGAATATCCTTTATACAGGTGTAAGTTTCAAGAGCAAAGTCCTCCTAATTCCCTCTATTCCCAGGGCTAGCAGAGTATTTCAATTTTTGTAGCAAGATTTTCATCCAGAAGACACCAATTAAATTTTGAAAAAGCTGTGTCAAGAGCCTCATGGAGTTCCTCCTCTCTGCAGCTTCCTCTGGGATGTCAGAGCATTGGGGAATCTTGCTCCTTGTTTTCAGTGCCCAAACCACCAGATGCAAGGGCTTCTGTGCCATGTTTTGGGATTAAATAGGAAATTTTCTGAGGGGAAGGAGACATGGAAACATTTCTAAGGTAAGAAATGAGACCACTTCTCCTGTGCCATTGGAAGTGGCTCCACTTGGGCATTTGAAGCTTTTGCCACATGTTTTATTAAGGGATGTACACTTCAAAAGCTGTTATTTCTCTTCAGTAGTTTCCTAATGCACTCTGCACTGCTCTTCCCTCATTCTCAAATGAATTTTTACCTTTTGGGCAGAAGATGATTCCATTAAGGGCTGGAAAGTTGGAGCACTCCCAGGACAGCATCGCTCCTGCCCACGCCTGGCACATCCCTTAGCAACACTGGAGAACATTCACTGCACATACTGCTATTTATGCTTCATGGTTCACATGTTGGCTTTCTCTCCTGTATCCAAGTTTTTCTGCTGGAATTGCCTCATATTAGATGCCCTGTTAGTGATGGCCAAACACAAGTCCCCATCCTGTCCCTGGGAACTAACCAGGAAAATTATTTCACCTGCTGCAAGAGCCAGTTTTTCCTGCTTGTTTTTATGGAAAGCTGCAGGACCTGATTAATGTCAAATATATCCTCACTGTTAAATAAATGCCTTATTCTCAGATGAATACAGCAAGAGTGCTCCTAACATTTAAAGCTGATAGTGCTTCACCTGCAGTGATTTTTAACACAGTGGTGCATCCCATTCTGTACAAAGTCCTGCCTTCATTGTCCCTTTGGCACATTCCAGACTCTCTCCTTTCCCTTGTGTCAATGTCATATTTTCTGGAAAAATCCCCTTGCCCAGGATTATTCTCCTGGGGAGCTGAGAAGCCTCAGAGAAAAAGGAAAACAATGTTATCTCATTTGCTTCTGCTGTGTTTTGCTGCTTGGGAACGTGTTTTTTGAGATTGTTTACAGGTGATTGTTTCATTGGTTTCATGTGAATGTGTTTGGAATGTGTTTGGAGATTGTTTACAGGTGATTGTTTCATTGGTTTCATGTGAATTGTTTTGGCTTATTGGCCAATCACGGCCAAGTTGTGTTGGGACTCTGGAAGGAGTCACAAGTTTTTCTTTAGTATCTTTCTAGCCTTCTGTAAGTATCCTTTCTGTATTTTTTAGTATAGTTTAGTTTAGTATTCTTTACTATATTCTAGTATCATAAAATAATAAATTAGCCTTCTAAGAATATAGAGTGAGATTCATCCTTTCCTCCCTTCGTCTGGGAACCCCATAAATGCAACATCCTTGGTTGTCCCTCCATTCTTACTGGTTCATCCACACTGGTATTCCTCACTTGCACTTCTTTCAAGGAGGCCAGCTGGCTGGGAAAGAGTGAAAATGACTGGTAAGAAGCTAAAGGTGACCAAAACCACCATCCCCACCCATCAACTAGGACTTTTATAATATTTTTTGTTCTTCCAACTTTCCTGCATCAGAAAGCCCAGACTGGCACCAGAATGTGCTCTGCTAGAGTACAGCAGGTGCATAAGAATAAAAAGGTGCAGGATTTCTCTCTGAGGGGATTCATGTTCTAGATATGTGACTCTGTTTACAGTTGTCTAGAGAGGAGCTCAACACCTAAATATTGATTAAAAATAGAAATTTACCCTTCTACGCCCAAATAAATGTGCTTTGGGGAGAAGGGAGAGAGATAATGCTCTTAAATATCCAGCTGAACTTCCTCACAGTGAATTGAAATGTCTAGCAAAGAATAAAAGCAATATGTATTGAATATAAAAAAGATGAAAACATAGGGGAAAATATTAATGATTGTTGTGTGAAATGGTATGAGCTGGATCCACAGAGGTGTGTGAAAACCTCTTTTTGGTCTCATTTGGTTTACTTTCTCTCAGATTGCACTTCAGAATTTGCTGCTTGAGTGTGATTTTGCAGAACTATTTCTGGAAGCAGCTGAGCTACATTCTGGGAAGCAATCCCAGCAACTGAGCATGAAAAATAAACTATGACCATATACCTGATGCACTATTTCCATTTTCAGCATGCATTTGACTGGAAGAAGAGGAGAAAGAACAGCTTACAAAAATTTTACATGAAGTTAAGCAAGCCATCTGTAGAATAAGTATATATAATTGTATACTGTGACAACAAATCAATTTGAACCTTGATGTAAGCTGAAATTATTTCTATATGAAGTCATACTCCATTTCTGGGTAGAATGATATACTTTGTGAGAGAAGAAATAAGGATATTACTTTAAAGGAAGGATATTAAGTGCAGTTGGGAATATAGAAATATTAAGATTAAAATAATATAAATTACTCATACACAAAATATGTACATAGAAAAATGTGACAGCTACTGCCATTACAAAACCAGTGAAAGCACAACAGTGGCAAAAAAAGCTATTATGAGCCTAAGGAAGCTCAGTTTCTCACAGTGTTACTTTCTGTGAATAAAAATGTATGCAGACAAGGTATTTTGGATTTTCTACAAGAATGGCAATCAATTTTGTCCATGCTTCTTTTTAAGTTCTTAAGGCACATCTAACTGAAAAGGCTTTTGGGTGCAGATGAAGTTTCCAGTAGCTTTGGTGATGTCTTGAAAGAATCAACAGATTGGAAAGATAAGAGTGGATTGCTGAGTGAAAAATAAATGCAAGGGAGATGTTTCCCTGTATGTAACTCTTTGTTACTGAACACTTCAAGCCAGAAAACCTCCTCAACTAAAATGTATACTAAGAGTGTCCCACTCATGATGTAAAATAAATGTGGGGAAACAACGTGCACTTATATTCACCACCTACAGGTTGGGCAGAGAAGTGGCTGAGAGCAGCCCTGTCAAAAAGGGCTTGGGATGATGGATGATGGAAAACTCACCCTGAGCCAGCAGTGAGCACTTGCAGCCCTGAAAGCCAAATGAGCTCTGGGCTACAACAAAAGGATCTGGGCAGCAGGCTGAGGCAGTGATTCCTCCCCTCTGCACTTGTGAGACTCCACCCTGAGGGCTGCATCCAGTTCTGGGCCCCCAGCACAGGAAGGACATGGAAATGTTGGAGCAGGTCCAGAGGAGGCCACAAAGTTGGTAAGAGGACTGGAGCACCTCCCCTATGAAGACAGACTGAGAAAGCTGGGGCCGTTGAGCCTGAAGAAGAGAAGGTTGTGTAGAGATCTCATAGCAGCCTTTCAGCACCTGGAGGGGACCTGCAGGGAAGCCAGAGGAGGACTCTTCATCAGAAACTGTGGTGATAGGACAAAATATGGGTTCAAAATGAAAGTGGAGATTTCAGTTAGATATTAGAAAAAAATTCTTTACTGTGAGGAAGATGAGACACTGGAACAGATTGCCCAGAGAAACTGGATGTCCCATGCCTGGAACCTTCAGGGCCAGGCTGGGTGGGGCTGGGAGCCACCAATCCAGTGGGATGTGTCTCTGCCCATGGCAGCAGGGCTGGAACCTTCAAAGTCCAGGCTTTAAAATTTTTTGAGTTCCCTTCCAACCCAAAACATCCTGTGATTCCACAATTCTATACATCAGTTAACGTCGCTGTTTTTCTTTCTGTCAGTGTGTGCAGGTAGGAATGAGGGGATGATTGTTTTCAAAATCCAAGGCAAAGTGGCAAGGCACTCACTCTCATGTGAAGCTGAGAGGTGAGGATGAACTCCATGTGCTGCAAAACCGGCTTGGGAGAAAGGCCAGACTCCCTGTTTACAGCAGTGGCTGCATGAGTGATGGCTCTGCTTCAGTGCCTGCTGGTGGGATGGGGAGGTCCAGGCACCATCCCCATTGGGAGGTGTTTCTTCCTGGAGTGCATCCAGCAGCTCCCACTGAGAGCCCTTAAACAAGAGCAAAGCCTGAACAGAGCCTGAGGATGGGTAATCCATACACTGAAACACTCTGTTGAGCAGGTTGTGGAGTTTCCTGCCCAAGCACAAGAGGAAATACCTGACTACTCAAACATTACTACCTCCTTTGGAAACCATAACCTTTGCTCTCAGCTGTGCTTTGATCTGTGAGTATCTACCTTGAAATCCCAATCCTCCCAGTCTGGAAAGCTCAGCCCCTGATACATCTGGCCACTGCCATCACATCATCTTTCAGAAGAGAAGTTTTCAAGACCAAAGGCATCCAAACAGATAATTCATAATATTCAAATTTCACATACAGCCTGGGCTGCTGGAGACTACCACTGATGGCAAAAACCTTATGCAAGCTATCAGTAAAGTGAGGGTGCAAGGATTTTAAGTCAAGTGGGGGCCACTGGTGGTCAGAAAACACAAATCAAGGTGGCACAAGACTCCAGAAAACCTTCTGTTCCTTCAGATCTCCCAGCCAAATATTTTAAAGCAGTTGATAAATAATTCCTGGTGCAGAAATGTTCTTTCCTTCAGAAGACAGCAGAAAGTGCAGATTGTATTTAAGAAAGACACAGAGGCTCTTTTTTTTTTTTCCAGGAGAATTTCAAATATCTGCTGACACCCTCAGGCAGAAAGGCAGATTTTCTTTCAGTTTTAAAAGCATATGCTCTCTCTCTCTAAAAAAAAACCCAAATGAAAACACCCTTCATCCAAAGCAATTGAGGAGGGCTGTTGTCTAATTTTATACAACTCAGCTGCAAAAAATATCTAAAAGTAACTAATCTGCAATATCTAGTACTCAGAACTGTAAATAACAGGCCACAGCCTATAACAGAAATCTGAAATATGCTTTATTTTGCTTCTTTGCACTTGGTTCTCTAGAGTTTTGTACCTCTATAAAATTTCTTCTTTCCCTAGACAGTAAATATTCTCAGAGTAAGAGCTCAGAAGGCCCAGAGCAAGCTTGGGGAACTGCTGAAATTCAAGCAGTAGGTTCTGCCTTCTCCAGGAGTAAGAGAAAACCAGGAAGCCAAGGGGCAGAATGGCTCCATGTGCAAACAGCAGCAATAGGGCTGCTCTGTTCCTGTCACCCTGGTCCTGGCCCTGGGCACCACAAAGGTCTGACCACATCATGCTGATGTCACCCAGAGTCCCATCCTCAGCCTCCTGCTTCTTTCTGGAGTGACAGCTATGTGTGATTAGGTAGGAGTTTGTGTACACATTTAAAAATAAGTTTCTTCTCCTGCAAAATTTAAAAGGAAAAAAAAAATGGGAGGAAGAAAGGAGAAAGCTATTTATTCCAGTATCATTATCTTAATTTGGTTTACCTCTCCTTGGTGAGATATTTTGCATTTCTGAGGCTTGTTTGAATCTTCAGCAACCTCATTTCCATGTTCTTCACTGCTGAAAGGAAACAATAGGGACTCTGCTCAGTTCTCATTCAGATTTGCCATGCTATTTTCTGGTGGAGGTGATTTACCAGACAAGTAAACTGTCTGTTACTGTACACACAAAAGTTTTCAGTTTTGCTGTGATCCTACATTTAGCAGGAATTAATTCAGTGATCCAAATGTACTGGAGCTGGGGTCATCTCCTCTCATGTTACCAACACAAGACCATTTGAAAAAGGCTTCTTTACAAACTACCAAAAAACACAGAGTTACCACATATTTTTCTCTCTCTATTTAATATATATCTCATAACATTTGCTCTGGCTGGAATTTTTCTCCAAGGATATTGTCTTGCTCCAAGAAGTAAGTGCCAAGTTGCCATGTGCAAGTGTCTCCCATTGACTTATGGATGCAGACTCCAACAGCGAAGGTCACACAGGAGGTGATAAGAGGATAAGAAGATTGTTACAAGACAGCATATAAAGTTGTTGTTTTTTTTTTTTTCCCTTGGAAGAGGAATTATTCATTAGAAGTGAAGAAAAAGTGAGCAGAGGAAAATTAAGAAAAGTTTTTCTCAATGGATTGAAATCACTTCAGGCCAGACTGCACCAGCCAGAGGGAAATTTCAGTGCAGAAATGACAAACATAAAGAGCATAAATGCATTTCTGCAGATTGAAAACTTGATCTTCGCAGCTCCTCCTTCGGGTTTCCAAATGTTCTTTGGAGGGTTTTGTTGTTTGTGGAGGGAGTTTTCAAACAGGGAGCTAGATTTGAACAGTAATCCTCTCATAACCAATCCTGGTCTCCTTTCTTGCCCTTCCCCATCTTTAAGGAACAGCCCCAGGTAGTCCTCACAGTCATCAACACTCAGTCTCAGAAACTTGACCTCATACATCAGGGAACAGGAAAGCAATATCAAACAGAAGAGGAACTCTCAGACACTTGGGGAATATTTGAGAGGCTGATGTGATTTGCTCAGTGGAGGCACCCACCTGGAGTTAGCCCACAGCACTTCCCCACAGGAAGAGGTGCTTTTAGGGAAAGGTGCTTTTAAAGAGGAGGTGCCCTGAACTCACTCAGTTGCCAGAAGTGATGTAGCTGTTACCTATTGTCAGTGGTGAGATGTCTCCTAAAGTCATGAGTCAGGACCCCTCTGCTGAACTGAGATTTGCAGCAAATCCTGTTTCAGTACAGCAGGTACAGCAATGATTGAGATTTCATCTGAACAAAAGTGAAAAACAATACACAAAGAAAAGCCCTCAAATGTGTGAATGGGAAGAAGGGTATGACTGGGAGGACCAGCATCATTAGGTATCTGCATGAAGTCCAAATGAAATTTTAGTCCCTTATTGCCAGTGAAGCATTCAAAGTCAGACAGGATGACAAGGACAATTATGTTCCTGCAGCTCTCACTCCAGTGAGACATTCAACTGCAAGAACAGCTGATAGCAACTATTGGATGAGGAAACCTGATTGAAACATTGAGACTGAGACACAATTAGAAGTATCACTTTGTATTGGTCTGAAGAAAAATGCAGTGGTATAAAATTCTGCCTGTTCTTCTGCATCCAGTAGACAAATAGAGGTTTCAGCAGGAAAAGAAAAATAAGGGAGCATTGTAAGGGGAAACCCTTAGGGAAGGTATAGCAGTGCAAAGAATTACTTGACAACATCCAAGAAATAAATGCACTGAAAAACAGAGGAAGGTTTGTCTGAGGGGTTCATTTGCACAGTGAGTTACTTTTTAAAACTTGTGCTCTTTTTAGCCAAATCTGACTCTCTCTTTAGTTCAAGATGGAAGGGAGGGGGAAGGGGAGGAAGGAAAAGAATCTAGCAGAGAAAGAGAAAAGAAAGAATAAAACCAAAGATGTAAATTCAAACCAAAATCCAAGACTAGGTTGAAAGGTTAATGAATGCACATAGCTCAAATGTGGGGTGCTGCATATTGAAAACTAGAAATCATGTTGAACAAGGGAGTAATCAAGAAAGGAAGGAAAAGGAACACATTGGGCCATGGCAGAGGCACAATTAAACTCACTTGATGTACGTCCAATGCTTTTTCATAGAGATCCATCCAGTGCAAATGAGGTCCATAATTGGAAAATATGATTTGCCACCTCTCTTTCTTTCCCTACTAAAAACATTTCTGCTGTTTTCATTTTTGTAGAATCAGCTTGTACAAATATTTCTAGTTTTATATAGCCAGATTTAATCCAATAGCTTCCCTCCAAGTGCTCTCAGAGCCCAAGGTGAAATCAGCAATGCTGCACAAAGTGCCATTGCCAATGACCACAGCCCAAGAGCTTGGGGCGTCGGTGGCCAAGGACCAAGCAGTGCTCCCATATTGTATTTGTTGGGAATGTCCCAACGAAGGCAGGAATGATGAATCTGACTCCATATTCTCAGAAGGCTAATTTATTACTAATTTACTAACTACTAATTTATAATACTATATTAAAAAATACTATACTATACTAAAGAATACAGAAAAGATACTTACTGAATGCTAAAAAGACAATAATGAAAACTTGTGACTCTTTCCAGAGTCTCAACACAGCTTGGCCCCAATTGGCCAATAAGTCAAAAACAACTCACACCAGGATTCAATGAAACAATCACCTGTGGGTGAACAATCTCCAAACACATTCCACATGAGCACAACACAGGAGAAGCAAATGAGATAAGAATTGTTTTCTTTTTTTCTGAGGCTTCTCAGCTTCATAGGAGAAAAATCCTGGGCAAAGGGATTTTTTCAGAGAGTGTGAATGCTACACTCCCTGACAGGTTCATGAATGGACATCAGCAGAACTGAGGGCCTATAAACCAACCTCCAATGCTACAGGAAAAACAGTGAGGAGCTTGCAGGATTTGACCAGCTTGTTCAGCAGGCCTGCACAAGTGCTCTGCACTGCAGAGAAAGAACTTCAGAGCAGGGAAAGTTTGGAATTTATGCTAAAAGTGGGAGCCAGGCATGTTGTACCTCAATGCAAGTACCTGGCCATATCTGGCATTCTGGGACTTAGAGAAGCTGAATCTGGTTTCCATGTGAAGTTTCATTTCCAGCCCATGAAACCACAAAGAGAATGGTTGACAGAAGTGTGCAAGGAAGATGCAGCCTTCCCTACTGGCATCACCTGGGGCACACACTCTGCAGCACACTGTGGAGAGGGTGAAGCCTTTCTTCCTCCCAGCTCCTGGTTAAAAGGCTTTGGATGCTTCCAGCCTGAGAAGTTGCCTCTGGACTTTCCTTAGACGTTGCAGTATGACATTCAAGGAATGTGAAACTGTATTTTTATTTTCCAGTCACACTAAAAGAACTTAAGCATAGGTCAAGACATGGTAAGCTGACAGAATGATCTCATTAAATAATAATCTTTTTCAGTAACAGTTATGCAGAATCTCAAAAATCTCTCTTTTCACTGCTTCTTTCCTTCTGTTTTTTAATAGTATTTTAAAAAGTCAAACAAATAATTAGAGGACAAATCCATATGTCTGGTATAACTGGAGATTTCTGAACTTAATATGATCAGGGTTCTTATTTGTTTGACCCATAGAGCCTGGCTGCTTCTTAGCTGTGGATTATGGTCTGTCATAGAAAAAGCAGCTTTTGTCAGCTTTAAACTGAAAGAAGTTTCTCAGGTGAGTATTTTTAATCTGAAAAAATCTGGAAACCAGTAAAAGTATTTGGCTTGAAGAAGAGGAGTTGGAATGTGTTTTGGTGCAATAAACAGTTGGAGACCTCATTAAATTCTCTGGGAGACAGAGACTGGCAGAGCTCACATGTTCTGCATGAGGTCTGGATTTTATTAGACTACATGCTGTGGACCTGTCATATTCAATAAAATGAGACTTTGGTTTCTATTTGTTTCTTAATTAAAGTGTTTCTTAGGAAAACCTGCTCCCTAAAATATGATACCAGTAAAATAAAAAAATACTATCTAACCATAAATGGTCAGTGCCAAGTGACTTGCCTAAAGCAATAGTAAAACCCAGAAGGAAAAATGCATTTCACTCTTTCAGAGCTCATATTCCTGTTTTGTTTTTTTAAAAATCTACCTTGTTGTAACACATTTTCAACACCCAGTTCCTGCCTAGGGTACTGGTCAGGGTCTCAGTGCCATAAGGTTTTCAGTATAAGTGGATACTATGTAGTCATACAAGAGAAAGGAAAGTGAAGAAACAAATAATGTGTTTCCTTTACTTTTTTAAACTGGAAAAAAAAAAGAGTCAAGACAAACATCTGATGACTCTGCATGAGTTTAAAAAAATTCCAGAAAAAGCAAAGAGAAAGGTCACCTTCATAGCTCAGGATGTGCTTTGTAGTAAAGGTTTTGCCCTGGGATTTTCTCCTTCAGATAAAGTCAAAGAAAACAAAGAAAACAACCTTCAGTGTGAAGCTGGCAAGCATATCCATAAATGTGCACGTTGCTTCCAAATCTAGGTGGATAAAGCAGAAAAAAAAAAATTGGGATTGTTGAAAACAGATTAGAGGCTGCCCTGGGGAAGGTCAAGCACAAGGACTGGACAAACCCTGACAGGCAGAGGGACCTTTACTCACTCCCAGAGCAACTATACAGTTTCCTGCTAAAACATTAAGTTACACTGCTAAAATTATGTGGTTTCAAGGTCTGAAAGGGGCTATTAGTCTTCTCAGTAAGTAAATAGACTCAAAGAAACCTGCCTGAAACAAAGTGTTATTAAACACATTACACAGAGTATCTTTAAAGAGCTTACTTTTTAAAATGGGGAGATGATAGATCATCATCCACATAAGCAAAATAAAAACCCCAAAATGATGTACAAAGTATCCAAGAGTAAACAGCAAAACAATTTTTTTAATCTGTAGGGCTTTTTTTTTTAGTTTATTTCTTCTTGTATGACTCCCACATCAGTAAAACAGCCCTGAAAATGAATCAGCAGTATTAACTCCCTTGGCAATGATGTGCTGTGAGGGGCAAGTTCTCCTTTCTCATGTATAGTTACGAAGTGCATTTTTTTTTTCTCTTTTATACTGAACATGCTGCTCTTTGTCCTCACCAGGAGGGAAACAAACAAACAAACAAACAAATCCAACCAATAAACCAAAAGTAAAACCCCAAACCTGAAAGCCCAAGTGAAGTCAGAATTTAATTCTCTATTAATAAAGGAGGGCATTGGAGTCTGTTAAGAGACTGGGGAGTGTGTATGAAGAAAAGGTCCCTTAAGTGCCAACCTAACAATTCCATAGAGCTTTTTCCATGCAAGTTCTGGAAAGAAGCTTTATTAAATGATTTACTTGTCCTTTAGACATGGCACTTACCTTAGGAGAATCTGGCTGGAGGCTGTCTGCAGCCTGCTGTTAAAAACACTGCCTTGTGCCAAGACAGGAGTGCAGGAAGAGATCCAGAGAAATTCAGTTTCGTCTGGGCATTTTGAGGTGGTTTACTTTGCTCAGAATGAGCTTTTATCAGCAGTGCAGTTACTGCAAACACTCACTGGGCTCAGTCTGGCACTGTTGGGTCTGGTGGCACCACTGTGAGGAGCTTTGTGAGTGGGGAGCTGCCTGTGCCTGGTTTTTATCCAGACCTGATGGTATCTCCAGTATTGCTTAAAGCACAACTAATGCTGCAACTACCATCCTGCTGTGCTACTCTGGGTTTGCCATTCCTCTCACATCCTCCTTCCCTAGAGCATATCCAAGTTTACCTTCCTCATTTTCAAAGATCTCCAGTCACTTCTGCCCTTCCTGTCCTTCTTATCAGTTAGCACCCAGGTTGGCTCCATCCTTTACTCTTTAGGTGGCTGTTGTTGATTTAAGTCCTTCTCCCTGTCCCAAGTTCCTTTCTAACATCTTCTTTTTATTTGTGAGATAAATAGAATTTTAAAAGTTTGAAGCCTATCAACCTGTCTGCTGCTCAGCCTCACATCAAAACCCACTTTGGGTTAAAGCAGCAGCTGCCATAAAAAAACCCTAGCTGGTGCATTGCAAAAAAACCTTTTGATTAGGAATTTAGAGAACAGTAAATTGACTTAAAGCTTGCCATTACTCTCCTTACTTCAGACCTTTCCACTACTGCTTGGTATTCATTTCCTTTTCCTGTTATAATTTCCCTGAAAACTGAGGGAAGTTCTTGGTGCCTGGAGCTGAAGCCCACTGTGCAGGAGGATGATTCCTGGCCAGCAGTCAGTCTGCATGGCATGCACAGAAGGAAAGGGATGTATATATTTGTTTAGGGCTGTTAGTGGAAAGTTGTGGACTCTGGCACTTAAAACTTAGCAGATCTCAGCTGTCACATCCTTGCAGTCTACAGCCTTTATGGTACTAGGGACCATGGAATTTTGGACATGGATAAGCTAAGATATTAGCATTTTTGTAGCCTAGCATGTGGAGGTGGTGTTTGCTATTTGCCTCACAGCCACCACAGAGCTTGCCTGAAAACAAAAGGCCGCTTAGTCAGTTTTCCCATATAAGCAGCAAATTTTTGAAGAGATGCAAAGAGGCTTTCACAGCTGTTAAAAACAGCAATGCCAGGACACTTAGTATACCTTCCTTCTAAATTATCTCTGCACTTCAGAAAGGCTACAGCATTTGTACAGGATTATGATGTGCTGCATCTGCCTCAAAACTGTGGTTTTGTGGGTTCCTTGTGAACTGTACTTTGAAATATCAAAGACCCCACATTTTCTCTTAACTGTTCTTAAACCCCAGCTTGCCATTTCTTAATTTTTCCCCTCAGCCACCACCCACCTTCCTGCCTGCTGCTCCCAGTCTGGTCAGTATGAACAGGGGCAGAGGCTGAGCAGAGCCTGGGGATGAATGAGATCATTGCTGTCACAAGTGCCAGGTGGGTCTTGGGCTCAGGGGAAGCTCCTTGATCTGCAATATCCCTCTCCTGCAACCCTTTCCCTCTTGTCCCTGATGCATCCCTGGGCTATGGAGCTGCAGGGCTCAGAGCAAAGCCCTCCATGCCAGTCTGAGGCAGAGGCATTGGCCACAGTGATGCTCCTGAACAGCAGGCAGCAAGAGCAATCCATCCTTTCCCAAAGCCATGGATGGCTGCAGTGAGGAGCAGGCAGCAAGAGCAATCCATCCTTTCCCAAAGCCAGGATGGCTGCAGTGAGAGCTCCTGCTCCACCCTGGCTAAAAGCAAGTTATATTAAAATGTTCACATTTTTTATAGGTGGAGGCTCCCCTCACACAGTGCCCTTCCTCCTCTGATGAGGAGCCAGGAAACCCCAAATGAGGGAGAGCTGTGGAAATGGCAGGTCCCTTGTGTTGTCTTATATATCAAAAGTTCTATTATCATTATAGTGCAAGGATTCCATACTGCCAGAGTTTCATGCCTGCTCAATATCTCTTGCAGGCAGCTCCTCTCAGCACTGTCTGTTCCTAATCCTTGCAGCAGCTATCTGACTCCAGATTCCCCCAATCTGCTCTTTTATACCACTTGATCTTGTTGGCTACAGGTGTGGCCTGTTAAGATCAGGCCTGCTCCTAATCTTTAGTAATTGGTTCAGCTGCAACTCATTGGGGGATAACATTACATTCTATACCACCGTCATTTACCCATACTGTATCCCCTACACCCCTGGGCTGAGGAAAGCTGAGAGTTTGGAGAAACTGTGAGGTTTGTGCTTTCACAATGCTGAGAGCGTGAGATGGCCTCACAAAGGCCACCAAAGACAGAGCTGCAGTAGGTAATAGGTGATGTTGAAATGGTTTGTACTGTGGTGCTGCTCGGGGGAATAATTTCCAACATGGACCTTTCTCCCCACACCCTGCAGAGTGCCCACCCAAGCCAGAGGGCAGGGCTGTCTGTTGGGCAGATGTCTCTTTGCACAGCAGTCAGCCGGGCTGTGGAGAAGCTGCCTTTGTGCCATATAAGTCCCACTGTGAAGATCTCACCAACTCTCCAAAACAGCCTGAACATCTTGTCATCTACTTCTTAGTCCTTGATTTTTGGAAGATTTTCAATGTCACCATTATATATCTCAACATATATCTCGATTTTCTCTAAGTAAGGCAGGAGTAATGACCTTCCTTCCTTCCTTCCTGGGTCTACACTACTACATGCATACAGATACTAGAAAACAGGCACAGGTCCATTATATGTGATTGGGTTAATGGGGGTTTTATTTTGCCTTTCAGCTGTCAGTGATGCAGCTGCATTAAGAACCCTCAGGAAATCTCCCTCGTCTCCATGATTCCATGCTTTGTCCATTATTTTGCCACCATCTCAGAAGCTGAGTGGCAGATAAAGAAAGAAGATCAAGAGCTGTGTTTCATTAGAGATGCAAGCTTAGAACCTCAGAGAAGTTATAAAGACAGGGTAGCATTTAATATTGCTAGAAAGCTTCACCTTACCTGCCCCACAGTAACTATTAACAAGCCTCTATGCAAATATCAGCAACTCCCTCAGCAGCAGCTGCTCAGCCCACATTTTCAGGCCCTAGAACAGGCACCAGCAGCAGCAAATTTGCTGTCTTTCCTGCCAATAATGTTTCAAATATTTTTGCTGTTCATGTAGTTATAATATCACTCATTGTAGCAATGTTGTTGTTATGAAAAAAAAGCTGCATGACTCAGAAGCCTCCTCTGCAAGGATGTGAAATAAGTGTAAAAATATGCAATTTCTGCATGTGACAGACAGCTTTCCTTTCCAACAAAAGTTGCAAACTGCATGTCCTTTTAGTGCAAGTAACAGGACTCCTGAGAGCCATCTTGCTAATGTGAAGGGAACAGCTCTGAGAATTACATTTGTTCATATTTTATTTGCTCTGTTTCACAATGTTCAGGAGTTGTTATTGTCTAGTTCTTTAGAATTACACATTTTAAGACGAAGCTATAGCACAGCCTTTAGCTGTGCAAGTCCTAATTAATTTAATCTGCTTTTTTATGCTTTTGCTGGATACTTGCTAGAAGTCAAGCTGGTGGGAGATTCAAAAACAACTCATAAGGTGCTGCTGCTCACACAACCCATGGCAGGGGCACAGTCTCACCCCCTTTGTTCCAGCACCTACCCCTTGCTATAGAGATCAATTTGTAACAGCTCGTAAAGCCCACCCTGGACAGTGATTGCTGACAAAATGCAACCATCACATAGAAATTTCAGCATCTGCAGAACTGGGCCATTAGACATTTCATGATAAATAATGCTGCTGGTTGTCAGGGTACAGATAGCCTTAAAGTAAAGGTTACTCACAGCAGAATGATTGGAGCCTGAAAGCAGAAGTATGTGTTCATTTGTTTTGAGATGTATTTGAAAATACAATTCAGTATGTGCTAAATTAATGATCACAGGCAGAAATCAGATGATTGGTAGAGGAAAAAGAGTCCACATGCCTGTTTCTGCTGTGATGTGATTGGAATTAGTTTAAATATATCTCTTACATCTGTTGATTTTTGGTTCTACTTTTCAGTAATAATCCAATCTGCATCAGTATTTAAAAAATAATTTAGCTCCATACTGCAGCAAAATTTATTACAAAACCATAAATAAACCAAAATGAAGATTGCCCAAGTCCCAGGACTGTAACAACATAAATGAATAGGGATGGATAACTCATTTTAACACACACATGAAAATTATTTAAGCTGGCAACCTGCTGGGTTTCTTCATTATATCAGAAGCAACCTTTAAGGTTATGTAACAGCTGTAAATATAGCACTGAAGCAATTAATGGTTAAAAGAGGCTTGACAGAAGCACTGTCTTTCCTAATTATTCAGCTATCAGACTCAGAGAGGCTTTGTTGATCCAGCAGCAGCAGAATTCTGCCCTCCAGTGTAATTCTGACTTGTGCTGAGCATCCAGTGAAACTGAAGCACTGCTCAGAAAAAGAGGGAACTTATCTCCTTTTCCATGATAAACATAATTTGATACTTTTTGTCATACCTGGCTGCCTTTTTTTAATAAACACTGAGCTAAGTGCTGTGTCAGAGCCCAGTTGCCCAAAGAGACCTTGGGTCTGCAGCTTTGTCCCTATTTAGGGCCACTCTGAAGCATCTGGTGCTGTGTGATCACAACACAGGTGCTTTCCTGAGCTGGCAATAGCTAATTATGTCCATACACAAGTGACCTTCTGGTCTTTTTGGCCAGATCAGCTTTGAAAATGTTCCCTTTCACTCTATTCCAGTAGAACTGTGTTTCTGCAGTGCTAAAACACCTCACAGGCTCAGGCTAATTTCAGAGTGGTTTTAGCTAAACTCTTTGTGCCCTAATGCAGGACAGGGGGTTCCACTCTCTTCCTCTGTGCATCTCACATATTATCACAGCTACACCAAAAACTAAAAGCTTGGTAAAGAGTCTACATGACAAATACAGAACCTTACCAAGCCATGGTTCTGTGACCTGACTGTCAGGGATTTGTAGTTTGTGGGATGAAGTGTTGGATTTGATGTTTATCCCCCAAAATACTAAAACACAGTGTCCAAGAGGACTGTCTTCTCCTGCATGTCCTCCTCCTCCTATGGAAGGAGTCAGAGGACACTGCTCTCCCTTGAGGACTGGTTGGCATCAGAATCCTCTCTCCAGGTGTGTCCCCAACAGTCCAAACATTTTGCCTTGAAACAGCAAATTATGCTCTATTTTTTACAGATAGTCAAAAGTGGTGGAGTAATCATAACAAGGATCATTTAAGTGGAATGAGGTTGGAGCACAAAAGTATCACCTTAAATGGAACTGGATCACAGACTATATCATTGGGTTTCTGAGCTGTAGTACATATTTTAAAACCATTGTAAAATTCTGGCTGCTCTCTGTAGTTTGGGATTTAACTTGTAAAATCAAAATGGATGCAAAATGTTTTCTTTTAAAAATCGAAGTGCTTTTTCTATATTTTTTAAAAAAATCAGTTCAGGTCATAATAAAGCCAAGATTTGTACAAGGAAGGAAGGAAAGAAGGGAGAAACAAGAGAAACATTCAGAACATGGGGCAGTAGTGAGAATCAGGAATGCTTAAGAACAATGTTTAGGTTGCCATGTCCCTGAGGACTGCTGGGGAATGAGTCTCATGCAATTGAGTGGAAATGCCATCTTACCTGAAATAGTCTTACGAAAATATTTGTTCTAAAAAAAAATCCATTTTCTGGGAAGGAAGTAGAGCAGAAAAAGATTTTTAATGTAAATCTTCATAAACAGCTGTACTTTAATAGCTGGCTGAGTCCAAATATAAAAACACAGTTGCAGATTGTATGAGCATGGGTGAATATATTTTTTTTGCCTTCCCAATAATAGACTAGATTTTCCAGTAAATAGGCACATAAGTTTTGCTTCTAAAACTACTGAAAATTTTATATGAGTTTAATACTAGAGGGATTTCTGTTTATATTAACATTTCAGGAATCCAATTTATTTTCCCAATAGATATTTGATATTCTTGTCTTGGCTGCTTTAAAGGAAATATTTTCCTCCAATGTTTAAGGATGTACATCCAGAGAAGAACTGCTTTTTTGAGGCTAGAAAGGAACTTTTATCTGGTTTCTATACATTTAGGACAAAACCAGGAAGCAATCCAACTTACTGCAATCTCAACTGCATACTGTTTAAATTGTCAGATTCGCAGAAAAATAATTGACGTTCTGACTGATGGATTTATCTTTTCTATAGATGTGAACAATTTAAAAAGAATTATCAGAATGCAGTTACATTTTATGGATTTCACATAATTCTCAAAATTTCACAGTGTGGAAGTACCTTATTTGATGGGAGATGGATGTCTGGCTCATTAGTTAGGAACAGGGCTGGAATACTTGGACCCTGGGCAAAATTGCATTGTCACTTCTGTGTGTATCAAAGATGGTTTTAACCATGTTATTCTCTCAGTTATGGCATCTCTGCTTCCCACTGCTTGCTGAAAGCAGAAACAATCTGCCTAAAATATTCTCCTCTGTCAAAGTTTTAATTTTGTTTTTATGTAAATAATGCATATGTGGAGGCACTGGTGCTGCTGTCATTAAGTGGGAATAAACCTGGAGCTTTCAGCTCTGCAAGCACAGACCCACACAATGTGAGCAGAAGGAGCAGTTCTGTCACATTCTATTAAATAACAGGCTGCTGCAGCCACTGTTCTCACCATGGGGAGGGCCAATCTGCATGCATTAAACACTGGTTATAATATTAAACGTGGAAGTGCCAGCAGAGGCTGTGGGGCCCTCATTTGATCACTTTTAAAGGGCAGGAATCAGGGAGGGCATGAAGAGAGAGGCTGCTCAGGCTCTGCCTGCAAGCACGTCTGCCTCATTGAGGCTCTGCTACAGTCATTAACCACCACGGCTCTGTAATTCCAAACAAACCACACTGGAAGCAGCAACTGCAAATGAAATAATTAAAGTCAGCTTTGCTTTGCTGAATGTTAATAGGCTAATTGTCCCACAGACACTTAATGGAAGCCTGTACCTTTTCTGTGTGTGAAGTGGTGAAAGCTTACTTAAATGCTACAAATGTGCCTCAAATGATCCAGCTAGAGACACTACGTGCTGCAGAGGTAAAAGAGAAAAAAAAGTTCCTTTTTCTCAAGTCTCAAAGTGATGAAATCTCGATTGCAGGGGAAGGCTGTCTTGAAATGCCTGAGAAATAACCCATTGCATTGATATTCTGTCAGAGTCTTTCACTGCTGAAGACAGAGAAGTAAAACAAATAAATCCTGTCACTAAGGAGTGAGCTGAACTCAATACAGTGCACAATGTTTGCAAGGTCAACTCCCTGCTCTCTATAGGCTGCTCTGTTTATAACTGCTGTGCTCAAAACCAAAGCTCACTGCTGATCCCCATATGCTGACAGCACTTACTCTCACACTGAAGCCAAAATAATAAATCTCAGCAAGCATTCTTCAAAAGGAGACCTGCATCCTTCAGGGTTAGCTGCATAGAAGAGGAAAGCAATGTCAGAATGGAGTCAAACTTTAAACACACTTTGGAAAAACTTTGAAGATTGCTTGAGCTCTGGGAGGGGAAGAGTCCAGAAGTCACACTGATTTTTCCATCACTCTTCTCTTTCCACACAATATTTATTTGTCTGGCTGTAATTCACATTTTCTCTATGTTTCACCTTAATTATTCTGTGCCTGAACTTGAGGAATCTCTTTTCTGTAATTTTTTAATATCTCTCTTCCTCTTTCAAGCTCCATGAAGGGGGCACAATTGAAGTGATTTGCTGCTGAGGATGAGTGGATTCCCTATCATCTTCTACACAGCTGTCAGACCCACAGAGCATGTTCGCTCAGTGAATACACAGATTAAAACAAGTGTGCAGCTCTTTTTAGCTGATCACACACACACTCATTACATTCCTCATAATCATGAAAGAGGCTGAATGAATTTCCTCCCTCCTCAAATGTGTCCATTCCACGGGAAGAGGGCACAACAATGAATTTTAGGGTCCCCAATGACTCAAAAAGGCAGCCAGTCCTTCTGCTACGACACCAAAAGGAGGTTCTAGCTATCAATCTCAAATCTGAATCCTCCTATGAACATTTTCAAATCAAGGAGAGAATAAATGATTGAGGCAGAGAGCAGATGTTTAGGACATGGCTGCTTATAGCGTGAAAGAGAGAAAGGCATTTTCCTCTGTTGCTATCAATAAGGCTGAGCTGCTTCATTCTATTATTTGAGGGAAAGTAAAAGCTGCTTTGAAATGCTACCCCTGCCTTGAGGAGCAGTCACACCAGCCAACTGCAACACCTTCACTGGGAAGGACAAAATGGGTGAAACCATCCACCTGTGCTGCACAGCAGAACTCAGTGTATGCCTCACCACTCTTCCTGTCTCATTAAATTAAATCAAATCAAATCACCTCTGAGGTTTAGATGGTGGAATTGTGCACAACAGGGATCTGTCTGGGCTTTCATTTCTGCACGAAGTGTGGGTTAGAGGAATGTGCCTTTGCAGCTCAGTTTCATTGATGTGTGAGCTAGTATTCATGCCAGGTTTTCTTTAAAGGATACTTGAATGGCTCTATTTTTAGATTTTACTGTGATGTTATTTCATCAGCAACTGCATGCATAATGCATTATCAGCAACAACAAATTTAATCATAGCATAAATCAGCCAAAAAAGATGCTACAAGAAATCAAACTCCAAATTGCTTTGCTTGGGGACTTGAGTAAATGGATTTTGATTTTTAATTTCTAAATTCAGAGATGCTCTGGGGGCATGCTCCCCAGATGTGCAGCTGACTGGTGAATGTGTGTTGCAAGGCGATTCAGGTGCAATCCCAAAACCTGAAACATCATATTTCAATCTGAAAGAGCTTTTACAGATTTTCCTTAAGAGAAATTGAGACCATCATTTGGGTCTCTCATCTAAATAATTCAGTTAAATTTCTGACTGATGTCCAAAGCCACTTGCTGATCATTCACAAATTCCAAACTGAGGAAGAAGAATCTGCAAAGTAATTTCAGTGTAGTCCCCCAAGACCCAGCAAGGAAACCTTTCACAGGCACAGAAGGCTCACAATGTTCCAGTTTAATTTCCAACAGAAGAGAAAGAGTAATTATCTGGGGCTGTGGCCTGTTATTAATGTGTTAAGGAAATAGAATTCAAATCAGACACCTCACAGAACAGCACAGAGACCAGGTTTTCAGCTGGGAAAGATTTTTATTCATTGCTGCTGTCTTTGTTGTCTGTGGACAATCCATTTAATCTAGCTCAACAGCTTTAAAAAGTAGGTTAAATATGTTATTTGTGGGGTCAGATTTGCAGGGCAGGGCACATTCCTTTTCCTTGCAGATAACATGGATGTGAGAGCCCCAGCCATTTCAGCTGGGACAGATCCAGCTGTTTGTGCAAGCAAGGGTCTGCTCCTGTTTCACACTCTCAGGAAGCAGAGGCAGGACCAGCTCAGGGTGTGCTCTGGCCAGGGACAGCCTGGGCTTGAAAGGATTCAGGGATTAGGGCTCCTCTTGCTTCCCAAATAGCTGTCCTGGGGGAGATGGCTGAGCCATACCTAGGGAGCAGGGCAGCAGCTGGATGTCTCCATCCCAATGGGACAAACCTCAAAGTATCCTTTAATTAGAGCGCCATACCTGTGACAGCAGGAATATTTTGTCCTGACCTCTGTGACTCTTCTTCACAGTGTTTTATCTTTTGCAGGGAAAATCTTTCTCCTCCACACCTCTGCAATCTGGAAGAGCCTTTTGTAATTCTCTGTTTCATGGTCTTATCACATTTATCTTCAAGTTATCTCTTCCCTTTGATTAGGCCTTTTATTTCTCTTTCCCCTGGGTTATCCACCTCTGTTTCCATAGTACATAATTGAGCTGCTGAATATTCATTATTAGTCCCTGGAGTCACATAAAGATCTCTAGAGGAGGATAAAACCCTCCTTGGTTGTGTTTTGGTTAGATTAGATACAAAATACTAAATGTAACTTAGTATGCATTATCTCCCCTTAGTTTAGATAGAATTGGAGAGGGAATATTTATCCTTTCATAAGGGAAAGGAGGGAAGGGAAAGGGGTTGAGCACTGAGAGGGAAGGAGGGATGGGGAAGAAAGCAGCCAGGCAGTCAGCAAGAAGGGCAAAGATTACAGTCCAGCCACTATAGTGTGATTCCCCACTGTCCTGAACAATTCCTCCATCTCTGTCACAATTCCCCCCTGTCCTGAAATCATTGTGTTTACTGAGGGTATTTCATAATTTCTTGGTAATGGCACCAGAACAAACAGAGTTTGAAAGCAGCAGGAATAAAGAATTCAAGCAGCTAACTTTTTATTCAGTCTAGCAAACCTGGCAGATAGAAGCTCCCTTTGCAAGCAGAGGTCCAGCAGTGCCAGCAGGGCTTCAGATGGCCGAGCTATTACTAGGAGAGAGGATCACAGGAGAGCTTTGAGACATTGCTTCACTAGTTTTAGGCATGGCTTCATTCCCTGGGGATCCCAGCCCCACTGGAGCACGGACTGCAGCAAGGGAAGGCTGTGTGCAACCTGCCTGCTTTGCCTGCTCCAGCAGGATGATTTCCCCTGCCTAGGAAGGGACAGTGGCATTCCCAGGGGGCAGTTCAGGGCATCTGGAGGTGCCATCCTCAGCACAGACTGGTTGGTTCAGCCTTGATGAATGACCCATCTGATAGTGCAGCCTATAAGCTGAACAAACAGATCAGGAAAACATGGCAGTTTGGAAAAACAAATCAGTATCTTTTTCTTCTTAATAAAATGATCTGCATGACAGAAGTATTTGAACAGTTTTGGATTTTTTAGGAAAATGCTATGTTTGGCTGTAAGTACACCTAATATCTTCATTTAGCACAATTTCATTTTGACCTTTTAATATTTTGCACCAAGAAAAACATTCTCCAGTGACTGTGGTCAGGACATATTAAGCTAGATCTATACCCAGGGATACAACGAGTATTGAAAAGCATGAGCAGGAGAGATGAAAGGCTCTGGCCTTTCTAGGAAGGTAGAAGGACATACTCCTGCGTGGGATACAGCTGGACCAAAGTCTCCTCAAGCACCAGGTGAAAATTACCCTGATGTTCCTCTCCATTCTGCACTGCTGTTGCAGTGATATCTTTGTCCAGGACATGCCTCAGCACAGGCATTTATCCATGGAGGAGCTGTGCAGCCAAGCAGGGTATTCCACATGCTACATTCTGTTAAATTCACCAAGAGTTTGCTAGCAGTTTCTTACATTTGTACAGACGAGTTCCCTTGGTGAGCCTTTGTGCTGACAAGGGCAGACATGCAGCATTTACATCCTGAGAGGTAATGATGGGATGCATCCCCATGATAATCCCTTTCCACATACCCAAAGCAACCCCCAGCACTTCAAAGCTGCCTGTAATGTTGCAAAAAAATAGAAGTCCAGGACACATTGTCAATTTAAAAACAAAAACCAGATTTGTGTTATAGAAGGCATATAAATTGCAAAGCAGTACCTTATGGGTGATGATCTGTCTGAATGACACTTCCTCTGCTGCTTCAGGGAGTTTTCAAAAACAATGTATTCTAATGAGTCACTGTAATGACTTGAAACCAAGTCAGAAAGAGAAACTTTCTGTAAAAGACTACTTTTAATTTGGAACATGAGGTATTATTCAGAAAGTATCAAATATCTGTTACTCATGTAATGATTCTTTACAAACCTAGTACAAAGCTTTTCCTTGGTAACTGCTGTGTTATGGAAAATCTAAACCCTGGCACATGATAATCTTATCTTATACTTTGAATTGACAAGGGAAATAACTTTCACTCAGATTCTTTACTGTGTATGTTTATAATCCTTCTTTCAAAACAAAATTAAATCTAATAAATATCCAAAACAAATTTCCTAAAAGTTGACAGTTCCCATGGGCTGGTGCTTTTTGGTTTAAACACTTTTCCTTCATTTCCTTCATTTCCAATCATTTTGTCATTGATTTTGCTTTGGCTGGTCTCAATATGAAGCTCACATGTTAAGAAGGCAAACAGTAAAAGGACAAAAAACACATAAGTCCTGAAACTTAAAAACTGGAATTATTCACAGCCATCAAATCTCTGCATGAGTTATAATTAGCTCCATTTTTCACCCACATGAAAATTAGTAAAGGCTATGTTTGACTACTACACATAAGCAGTTATACCAGAATGTATTGAGGGAATGTCATGTATAGTAAGTGCTGACAAACTGCTAAAATTTTTTTTTTAAATTAATCAGGAAAGACACAAGTTCCTCCAAATACTTTGGACAGAAAAGGAGGGTTCTGTCACATTGTCTGCTCACCCAGATGAACCAGATATGTATTTATTTGTTCATGATAAACAGACAAACACGCAGTGCTCAGTGCTGGTGTTTCCAAAGGCAGCACTGTGGAACTGGGTCAGACCTTCTGGGGGGAAAGAAATGGGAAAAAGAGCAACCTGCAACTCTGACAGAATTTACAAACTTTCTGAACCATAAAATATGGTTCTTCATGTCTGCCATGGAGAAGGTTGGGAGGGTATGGAAAGTTTTAGTTAGTAAAGGCATAGAGACTCCAGTGAGTTCTCATCATTAAAAGCCATGCAATAACTAATTTATAAGTTAAATGTAAAAGTTCAAGTCACAACGTGCCAGTCATGTTCCAGTTTGAATAATTCCAGCCTGCATAGCTGAAACCCCTTGCCTGTTTAAGTGGACATCATCTGTGGGCCACCCATTGCTTTTCAGCACTCTTGCTTTCCAGGTTTCCTCTCATTTCCATCTCTTTGTTTTGAATTTCTTTCCCCATGCATAGGTTAGCTTGAGTCTTTTTCCATACTGAGTTTCATTTTGTTATTTTCAGCTTGGCTCTGAATGAGCTAGATGATGCTCATGCTGCAAAGCATTGCCAATCTTGCCATACCATCTGTTTCAAAAATTAGAGAAGAAGCTGAATCCCTTAATAGGATGAAATAACTGTACTTTGCTCTGGGAGTTTTCTTCATGGGTTCTGTTTTTTGTTCACTTGTTGATAGTTCTGTCCTTTATGGCCCGGTAATTTAAATACCATTATGTTTTCTGCCATTAAGCCTCCCTGAAAGCTTAATTTTGCCTAAGATGGCTGATGCTCTATACAATCCAATTTATTTTGCACTTTAAAGCTGAAAAGTCTTCACAGATATTTCTAAAATCTCAAGCAGTAATGAAGAACAGCATGTTTTATGAGACAATAACTAGATGTTTCTTCTACTGGTTTTTAGGGCCATATCTGCGTTTTTATACCATTTTATACCATTACCTAAAACAGAAAAAGGCAATAATTTTATAATTCCTCTTTAGAAATGGTTGTGATTTTTGCTTGATCTGAACCTTATTTGTTTTCTTTTGTGAATCCTATTACTTCTGCCTTAGATGTGGAGGATTTCAGAAGGGCCAGCGAGAATGTGCTCCTCTACCCCTATGGCAAACAAGGAAAACCAGTCTGGAAAAGCTCCAAGAGAAAGGTACCGCTACAGTAGTGAGGAAGCATTGTTCCTCCTCTGTGCACATCTCAGCATGAGCTTGTTACAGCCCAGTCACACTCCATCCTCCTGCTCCTCTCAGCTAACTGGCACTGAAGGTGAGCGCATAGGTCTGCAACAACTGGACATGAAGAGGATTTTTTTTTTTTTTTTGCAGAGTCAGTGAGCAAATATAATACAATTAAAAGCTATACTTTCTCCTAATACAGTTCTATGTATGTATGAGAGCATTGTGGTTTTTTTCAAAATTATTTCCTTAATTTCAGTGTTTTTCTACTGACTGATCAGACCTGGTTCCTACAGAGTGTGGCATTTTCCTCATCTGAGGAACAAGGAACAGAGCAGAGTTGGCAGACTCTCATTACATGGGCATTTCAGCAAGAGGGTCACCAGAAAATGTTCAGGTCCATAAATAAGCAGGAGAGTGACTGAGGAAGTTCCAGCAGTGGCAGGGGATTCAAGAGGAGCTGAACACTTCAACACTTGTTTGAAGCTCACATACCAGCTGTTGACGCATTTCTCTGTTTCTGCTGCAAGCTGCTATTGATGGGGAGAATCACAGGTCTTGTTGTCCCTTTTCTCTGCTAACCAGGTTTATCTTCAGAACTTTAAGCTTTCTTCCTTCAATTGAAAGTTTTCTCCTGCTGGACTTGCTAGAGCTGTTCTGGGCAAAGACAGTTGTAAGTTAAGTGTTGAAGGCATGAACCACAGCACAAATCATAGATAGAAATAAGGGAGTAGTAGGGGTCTGTGCTGTGTCTCAAGCACATAAATCACCCTGCAAAACAAGTGAGTACTTGGGTGCCTCAGCCCCATCACCTTTGGACAGAGGTGAATTTATCTCTTCCCTGGAGCTGGGCGGTGAAGGAAAAGTCACTGAACAGTTCATACTTCCCTCCTATCTCTTTGCTTCATGTAAACAAAACACAGATTATAAAGTCGTGGGAATTAATCCATTTTACAGGAGTCAAACAAATTTAGAGGAGTTAGAATGGCAAGTTTTTGTGGCATCATATTCCTTTGTAAAGCACTGTTAGTGTTTCAAATAATAAGGTGCAAAAAACAGGATTAGAAAATAATAAGTGTCTATTAGGAAGGATTAGACAACAGCTTCAACTTGAGAAGTGGTTTTTCAGACTGGATAATTTTTAATAAAATGCACATCCTTCCTCCATCTGATTTCATTTCCTAAGCCCTGAAGCCTTCCTTCTCATAGGCAAACTTCTTGTTTCTATGGGATTTTTGATTGCATAAGGACTGCACATATTCACAAGATTTGAGTTATTTTGAATTTTTTATAATCTCTGAGATTAATTATTTATAAACACTTTTTAGAAACTTTCAAGTTTGGTGTTACTAATTTAATGCATCTTTTCTTTCCAAATGCTTTTGATAGTGCATTATTATGCAGCTCAGTTCAATCAATGATGAAGCTTCATTTTTTCATTCTAATTAGTCATCATATTTTTAATAGCCTACAAAATAAAAATGAAAAGCGATTTATTTTTCTGAGCCCACAACCAAAGGCTTGGTACATAAACTCTAAAGCACTCTTTTCCTCTAAAGTGTAAATCAGTCTGTGGCACTTCAGTTTGTTACCTGCACAAGACTGGATTGTGATGGATAACATGCAAAGTATTTTGAACTACTACAGTGTCATGTTTTGTTAGCAGATTAAAATTATTATTATATCATTATACAATACCATTCATGCTACCTAAAAGCACCTATTTACCTCTTCCCACAGCAGGCTCTGTACAAAGAAATAGTAGAGAGAGAGAAAATATTCTTTTATTCTGTTCAATAAGTAAAAGTCAGCATGGAGTTCAGTGCTCTAAAAACTCTTTGCCACTTAGACTTTCTCAGAAAAGTAATGCTATTATGAGGATCTACTCAGCAAGGAGGCTGAGTAGTTAAGCATCCAATCATCAAAGTTCTGAGCTCATGTTTCTTGTGAAAGAAATGAGCAATATAGGCAATCAATTTTCTTCTGAATCTGAACATTTTGGATTATTTATAGATACTGCCTCATCTTTGGAGTTTGTTTTGTTCTTGTTATTTAAATTTTGTTAAAGACCACTAATTTCAAAGTGAGAGAAGAAATTGTCTAAAATACTGATTTATACCAGTCAGTCTGCAATGATATCCATTAACCTTTGCTGTTAAAACAGAACCAGCTCTTGACAATATTACAGAAAAATAGACCAAAAGTTGAAAGAGATTCTCACATAGTCTCTAGAAAATTCTAAAGTTTTCTAGGCTTTTATGATTGTTTATATATGTAGTTGCATGAATTCCGTGGATCCATGTTGAGGTTTTTTACTGTTTATATGCTAACAGGTTTTAAGTGTTTTTGAAGAACAACTCCTCTTTATTGAGAGAGTTTTTCCCTTTAATGTTTTTTAAATAAGAGTACAGCCCTAAACAATGGTCTATCTTTATACTAAAATAGTGACTTTCAAGGAAGAAAATAATTTAAAATTACTGTGAGTTAACATCAGGATGGCTGAGTTCTACGAAAAATACAGTTCCATACAAGCCTGCTACCCATATCAGTTTTTTGATGTTAAGAGATCCAATTTAAGATGTTCCTTTCCCTGCTACTCTACCCTTTTGACAAAGGAGCTAAATGTACGTTCTTACCTCTCAGTAGAGAAAATGGCTCAGTGTCCCAGTCCTAGTTTCATTTAAGGTATGGTATGCTTTGGCTGGATAAAGGTTACAGCTGGTATGGGATTGAGGTTTCGGTTTGTGCTGGAAATGGCATTGATAACACAGAGATGTTTTAGTTATTGCTGAGCAGGGCTTACGCAGAGCCAAGGCCATTTCTGCTCCTCACAGAAACAAGTGCAGAAGGAGCTGTGAGGGGACACAGCCAGGACAGGTGACCCCAGCTGGCCACAGGTATATTCCAGCCATGTGCTGCTGTACTCAGCATATAAAGATGGGGAAGAAGAAGGAAGGGGAGACATTCAGAGTGATAGTGTTTTTCTTCTCAAGTCACTGTTAAGCACAAGAGAGCCCTGCTTTCCTAGAAACAGCTGACCCCTGCCTGCCCATGGACAGTGGGGAATTAATTCCTTGGTTCACTTTGCTTGTGTGCTCAGCTTTTGCTTTACCTATTAAACTTTATCTCAACTCACGAGTCTTCTCACTTCTACCTTTCCAATTCTGTCCACCATCCAGCTGGGGGAGAGAGCAGGAGGCTGTGTGAGGCTTAGTTGCTGGCCAGGGTTAAACCATGGCAGAGGTTTTATGGCATACACCTTGGCATATCTGGAGTACTCTTGGGATGCCAACATACAAAGGTTCCTGGCAGGCAGTTTGACCAAGTGGACAGTTCTATCTAATCTGAGGGATGTAAGTGATAACACTCTACAGGAGATGTGTGAGCACATTGATCCTGTAGCCTTCAAGGAAGGCAGAATAATTGTACTTTTACAGATTCATAAAAGCAAAATACTGTGCTACTTGTCCCAGTTTGTTGTTACATTTTTCAAGAGGGTGGGAAGGAGGAAGGAGATTGCAAGGATCACATTGCAGAAAGCAATCCCAACGAGAGGTGGTGCTGCACATCCATTTTAGAGTGAAGTTCTGTCTTCGGCTAAGTGTTGGTTATAAGAGAGGGAGGGAGGCAAGTGCTATTTCCCTACAATGTGGTTGTTGCAATCAAACCACTTCTTTGCAAGAGCAGTACAATATTTATTTCCCCTATTGTGGCAAATAGAATTTATTCCCACTCTCACTGAGATCTGTGCAGCATGAAGTGTGCATCAGCTGACTTTCTCTTGTACTTCATATCAGTTTCAAATTCAAAATGACCTCTGAACCCTTCTTTTCAATTGGGCTGTTCCACAGCTTCAGCAGCATGTTTTTGCTGTCAGAGATACAAATTTGAACCTCTGTTAATGAAATGATTCTCCATAAGCATCTTGGCATAGTTCATCATTATAGGCAGTTTGACTACAAAACTTGAAGATAGAAGGTTGGATTTTAGGCATTTAAGTCTCTTTATTACACAAAGAAAATTGAGGTTATATGTAGAAGATAGTGGATCCCATAAGGAATAGTGTGCTGCTCCCTCACACTAACAACCAGGGAAGCCTTGCTGGAGACAGGAAGGTTGGGGGCAGCCTTGGCTGCAGTGACCATGAGATCATGGAGTTCAGTTCCAGGTGAGGGAAAAGCAGGGCAGCAAATAAGATTGCAACCATAGGCTTCAGGAGAGCTAACCTGCTGCTCAGGGTGGATCCAAGGTGAAACTCAAGGTGGGCTCCTTCAAGGAGTAGATCATGAGTGAGGTTAAAGACCTCATAGCAAACAAAAAAAGCTGCTAGAACTCAATTAATTCCTTAAGGAACCTATCCTGAAGAGCCATAATATCAGATCCATTTGGACATGAACATCCCAGTGACTGACCCAATGCTTCTCACAGCTGTAATGGCCTAGATATGGGCCAAATATGAAAATGTAAAAACTGGAAAACTGTAAGAAGATGTTTTAGGATTCAAAAGTGTTTGTGATGCCCAATGGGATGCTGAAGAGCAACCACCAGCTGGTGGGCATCACTGAGAAAGTGAAAGCAGGAGTAGGTCCAGAGGGAATTGGATGATGTGGTTGCTAATTCACTCTTCATGATATTTGAAAATTCATGGCAGTGAGGTGAAGTCCTGGGTTACTGGAGGAAGGGAAACATTGTCCCCATCTTTAAAAATACAAAGGAGGGCCCTGGGAACTGCTGACCTGTGAGCCTCACCTCTCTGCCTGGACAGATCCTCCTGGACTCCATGCTAATGTATATGGAAAACAAGGAGGTGGTATGGACAGCCAGCATGTTTTCAATGCCAAGTCCTGTCTTACCAACACAGTAGCCTTCTGTGATGGAGTGACTACATCAGTGGACAAGGGAACACAGATGTCATTTATCTGGATTTCTGTAAAGGTTTTGACACAACAGACCCCCATAACGTCCCTCTCTCTAAATTGGAGAGAGATAGATTTGATGAGTGGACAGATTGAGCAGCCCTGCCAAGAAGGACTCGGGGGTGCTGGTGGATGAGAGACTGGACGTGACCCAGACATGTGCACTGGGAGCTCATGAATCCAAATGTGTCCTGGGCTGCATCCAGAGCACCATGGGCAGCAGGTGAGGGAGGGGGTTCAGCCCTTCTGCTCTGCTGTGCTCTGGTGAGACCCCACCTGCAAGCCAGCACAGGGAGGACTTCAGCCTGTTGGAGTGTGTCCAGAGATCATCAGAGGGCTGGAGCATCTCTCCTATGAGGAAAGGCTGAGAGAATTGGGATTTTTCAGTCTGGACAAGAGAAGGCCTAGGGGTGATCTAATTGTGGCCTTCCAGTATGCAAAGGGAGCCTACCAGAAAGATGTAGAGAGACTGTCTACAAGAGCATGTAGAGAAAGGACAAGGGAGAATGGGTTCAAACTAAAAGGAAGTAGGTTTAGATTGGATATTAGGAAGAAATTCTTTACTGTAAGGATGGTGAGACACCAGAACAGGTTGCCCAGAGAATTTGTGGCTGTTCCATCCCTGGAAGAATTCATGGCCAGGCTGGACAGTGGATTGAACAACCTGGTCTAGTACAAGGTGTCCCTTGCCCACAGAAGTGGAGCTGGAAGCAGACAATCTTCAAGGTTCCCTTCCAACCCAAACCATTCTGTGATTCTATAATTTCACTGACATGGCAAAGCCCTCACTACAGGGTTTTAGAAATAAAGTTCCACATAAGAAGCTGTCTCCGACTGCCATGAATAAAAGCTTGAAATAAGACATAGGTGTAAAAAATAAGTTTCAGATATCTGAGGGAAATAAGAAGAATCTAATTCTTGCTATTATTGCTTAAATTTGATGGTAGTTAAGCCAGCCTCATGGTTTAGCAGAAGCAGGAAAATAAGCACAGCGGATGAACACATTTTTCAGGGCTTGGATCACTGACACTATGTGTACCATAACAGCTAAGATATCAGGCTGGATGGCCAATTTGTAATAGTATCAGAATATCTTTCTGTGGTACAAGTTCTTTGTATAGTGGAAGAGAATATTCCTTATACATGATGTTGCAATTACTGGTCCTGCCCTAAATATGGGGAACCCAAGAACTGATGCCCCTAAGAACACAGAAAGGAAGGGGCAGAGTCCTGAGTCCCTGCTCATGGAGAACATGTTTATTTATAACAAGAGTACTTTATATAAACTATATTTTTCAGCCAACCAAAAAGTTTAAGGGAAGGGTAAATTTGGAGGAAAATATTCTGATATAAAGTTTATTTCCTGCAAATACACTTATTAATCTAAACTACAGAATGTATTAAATGTTTCTGCAATCTGAGTGTATAAAATACATCATAGAGTAATGCAGGAACTAGGCATCAGTGTCTCAGCATGTCCCTAGAGATCCTGAAATTAATAGCTATACTTATAACTAAATTATATTCTGAATCTTAGCAATGGCAAGGGACGTTGTGTACGAACTGAGGCATGTTGCTATTCTAGAGAGATACTGACTCACTAAAGGAGGAACAGAACTGGGTCAGCCCTAGCAAAGGCAGAATCTATGCCTGGAAGAGGGGTGCTATTATCCCTTAAATATTTCTGAAATTTCAGTTCTTCCTTGTGGGCAAAACACTGGGGATTTATTCTGTAAAATGCAAATATTCGAAGCCTGGAGACTCTTTCCTGCTTTTGATCTCCCAGTTCTGAATGTACCTCACAGCTGGTGGGCAGAGTGTCCTGTTGCCTGGCTGTCCCCTTCCCTTACTCCCATCAAACAGCAGTCCCTGAAGGGTGCCAGAAGTACTGTGGAGAATGGTCTTAAGCCTCCCTGGTGCCTGAGACCTGCTGATGGGGCCAAAACCAGGCTTCTGCAGGATCTGTAGAAATGGTTGATTAAAGAATGGCATTGACGTTTCCTTCATCCTTTATGTTTCTCTCACCCCAGCTTCATCTTTCTTGGATTCTCTCCAGAGGGACGTTATCAAAATAATCTGAAGTGCTCTAACACTCAGAGGAACACTGAAGGGTGAGTCAGTGTTTTAGAAATGAGGAATTGTCTACCTTTTATCATCGATATGCTCCATTCACTTCTGCAGGTGTAACAATGCATCCATAATTATTTATTTAACAAACATAGAAGTATATAATACAGGATTTGTTAGCACATCCCATAGTATGCTGAATTAGCCTGAAATTTAAGGAGACTTAACACATTAGGGGAAAAGCTGTAATAGGTGCCCTTTTTGAGCTACTTGTCATTTTGAATTCAAAGTCACAGTAGAGCAGCCTGGTGACATCAGTTACTGCCCTCAATTATTTTCCTCACCATACTCATCGCCAAAGGAAATCCACCACCCCATCACCTAAACAGCACGAGTGCTCAGCTAAGATTTTCCTTTCTTGTAGCAGTTTCCTGATCTGTTGGGTGTTATTCCTCAGCAAGGCATGGGATGGGAATGAAAGTAGGTCACCTTTCCAGACAGCCACCACAGCTGGAGACAGCTGGGAGGAACTGCTGGGCCTGAGATAACATTCAGGGAGCAGCACAGAGAAATTATTCCTATTCTTCAAGTTCTCCAACCAAACTTTAGCTCACCTTCTGTTGCCTACCTTGTCCCTGCCATAGCTTCACCCAGATACAGTTTAGTTAATGATATCATGGTAATCTATCCTCAGAATTAAAGAAAGGACCTGCTGATCAAGCTCTGCTGATCAGAATTGTTATCTGCCAAGAATTTCAAATACATAGAGACTTGTGGGAAAATACATTTCAGGTTGGACAGGTAATCGCATAAATGTGTTTTTAATGAATGCTGTGGGAGAATAAAAGCAACCTCAAATGACAACCACAACCATTCCCATCTGCTTTGAACAGCCATTACAGACCTCCCTAACACAAGCCTAAGAGACTGAAGGTGAAAAGTTGCTGGAGTCCTTCTTGGTCTTTTTTGAGAAGAAAAGGGATGGTTGACATCAAGAATAAATGCCAAACCACTTTTGGGTTTTTTTCAATTTCAGTTGGCTTCACATTCAGGACACTGCCTCAAATGGCAGGGTCTAAGAACAAGATGATCTTTAAGGTCCAATCTAACCCAAACCATTCTGTGAGTCTATGATTCTTTTGACTTGTAAGTAAAGTTGCTTCTTGTCACTACAGTTACTGGAAAAAAAATAAAACAACTATTCCTTCATTTATTTCTATTCCTCCTTTCACTTTATGAAGTTTTGCTCCATGAGAGAGAGCAAAGTGATAGTGTGCTGTCACAGTGGAAAGGTGTAATTTTATGGACCACTTCTCTGGGGAATGGGACTGATGAGGTAGGAAATACTAAGTCTCTCACAGCACATGGCTTCTTTAGCACTATAGCTGGGAGGGAAGAGGGCTTTATGCAAAACTGTTCCTTTAAAAAAGGTCAAATAGGGAGATGAAGCCTTCCCATGAAAAAGGCTTTGATTATGTGACAGCAATGCTTTCCATCTATGCTTTGAAAGAGAACAAGAGTACAGGGAATATTGAAGTACCTTCTGAGCCAATAATAAGTAGAGGCAAGATTAAAGTGACTGAGTAATTGCATCAGAAGTTTGCAATTAAAGAGCAATATCTGTCTAAAAATAGTAGGATAAGATGTTAATCTTTTGCATTTTAGACAATACTGGGGGAAAAAAGTACAGTTCTCTTTGAATATTGACATTAAAATTTTTATTGTTAATACAAATAATGTTTTACTCAGCTTTCACTTAAGAATCAAGTGCACAAGCACTAGTTGTAAACTAGGGCCTGTTCTCTGTAGCTTTTTAAAATAAAAAGAGAGTGACACTGCAGCTGTAGGATGATGCCTGAGAGCACAGCCCATTTGTGTGGGACCAGAACATGTTTAGAATCCCTGACAGAAGTCAGATCAAACATTCAAATGAATTCTTTGGACACTATTCAAAATGAGCTCCTGCATTTGGAGATAATAGAATTGCCAGTATAAATCATACTGAAGATGGATTCGACTGCAAATGCTGTTAATGCATCTGGTGGGTGACACACATCAGCTATGAGCAGTGACAAGCAAACACTTTAGCCTATGCCTGTAGAGGCTAAAGCTGGTTAGATTTATTTGCAAGTGTATTTGTAGTTGCAAGACATTTGAAGGTGGTCAGGAAATGACTGCAGTGGCTCAGAATCACACCAGGGCACAGTATTTCTTGGTTGTATCTGTGGGTTACTCTTCAATATACATGTTGATAGTTGGGGTTTATTTTAAGTGACTGATTTCTAATAATCATTTCCATGTTAAAAGCAAAGCAGATTTTAAGTTAGCTCTAAGTAAGAAACATTCCTATAAGCAATGTTCTTCTTTTACACTGGAATATAGACAACAAGATTCATTAAACATAACATGAAAGAGCAGATAAGCATAAGACAGAAGTTCCATTTTGTCAAGCTTTATTCCTTGTGACATCAGCCTTTCTGTTTTCAAAAACCACAAGGATATAGTACTGTCACCTAAGATTAGTCATGCTACTGCAACACATGATGGAATTACTTTCCAACTGCAGAGTGAGTGGCATCACAGAAAAGGGAAGGAAGGAAGGAATGAGGGAGGGAAAGAGGCAAATCTGACAGATCTGTCTTCAGAACTGTTTTGTAGTCCTGAAGATTTGATTAATATCAGCAAAAGGCTAACAAGTGAAAATCAGATGCATCTCACTTGTAGTATATTGTGCACAATCACCAAGCAAGTGGTTATGTGGTAAATTAGAATCCCACTCCTGTGTCTTGGACACAGAAGTATTTTAAACAGGTCTTTCTGTAACATTACAAAAAATTTTAACAAGGTCCTGAAAAGGAACATTTTAGCTTCAGATGACCTACACTTGTCTTCGTAAATGTTTGCCACATAATAGTCCTGGTGTTAAAGTATATTTTGCCTTTGAACCACACATTTTAGTGATGCATACAAACCACTGCATGCCAGAGTAAAAATACAACACACAGTAAAAGTTGCACACCATATTTGTCAGCTGATTCCATGCACTCATCTGAAAAACAAAACATGTTAGTGGGAGGAAAGAGATGACTGCTATTAGAGTAACCAGTTATACTTCCATAAATTAAAAGTAAGTCTACAGGATATTGCTATAGTTACAACAGGACATGCTGCTTCTAGGAGTCCTTTAAGATAAAAGTAGATATTTCCTTTACTTCATTTTGTTCTTCTGAAGATTGAAAACATTACATAGGGATTAAAGTCTATACTTTAAAAAAAAATAAATTCATGTGACCAACAAGAAATGGTGCTTCCAATGGTCACACCTATTTTCTTTCCTCTCCACACATCAACAGGTTGTGAACAATACCCTGTAAAGGAAGCAAAGAATTATTCACCTTTTTCTGGTCTCCATACAGAAACACAAGTAGAACTCCTAAAAAAAAAAAGTTCAGATACTTAAAGAGCATGATCCAACCGCATTTTAGCCCCTGACCCATTTACAGTTTAAATGACTATTATTATGCCCAAGGCACCTGACAAATATTTAGAAGACAAAGTAGTAGGAAAGAGATTCTTGCAGAGTCTATATTCATAAAATCTGTCCAGCTTCTTTGTATAAAAGGCTTTGTCATAGAATCATAGAATGGCTTGGGTTGGAAGAGACTTTGAAGATCATCCTGTTCCAGCCCTTGCCATGAGCAGGGACACCTTCCACCAGAACAGGTTGCTTGAAGCACTGTCCATCCTGGCCTTGGACACTTCCAGGGATGGGCCATTTCCCTGGACTACCTGTTTCAGTGCCTCACCACCCTGACAGTGAAGACCTTTTTCCTTATATCTAGTCTAAACCTATTCTCTTTCAATTTGAACCCATTTCCCCTCATCCTGTCACTACATGCTCTTGTAAATGGTCTTCATTCATCCTTTGTTTAAGTTCCATTCAGGCAGAGGTGTACTAAATTTATATATTCAGGTATATTAAATGTACTACTCAAAATTTAGGCACAAGTACTACAAATACTGTGCAGCATTTTTCATGGTTTTTTGTGGTTCATGAATGAAACAAAGAAAGAAAATTTTCACAAAGCTCAGAAATAAAATGAACAGTTTCTTCTTGGCAAATTCAGTAATTAGAATTCAGTAAAATTCAGACGCAGAAATAAGCAGACTTAAGGTTTGTGCTTAGTCCTGTTCACATCTGGGCTGCAGAGACTTGTGAATGTAATCACTACTCTGCTAAAGTCAGAGGAATATCTGCCAGCAGGATCATGGTTTATTCATATTTACAGTCTTAGGGTAAGGACAGAACATCTCCAACAGTACAGTCTAAAGGACTAAAAAAATTAACTGCTATTGTTGCTGCAAGTGTTGAGAACTAGGATTGAGGCTCAGGCACAGCAATTTCTTTCATTAATGACACTTTTCTTGGAGAAAGGAGTCACATTATTATTCTAACTGAACTAGAATTTTTTTTTGCTGCTTTTATTTTCTTCAGTACTATGAGATATTCAACTTAGAAGGTTAAAAATACATACAAGCTCTCTTGCTTCAGAAACTTATAAATGAAAACCAGTTTAAGATCGCAAAATAAAGTTGTTATTCCTCAGAAACAACAAATTGTTGCTATTCCTGAAATGAAAGTCATATCTTCTGCAAGCTATTTCAAAAGCAAAAGAAGTATCTTTTTCATGCTTTCTTTAGAAGGCAAATCATAAAGCCAGCAGAAAATAGAAGCAATTGGAATAGATAAGCAATTTAGAGACACTTGTTTAATCTCAGTAATTACCTATTCACAGAGGCAGGATTGGTTAGAAAGGGCTATAGATATTTTTCTATTTAAAACTTTACAGAATTTCCTGAGACATGTTAAATACAGGATAAATGTCATCTCTCTTCTGTCAAAATCATCCCAAGATAAAGAAGAGAATATGGTCAGATAATATTTTCTACTGCAGTCACAGCAGATGAACAACTCGGAGCTAAATTTTGTCTGTTCACTTGTACACAAATCTTGCTTATTTCACTGAATTTCCTTCTGTCAGGCAAAGCAATGTCAGAAAGCAACTCTGAGAGTGATTTTCTGAACAGCATTTTCTGAAATAGTTTCAGAGTTCAGGAACATCAAGAAGCTGCATTTTAAAACTATGTCCTCTTTATACTTTTTGTGTGGTTTGGGTTTTTCAATCAGATTGAATAATATTTAAATATAGACTCAGTCCTTCACTCTTCCATTGGGCATCTCAGTCATCTTGGGAAAATCAGATTAATTTTTTCCCAGAGAGCAGGAATAAGCTCAGAGAACTAAGAACTGGCACTTGGCTGGGCAAGTTGTAGATCACTCTGGGCAGAATTAATAAATTTCAGTGCTTAAAGAAAAAGAATGTGAATGATAGACAGCATCAGGCCACTTGACAGACAGCAGTAACCCAGCTGTGGCAATGCTGCCCTTCCTGGCTGCCAACTTTTTGATCAGTTTTGGCCCTAATGAATTTTGTCTTCAGGGTGGCCCCTAATGTGATCCCTTAATGAAGGACATATGGCTCACAGAATCAGGTTGTGAGTGTGCAGGACCAGCTGGCACACCTGAGAGCAAAGCTGAAACCAGTCCCAGATTTGGCAGGCACAGATGTCACACCAGGGCATGACCTCCTCCCAGGCTGATGCATTCAACAAAAACTAGATAAAGCAACACCTTTACCACAGCTTTCTATTTCTGAACTTGGCATATTCATGTAACTAAATACATGAAAAAGGGGAGAGGAGAGGAGAGGAGAGGAGAGGAGAGGAGAGGAGAGGAGAGGAGAGGAGAGGAGAGGAGAGGAGAGGAGAGGAGAGGAAGGAGAGGAGAGGAGAGGAGAGGAGAGGAGAGGAGAGGAGAGGAGAGGAGAGGAGAGGGAGGAGAGGAGAGGAGAGGAGAGGAGAGGAGAGGAGAGGAGAGAGAGGAGAGGAGAGGAGAGGAGAGGAGAGGAGAGGAGAGGAGAGGAAAATACTTTATGTCTTTGGTGGGAGCAGCTTTTAGTCAGTATTTCAGTTCTGCAGGCAAAATGCAGCTTGATGGCAGTGGCAATGTGGGCAGGAAGGGAGGAAAAGGAAACGAGGAGATGCCTGAAGAAAACCATGAGAAATTAATGAAGGGGCTGAGAAGACCAAGGGGCTGTGAGTCATGCAGGGGAATTCCCGTGCTTTTTGGGCTTTCTGGGGCTTTTTTTTTTTTTTTGGCTTTTTTTGGGTTTTTTTGGGTTTTTTTTGTTTTTTGTAGGCTTCGGTGAGGAATGCTGAGAGATGCCAGTATAACTCTGGAAGCCTTTGAGATACAGCAGGCCACAGGGGCTCTGCCTCCACCCAGTCTCCTCTTCCTTAGTCCCCCTGAGCTATAGGGTCTGCCCACCTCTGCCATAACACAAAAACCCTATCTTGTCCTTGGCAAGTAGTTACAGTTTTGCAAATTTTCCAAGGAAAGAAGCAACAACACCTACTCCTCTCCACTCATGGGGGTGCAGAGGGATTAAAAAACAAGATGAATCTTAGATCTAGGAGACAAGACTAGAGGGGAAGCCTCTGGAGGCATGAGAAATCAGTAGATAGGTATTGAAAATTATTGCTTTTCTACAAGGGGCCATTTGATAGAGCAGCCACAACAGCCCTCCTCTACAAAATGCCAGAAAGAAAAACCTACGTTTTCTGCATTGCAAACTCTATGTCCCAAAATTTAATCTGCCTGTGCCTCAATTCAAATGAAATAAAAGTGTCTTGTCCACTCATCTCAAAATGGGGCTGTAAAAAGCAAATTAGAATGTACATTTAGTGAGGAAATAAATATTGATGAGCGCTAAGGCAAAAGTCCACCAGGAAATTAAGTTACAAAAGGAAATTCTGAAGAGGTAACAAATACTCCACTGGGGCAGCAATGAACAGCAATACACTGAACAGCAATGAGCAAACAAATTAGAGAACAGTTTCTCATTTGGTAAACACTAATTGCTATGTACCTAGAATGTGGCAGAAGTCCAAGTGGAAGCAAATGTATATATATATATGATCAGGTACGTGCAGTGCAGAACTCCGTGCTTGAGTCTGAGGAAGGAAATTAGGTAGGCACACGCCACCTCCTGGCATTTCTTAAACAGAGCTTGTGACTTATTTATCTACTGCCCACATTGTAACTTTGCAGGAAAATGCAAATCTGACATATGAGCCAAATAATAATGACTGCAAAAAAAAATTACATCTACTCTGTTATTTTCAAAATAAAATCTCCTGCACATTTTGCTCCATGTAGCATTATTTCAAAATTTATCTAAAAAGACTGAGTGGGTTAAACATTATAATACAGCTGAAAAATCTTTTGGACTTATCAGCAATTGTAACAGGGAGGAGTTTATTTTTTAAAACAAATTATGTGAGTTGACCCAGGACATTCATGACCTACTCTTAACCCTGGTATTTCAAGTCAGGCAGCATTTCCTATGAAGATGAGGTATCAGCAGAGAGGCAGTGGGATTCCTGTGCCTTGGTGTCTGCTGCAAGCACAGGAGGGAGAATGCTATAGTGAGCACAGATTGTGCACTTCAACCTGTGCATTTAAACCAAGAGGGGTTCCAGGTGCTGCTGCCCCAGTGCCACTCTGTGTGTCTCGGTATCTCCGACCCTTCTGCAAAGTCCCAGTCTCCTCCTTGTGCCCACACTTCTGGCATTTGCCCCAGCCCAGGTCTCCTCTCCAAACAGACCCTGTTTCCTGACACAGGGTAAAGAAACCTGAGAAATGCTTTGGGATAGAAAGGGGTGAATATCCTACTTAATCTTGATATTCTTAAAATAGTCAATATTTTACTTCCCTAGCATAATTTTATAACCATTTTCCCAAGACATATTCCTGACCTTCTTTTTGCTTTTTTATGTATTTCCTAGGAAGTAATTTTAACATCCTAAACCAGAGGGCAAATTGGCATTAGGTCAGCACAACTCAATTAATTTCATGTTAATCCTGCCAGTTCACACAGGCTGAGAATCTGGCCCACTGTGATAGGAAATTAGGTCTTTTTTTAGTCAGTGGAGGCTGTCATCCACAGGTCGTTTAGAAATGTATTTGGTTATTTTTATGGATGTGACATGTCTTTATCCAAAAAGTATCAACAGGAAAAACATTTTTTTTCTGTGACCAATGGAACCAATAAATCTTGATTTTGCATGGGTTTGCATACCTGTACCTGTGCCTGCACCTGCACTGTGATAATTCAAATTCTTCTCTTATGTTCATAATGATCTCATTCCATGACATTTTAGTAGCCCCCACATTCCCTCACTGCCATCTGGGAAGAAAGAAGCACAGTCAGGCCTGGCTTGGTGTTGTATCTGTGCTGTCTGCTGTTGGTTGTGTCTGTAGCTCTCAGGCACAACACGGCCAAGCCAAAAACCACAAAAAAAATACTGAGTTCATGTGAGGCTTTTTTTTTTTCTCAGTAAGGTCATTAATTCAGTTCACTTTTCCCACATTTTAGAGATTTTCACAAAACCTCCAGAACCATTTTACCTGTGAGACTTCTGTCATTGTCCAGTGTGGCTAAAATTGACCTGTTGGTTCCCAGCTTCTTAGAGACTGGTCAGTGTGATTGCAAAAGCCTTAGAAACCAAGGGAAAAAAAATGTTATGGGACATAATGTGCATTATTTGTTTTCAGTACTTTAAATGACACAGAATAAACAGTTTTTGCAGCAAAAGCAAAGATTCTTGGAGCACATTCATTCTTTTCTAGTAGGTTTTAATTGGTTACAAAAAAAAAAAATCTATCCAACACTGAAAATGAAAGAGAAAAATTAGATTCTATTTTTGAATTGTATGGTAATCAAAAATTTTGACACTATTTTCCTTTTTTACAGCAAAGGGAAGAGAATACTTCAAGTGAAGATCCACAGAATATGCCAAGGTACATCAGCAGCTCAGTAGAATGGAGTGGGAACTTGACTAAAACATAAAGTCACTGATTTTGGAGCATAAAATACTTTAGTGTGACCACCTGTCCATGTGCCTAGCTCTCCTTACAGATAGCATTTCAGGAAATCAGAGTTTCACATGGAATGTTTGAGGCATGACATTGTCATCCACTCCTTTGGTGAAAGCTCTGTGCTTCCTCCTCCTTCTGCCCTCAGTTGGACAAGTTAAATTTTAACCACACAGACCTCACTTGGATATGGTACTGTAACCCCATTAAATTTATAGAAACACTGCCTATGCTAAAAATAAAATCTATCAAGATTCTGCCAGAAAAAAATCATAATTATGAACATTTCTGATGACAGAAAGGATGGAAAATATGTAATCCAATGAAATAAGAATGTTTCCTCTGAATAATTTTGTTGTAAAGCATTTTTAAGGCAATTAATGACTTAATAATTTGTGATTCAGAGGATTTATTCTTATGTTACCAAATACATATCTGTGTAGATATATGTCATATGAGAACCTTTCTTACTCCCTTGAGTATTCTGTAATACTGACATGATGTGGAATTAACTCTCCAAGTATATATGGCCATGGTTTTGAAAGGTATGTGGGGATTTGGGCTGCAATTTTAAGATTTTTGCTCTAAGACATCTGTGAGACTTTTCTGTCAGTGGCTGCTCAGCTCTTCCTGGGAATTTATAAAAAAAAAATGTAGTCATTCCAATCTATTTTTGCTGTCCCTCTGACAGATGTCATCCCAGTGAGCAGAACTCTCACTTGAGATGAAACTGGGTAAAAAACCTGATATCAAACAGGAACTGTTGGATGGTCTGGAATTGGCAGGAACTCTCTGCTTTGCTTTTCACGGCTGGTTAATATCGTCACTTTGCATCCACCATGGCTCCTGACAAAATTAACAATGGCAGAGTGAAAGTGCTAACACGCCCTGGGGATTTTATCTCTGCACTTTAACAATGCTGTAATGGGTTGACCTTGGCTGGATGCCAGGTGCTCACCAAGCTGCTCTATCACTCCCCAGTAGGGCAGCAGAGAGAAAAATAAGGAAAACAACTACTAGGTTGAGATAAGGCAGTTGAGGGTCTATGAGTGCATAAGCAAAGGAAAACAAAAATTGATCTCTACTTCCCACTGGTGATCAATGTTCAGCCACTTCTCAAGAATCAGGGCTTCAACACATGGGGCAGCTACTCTGGAAGGCAGACATTGTTAAAAAACAAATACCACCCATTCCTCCTCCCTGCCTTAGCTTTTAGATCTGAGGTGATGCCATTGACTATCCATTTGGATAATTTGGGTCAGCTGGCCTGCTTGTGCCCCCTCCCAGGATCTTGCCCACTCCCAGGCCCTTGACAGGGGAGCAGGGGAAGAATGTTACAGAGACAGCACAGCTGCTGTGCCAGCAGTGCTCGGCAGCTGTGACCGTGGTCACAAAGGGTTTTCAGGATGAGAGAGAGACGAGAATGTTGATTCCATGATCAGAAGGCTTGATTTATTATTTTATGATATATATATAACATTATGACTATATTAAAAGGAATAGAAATAAAGGTTCTCAGAAGCTAAGAATAGAATAGAAAATAATTATAACAAAGGAGCTCTCTCCGACTCTGTCCCAGAGAGAGCTCAGTCCTTGATTGGCCATTAATTGTACACATCCAACATGGGCCAATCACAAGTTCACCTGTTGCATTCCACAGCAGCAGATAACCATTGTTTACATTCTCTTTCTGGGGCCTCAGCTTCCCAGAAGGGAAAATCCTAAAGAAAGGATTGTTATGAAAAAATGTCTGCGACAAGCAGTAGCAAAACACTCGTGTGTTATCAACACTCCTCCAGCTACCAATGCAGAGCACAGCATTGAGAGGGTTGCTAAGGAAAAGTGAGCTCTACCTCAGTCAGGCCCAATGCAGTCTCCATCCCTTATTCCGTACCATTTGAGTCATACTCAAATCCCACATAATTTATGTATCTTCCAAGTGTTCCATTCTATTTATTTGTCATTACTGGGATCCATTCTTACCCACACACATAACTTAAAGTATGTCCCTAAACCATCTCCATACCTGACCCACATTTTCATTAACCTTTTTCCCTCATCCTTTCACAGATAAATATTATTTTTCCATTTCATGAGCTTCCTTCACCCCTCCGGATCCATGACTTGGAGTACAGTGGGCTTCTGATCCTTGATAACTCTGGCTTCTTCGAGTGACTTTGGGTTTCCCCTGAGGTCCTCTGTGCATTAGGTTACAATGTAAGATCTAAGCAAGTATCACAGAATCACAGAATCACAGAAATTCTAGGTTGGAAGAGACCTTTAAGATCATCGAGTCCAACCCATGTTCTAAAACCTCAACTAGATCATGGCACCAAGTGCCACATCCAGTCTTTTTTTAAACTCTTCGAGGGATTCCGACTCTACCACCTCCCTGGGTAGATGATTCCAATATTTGACCACTCTTTCTGTAAAATACTTCCTCCTTAATTCTAGCCTGTATCTCCCTTGGTGCAGCTTGAGACTGTGTCCTCTTGTTCTGTCTGTTGTTGCTCGGAGAAAGAGACCGACCCCCAGCTCACCACAGCCACCCTTCAGGAAGTTGAAGAGAGTGATAAGGTCACCCCTGAGTCTCCTTTTCTCCAGGCTGAACAACCCCAGCTCCCTCAGTCGTTCTTCATATGACTTGTGTTCCAAGCCCCTCACCAGCCTCGTTGCTCTCCTTTGGACACGCTCAAGCATCTCAACGTCCCTCCTAAAGTGAGGGGCCCAGAACTGGATGCAATACTCCAGGTGAGGCCTCACTAGCGCTGAGTACAGGGGAAGAATGACCTCCCTGCTCCTGCTGACTACACCGTTCCTGATACTGGCCAGGATGCCATTGGCCTTCTTGGCCACCTGGGCACACTGCTGGCTCATGTTCAGCCGACTGTCAACCAGCACCCCCAGGTCCCTTTCCCCCAAGCACTGTCCAGCCATACCGTTCCTAGCTTATATCGTTGCAGGGGGTTATTGTGGCCAAAGTACAGGACTTGGCACTTGGACTTATTGAACTTCATCCCATTAGATTCTGCCCATCCATCCAACCGTTCCAAGTCCCTCTGCAAAGCCCTCTGTCCCTCTAACAGGTCAACACACGTTCCCAGCTTAGTGTTATCTGCAAATTTGCTAATAAAGGACTCAAAGCCCTCATCCATGTCATCAATAAAAATATTAAACAGAACTGGCCCCAGCACAGATCCCTAAGTATGTATTCTATCTGTTAAAACCAGGTGGGCCAGTGTTCTTTATCTCTTCCATGACCCATCCCTCATAACTCTCTCTGGGGGTGAAATCTTCTGTTAATGGGCCATCAAGTCTCTGTATGACTGATAAAATTATATCCTCCCATTGTGAGATGCTCTGCCCAGAGGGAGGAGCCAAGCATTCCTACCTGGATATAACCTGGGGTTTGGAGCACCACAAGCAGCCTTATCTACTGGATTCCCAGAGGAAGACCCAGCCCATCTACATCACCACTGAACCATCAGAGGAAGACCACATCCTTCTACAGGATCATTGCTGCAACAGAACCATATCTATTACTCCAAGAGGAATGCAGCCACCATTAGATTGGTCTGCTACCAATACCCTTAACAACAGGGTTATCAGGTTGTATTCTGACTCTGTCAGTGTTTTGTACAATTGCATTTATTTTAATTTTCCTATCAAATTGTAGTTCTGACTTGGGCTCTCCCACTGGTTTGCTTTCAAATCAGTACACTTTACCAGAGGCTCCAGGTGACACCCTGCTCCCCTGCTGCAGTGTACAGTGTGTTCTGCATGGCTGGTCCTGTCAATACAGGACCAAGAGCTGTTTCCTGTTTGATCTGCTCAAAGGCCTCCTGTTGTTCAAGGCCACAATCAAAATATTTCTTCTTCTGGATCACTTGCTAAAGGGGCCAACAAGCTGACTATAACCTGGAATGTGCATCCCAAAAAACTCACTTCCTCTCAAAGCACGACATTCCCGAACCCCACTAGGCCTAGGAAAGCTTGTGATTCCTTCCTGTTAGCCACTGAGGACAGCTATTTTGTTAACCACTTCCATGGATTGCATCTATCCTACCATTTTATTTCCCAAGAACTTGATCTCTTGTTGTTATGGAGGGAGGGAGGGAAAGGTTAGACAAGTCCTGCCTTTGACTCAGATTTCTGGCAATAGCTCTGTTCGATGCAGCCTGCACACCAAATTGCTCTTGCTTGCAAGTTCTTAAGAATGGCTGATTAAGTCTATTATAAAATGAATTATTTATTGAATAGATACAAGATTAACAGATACAAGATTTTAAACAGAATACTTACTAAGCAGGACAAAACAAAAAGAATTATAAGTAGATAAAAAATACAGTGCACAATAAAAATGCTACCACTAAATTGATGATGGAGTACACATAGAATCCTTTCACTCAATTTCCAGAAAAATAAACACAAAATTTGCATCCCAACTTTGGGGAAAAGCCCTACATGTTTTCAGGGTGTGTGTAGGAGATTTCTGATTTGGTGAAAGTTTTGTGGAGCTTTTACAGTTTGTAAAGTGAAGTGTCTGTCAGTCAGAAGTTCCAGCTTATCTCCCTACATCTTGTTCTCAAGGCCAAATGTTTATTGTCAGCTGGGAATTCCACCTCTGGCACCAGAGATAACTCCCTGCCAGACAAATGTCCAGCCTGGGTGATCTCACTAATTCATGTGAGGGGGAGAATGCCCAGAATCACACCAGCTGATAGAAGAGATAAGCTCTTCTGTGGTAGGGGGAGAGTCCTGCCACACCTGTGCAGGTTTGTTTAGCTTACTTTGTTTTATGGCAAGAGCAGCTTTCAGAAGAATTCGGATTATTTTTTTTCTTTCTTTCTCAAAAATTTCTTCTGCTATATTGCCCACACAAGGACATCATTGATATGTTGCAGGTGTTCTGAGGCTCCACCTTTTCCTGTGCAGTCTGGGTCAGTCCATGGCAGATGCTTGAGCTGTGTTTCCACCCATGGGGCAGTCAATTCCTGGTATACTGGACACTCCTACAAGCAAAAGCAAACTTTGGTCTGCACTCTGCTGCCAGAGGGACTGAGAAAAATGCATCAGTGATATCAATTTGGCTGCCTTTGACTCCTGCTAATATTGGAATTCCAACACATCCAGCATGGTGGCACTTGGAGGCAGTGTGACTTCATTCAGGCCACGACAATCCACCATCAGCCTCTACTCCCCATTAGACTTTGCCACTGGCTACATGGGGCTGGTGGAAACATCTTATATCACCAACCACATTTGGATGGTAATAAGATGTTGTACTTGCCACCCATTTATAGAATCAACCATAAAAAGGCAAGGTTGGAAAAATACGACAAAAAACATATTAACAAAATTGTTACTTGGTGTCTCATTATATAATTACAACATTTCATTTTCATTTCATTAAATGCCTTTGAGTGGCTTTCTTTAGTGGTGGCTGAGCAAGCAATGGAGTCATTGCTATGAAAACTCCTGTTTTTTCATTACTGAAAGCTGAAATTAATGTTATAATGGATTATAACTGCTCAGCAACTGGATTATTAATGTTCACTAACGCACCCATTACTCATTTCTGTGAATGAGTAATGAATATTCCCTTATCTCTTTTTCTTTATCTGCAACATTTTACAATTAACATTATCCTTCCTACACAGGTATAAAACCATTATCAGGTTTCTGTTATTCCTGCATTATATTGTTATTGGGATACGTTAATTTTTTGGGATTTTTTACTTTATTTGTTTCTTTAAAAGTTCTTGAAGAGCTCATTCTCTTAGACCATTTAAGGCTAACTAATTCTTGATACCTTTTGAACCTCCATGAGCACTTCAAACTGAAGTACTTATTGCTGCTTGCTATAAATACTGAACATTTCATTGCAGTCTTAGGTGACTTACTAATCCAATCAGAAAATAAATAACCTTTTGCTACCAAATTACTCATGTAATTCACATTTTATTATTGGGTGCTGAACAAGATGTTTCAGTCTCACACTTTCGATACTACTCAAGTGAAAGCTCTAAAAGTTCTGCTAATATAATAATCACAGAATCGCAGACTGGGTAAGGCTGTAAGGGACCACAGTGGGTCATCTGCTCCAACTTCCCTGCTCAGGAGATATTCAAGCAAAACTGGCCAGTCCACTTTGATGGGCTTGGGATCAGGGGGTGTAAAACCAGATAGTTTGGCTGCAAATTACCCATGCAGCAATGTTTTATGTATTCAATTCAACTTATTCTTAATCTTACTGGGTAGTTTGATTGTCAGCCAAATGTGGTCAAAGTATCAGGTCCATCTTTCATTGACAATAAATGAAAAATTGGCATTGGACAAAAAGGTGTCCAGATACTCTTCTGATGTCCTCATTAAAATGAAAAATTCTTGTAATTCACAACTAAATTTGCTACCCATTACATAACACATAAGGAAGGTCAAAGAGATCAACACATATATTCATAGACTACAGCTGTTTCCTCTGTTTTGAAACTGAATTAGAAAAACAGTTGTTTTAAACAACAGCACTACAATTATGCTAAGGGCTTCATTGACTTTTATTAAGTATTACATACCACATGGTTTATGTAATATTGTAATAAAAGAAGCCTGCTTTGAAACATATCAGCTGTCTTCAAACAAACCTCAACCCCAACAGTGTATTTATTCTGTAAGGCTACTCCACATACAGTGATGTGTTTAAAACAATAAAAATAGGGGAAAACATTTTGAAACCCCTCAGAGAATAAAGGTTATTCATCACAGAAGCAGGAACTATAATGTCAGGCAACTTAAATTGGTTTAAAACTATTTTAGAGAAATCAGGATGCTACTCACAGTGTTACATTTAATATCTGTGAGCAGTGGCTCCCACCTGGCTTGCTGCTTGTTTTGTTTAGACAACTAGTAAGATATAGCAAGTGCACTGGTTGCCAGCATTCTGCTGAAACCATATGTCATGACAAGAATGTTGAAGCCTGCATGCCCTTATGCACAGAGAAAAGAAAAATGAGACAAATAGCTGGAATGAAACACTTCAGTTAAGAGAGCAGACTGTAGCTGATGGTTAGAAAGATGATCTTTGAACTAAAGCTGAATCTGACACAAGTTAAAACCATAATAATGCATTTGAATTTTTGGCTGATGAAAAAAAAAATTAAAACTTTCCTCTAGGTTTCAGAAAATGAGGAGGATTATTATCACCAGATGTACTTCAAGGACAAAGGGCAAATGTAGATCTATGTAGTTCTGACTGCTGCTGGCAGAAACCTTAAGAAATTGGCTGCTAATGCCAACATGTTCTGCTTTGCAGGCACTAACTCAATACACATATTTATGGAAGGCTGAATGTTCACTGTTTCTTATCACTTTCATTATGTTTGGCCCCAAGAGTTCAAAGCCATAAGCTGTATTTCAGAAATTATATAAATGAATAAGAAAGACTACAGTTTATTATTTTAACTTGCTCAGTTGCACCCACATGTGAGAGCCTGTCCAATTTTCCCAAATTAACATGTTTTGGATACTGCTGAAAACTGTGAGACATGTAGACATCTCAGTTCCTCTTCACATTTTTAGGGATTGTTTTCAAGGAACACAAGTGAAACACTGATCCTGTTTCTACTATTGGTGAAAGGAAAGTTTCAAGTAGTTTCAAAAGCTAAGAAAATGAAAGGCTAGTTTTTAACAGATGAAACAATAGCAGAACTGAAGAAACTGAAAGATATAAATTCAAATGGATTAAACATGTTCTCCTTTAGAAGGAACTACAACAGGAAATGGGCTTTTAGGGCTATAGGCTGGATCAATGGACCAAGACCAATGCATGAGGTTCAACAAGGCAAAGTGCCAGGCCCTGCACTGGGGTCACAACAGCTGCAGGCAGTACTGCAGGCTCAGGGAAGAGTGGCTGGAAAGATGCTGGTGGGAAAGGCCCTGGAGGTGCTGGTCAACAGTGGTTGAACAGGAGCCAGTGTTGCTCAGGTGGCCAAGAGGGTCAACGGCACCTGGCCTGTATCAGCAACAGTGTGAGAGCATTGAGTGTCGCTCTGTACTCAGCACTGGTGAGGCCACACCTCAACTCCTGTGCTCAGTTTTCAGCTCCTCATGACAAAAATGACATTGAGGTGCTGCAGCATGTCCAGAAAAGGACAACAGGGCTGGGGAAGGGGCTGGAGCACAAGTCTGATAATGAGCAGCTGAGGGAGCTCAGAGTTTTTAGCCTGGGGAAAGGAAGGTTCATGGGGACCTTCTGGTTCCCAACAGCTGCCTGGAAGTAGGTTGGGTCCAGGTGGGGGTCAGTCACATTTTCCAGGCAAAAAGCAACAGGACAAGAGGAAATGACCTCAAGTTGCAGCAGGGGAGGTCCAAGTTGGACATCAGGAGAACATTCTTCACTGAAAGGGTGATTCAGCATTGGAAAAGGGTGCCCAGGGAGGTGCTGGTGTTCAGCCACTGGATCTGGCACTCAGTGCCCTAGTCTGCTTGACAAGGTTTTAGGTGGGGTTCAATGATCTTGGAGGTCTTTTCCAACCTTAACGATTCTGTGAAAGACCCGTTTTCCCTTTGCTTGTCTGGAAAATCTGGCATCAAAGGCATCAGATCTGGAAGCTGGCAGTATTATTTCAAAGAAAACAGACTAAGAGATTGTGCTGCCTTGGGCTTCACTGGAGTTTGGTATCACGGTCTGTGTAGGTGAGTTTGAACTCCGGTTTCAGGGGAGCGTCCAGCACCGCTCACGTTCCCCTGCGCCTTCCTTCAGACCATAGCTGAGAGGAGCCCAGCGCACTGCACAGGCCGGACCACCGGACCCGGCACCAGCACCCGCCCGCGGCACCGAGCCGCCTTCACGGCGCGGGGCAGGGCACGGGACACGGGACACGGGCAGCGCCGCCCCCAGCAGCCGGCGAGCCCACGCCGCAAGTGCCTCTGGGAGTTGTAGTCCGCTTCGGCAGCCTCCGCCCGCCCGGTCCGCGCCTGGCGGGGCTCAGCCAGCCCCATAACCGGGGGCTGTCCTTCCGTGCCGTGATGGGAAGCTTTTTCGTCTGCCAAGACCCCTCGGTGTCCTCGCTGTGTGGGAGGGATGGACGGAAAAGGAGACGGAACTACTCCGGATAGAACTACAACTCCCGGCGTGCACTGCGCTACAGAGAACTTAACCGGGCAGGGGGAGCCGGTGAAGATGGCGGCTGCTAAACGGAGCCGGATGGGAGGCTGAGGTGAGTTTGGGGCAGCTGGGCAGTGCTCCACTCGTATTCACCCTCGCAGTCTCCTCCTCGTTGCGATCTTTCTTTTCTTTCCCGTTCTCCACCCTTGGGAACGAGGAGGACGCGCCGGAGGGGTGGGCGCTGAGGGAGTGGCGGGAGGCTCGGGCCGCCGGGTTGGCGGTGAGGAGAAGCCTCTGGGCATAGCCTCAGCCTGGACCCGCCGTGGTGGCGGCTCGGGCGGTCCCTGTGGGCGCTGCTCCCGGCGGAAGGGCTGGCAGGGTGGCAGGCTGGCAGGCTGGCTCCCGGTGGAAGGGCTGGCAGGCTGGCTCTCCGCCTCGGACCGGTCTGCTCGCCGCGGGAGCTGCGGGGACAGCGAGCGCATCCCCCGCTTTTACCGGGCGGGGCTGTGGCTTTGGGAGTTCCCTCTGCAGGTTTTCCTCAAACGGACCTTAAGACAGCGAGATAATAACTGAACACAATGTAAATTGGCAGGACGACGACACTGTGAGCTTTCTTGGTTTCGTCTTTAAAGTTAATTGTGCATCACGGAGCCATGCTTTAGGTAATTGAGGTGTGGGGTCACAAATCCTGTTGCTGAAAACCATAGTACGACGATTATTTTTGGATACATCCAGAAAGTTATCCCGTGGTCCTTTGAGCTGAGATACCAGGAAGAAAATATTGTGGTTTACGTTGTGTCTATGCTGCTGTAGCACTTGTGGGAAAGCCTATAACTAACTTTAAACCAGAGTTTGAGTTGCTGTATCAAAACCCAGTTTGCCCGCCCAGGTGTTTCACTTTGCAAAGCTACGTGAATGTTTGCTGTGCAAACTGGGTAGGTAAGCTAAACCCAGAGTTAACAGCCAAAGTTTTGGGATTTTATAGGTAATTACTTCCTAAAGCACTTGTAATTAATTCTAAATAATATGAAATATTTTTCTAGTAAGTTTGGGACATCTTGGTGTTAATGCTCTTAAACATATGATAAAATTTCTTTGAGAAATTGGTGGTTTGGAGTTGAGATCTTGATTGTAGTGCCCTGATAGGCCTAAAGGCTTATCCATAGGTTTTATTTAAGCCTTTTGACAGCAATTTTAATATTTGTCTAAAAAAGGCCGCTAGAAGGAGATTGACTTCTGATTGAGGGAAAAACCTTACAAAAATGTAATAAAAATATAGTTTGTGTTTCAACATCTGTTTTAGATGTTACCAATGTTTGCCGTTCGTGATGGGCAGTACCTTCTCTCTACTTTTGGTCCAAACTCGTGCAGTAGAAAAGAATGAACAAATTTTATGTTGCATGAAAGTTGAAGGAGATGTGAAATTACTCCCCAGAGTTGGCAATTCAAATATCATGATAAAATCTAAATTATAAAAAGTACAGGTTAGAAACAGCTTTGGTTGGTGTCAATGACTTTTAACTGCCCAGCCTAGCTCCTTAAGGGAGCAATCCTTGTCAAGTTACCACACAATTTTTAAACAATTTGAAGATAGGTAATTTTTTGAAATGAAAGCAAATCATGTTTTCTGTAGTTGCATTCTGTCTTGGATAAGAGAGCAGGGTTGAGCCAGCTTCATACATGGCATTTCCTCTCCAGATGAGAATCAGATAATTCAGATTAAAGTCAGGTATTTCCCAGAATTACTGTGGTATGTAAATCCATTTTATATTACATTTTTTGGGTTCTGGGAATCACAGTTGGAGCTTAATGGTCTATACTTAGGAATGAACATGTGATTTATTAATGTTGCACTGCACTGGCCATTTGCCTACTTTCAAAGCTAAAGGCATTGATTAATTTTTCAAAGAGGAAATATGAGTGGGGAGCTAAGTGATTTATAAAGTAAATGTGCAGTGGATTTTAATTTTTCAGTTCATGGCTGTGTGGCTGTGAGAGGTGCTTAAGCCTCTGCCTTTATTTGGCTTAAGTTGGAGGAAGGGAAAGGAGCCCAGATGGCAATTTCATTTTGGAGACTCAAAATCAAGTTAAATATTTATGGTGTTACATAATAACATAACAGAGGGCTTATTGGAAGAAAATAGAAAATCTCAGGTGTGCTGACTTCTCTTTCTTTACCTGTAGCACAAGGTTATATAAATTTTTTCCATTTTAGGTCTCTTAAAGAGGTCCATTGTATTAGGGCATACAGGAAAACAATCTCTGCTTTTCTGGTTGGCTTTCAATGCCATTTCTGGAATCTTGTGATAATAAGAAATATTTGTGCTTATAAACTATCCTTTAATTTCAGATCCTGGGTTAGTTACTGAAAAAAAAAATGGAACAAACTGTATTTTTATCCTTGTTGTGATGAACAATAAATTGGCCTTGGGTTTCCTTGCCAAATGGTGTAAAATCATCTCAAAAGAAAACTGAAAGTTTTTCTGTAGAAAACAATTTTATGTGTCATGAAAGTGTTCCTCTATGTTTTAAGGCACATTCACTAGCTTTGCACTTTGATTATAATTACCTTTAGAACTATTGTTATATCCTTAGAAAAAAGACAATGACTCTTAGTCCTCCACAGAAAAGTAGGTGTGATTTTGTTTACCCTCTTCGTATCCAGGAGTCAGTTGCTTTGGTGAAGAAAGCCGTGTGTAGTATTTGATATCCATAAGTTGCATCTGTTGATCTGTCACATGTCACAAATTGACATGGAATGTGTTAAGCAGCAAGTGTTAGGCCAGAAAGCGAAAAGGTATCACATGATCTCTTTTAGAGAATTAGCTAAGTTCTGCTTCAGCAAATTCTGTGAGGGGCATTTCCCTCTTTTGTTAGGTAAAATTGTAGCTCAGTGACAAATAGCTGAGCAAACTCAGAGTGGAAAGCTTCTTGGCTTGGTCATTTCTGTTCTGCTGTAACAGGTGACAGTAGCTGTGGATGAAACTGTGACCTAGGCCAAGTGAGACTGAGATTGAAGACTTTATGGAGAGGAAATTGTGTGCTCTGTTCTGCATGTAGAGGCCAGGCCACCTCCATGTGGAATTTTTGGTCCTGTTACAGATCATAAAATGACTAAAACCCCAGTGAATTATTTTAAAACATATATTTTCTATATGTCTTAGTTGATACAACTTTTCTAGTAATTTCTGCAGAAAACTCTGCTAAAAATCTTGTACAAGTGAGTTGACTTTGCTGACAGCAGTGGCTGTGTTTTAGGAAAATGTATTGAATTCCTGATTGCTGGAGATGGTCAGTAAAACACTTCTGAGTCTCTGGCACTTGACTCCCTGAAACTCTCACCAGGTTCTCTGCTTTTTTATATTCTTTTATGTCAGTAAATTTGTTTTCTGTAGTGTTTCAGCTAGGTCCATAACTACATTATGAGCCAGAGATTTTGCTTCTCCGTGTGTCTGTTGGACATGACAATCTGCAGCATCTTTCCTTTAATAAAATTACACTCTTTCTCATGCTGCCCTTGGAGAGGGACATACAGCTTTCTAATAGATGGCATATTTTAAATAACTTACTTTGAAGCACTATTTTTAATCCCAGTTGCTGTCAGCAAATTTTAACCTTTGATTGAAATGCATATACAAGAATAAAGTTTATTTTTAGCAACTATGAACATTGCTTTAATATGTGGTCATTAAAACATATGTTGACGAAATGAAATGTTTATTCTCACATTATCCATCTGTGGAATTACAATTTTTTGGTGTATGTATACATACAATTATTAGCAGAATAACTTTTATTACAAAATTTATTTTATTTTTGAAGAAAGCAACACCCAGTATCATTAACTGAGATTTTGTTCTTCTTTGTGGGGAGTTTGCATTTGGCAATTAGTAAAAGCCAAACACACTGCTTTAATACAGAAAAATCTTCAAATAATTTACATTTTAGTGCTAATTAGAGGAACAGTAGATTTGGCTACTTTTATATCCAAAATAGATTGTTGTAACTTCAGATGAGTTCATTTTATGAATATGGTTAACTGCATCAAAAATCCTTTGAGCTGCTATTATATATAGGAGATTTCACTCTGATCTGAAATCTGCCTTTTTTGATAGTAGGAGATAAATGCCCTAGGAAGGGCCACACAGGATTTTCAGTTGTTTTTTGCAGTGTTGAGCAGAAGCCTCTCTCAGGCATTTGAACAGGGCAGAGCTGTGGTTCAGAGCTGAAGTGGAAATATCCTGTGAGATGAGCAGGATTTATCATCCTGAACAGTGGCACCTGGGAAGGTCACAGTACACAGCAGAGAAATGTTTACTCCAGCATCAAAGGCAAGAGCAGAATGACTGCATTTCAGGAACAGGCAAAATTACATCTAGTCTGGTCAGCTAAGAGGATATCTGCATTTCTGTGGTAGCAGCCCCTCTGGTACTGGAGCTGAAGAATGCTCATTCTGCGTGAGTTAATGAGCATATTTGGCTGTAAATTGTCTTAAGCTATGGTCCTGACATTGTTTTTTTGTTTGTTTTCTTCATAGTTTCTTATGTTTTTACAAAATTGAAGACAGATCCTCGATAAACAATGCCTGGCAGTAAGTATTCTTATCTTAAATACATTAAGACAATATTTAGGGGTGTTTGCTGTTACTTTTGGGGTTTAAAAATTGAAAAAAATGCAAAAAGAAGCATTATACTTTCTGTCATTTATAAGAATTTTAAGATGTTAAATTATCTAGTCTCTGCCTTCGTAAATCTCCATATATTTTACAATAATAATATGAGCTGTGCATTTGCCTTTTTGATTACAGCTTCACAGTACAACGTTGAATTTTATGATTTAGACTGTGTTCTGAAATAGTTGGATTCAAATCTAAAAAAGATTTTTGATATTAAAAATCTATATTTTGATATAGCTATAATCCTGTCCTTGGAAAAGGACAGCTAGTGTTTATAGAAGATAGAATCACTATTTCGGATAAAACATGATAAGACTTAGAATTTTGACATTCAAAGTTAAGTGAGATTTTTGAGGCAAATGTTTCTATGAATCAAATTATTTACCTTCAAGAGTAACAAATTTCTCTAAATCAAAGGATCAAGTTATAAAATGTGTTATAAAAATATAAAATTAACTATTCCTTTAATAATTTTTTCTGTTTAGAAAAAATTATATGTGATCTGTAGTAAGATTGCTAACACCAGTCTTTGGATAAAGCAATCTGCTTTATCAAAAAAGTTACAGTACCAGTCACACTGAGTGCATTCTGATGTAGGTTTGTCGTGAATTTCATGGATGCTTAATTTCATGAGGAAGTCTTTGGGCATTTGTTCATTGCTGTGACTTGTAATAAGCTGTGACTCTGGGGCAGTAGAAATGCCTTGCAGTTGTTCTGTGTTGTGTCATTTGAACCCTGGTCATGTCAAATACCTTACTGTAAGTAAGATCTGTCACAGCTGTCATGTAAAGGAGTGAGTGGAATGTTTTAACCTATTAAACTGGAAAAATGAGGTGGGTTTTTTTGTTTGGTTGGGGTTTTTTGGTTGGTTGAGGTATTTTGTTTGGTTTTTTTGTTTTGTTTTTGTTTAAACCAGATGTGCTTATGTTTAGGGTCATTACTATCAATGCAAGTAGAGTTTGCATCACTGCAGTCAGATGGGAGTTAAAGGAGACCAAAAGAGCTGATTGCAATGTTTATCTGTGCAGGACACTCAGAACTACCCAGCCATTTGTTTATCTTTGCCTGTGTTAATGAGTGTAACTGCATGGGTGAAGAAAAGGAAAGCTAACAGATGTGTGCATTGCAATTCTTGTGAAACAGCAGTATTTTCATAATATTTTACTTCCAAAAGTTCTGGCAGTGAAGAAGTACAATGGGATTTTAAGGCAAGCAAGCATCCTTTTGTGGCTGGTTGTACTTCTGATAATAGAGGTAGAGCCTTCAGGAATTCAGCTCTGTTGCATGTGGAAAGGAAATCTTCTGCCTGCTAATTTAGGCATCTCCAAAGGTTCCATAGGATTCTTTTCAGAGCATATTGGTGAAACAGGCTGCTGCTACAGTGTTACTTTGAAATCTTAAAGTATTTGTCCTTAAAATCTGAAAAATTCATTTGTTTCTAAAGGCTGGGGGATTTTGTGTGTTGTTTTTATTTTATTTTATTTTCACATGAAGTTCTCTCATCCCACACATCAAGAAGTGCATTGACTGTGTTTAGGAATGAAACTTATTCCTAAACAAAAGGTTGTTATGGTGAGATATTTTCCAAAAATATCTCTGTTTTCTGTCATGTTGCAATGAGTTCCTTACAAAGGAAATAGAAAAACAGTATCTGGTTAACAGGAAATTTTGATAGACTTCTTGGGTCATACTGACCAACTCCATATCCACTACTTTGTTTCCTGGGTCTGCTTAGCAGTTCCTGGTGGCAATTTTATCCTTCCCTCCCTTCTTACAGTAGTTGAATGAATGTATAGGTCTGAAGGCAGTGTTCTGGAATAGCATGAGAGATCCAGATGACTGGAATTACATAAAGACTGAGTAAAAGCTTCATTAGTCTTTCTGGGGAATTCAGCTGTACCTGGTGATACTTCAGAGGTCAGCATTGAAGTTACTGTGTGTGAAGCACTGGCAGGACAATGTGCTTTTTAACTCCTTCAATATTAGCTGTGGAAAAACAGGCGTGAGTCAGGACTGGGCTGTGGTACCGAGGGGGGGAGATGAGCAAAGGTCATGAGCCAGAGGTGATGGATGATGGATCCTTTTCTCCTTCAGCCTCAGCTCAGCCATGGCTGCTGGGCTCTGCATGAATTGTTCATTGCATATTTGGATTATTACATTTTCTATTGATGTTTCTGCTTAGCAGTCCCACTTAGGAATGTGGGGATTTAGTGCTGCATTAAGTCCTAAAAAATGTTAAGATTTTAGTCTCACTGCAGTTGTAATAGCCCAAATAGAAATGTTTCAGTCTGCTCTCTTTACCTTGAGAAGTAAAAGCACTTGGCTTTGCCCAGCCATGACATGGCACTTGTGTTGACATCTGCAGTGGAGGTGAGGTGCTCTGGCATTGCTGCAGCACTGGATCAACCTTGCCAAGGTGTAGCTTTTCCCTGCACGTTTTATGTTTAACTTTGTTACAAGTTTTTCTTGTGCAAATAGCATGGATATTGATGCAAATGGTTACAGACATGCATGGTGTCTTCAGCTGAAGCTGAAATGCAAATTCTGAAATGTTGTTGAAGAAATGTTTTCTCATTTCTGATTGAGTACAGTAGGAGTAGGTTTGAACCACAGGTGTTTTAGTAACTGTTTAAGGTGTGCTTTATCACAAAGAGACTGTGGAGTAAAAGATTAAATAGTGCTTTTATTTAAAAGTGAAGCCAAAGAATATATAACTAGATAGCCTCTGCAGTACAGGCAGTATGTGTTTCTCACTTGCCTCTTGTGCTCTCAGTTTCCCTGTTGAGTAATTTGTGCAGATAATTTCATTTAGCATACTTCTGTTACAGAACATGAGTGGTTTTGGTAGGTTTTTTTATTGGCTGCATTTGGATTGAAAATGCTTCTGCTAAGGAGAAGAAGCATTAGCTAAGTCATACCAAAATATTTGTTGAAGACTCTCTTTTTGAACATTATGTTCTGGATATTCACACTTAATCAGATGTTTGAAACACAGCTTGGTAGATAGTGAGGTTTTTCTTTTCTAGAAACAGCTGACCTACTTACTGGATCTATTCCCTGGCTTCAGTGAAATGTTTAACTGAAAAGGCAGCTTTTATACTAAAATGAAATCTCTTGAACTGGAAGAATTATATGTGACACAGGTGAGAGCACCCGTTGACTATAAAACTATATTTTACTTGTGGTAGCTCTGTGTTTGAATTTTTTAAACTTTTTCTTAGCTTATTCTTTTCTCCTTTGGCTTATGCTTTAGTATAACTGTATCTTTGGTTTTCAAGGTTTTGTTAATAAGAATTGTTAGTTAAATTGTTTTTAACTGATTGCCAGGTCCTTATGACTGACTCTAACATATAAATTAAGAGAAGAAATAAATAAAAATGAGGATTTTGCCAAGTGTAATGTTCCCACATTCTTCCTTTGATTTAGGGCTGTGAAATGTAGTAATATGAACACCTCCCACACTCTTCTGTCAGATATTTGTCAGTTGGAAAGGGACCATTCTGATTTAGGAGGTACATATATTAGTTATGTGGAAAATATTCCATGATTTGGCCTGTTCTTGTTTGCAGTGAAGAGGCAGTTTTGGTGACTTCAGAATGGCTCCAAGCGTGCTCATTAAAGTACATCATATTTTATTTCCTTGGCTTCCCAAACACCATGTGGGTTTTTACCCCTTGCCTGTGCAGAGGCAGCTCCTCTGACAGAGGTGGAGCTTGCTGGTGGCTTCCCTGTTTTGTGCAAGGTGAGAACAAACAGAGGATGGAACAATTGAGTTGTGCCTGTCAGTTTCTGCATTCATGCATGCTACTTCTTTCCGTGTGTTACTTCATGGTCTTCAAACAAATAAATGACCCACTCTTCCCTCAAACCCAAAAATACCCATCAAACTTTAAAAATTATAATTTTCTATGTGCATAGAGTTTTCTTGCCAAGTGTAGGAGGGAAAACAGCACTTGAAATGGATTTTGAAATGAGTGAATTCTTAACTGGCATTTAACATTTTTAACACATTTTTAGAGGCAGATAACTTCCTCATTTTGGTTTCTCCTCTCCCAACAATTTTGGGAATATAATTTATTTGTGTTTTATGATTCTAGTTTTTGTGTATGTATAATAAGTAGATATTAACAAGATTGGTGATGGGAAGGGAAGATTTATCACTCTGTGAAATAAAATTCTGGAATACAGTGACTGGAGATGTGTTCCTAAATGTGTCAATATAAATTTATCAAGGACTAAGCTTTCTAATGTTTTTAGTGAAAATCAAGCCATAGTTCTCATTAATTACTGTCTCCACTCTTTCCATCCATCACACTTTTTTCCTTATCTGGAGTATATTTCTTGTGTAGCCTTCACACTTTACAGTGGGACCTGCTACCCAATAAAACACTTTTTGTAATTTCTCAGTTTATTTTTTAGGCAGGAGAAATCCTCTTAATTTTATGACAGCATTATTGACTACTTAAAACAGTGTTACATAGGTTACCATTCTGTAACATTTTCATATTTCAGCTATTACAGAAGAGTGAAATCAGGGGGTGTCTGACATTTTTGTTTGCTGCTTGATTCTGGTATTTTAGGATGAGACACATTGGGGGCTCTGTATCATGTGCTTTTTAACTACTAACCTAAGGGACCCTGGGAACTTGGAAAACAGCTGCCAGGGGAAGGCCATGGGCTTGGGCTTCCTTTGGCAGTCTGCCACTTGCTAGGACTAGGCCAGAAAAGGGAAATAACTATTTCAGAATGTCTGTAACTGTTACAATGCTATGGTTGCAGAATGTTTAATAGATTCTTTGCATGCTAATATGCAAGAATTGCTTTAAAAACGAAAACAGCTACAGGGGTTTTTTTCAGCTGATTTTTAGGCAACTGTATTGAAAAGAAAAAGTAGTAACTTCTCCAAATGTATCCTTGATTACGCTAGGAAAGGAAACAAAACGGGAACTTGCAGCTGGAAAACTGTAACTCTTTGTGCATCTGTTTATTTAACTCATGGAACCTTAAACAACTTTGTGTGCCACCAAATTGGTGCTTCCTTATTTAGTGAATGCTCATGGATTTCTTTAAGACTTGTGGATTTGGAGCAAGTGTTCCTTTTGTTGTTTTCTGTTAGCTGTCATTTCTATGTACACATCATCCTAGCCCTGTTTGGGAAAGTTAATGTTGAGGAGCAGTTCCATAGGGAGTCAAAACCATTCATATTAAGACTGGACATGATGAGTGATATCATTATCATCATTCATCCTTCCATTTCTTTCATTTGGAACAGACTTCAATATAGCCAAGAAATGAACACGCTTTGATGTTGGCAAGAAATGAGCAATGGTGTTTCATCTGTTCCTTGGTAAAACTTGAAGAATTAATTTTTTCAGTTGTTGTTACTTCTGTATGCACAATCTGGGCATCTAAAATAAAAAATGAAATTCTTTAGAGGTGAGCTTCATTCAGTGCTCATCACAGCCTCTGTGTGCTTTCAAACTGTATGTGGACATTTCCCCAAATATTAAAATGTAGCTTAGTAACTTTCCGGGGCTTTATTAAAATATGGCTGTCGTTGTTATTTACAGAAATGGCTTTGCAGCTAGCAGTCGATTAATCTTCATGTGCAGCCTTGTTTGCTATTGATTTCTGAATCATGGGACGAAAGGGTAAGAAGGCTCATGCTGATTGTGCATGCAAGTGTACTATTTTATTTTTTGTGCATGACAACAAAGCAGAATTGATTTTGGGGAGTGGGGTAAGATTTCCATTATGTGATTAAATGCATGTCTCTGAGAAAGCCAGGGTGAACTCCTTTTAAAAGTCTTTTGGCTTTCCCTTTCCTTGATTTATGGACTTTCTTTCCCACTGTTGGCCTTTATGAACCTCAGTAGCCCTCTAGGGAATCATGTTCCTTGTGGATTGCTGAAGATTAAAAATTAGCTGTGTGGCTTTCAAAGAATGCTATTTCATTTCTAGGAAGCTGCATTATTCAAGATTAACTCATGCAAGAATTAGATATAAATTAATAAGAGGGTGGGGTAGGTAGATGAGTGAAACTCTTCCAGGTCTTCTGAGAGTTCAAGAAGCATTTGGACAATGCTCTGAGGCACACAGTGTGATTCTTGGGGCTGTCCTGTGCAGGACCAGGAGTTGGATTTGATCTTTGTTGCAACCCTTTGGAGTCAGAATATTCTATGATTCCTAGTCCAACAACTTGTAGATCCCAAAACTTCAAAAATGATTGGTGCTTGTGTAACTTGTGTCCTGCTCGAGGTCTGTTGAAGGTCTCAGTCCTTTCAGTTTTCAAGAGCACAGTTGTGATTCTAAATTGTACTTGGACCTGTTATGGTATTTTGTTGATAACAGTCTGTACTTTGGCTGGAAATGGGCACCCTGAGTCTTTAATTGTGCTTTGAGAATGCTTACTCATTCCTTAGCAAGAGAATGAGAAAGGAATTCCAATCTAACACTAAGCTGTATAATTATGCTAAATCAGTGCTCCTTCCTGATTCTTTTGTAAAGCTGCTAATGCATAAGGAAATCGGTGAAGATAAAGCTTCATGGATATTTTGTTACAAGTGCACTAACAAATACCCAATAATTTATGCTATTAAAAAAAATTTCCTGTGTTTGTTAAACTAGGATGTAACTGTGTAATGATTAGGAAAGGACTTCAGGATGATGATACCCTATTTGTGAACTTCATATGTAATAAAGTATGAATAGTGATAATTGATCTGTGTCTGACATGATTGAGCTGGCAGAGTTCTCTTGTCTCATAATAAATGCAGTGCAGGCTGTTTTCAAGAGTTTCTAGGTGCTTGTGGTTTTTCTATTAAATGAGTTTGTGATCCATTACTGGCATTGGTTTAGACGTGAGCTTGAAGTTCCTCAGAACTGACAAAACATAATTTGTGGAAATTGAGTCTGATGTTGGAATTGCAGTGTGGCTAGAAGTGCTGGTTGTGGGCAAGAACTGCTGGATTGCTGCGGAAGCCAGTGAGCCTGTGTGCCCACAGATGTCCTGTTGGTTTCTACAGAAAGCTGAGGCACTCAAGATTTACTGCTTAACAAGATGTATTTATTAGATGGAAGATGTATTATTAAAATGACTTCTTTGTGTCCAGATGCAAAGCTGTCTCCTCCACTGACCATCTTCTAGACTGGCCAGTTCAGTCTGATGGGAGACAGAAGTTGTGGTAGAAAAGGGACTTGCACAGTCTTTAGGTGCTGAAGGTGCCCAGAAGAGCAAATCACTGTGTCTGTGCTCCTCTGTAAGTGATCAGACATTACAGGAGGGGAGAAATTGCTTTTTAACCAACTGGGATATGTGGTTCTATATAGGGATATGTTCCACCCTTCTATCCCACTGCCTGGGAGAAGAGCTGCATTTCAGTTCTTGGGGGAAACCTGAACTCAAGATGAAGTACTCTTTAGAGCTAATGGGAAAGATAACAACCATGAGAATATTTTATAATTCATATTGACCTAGAAGGGTTTTTTTCAGTGAAACTGAATGTCTTTGATGTCTATGTTTAAAACTGTTGCATATACTTCTGTTTGCTGGATTGTTCAAAAGCTGATTTTCTGTGAGGGCAGGATGAACAAGGTAACTCTGGTTGCAGAGAAAGGAAGAAATGAAACATGGAGTGTATTGGTGGCTCCAAGGACCTGTTCTTGATAATATGTAAAGAGATTTTTTTTTTCAAATTTTTGATTCCATATTCTTTTAATGTCCTTTTTCTTTTAATGGAAACACGTATGTTTCCATGTCCAAATGGCAGTATCTCATTTTATAAATGCTTTCTGGGAAAGTCAAACAGCTAGGATTAGACACAAGAAGAGCACTTAATTAAAAATTGGTGATATTTAAACAAGAATTTTAATTCTGAAGCCTAAGTATACTCTGTGACTGTTTTTCAAAGTAACATTACAACATTTTTGTTTAGCATTTTATTTTTCATTAATGTCAATACAGTTCAAACACTTTTGTTACTTAACAGGAACAGATGCTTTGTTGTGTTTTGAGCTCTGTGTATGTGCCTCAGTGGAATTGCTTCACTGTTTTCTCAGCTTAAATATCACAGTAGGGTTCTAGATTCACAGAAACACTTTCATCCACTCTTATGTTACTTTCTGTGTATGTTGTGTATGTGTGCAGGAAATAAAATCTGTGTAATCTGTGAACTACTTGTGAACAGAGCATTTTTCTTTTAATTAGGAAATGTTTTTCAAAATCTGTGCAAATTTATTGAAGCCTGTAGCTGGGTTTGCTCAAATGAAGGTAAAACTTGTTTTTGAAGCTCTGGTCATGCTTATGTTGGCATTTTGGGATGTTTTAATAGAAGAAAGCATCTATAGAACAACACTCTTATGTGTCCTATGAACAGGTCAGTGCTTTATGTTGAACTAGTTAAAATCTAGTTTCCTGAGCTAAGCTTATCTTCTCTATTAGCTTTGAGGGCTCCAGAGAAGAGGGCCTGTGAACCTTTGCTTCCTCATCATCAGGACTTTTAATCATGACATTCATGCATGTTTCACTCACAGAAACCTTCTTGTGCCTTGCTTTTCTAGTGGCAGTGTGGTACCTGCTCCCCCGGTCTGTCTCTGCCCTGGGGTTTGGGTAGCTGAGCTGCAGCTGCCCAAACCCCAGCTGAGGCACCATTGGGCAGGAGTGGAGAATGAAATCCTCCCAGCCCACCTGCTGCAGTGAGGAGCTGACACAACTGTTCTGAGCATCCATTTTTCTAAGGAAAAAGATGGGCAGCAGCATAAGGTTCTGGGAGTTCTTACCACTACAGCTGTATTCCTTCCCTGTCAGTTGCATTAAGAAAGCAAACTGCATCATCTTAAGGAAATAGAAGAAGTAGTAGTCATCAGAAAAATTCATGTGGCTTTACATTCAGGTTTTTCAATGCACAGAGTTTCAGGTGCTTTCTTTCTAAGAAGACTTGAAACCCTGGTGGGCACTTGCTGACCAGTTGCTCATTGGTTTGAAGTGGGCTTGTTGTCTGTAGGGCAGGTGATAGTTTATCAGTGCCATCCTTACAGCTCTCTTCAAATAATAAAGATGTGTAGTATTGACAAAATCTTCATAAAATTCTGTAAGTAGAGAGTGTTTGGCACTTTTCTATCAGTTTCTTGGTATAGGGAAACAACAGCTTTCAAAGCAGAAGACACTGCTCTGTAATGCAGATTTCAGTTGACCAAGATAAAAGTTTAGACATCTTGGCAATTTTCCTATGTGTCAGGAGCTATTCCAGTTACTTTTGGGATGCTGACTTTGGAATTAAAACAGCTGCTGAAGAGCAGAACTGTTCATGGTGTTTGTGTTCTGAGATACCAAGTAATCCCTATGTGCTGCTGCCCTAAGCTTGAGAACTTAAAGGTTCAGTTAATTGTAACTCCTAGATCTGTGCTTTTGTCCAGCTTCCCATTGATTCCCCTCTCATCCTCATGTATACAAAGGGGTGTTCCTCTAAAGGCAGCAGCTTAATCTACATTAGTTCCTGTAGCAAAACAGGAGTGAGCAGCAAGTGTTAAAATAACTCTTTTCCTTGCTGGAAAAGGTAACTCTTTTCCTTGCTGTGTCCAGTAGTATGAGGAAATGCAATGGAAGGGGAATTGTGGAACATCTAGACTAGAAATTTTAAGACTTAACTGGGCATGGGCAGGAAGGCACAAAGAAAGTCCCTGTCAGCAGTCTGCTGTGCTGCCTGGGGCTGGAACTAAGAGAAGGTCTGACCAGCTCAAGCATCTGGGAGGCATTCTGTAGCCTGGACTTAGTCCAAAGTACTGAGCCTTTTAGACAAGTATATATATTTTTACCAGTAGTTGGCCAACCTGCTGATCAGAAGTATGGTTTGAAGGCTCCTGAGGCAGACAGTGACCCTTCTGGAATAGTTTTGCCTCAGGTAACCCTCTAGAGCTGCTTCTTACTCACCTCTGGCCACCCTGGATATAGGCTGAGTGTTGCTGCTTGGCCTGTTACCTTTCAACCATGCCTTGTGTAGAGTCTTTCCTCTCCTTCAGTGTCTGTCTCGATCCAGAGGTGCACCAGCCTCTTCTGGACTTCTGTGTTAGATGTTTCTCCCTAACCTGCCACAAACAGGGAGCAAAGTGGCAGGAGAGGTGCAGGTGTGGCAGCCCCTCTTCTCAGTGGAGTGTTTAGCAAATTAGGTGGCTTGGCCTTTGGGCACACATGACATTTACGGTGCTCTTCGCCATCACTTGCAACTCTCTTCTGTGCCTGGCAAGTGTTCAAGGATGCAGCATTCTGAAGATGACTCATCTGGGTAAGAGAATAGCTTAGGGCCACAGTGAAAGCAGGCTTTGAGCAGAATTGTCTGGAGCTCAGAGGTTGCTTTATGCCAGAATTGTCACTGTGCTGGGGATTTTCCATTCCCTGGTACCCATGGATGCTGGGAGGAGCCAGGCATTTGGACAAGCAGATAGGTGGGTGAAGTAGCAGGAGTAGAACAAGGGCATTGTGATAATGCCTCTCCTTCTTTACTTCTTTTATTCAGAATTTAATAGCAGGTAAAGAATGTCCTGCTGGCTCAGTGTGTTACTGGATGTACACAGTGGGTGTTTTGGCATGTCAGGAGTGCTCTATGCTCTGCTCTGTGCCTGGATGGAGGAACAAAAGCAGTTCATGTTCTTCAGAGAGCACACAAAGCACTGTGAGCCTCTTCCACTCTGTTTCCTTTAGTCCAGTCATTTATTTACATCACATTTTTCACTGATTTATGAAACACCTTTTTATGAAATCAGTATTTGTTTAGAAATAAAGCTATGATGAAACAAAAACTCTGTGTTTCTGTTTTTTTCTATTCACTGGATTTATCACCTAGAACTCATTTCCCAACTGCAAACTAAATCCTGAAGGCAGGAATGAAAGCTGGACTTTGCCTGTTCATTTTTCCCCCTGAACAGATTATCAGTGCCAGCTGTGAGGAAGAGGGGTCAGGGAGATTTATGTAAATGTGTCTTTCTTGTCTCCTAAAGTCTCTTTTTTGTCTTGCTGCAGTGATAGAAGTCAGAGAAGTAAATGACATTGGCCAGCTTAGTAGGAATATAAGTAAGGACAGGAATTAAGAAGCAAAACTCATATCATAGAGCTTCTTCCACTGGAACCAGATTAGTTTTAGATAATTTTAGTGCTGTATTAAAAATAGAGAGTGACAGTACTATCTCAAAGTAGGAAAGGAAGAGGTTGTCTTGAGGAGACAGAAATGAGCAAGTAAAGCAAAGTTACTGTGTGAAACCAGCAAAGGTGGGGGAAAGGAGAGGTAGCATGGAAACACTGCCAGTGGTAGAACTGGAGGCCCTGATGTAATGGAAAACTTTCTTTTAATGCTTTAGAGGTCTGCAAAATACACCATCCCAAAAACAATATCTTCCTGGGGATTTGTTCTAATTGCTACTGGCTCTGGAAAGAATACTTCATGGAAGAAGCTTGGTGGTGAGCATTATTTGACTAGCTTGGGGGTTTTTCCTACTTCTTATTAGTAACTTCATGTGCATTGTCATTTCTTGCTTCATAAAAAGTTTACGTTCAAATTATTTTTACATGCTTTTCACCATAGCAAAATGTGCATCCCTCCATGCTGATTCCAGCACACAGTGCTATGGGTTTGGACAAGAGTTGCTGGAAATCTGTCAGAAAAGGACCTGGGGGTGTTGGTCAGTAGTGGCTGAATATGAGCCAGTGTGAGCCCGGGTGCCCAGGAAGGTCAGTGGCACCTGGTCTGTGTCAGCAGTGATGTCCCCAGCAGGACCAGGGCAGGGACTGTCCCCCTGTATTCAGCATTGCTGAGGCCACACCTCAAATCCTGTGTCCAGTTCTGGGCCCCTCACTGCAGGAAAGACATCGAGGAGCTGGAGTGTGTCCAGAGAACAACAGAGCTGGGGAAGGGTCTGGAGCACAAGCGTGAGGAGCAGCTGAGGGAGCTGGGGGTGCTCAGCCTGGAGAGAGGAGGCTCAGAGAGAACCTTGTCCCTCTCTACAGCTGCCTGGAAGGAGGCTGTGCTCAGGTGGGGCTTGGTCTCTCTCCCAGGTAGCAAGAGACAGGACAAGAGGAAATAGCCTCAAGTTGCACCAGGGGAGGATTAGATTGGATATTAAGAATCTTCACAGAAAAGGTGGTCAGGCACGGGGATAGGCTGCCCAGGGGAGTGGTGGAGTCACCATCCCTGGAAGTGTTCAAAAAACATGGATATGGCACTTCAGGACATGGTTTAATGGTGAACATGGTGTTGGTGCTTCGTTGATGGTTGAATTTCATAATCTTAGAAGTCTTTTTCCAACCTTAATGATTATATGATTCCAGTTAAGAAGAACTCTTGAAGTCATATCACACCAGAATTAACTTGAACTTTTTAGCTTACTATGATAAATTTTAAGGAGAAAGCTGTTTTTTTGGGGCGTTGTTTTCATTTGTTTCAAATAAACTGAGCACCAAAGTATTTAAAAAAATAAATGTAAAATTGTCAAACCTAGGTATGGATGACATTTTCCCCATTAGGTGTTACTGCAGGTTTGCTGTCATGGGGGCCAAAAGTTCACATCACAAGAGGAATATCCTGTTCTCAAGACAAAAATTTTGTCTGCATGTTGGACATTTTCTTGGGTGCATTTTGGTGGACAGAGGCCGCAAACCAGGCACTGAGGAGTCAGCTGGCTTTGGGTGAGGGGCGGAGAGGCTCCTCTGGGGGATGAGGCTTCATCCTCTTCTTCCTCTCTGAGTGATGAGCCCACTGTGCCCTCTGGGAGTGCATTCCAGGGACATTGCAATGCTGAGCCCTGCGTCCTTACAGCAGCTGCTCTTTTTATAGCAGGTTGAAGAATATTTTTAATTAACTCCCTTATATGGCTGGAATAATTTCCTTGTTATAAAATGTCTGATCTCTTTTTTGTAGTGGAATGAGAGTACCCTTGAAAGTCATTTTAGTTCTGAATTAAATGCATCAACTGATATTAACAGTTCAGAAATAACCCAGTATAGTAAGTGGTTATGGTTAAAGTGTTATTTTATGCACTTTCATCAGGATATTTGAAGGAAATTTATTTTATTTATATTTCTCATCTCAGATACAGAAAAATAAGTAAAATGGAAGTTAAATGTATTACAGTCAAATTTTTACGTAGTTATATTTAAGTACATTGAACAACCGAATATAATTCTAATATTGCTGTGTTGCTTGATATTAGCAAAACATGCATTTCTCTGTAGAGTGAAACTTCTATGTTAATTGCACCATTTTTGATAAAATATGATTTTTTAAAAAAAACTTGGAGAATTGCAAGTTAGGAATGACCACATCCAAGCTTGGGAGATAATAAAAATATTCAGGGAGTGAACATGAAATCTTGTTTCAGGTTATTAATGCTCTGTAAACAGTTGACAACAATATTAGACAACATGACAAACTATGGAAGAAATTCCAGCATTAGATAATACAGATTATTTCTTTTCCTAGGTTTTGATAGAAGAAAGTGTGGCAGTTTTAGACTCAACTGGCAGAACTTAGTCTTTTATATTTTATGAAACTTTTGTTTTCCTGTAATTTTGTATGAGTAAGATACAGCACAAACAATTCAGGCACACTATTTTGAAATACAGCTTTATTGTAATGTGATTTTTCTAATTTACAACATAGGGTTTCCTGTAGTAAACTGTGTGGGGACACTTTCTGTGCAGCTCAGTGTTTTCTCTGAGTTTATTAGCCGTCATCTTCTAAGCATTGAAAGGGTATGGAATTTTTATGTAGTAGAAATTATTAGCTGTGTTTTTATTAAAAGCAGTGCTTATAATTTCCAGGGTTTATAAAAATGTCCTTATGGAAATCCTGTATTTGTGTATCCCAAGTGGATGTAATGTAGGAAGTGAAACAATAAAATGCTGAGAATTAATGAGAAGCTGGAAAGTAACTTCAGAATTGCTTAACTGAAAATTGATTTTCTAACTGCTGGATCATAATCATGTTAATGATTTAAATTCTGTAATCCTTGCGTCCTAAACTAGGAAGTATTATTAGAGATATTGTTAATTTCATTGCTCTTGGATTGTTTCTTTAATCTTAGATGTAAACCTTTCTGTTTAAGAAAGTCTTTTTGGTCAGTAGTCTGCCTTAAATACATTGCTCTGTATCTGTTCTCCAGGAAGACCAAGCAAGGAGGTTTTGCTAAAATATTTATCGCTCTACAGTGATATGTGGCAGCTGTCTGAGGATAGTTTTACCTGAAACTACATGGATTTTTTACTTCTAGTCAGAGAAATAATGAGCTGTGTGTTCCAGGCAAGTTGAAGTAATGAAACGGTCTGTGCAGTTTCATTGGAGGAATGTGTGTGAATCACACATTGACAATATATCTTTTATTCTTTGCTCGTTTCCTGTGCTTGGCCTTGTTACCAGAATTTGATCCTGAGGTTTTTCACGTGTTTGGTGCCTTTATGCAGATGTCACTGAGCTGATCAGATAAGCTTACAGTGTTGCAGAGCCCTGGTGGGGAGGAACCGCAGCTGTGTGAGTGTGAGAGGGAACATTTCTGGGAAAGGAGACAATTCCCCCAGAGTGAATCCATATCCAGGATGAGGCAGTATGTGCAAGTTCCAACTGTTGAGCAAGAAAAAGCCTATGATTATAATTCTGCTTTTCAGCCGAGGCCATGTATGTGTTTGGGTAGGTGAAATTCCCATTTTCTCATGGCGGGGGCTGTGTTGTACTGCTCTTGTGTAGAATAAATGTGTGTAAAAACAAGTACCTGTGCAGCTGGTAGATGTGTACAGTTCTAACATGAAAAATGCAGATTATCAGACTTCTTTAGTAGAAGAGAATGTGCATGTTTGAACTTGATAAAAATCTCACTATTGGAGAAGCAAACAATATTTTTTAAACCTTATACATTAACTTTCACATTACAGTGCAGAATTCTCTGTAGATATTGCTTTAACCTTTATATTTACTTGCATAAAATGATGTAAAGATGTGTGCAAAGGGGAGGCCATTAAAATGTAAATTTTGTCTGACATTAAAAGGAAATTGCCGTAAGATTTTTCCTCAATAAAATTGCATAAAGTGGAACAGCTTTTTTTTTCACTTGTGTTCTATAGACCTACAAAACAGTCAATGTGAAATGGATGTGTTTATCCAAATAAATTTTTATCTCTGTTGAATTGCTATCCAAGAAGCAGAGAATCCATTTTGAATTGCTCAGCTTCTATCCATCTTTGACAAGATTCATCTTTTTGGTCTATGTAGTAAAATGTTCCTAAATTTTATGGGTTACTTTTAATGTAGTTTGTTGACTTGATCTTGTGGTGCTTTTGTTCTGTTGTCTTTTTTTTTTTTTGTTGTCTTTGTTTCTGAAATATTCATACATTCTTTAAACCTATTCCTATGATTTTTTTGAACCTTTCATGCTTATATCAAAATGATATAACTGAGCAATGATTAGTAGTTTTCCCACAAAATCTGTGTCGTGACTGTTAACTATTCTGGTTTTTGATTTAGGTTGTCATTTATTTCTGTGTTGTTTGGAGTGCCTGTCAGTTTTATTTCTGACAGTGCTCTGCTTGGAGGCTGAAAACTTTGACAGATTAAATCTCATTTTCTGATACTTGAATGTTCTGTTTAATGTAGGAAGTTCTTTTGATGGTATTAACATCATAGTTTTTTAAGTTTATACTGTGATGATACAGAGTTTTTGACAAGTTTATGGGATTTTTTTCCATATAAACAGTTCTATAATTAAATACATAGCAATGTAAAGATGCTACCAAAATCCAAGATGAGGAAGAAATTTCAAGTCTTATGCATACTTACTGTTAGGCCTTTTTTTGGTGTCAAAATTCAGTATGTTCCATAAATTTGGAGAACAGTATTTCAAAAGAGCAATATTATGTTTCCATTAAGTCAAACCATGTGGTAAGGCTGTCAGAATGAATTGGGACTGTTACCTGATCTTTTTTATCCATCTCAAAGAAGTAACTGGATCCAGATTTTGTTAAATTTATGTAATTAACACAGGTTTGAAACACCATTTAAGATTTAAATTGCAGTTCTTTGCAACGATTTTCTTCTTCTGTCACTAAAGAGGGAGAAAGTAATTCTAAAAAGTATTTTTAATTGCCTGTCTTGTAATATTTTAGATTGTTTTCCTTCTCTTGTTGTGTTTTAGGTAGTTGCATGCTACAGATAATGTTAGAATATTTTGTTATATTTAGTACTGGTCAAACATACTGTTTACCATGGACCAAAGTTAATGGTCAACCATAAGGTAGAAAACCAAGTACAAAGAGTGCTGGGCCAGAGTGCTGCAGGGTTGCATACCTATCTCAAAAAATATTTAACAATAATATGTGGGGTTTGGTGGATTTTGATGGTTTTACTTGAATTTCCCAATATGGAGTGATATACAGGACACTAATGCAGTACTCCTTTCTTATTATGATTTTCCTTACTTCTAAGATGTTGCATAGCATTGCTCTCAATAGAATATTTCTGTAGAACTGTCTAAATTATTTCTATTTTAAGTAGGATTTAAGCCTCTTTTCATACCTGCATTTTCCAGCATATTGAAAACTTCGATTTTATCTACTTAATTCCTGCAGCTTTTATGTAAATGTTGATTTTTACATTTGTTAGAGCTCCATGAGTAAGACATCAGCAGGAGTGATATGAAGAACTTGACAGTATTACAAAGTACCGTTTAACAAAAAAATCTCAATATTTCAGTTGTTTATTCCTTGAGTGCTTTTTATTTTCATAATTATGTATTGAAGTAATAAGTCAGTGGTGATATTACTGGTAGTACAGGACTCCTAATTCATAAGCTGGGCAGAATTCAAGTCTATTGGGGAGAACTTGAAGTTAAGGCACAGTTTAAAAATCATAGATCTATATTCAATAATTGTTTTTGATTAAATAAGTAGCAAGAATTAAGTTGTCAAAGTATGAGCAGAATACATGTTTTATCCAAGAGACAGTAGTATCAGAAAGCAGGTGTAATTGAGGGAAAATGTCTACTCCTGTAGAATCTTGTAATTAAAACTGAGCACAGCAGGTGAAATCTTTGTTATGAACCTCCCATATGTTCTGATAAGTGTGGTTAAAAACTACTAAGATTACATAAATGTCATAAGTAAAGAAATACAAATCTTGATGCTTTTGCAGAGGAATTGTAATCATCAAAAGTTTCTGCCAAGATACCCTTTATTGTTTGCATTCTTTACTGTTTTTAGCAGTGTTAAAAGATTTTTTGAGTATGTGAATGGAAATCTTTATTAAGACGTTTGTAAGGTATTATCTGCTCTGAATCCTTCAGGTGTTGTAGCTTGAATGACAGAATCTGCATTAAAAACAAGGAAGTCTACCCTGAGAAACAGTTGGATAGATATCTAGAAACTTTTTTTTTCTTTTGTGCTGAGTTTTAACCTAACTCCAAAGTTCTAGTAGTTCTTAGTGCTAGAAAAAGGACCAAATAATGCTTTGCAGGTTTGTTACCTTTTAAAAGCAGGCAGTATGACTTTTAAAGTTAATAAAATTGAAGTTACATGCATTGTTCTGATTATATGGATTAGTAGTAGAGTAGAAATGAGATCAAAAAAACTCATTTCTCTGCTTCAAGTGACTGTCATTTCACTGATGCCTGGTAAAAGGAAGTGACAAGAAAGGCAGAGTGTGTTTTGTATATTATGGTTTATATTGGTTTATATGGGTGCCTTTGAAACAAATTTCATTTTTATTTTCTATTTTTTTAATGCACATTTGGGTGGTTTGAAACAGTCATTCAGAGTGAAGATAAACCTGCAAATGAAGTAGCTTTGGTTTTAGTATGACTCAGTTTTAAAATGCCCTGACTTTTCTGCATGTTTTGAAGTGTGGATGGCAGCTGCATTTCTGGTACCCGAGATCCTTGCACATTTTCTCGTGTATTGCAGTGTGCCAGTCATTTCCCTTATTGACTTACTTGTACTTACTTTCAATTCCCTTGGTTTTGCTTTCTTGCTGATAGCAAGCTGAATTCAGTGTTATCTTCTTCCTCCATGCTTGTCAGCTTGTCCCTTCACTGAGTCCCTAGAAGTGCATCCTAAATCCCGTTGGGTAAATCTCTCCGCAGGAGTTTGCTGCTGCTGTGCTGCGCTGCGACCTCGCTACAAGCGGCTGGTAGACAACATCTTTCCTGAAGATCCAAAAGTGAGTCATGCCTTTAAAATTTTAAGGGATTGATGCTTGAAAATCTGTGATTATACCTTGTGATTTAGCAGTTTTTTAAAATTTTCTTTTTTCTTTTTTAACATTTTTATGATAAATTCTTCTTTAGCGCTTAATAGCTTTAAGAGAGGTTAGTAGAATAATTTATCTGGAGAGGATCCATGGAGATCATCTGGTCTAATTCCATTTCCAAAGCAGGGATGCACGCTGAAGAATAAAATTAATATGTGTTGCTCAGGGAAACAGAGATTTCATTAAACTAGGTATTCTGCTGCAGAGGTAGCACTTAACTTCATCACTTTTTAGAACCTCAAACACTTGCTTTCTTGTGGTTGCAGGTGTGAACATTTTCTGGTTTTCTACAGGATTTTAACTGTTTAACTCTTGACTTACTGACTGTGAACATTTTTATAGTTCTGGTAGGCTGTTGTGACCCAAAAAGGTTTTTCTGGTGTTTTTTAAAATTTTTTCCAGATACTCATCTGCAATTTTATTTTTTCATTTCACTGTAACAGTCTTGGAGCTATATTAAAGCCTAACTCTTACTCTCTGTGAAAATAAATAACTTCTGTTTTTGTGTTTTATAGACACATGGAGGAATGCATGTGTCTATACATAATCATTTGACAGTTCAGACTGATCAAGAGCTTATGTTTCTGCTGCTGTGTTTTCTTAAGTGTGTTGCCAAATTTTTATATCTTTTGTTATAGTAGAAGTAAGCAGCACAATCAGTATTTGTGTAATATTTGGTTTATGTTTACAAAGTACGTTGGCTTTTTTTTAAATGATGATGATGATGTTATTCAGTGCCAGGTATTATGTAAGTGCATAATAGTGGCTTTTAAGGAAATTTTTTCTGTGTATACAATATATTGAATGCATGGAATAGTATGGGTTTATAGGTTTTTTTGTTCTAGTCTAGTTTTTGATACAGATGTAGAAACACCTGGAAATGCTACAGCTGTAGTGTTTTACTTTAATAAATTGACTCAGTAGCTCTGAGTTGGCACTTCTTAGCCTCTGCTTTGGTTCGTATTCATTGGGTCAGTGGAGGACACAGGCCAGTTCATGATGTTTCCCTTCAGTTGCACACTTTCTCTATAGTATCAGAAGATTTGCTTGATAAAATTCATTAATCAACAATTAATGCCTTAAAAGATTTAAGTAATTTATTTAAAAAATAAATGTTTTTATGAACTTCCAGGGAAAAAAAAGACAAAAAGCCTTATCCTGTTTACCTGATAATTATGATCATAACCTCATCTGAGCAGATCTGTGTTACAGTTCATGTTGGAACTAATATCTTAATCTTTGATCTTGTTCTGTCAATTAGCCCTCAGATGCCTGGGTGCCAGCCTTGTTCAAGATATGACACAGAAAATATAAAACCTTAAACTACAATATTAAATATTTAAACTACAGTCTTGCTTGTATGTTTTATCAAAATTATGCATTGAATATACTTGGTGGGGAGGATGGGAAGGGAAAAAATTACATTGTGCTATTAGGAAAGAAGTGTGTCTTAGAGCTGGTCACATATCTCACTACATACCTTCTCTTAGAATATTCATTCCCTCATAAAAAAAGGGTGGAGCAAGCTAGTTGCATCATTTCCTTTAAAAATATTTTAGTTGTTTCATGTTGCTGATTTTTGAGCTAAGGTTATGGCAGTTTTGCTCAATAATTTTGAAGTTTTTTCAGTAGCTTATTTCCATCTGTAAGGCTCTGATTGCTCTGATCTTTAAATATTAACTAGAAAAAAAGAAAGAACACTTAGAAAGCTTTATATTTCCTATGAATTGTTTAATTTTCTATTTTGTATTTCTGTTTCTAGGATGGTCTTGTTAAAGCTGATATGGAGAAACTGACTTTCTATGCAGTTTCTGCACCAGAGAAGCTGGATCGAATTGGGGCTTACCTGGCAGAGAGGCTGACCAGGGATGTGGCCAGACATCGCTATGGGTAAGGAGAGAAGTCATTAAAAATAGATGCCAGCAAGTCATGGAATTTCATCATGTTTGTTCTGATCAAGTCTGGAAAGCAAGGCAGACCCAGTCCCTTTGTGGTCAGTTACCCTTGTCTGACTGCCAGGCTCCCATCCAGCTGCTCTCAGTCCTCCTGCTCAGCCAGATGGAGAAGAAAATAAAATGGAAAGCTCATGGGTTGAGATAAGGACAGGGAGATCTCTTTTTGCCCATGATGGAACTGAGTGACTTAACTTGGGGAGGATTGATTTAATTATTGGCAGTTAATGACAGAGTAGGATAATGAGAAATTAAACTAGAACTTGAAAACATCTTTTCTCCAGCCATCTTTCTTCCCAAGCTCAACTTCACTCCCAAGTCCGTTTCCTCCACCCCACCAAGCAGTGCAGATTAGGACAGGGGACTGTGGTCAGCTCATACCATCTTGTGTCTCCTGCTACCCTGCTCTGCTCTTGGGTCTGTCTTTGTAGGCAGTCCTTTAGGAACTGCTCTGGCATGGCTTCTTTGCTCAGGGTGCAGTCCTTCAGGAACAGGCTGCTCCAGCATAGGATCACAGATACTGCCAGGAAAGCTCCTGCAGGGGCTGCTCTCCATGGGCCCTGCCAGAAGCCTGTGCCTGTTCCAGCTGGGCCTTTCTGTGGGCAGCAGATTCCTTCAAGGCACAGCTGCTCCAGCATGGGGTCCTCCATGCTCTGCACTGTGGATCTGATTACCTGTGGGCACTTCCAGTGTCCTTGAGGGGCTCAGGTTTGGGAAATTGGGGGTCAGTCTTGGAGCTGGCTGTGTGTGTCATAGGGACAACTCCTGGTTTCTGACAGAAACCACTCCTGCAGCCCCTTGCTGACAAAAACTGGCTATGTAAGCCCAAAACACCTTTGAATGTCAGTCAGGATATAGGAAAACAGCATTATCTTTCTTTTCAGCCCTTTTGGCTAAATCAAATAATTAAGTGAGAAATATTTTAAGTCCAAGAAGTGGCAGGAATTGTTAAAGAAAAGCAGCATCCATTACAGACCACCATTTTTTGGCCTTCATGACATCCAAAGCTGTTTTTATAACTTTATAGAGAGGATAAATAGCCAACACTCAATTCTATACTTCCCTCCCTCCTACACTACCCCATCTCCTCCCAAAAAAAAAGAGAAAATATGGATGTAGAAATTAGCTCCAAGTGTCATTTTTATGCAATGAGAAATACGCACCTTTCATTCTTTCTTTTCTATTTTTTGTGGTAAGATCCTAAGTTGAACTAATTGAGTTAATGATAAATGCAATACATCTTTATGTGTCTCTCTAATTAATTTTCAGTTATGTTTTAATTGCCATGGAGGCACTGGACCAACTTCTAATGGCTTGCCATTCTCAAAGCATAAAACCATTTGTGGAAAGTTTCCTTCATATGGTGGCCAAGCTTCTGGAATCAGGCGAACCAAAGCTGCAAGTCCTTGGGACTAATTCTGTGAGTAAGCTGAGATGATAAATCAAATCAGAGTAAATCTTTGCTTTGAAAGGTAGTTTGAGAAGTATTAAAGGGTCTGCCAGTTGACATCAGTTGAAAGATGCTGTCTGTAGCAGGGTGTATCCCTTGGGCCTAGACACAGAGCAGATACCAGCTGGAGGCAGATAAACTGTTTCCCTGCAGTATCCCAAATTCTTTTGATGTGTGGGCTCATTCCCTCCAAAAATAATTTCTGGAAGGAGCAGGAAAGCTGTGCTGTGAGTTCATGGTTTGGGTCTTTAAGCAGCCCTCCTGGAGCCAGTATATAGGTAAGACAGTGTTTTGTTTTCTGGCAGCTTAAGCTACACAGAAAGATTCTTCTTAGTTGAAAAGTAGCTTTGAGTATTGCAATCTCACCCTCTTATCAGCTTAAATATTTCTGGATTCAGATCCAGGCTTGAAGGGCATAACTAAAAGTGTCAAAATGAAGATTTAGAGATCTAGTTTTCCAATTAGAGTGATGGGTGCAATCAAGGGTATAGGTCTGTAATACTTGCCTTCTAACTACTGTATTTTCCAGCTGGTAATATTAGAATCTCATAAATTCCAGGATTGTGATGTGGACTGTTTTCACTTAGAGCTATTGCTTTTACATGAGTACAGAGTACTTGCTTTTCATGTAAATTATTGCCATTGCAAACAGTGGGGATTTCTTTGTGGAATCAGTAAAGCTGTTGGCCTTTTGGGTTTGGTTCCCAGCTGATGAAATTAAATGGAGTTGCAGCTCAGGAAGACCGGAGGGCACAGTAACCTGATGTTACCCCAGAGCAGGATTTCTTGTTATGGTGAAATAAAGAGAGTTTTGCTGTAATGTAGGGTAGAGGTGTCCCTTGTTCCCCCACTAGCACGGCAGCTTTACTGAGGATAACAATATCTATATCTCATTATACATATAAAATTTTGCTTATTTATTTAAATATCACTGAGCCAGGCTACCCTGCTTCTTTTGACTCGTTTGTATAATAATGCCTGGGCAAGTCCTTTTAGGGAAATGACTTTGGAACTTGTTTCCTAGGCTGCCAAATGGCAAGGTGTACATCACTTTCCAGTTTAAAATCATTGGTTAGTGCCAACCTCCACTCTGATGTACAAGGCATGTGTCACTTCAAAATGCATGTTGCTGAACAGGACTCCATTTAGGATAATCTGTTTGATATTCCTGTTGGTTCCTAAGTCTTTTGTGAGTAGAGGAGATTAGGGACTTCCTGAATTAGGAGATAAATTTGTGTTTGTCTTCTATAAAACTCACAAAAAAAAAGGTTTCCCTAAATGAGAGGAGAAACTCTGGGAGGAGAGAGAATTTTTATGGCTCTTCAACAGCATTTCAAAACCTTATTTTAGCCTAACTCTGTTCATTTCCCTAGGTACCTTCTAGAGTTAATGAAGACAAAGGATACAAGTCTATTTGTATTGACTTAGAAGGAACAAGGGTAACAGCTTGCCTGTTCCCAAGGGCACTGCCTTACTGTGTTCTTAAATAGATTTTGTTACATTAACAAACAAAGTTTACTGCCATATTCAGCCTTTTTTCTCTCCTTCAGAGGGAAATAAGCAAACAAAAACCAAAAAGCAAGGGAGATGGTCTGGTGACTGAATAATGCTTCATGTGCTTTAGCTGATGAACCACTTTGGAGTGTGAACTGGGATTGTCTACAAGAGAGGAATGGTTGTATATGAAGTAAATGTGTGAGAAGTCAGGCAACCTTTGGAAAATTTTACATAGTATTTTTAGGAAACTCACTTTAAGGCCCCTACAAATTTATAGTCTGCTTACATTTAAAATATGTGGAGTATGATTGTGGCTCTAAGTAGATTTTGATTATTTTTCTACCCATAGCTTCACTGATATAGAAAAGCAGTGATGTCTTTGAAGTAAAATTCAAACTTCTTTGCTTGAGCTGTAGGGTTTTTTCAGCCTCACAGATTTTGCTTCAGCAGCAAGGACTTTTGTGAATGGTTAAAAGGTTTTCAAATGAAGCAAATCTCTGTACAGAACATCTTTGAGTGGTTTAAAGGCTTGGAAAGATTTGGAAGCTCCCACTGCCTTCCACTATGTTTTGCGGACTTCCAGGTATTTGGTTTTGGGTGCAGAACTTACTCTACTTTGTGTCCTGTATTTCAGGAAAAAAACCCCCAAAACTTTTACTTAGATGTTTGTCAACTTAAATTAATTTTGGAATTTAAATTTACTTTAATTTATAATAAAAAGTCAATTTGTTTTTGAAAAGCAAACCCGAGGATGGCTGTTTTAGATAAATAATTGTTTGGGGTTTCTTTATGCATTTTTAAGCCTGATCTTCAGGTTACATATAATTAATTAGTTGCATTTATATATTGCATTTATAAATTATGTTAACTTATTTCCTACAGCAGCTGTTTTTTAAATTTTCTTAATAACATAATTGTAAATCTATGTATATAAGGCAGATACTTAAAAACAGTAAAATTCAATAGTGGATATAATGAATAGGTGTTGGGATTTTTTTTTATATAGATCAAATTTCAAATTGCTAATGCCTGTGAGGCTGAAAATAGCTTTTTCTAGCATGGAAGATGTTTTTATAGACCATGTGCTAGGATAGCATATGCTGGTCAGGCAAGTGAAAAAATGTGCAGGGAAAAAGCGATATCTCCTTGGCTTGTGTTTTAAGGATCTGAAGGCTGATTGTAATAAGCCTTTCCTTAGAAATTTATGACAATACTGTATTTCTCTCTCTAATTTTCTTGCAGAATTTCAGTAACTGAGTGTCATGTAAAGCATCTCCATTGCTCAAGTACAAAGAATTAAATGTATTGCTTAGGTCTGTAGTGTTTTTTACTAGGATAGAAAGTGACAAGCTTTAAAATCTTTCACCTTGCGGTCAAGAGTTTTTTGAATAAGAGATCCAATTTATATGTATTCATCTATATCCAGTTTATGTCTATTTCTAAAGTTTTTAAAGAAGGTTCAGAAAATTTCTTTAGTGAGGGACTGGTCAAGAACAATTGGATACATAATTTAGTAAAATTTTCATCTTAATCCATATTTACAAGACTCAGTTAAATACAAATATTTTAAGCTAATTTGGAATGCTGATGAGGTGAATTCTTTGTATTTTCTCAGTAAGATATTGGGGTTTTATGTGAAAAATAGCACATAATATGTGGAACCCAGTATTACCACATTTTAATTATGTACCACAAATGTTTCTTTAGTTGATAGGGTGCTTCCTTTTATAAAGGCACTTTCTTTGTAGAGCAGTGAAGTAACGATCCCATCAGTGACAGTGTTGAGCTTCCTGTGCATGAGAAGGTGGCTGTTATTGCTGGGTGTCATCATTTGTAATTTAAAGGAAGACAGACAGATTCCCAAGTGAAAAAGTGATCAACCAGTGACTGAGACAAGACTTTCATATTTGTTAGTGTTGGCTTTTAAAAGCAGTTGGTTTGGGCAGAATTAAGTGCATATGTATTGTAAAAATAGTATCAAATGTCAACACTTGAAATTAAGCTATGTCAGAATTCATATTCCCAGCAGGGTATTTACTTGTTTGCCTTGTCTCAGCTTGCTAATCTGGAAGAAGCAATGAAAACTTACCCTTATTGCAAGATGCTTCTTTCATTCCATGTACCAATACAGAATTTTATGCTGGTAGTGATTTAATACACAATAGAACAATTCCTTTTCTAGGATGCCTCCTCTGTCTTATTAATAGGGTTTAAATCTCAGGGAGACAGATTAACACACAGCACTCTATCTCATTTTGTGAGTTATTAAATTATCTTGGAAATTGTGTGCCTGCATCTGCTAGAATTTAAGTGCTTTGGGGTCATTCAAAGTTAAGTATTGCTTCCTCCACTTATACTTGTGCTCTCTGGTTTTGCAGTTCCACAACCACACTGCTGTGACCCTGTAAGCCAGCATTCCATTGCTGATTTTGTTACACAACTGTACATGTGGTGGTCAGGAGAATTTTTATCCAAGGGACACAAACTAAAATAGAATGTGAAATTTTCCATCCTATTCTGATAAAACTGAAAGTGTCAGGTGACCCCAGGTATTAATAAATAAACTAAATCACCAGTTTTCATTGCTGAGAACCTTGTGATCATTTTCATGCTGCCTTTGTAAAGTTAATGTATCCAGTGTGAAGTCAATGTATCCAGTGTTTGAAGCTTTTCTCTTCAGGAAAATTGCTGTTCTTGTTCTTCTGGCATTTATTTGTTGTAGTGCACACATAACATTCACACTTCTCATTAAGGCTGTGCTGTGTGGTTTGTAAGAGTATTACATTTATAGGAGATCATGACTTCCCATGTGACAGTTTCATAGCAATGAAATACAGTACCTTGGCCTGTGAAAGGTGATAACTGCCAGTATCAGCACTGTGTTTGAAACAAGAGAAAATTGCAGGCTGCAGAAGACAAATTGGGGAGCTCAGATATGAAAAAAATAATTCTCAGGTTGAGCCTAGTATTCTTACAGGGAGATACTTTAAGTAACATGACTCAAACTCTTGAATAAAACTGACCTTCTTTAAAGAAATCCAGGGCCCATTAAAAGATATGATTTTTCTCCTCATGTGTTTGCTATATAACAGTGATAAAACAGCATAAATGCATAGAAGAAATTTTGTCCTTGAGAAATTTTAGGATTTACTTACAGGGCTTTCACAATCTCTCTCTCTCTCTCTGGTAATATAATCCAAATTTCTCTACTCAGTCTGGAACAAACATCTTCTGAATAAATAATATGTTTCTTCTTTACTTCATGGTAGATTTATATGTTTTTCTACTGATTGAATTTTATTGGTTTCAAAATAAATGGAAATAAGGTACTACCAATGTAAGTTCCTTTCTGTACCTTCTGTATTATAAAATATAGAAGATGCTTGTACCGGTAAAACTTCCATAAGTTACCATTGGATGCTTGAAAGCATTTACTGTGAATGACATGTTTACATCTATAAAAGCTTTGTAAAAATCCTTAGGCAAGTGCTTGGACTTTCATAAGGGTTTTATCCTTTTTTAGGTTGAATAAGTGCTATATTTGAAGTTTGTTTGAAAACATGCGCTTAGGAGTAAAATATTCTGTATCAACAATAACAACACCATCACTGCAAAGTACAGAATGATGTCTACTGGAAAAATTTAGCATTTCTGTGATGGAATGGAATTTTACACTTTTCTCAATGACAGTGCACAACTCAAAACTGTTACCACAGAGAGCTTTCCTGTGGCCTCAATGCCCAGTCATCTGAATGCTAATCCTGGATTGTGCTTCAGAAATGCTGTATGCTCAGTGGGGAAATTGTTTTGTTATAGACATGAGGGCATAAAAAACCTTTGCCCTTTCTGGATCTCTTACTGTGCATTCCATTTTGAAAGGTGTAAGTTCCACGTGTTTGTGTCCCTGCTGCAAAGCTGCCCCTGATACAGGAGAGGTACTTAGGATGAGGGAGTCCCTGACACTTGCTTGGCCTAAAGTCATCATTTCTTCTTACAAAGCAATTTCCTGCTACAATAAATCTTTCTGCTAGCAAACAGTTACTAGAATGTATTAAGCTTTCCTGTTGGGAGATCCTGTCAATCAAATAATTAGTACTTCAGATAATAATAATATTAAAGGCTGATACTAAATTAGCAGCATGAATTAATATTCTCACAACCACTCAGTGCTTTGTCTTCTTCATGCTTTGTTTCCATGCTTTTATGGAGGTTTCTTGGTGAATCATTTGTCGATTTGAGCACTTGAATGTCTGGAAAATATTAAGTTAATATTGTGTGGGGCTTACTAAATCCTTGGTCCTGGTGCCTTATTGAGATGTAAGGACTAATGAAATTCTTGTCTGAAAAAAAAATCTGTTTCTGTTTTGCTAGTAACAATTTCATGAAACAAGTTAACAAGCCACGGTACATATGAAGCATTTGCCAGGGTCTCTTAGGAAGGAAATGATCATTTGTATAACTCACTCTATTAGAGAAAAATATGAGTGCTGTTTGTAGATCATCTTTCAGTCTATGGCAGTGGATCATACAGAATTAGATTTTGACTTCTGTCACTTTTTTACCACCTGAAATACAGGATATTCCTAACTGAGGGACTTGTAAAATGAACTCATGCTATACAATTTTGCTCCGTTTTCAGTAACAGCTGAGAATGTAGTTTTATGAACTACATAATTTTCAGCTGTTGTTATAGCTTTTAGAGGGTGAACTGGCAGTGCAGCTGAAAGGGATAACTGTTTTAGATAAAACAGAAAAAAAGACTAAACAAAAGACTAGAAAAAATGGTAGGGTTATTTTTTCTGAAATACACAGTTTTGAAAACCTCAAACCCTCCACAAATCAGTGTGCTGTAGATTATGCTAAAGGGCTTTGGGCCTCTCTGGATGTCTATGGGTAATGTGCTGATGAAAGCAGGTTTTACATCATGAAAAATACAAAGGAAATGCCTCAGCCTGTGCTTAGGAATTGATAAAAATGGTGTGAGTAGAAGCAGAAGGATCCTAATGGAACATCACTCTGCTTCAGGGCACAGCCAGCACGGTGTTTGACCTTTTCTGACATGTTTTGTTTTGCTTTTTATTTCCCTCTGTAGTCTGTTCTTAGAACTGTCTGTGATGGAGAATCCAAAACGTCTTTAGGCCATCTGCTCACTTTAGGAAGAAGGGGTTTTAATGGCTAACTTAGGCTTTGCTTCAATATGAGCCTATTATTGATTTTCTTATTACCATTGGACAAAGAAAACTATTTCTTCTGTTTTTATAGCTGTCTTCTGTACCTTTTAAGACTGATACATTTTAGGCAGCTGTAGTTAGGGTAATTTGGTGTATTTCATTCTTCCTTTATGTTTATGTAAAGCTTTGTCTATTTCTTGAATTATTTGAGAACTAGTCACCATTTTAGGCTGTGATGTTTCAGCTCACTGCACCACTTCATTTAAGGCCTTATTTGGCCCAGTTAGACAGCAAAAGTTTCTTCATAAGTGCCATGAGTAATGCAGATGTATCTTAATATATTGTTCTGTTTTCCATGCCATCGTATTGGCATTGACTAAGTTCCTTTCCTTAGTTCAGCTGTTTCTGGCTAAAATGCTGTTTTGCAATAACCATTCTCAAATTGCTTCCTTGGTTTTTTAGGTCCTATTTCCAATTGTTTAAAAACCAGGCAGCAGGTGTGCCTGCAGTTCTGGCCAGCTTAGTGTTCTTTGCAAATTTGATGAGCCCAGTCTGCTCGTCTGTCTCTAGTGAAGCTCAAATCATATTTTTGTGCTGTGATGATTTGCAAGTGTTTCCTTATTTTTCTCCAAACTCTTGTACATCTCTCTTACGTGGAGTGTTCTTTTGACAGTGTTTTCCTAGCTTTCCTTTGAGAATTTTGTGTATTTTTTTGTCAACAGCATCATTGAAGTTTTGACAGATGCTGCTTCATCTGGGTTCACAAAAGTTATTTACTTGTCATAGGAATAAGATGGATTGATGTGATTTGTTCTTGACAAATCCATGTTGACTGTTACTTACCCTTTTGAGACTTTGTAGATGTTGGCAAATTGGCTTTTTTTTCCAGTGCTTTTCTGCGAATGGTCTGGAGTTGACTGGATTAATTCCCTGACTCCTCCTTTTTCCCTTCTGTCTACACAGAATTGACAGAATGCCTCCAAGTTTATTTCCCTTGAATTTTGGTACATCAGAATGTTGCTAGGTAACCTGGTAGTGACAGGGTTGTGTTTGATTGCTTGGGCTGCTCTCTACAGCTGCCTGAGAGAGGCTGTAGCAGGGTGGGTGTCAGGCTCTGCTCCCAAGCTGACAGAGATAGGACAAGAGGAAATGGCCTCAAGTTGTGTCAAGGGAGGATTAAACTGGATATTAGGGAAAATTTCTTCTCTGAGGAGTTACCACCATTGGAACAGGGTGCCTGGGGAAGTGGCTGAATCACCATCCCTGGAGTTATGTAAAACAAGGTTTAGTGGTGGACTTGACAGTGTTGGGGAAATGGTTGGACCTGATGATCCTGAGGGTCTTTCCCAGCCTAAATGATTCTGCCAGTTGATGACTCACTATTCTAGTGTTAGATGTTTCCATAGTGCATAGTATGTTGCATTTCATACAGTTTCATGCTTCCATAGCTATCTAGATGAAGTTCTTGAGGGAAGACTTTTAAAAGAAAACCCTCCTATTTAGATTTTTCTTCTCTGAAGTTCTAAAGTGTTGTCTAAATTGGGTTCTTAATGCAGTTACTTTATGTTACTTGTTAAATTAAGCTTAGATTAAGCTTGTTACTCATTATTCTAATTTAGGAAATTGGTATTAATAGGTTTTTTTAATATATTTCACTTTCCAGTTTGTCAAATTTGCCAACATTGAAGAAGACACACCTTCATATCACAGGCGCTACGACTTCTTCGTGTCCCGGTTCAGTGCCATGTGTCATTCCCGTGACCCTGATCCAGAAATACAAAATGAGTAAGTGTCATTCTGCAGGAATTACTGAAAACTGGTCACACATTAATACTGTCTGTAATACAGCTCTTATTAAGGTGTTTATTGGACTAGTTCATTCCCTATGAAAAAAATGACAGTTTGACTTTTTGAGTAGCACCAAATATTGCAAATCTTAGGTAGTTGGAACTCCTAAGATTTTTAGGGGTAATTTTACCTTAATAAAGCATGTTGGATTGTGTGGATTTTCTCCAGAAAGGCGCCACTAATTACTGTAAATGCATAAGTTCATAACTTACTTGAGATATTAATGAGGCTACTTGCATGAAAGGCAAAAGCGTATATTTAGTCTGTTCTTTGAGAATTACTCAATAAAACTGTGATTTCTTAAATGTCAGAAGTATGCTCATTTGTGTCAAACTCAAGAGCCTCCATGAGTGGGAATTCTATTTTTCCCATTCTTATGTAAGTGCCACAGTTTGTTTTCCTGTGGCTCCCCCCTGAAGGATGTGTCCTTCCCTGCAGCAGTTTTTCTCCTTGTTTGTACATCCCTTTGTCTCCTGCTTTGTGTGTAATCCTATTGAAACTATCTCAAAAGATCTAGAATGAAATTGGGTTCATCTTGGATGCACAAAACTTCATTCAGAAGTAGCTAAGATACAAGCAGCTACAGATTTAGATATTTACAAATTGAAATCGAAACGAAAATAGTTACAGACCTTGGTTACCCCTGTAGTTCATCTTAGAAATGTTTTAATTGAGGGAATTTGACTGAGCAAGAGCTTGTAAAGTGTTGTCCATACCTGAGTCAAGATTTAAAAAATGGGGGTGGATTTTAAGAGAAATAATTCAGAATTTTAGTGAGGCTTGTATTTATTTCATTTGATAGCTGTACTAGCTTCTACTTGTGTTCAGGAAATAAATTCTCTTACTACCATTTATTACAATGAATAATTTGCTATTATCACTTCAAAAAATAGCATTTTGCTATTCATGTCATTGCACAAATTCTCCTGCAAGCTATTTTTGTTTAATAAAATGATGACAACAGCTAGCAGCTAGACTAAGTCTTTTTTTCAACTTATGTACTTTTTTCTTTTTTATTATTTCATTGTTGTTGATTACTTATCAGTTGATTTCATTCAAATGGTTTTAGAATGAAAGTGGTTGTTCCTTTTGTCCATTAGGCTTAAGTAGACTTGCTTTCCATTTTGTGAATCTTTCAGAAATCTTTGAAGGTCTTTTCTGATTAATCCGTAGCTTTAATTACAACTTCTAATGGCACAATCACATGGCTGTGCTACTTCAGCTGTGTTGTGGTAGCTTCCCATTTTTCTTCAGCTCTGGAATAGGCTGAGATTGTGTGAAGTTTCAGCTGATGGATGGTAGATTGGTGGGTTTTATCTAGAGGACTTTTGTCAGAGGTGATGCACAAAGTTTGAGTCTTCATTGAGTGGTGTCAGCTTTATCCGTACAGGCCATCTTCTGTTCAGTTGTTTGTTTTGTCAGCTTCCTTACTGCCTTCAAAGGTGTTCAGAGAAAGCGTGGGCAATCTTAATGGTTGGCCAGTTTTCCCAGTTACTGCTTGTGAGAACCTGCTGGAGTTCCACAGTTCTTCATGCCCTGCTGGGAGGTGCTGTGTTGCTCAGCTTCAGTAATTCCTCTTTTCCTTGCTCAGGATCCGAATTGCTGGAATCAGGGGCATCCAGGGAGTGGTTAGAAAAGCAGTTAATGATGAGCTTCGAGCAACCATATGGGAACCCCAGCACATGGACAAGATAGTGCCATCCCTGCTGTTCAACATGCAGAAAATAGAAGATATTGACAGGTAAGTGTATTCTTGTCACTGGTGTGGTTTTTTTAAGCAATTTCTAGGCTGAGTTTTTATGATGAATATCCTTCTTCTTTTCAGTGGAAGCAACAACTCACCTTTTCTAGCTGAGGCTCCTTGAAATTGATAGTGTAGGTTTGCATAATGGTTCTTGTTTTAAATGTTTCTTGTCTTAAAATCTTTTCAACCATGTTTGTTCACTTGTTCAAGATTCTGTTGGCCTAAAAGTTATTCTAGAAATTATATATCCATATTTTGACTTGATAACAGTCATAAACTCTGTGTTTTAGTGGATCAGATGCAGCGATGAGTAAGCAAAGGCTTTCAGGTGACTCAAATGATTTTGCTACTTAGATTTGTTAGAAACTGAGGTTTTAATTCCTTTAGTCATAACTAAGAACTGCTTGTCCTGGCTGAAACAGTACTTCGAGTAAGGAATTAAAGTTTTATTTATATGTAAATCACCTTCTCTTTTTTGCTTTCAGTGACTCCTAGGCATATTACATGCCACATTTGCAAAAAGATATTCAAAAAGATCTCTGTGACATTTAAGGTTGAGGAGATGCCAGTCACCTTCCAATTGAAAAGTCCCCTTTTTTGGTCCCTGTTTAAACACTATGTAGGTGTAAAAACTGTTTATTGGTAGCACTGGGAAATTTCCATAAAATGAAATTCAGCAATGCAAGCAAATGAAATATTAATTCCATGTCCAATTCTGGCTGCTTCAAAACTTGCCTGCTAAGAGGCTCAGCAGCCTTCCTATAACAACAAGCTTGTCTTGCTTTCACTCAGCTTTCTAGATCTGTCAGTTTCTCTTTATTTAGTTTGAGTTTTGGCATTTATTTTTCAATTCCTCAGCTTTATTTTTGTTGTGTTATTTCTTACTGCCAGTGCCTGTCTCATCTCTAAAACAAATTTTCCGACCAAATAGCTAAAATCAATAGTTGTCTGTCTGTCCATGCCTTATCTATTTACTGTATCTAACTGAGGGTCCACACAATATTTATAGAAATATCCACTTGAATGTTATATCTGAAGAGTGAGCTGAATAAGAGAGAAAGGTTTCTGAAGCTGCTGTTTGAGCAAGGAGAGCCTGGTTTGCCTTTGCTTATTCTTACAGAGCTTCTAACTGCAGGTGGGCCCTTTCCTTTGGTCCTCTTTACAGTGCCCTCAGGCATACACTTTCCTTTTTCTAGCAAAAGTAAATTAACTACTGCTGGAAAAACTGACTGAAGTAGGATTTGGATTAACCACTTAGAGTGGATCAGTTTATATGTACTGCAGGAATCATTTTTCTCATCTGTGGAACAATGCAGTAGTAGTGGTAGAAAAACAAATCTATCAAAAAGCAACTTAAATTTCTGAACTCTTGTGCTTGAAACTTGTCCTATTGAACATAAAAAAAAAGACTAATGATCTTCCTAGTGGTAAGTAGGGGCCTTTTATGATGTGCATATGACAGAAAAGCTGAAACGGTGTTTGTAAATTGTTACCTGCTGGTCTTAAATGATGTTACAGACAATTTCTCTTTTTATTTTATGTGCAACTTCATATTTGTGGAGCACAGAGACATCTTGAAGAGTAGGAGTAAGAAGCATATTGTTCTGGCAGATGGAGTCAAAGCATTATTTGAGAAAGAGCAGAAATTCCAAAAAATATCCCCAGCTTAAATTCATAGAAGAAAAAACATTTTTGATTAAAGCTGAAGTACATATAGGTACTTACCTTGGAAGTCTATGTAATTTGAGCTCGTGGAACTTCACAGTTAATTCAAGATTCTTTTGAGTACATATGAAATGTGACACTTCTTGGAGTTAAGAATTTACTGTCTAAATAACATTTTAAAAATATAATTGTGTTTGTGAATGTCATTATTTGTTCATATACCTGAGTGTACATTTTAGTTACATGCCTATCAGACATTGTGTTATGTATGTATCTTTTTATGTGCATCTCCAGGATAGGGAGGGGATGTATGAAAATAGTAATACCCTTATTTTATGACATATTCTTCATAACTGTGGAACTAAACCTTCCAGCCTTATTTCAGACAGAAGGACAATAGCACTTAATGTAAACTTGACTTCAAATCCTTCTGATCCATCTGTAATGTTCATACAAATTCTGTTTTAGGGGAAAGTTAGAATTTATTTCTTTCTCAGGGTGTGTGAATCACAGTCAAACATTCCTGTACCTACTCTGCTCAGAAGTGGTTGTTCAGTCTTACTTACATGTCCTGTCATATCTTTGGCCAGGCCTGTTTTTTGGGCATTTAAGAAGTCTCATGCTTAAGTTGCTGAGTTACTGTGAGCTGGTTTTAGTCTGTGATTAGGTGTTTGCTATGGAAACTGCTGTACTTCAACACATCCTCCTTCCAGTTCCTTGTTGCCACTTCGATAGAGATTACCCACAAAAAAGCCAATGGAGCAGCTACAGGGAGTTGTCCTTGCCCACTTCATTGTAAAACACATTTTCAGCCCTCTTGTGGTAGTGCAAAAGGTTTACTGCAGAGGAATACTACTGGTTTTTTCTTAACTGTTGCAGTTGGATTTTTCAGAGGTTTTCTCATATTTCTGTAGAAACAAAGTCAGTGAAACAAAATGAGCATGAGATACTCATTTGAATCTAGAAATTTAAGAGGCTGTACAAAGCTTTCCTATAAAACTAACTAGAGTATTCAATATTCATTGTCTGTTATCTGTAATTCTAAGGAATGCTTACTGAGAAATACCTTGAGGAAGGTGCTGTTAAAGTTCAAATAAAATGTTACACCCACAGATGACACAGGATAATTTTAGACATTTTGATGCAGTCAAAGAGTAACATTTTATACAAGGAAGATTCATCTAAAAAAAGACTCCCAAGCAGTGCTGAGAAGTCACCTTCTGTAGGTTTGCATATACAAGCACTTAAAATGTAACTTATTTTACTTCATTTTAACTGGAATTCTTTCAGACAGGCTAAGCTCTGAGTGCTATGCAGCCTGCTTTCGTCTTTCCTCCCCACACACCCACCTTTGCAGTGCTGTTGTATTTTGGGAAATCTGTGTCAAAACAGCAATGGAAATCACAGTCCTACACTGTCTCTTGTACCTTCTCTCCCATCTCCCTGGATCAGAGTCTAGGCAGTACAGGGGAAGGAAAAAAAGGGAGGATGGGTGGCACAGCAGTTGATAAAGCTGGAGTTTTGTGGTACTCATGGTGGCTTATATACAAATTCTCATACCTTTTAAAATTCTAATCATGCTGCTCTTGTAAAATTATTCCTCCTTATCTAACAGAGTTCCTGAGGCTCTTCTGTTATTAAAATCTGACAAGCTAGCATTGTTGTGGTAACTCCTGAAACACTGATGTTTCCAGAGGCAACAGAGTTTTCATATGGCCAATTTTAGATTTCAGTAGGACTGAAACACAGAAAATCTCTTGCCATCAAGTGCTATATTACAACTATGATGTTAACATGTCCATTTGACTACTGATATTTCAATTTGCAATTTTCTATAATGCTCTAAAGCTTTTATGATGCTTAAGTAAACTGAATGCTCTTGGTTGACACTTTCAAATGTATTTAACACACAAGCTTACACTGCAGAACTGAAATTATGTTTAAGGGTTTAGTGTACTGGTTTCTGCAGTCTAAAATTAAAGATGCATAATGTTAATGTAAATGAATGAGTCCTCACTGAAGTTCCTATAATGTTTTGTGAGAGGAAAAAAAAGGTTGCCACTTGTAGGTCCAGTGACTCTTGGTAAGTAATGGAGGTATCTCAGGGGGGAGCTGTTTGCTTCCTTTCTGAAACCTGTGCTCACCCTGTGCCCACAGGGAGGGGCTCAGCACTGCCCTGTCCATAGTAATGATGGAAGACACTGAGGTGACCAACTTCTACACTGTCTATTTAGAGGCAACTGTGTGGGTGATAATGTTCTAATCAGTTCACTCAGACATTTTTTTTCAACTCACAAGCCATCTGTTTGTGCAGAAGTATTGGAGTTTCATTTAATGCTCACCCACACAGTATGAACTCAGTAGTGGGCAGGTGAATGAGATCATTAATCTGAGCAATATTACTAAGATTCTGTCTAAATTGTTTTAGTGGTTTCACAGCCTTTGTTCACTGTTAGCAATACATAGTGTTTTGTCAAAGTTAACTGAATATTTGCAGCTTTTGTGTTTGCCATATAAATATTTACTAATACAGTGGTAAGTACTGAGTGAACAAATGATGATCTATGGTCCTGCTATAAAAGAATAAAATATGTTATTCAGAATTCTGGTTTGATGCATATTTGAAATGCAGTTCTTGCCTAGTTGAAGATTGTGACTCATGAATGTTTTAATTCCAAGGGTGGATGCAGTAAAGAAAAGGTGATTATTAGTCAGTAATATAATCAAAGCATTTTGTCTTATTTCAGCAGAATAGGCCCCCCATCCTCTCCTACAGTAGGAGTGAAAGAAGAAAATCCTTCTGTGCTGGCTGAGAATTGTTTCAGGGAACTACTGGGACGAGCAACCTATGGAAATATGAACAATGCTGTCAGACCAGTTTTTGCGTAAGTTGAAAATTTGTGGAAGATCTGAAGAGGTGTTCTTTATTTCATCCTCAATTCTGTTGCATTAAATTTTTTCCTACTCTTCAGCTCAAAGGTTTCCATTCACATTTCTTGAAAAAATTGCCCCTCTTTTAATCTCTCCTCTTGTCTCTGCTCTGTCTATAAAGTTGAAGGAAGTTATGGAGGAATGCGTGTCCTGCTTTACTGATTTTTACAAGTAAAATACAATAATTTACAAGAGTTGTTGCTTCAGATGACCTTTTTTTTCAATGTGAAACTTTATCCAGGGTATTCATGTCCTATAGATGAGTGTCACAATCAGTGCAGAGACAAACCAAGTAAAGTACAAGTAGCACAAAGGAATACTGTGTCCCATAAAGTTACAATGTATGTTTTCCTGCCATTTTCTTCCAGGACCTGTTTTGATATTCTTTGATGAATATCTTTAACAACTCATTTAGGAGTGAGTGGTAGATATGCACCCAGTATGCATATTATGCACAAAACCACACAGTACAAATTATACCTCTTGTATACATTATATACATATATATACATTATATACATATCACTCAGTGATACCACTTTCAAACCCTGGCTTTTCCTGGTGATGAGGACACCTGCTTGCTTCTTGTTGGTTTTTCAGAATGCATCCCAGGTACAGGAATATGTTATCTTAGATGGCCTAGTTCTTCTCACAGAAATTAAGTGCTTTATTTATACACTGAAAGACCTTCAAGCTATCAAAAGCCATTTTCAAACTACTAGTGTTAACAAAAAAAAAGATAGGGCTGGTGTTGAAGGCAGAAGACTTGTGTAACCCCTTGTTTATCCTGAAAAACATTAATTAAAAGAACTGTACCATTCCCTTACTTTCTGTATGTATCTGTTATACCAACCTGAGAGGAGTTTCTGTTACAAAGTTGCATTTTATTAAAAAAACACACATTCTTTCCTAGATTTAAAATTTGCATTCCTCAAAAATACCTATGATCACAGTGAGCAACACCTTGTTCCCACACAATCTGGATGGATTGCATAGTACTGTACTGCAGCTGCTTTCTGATCATTTCTCAATTCTTTTAGTCAGTTTATCTCAAAACTTTATCATCATTTGCAGTGGATTGAGTATTTGGAATCATTTTAGTAACAGGGAAGTTTCCTATAAATAATTCCTGATTCCACAGACAGAGGTAGTGCTTGGTTTGGGATTTGAGAAGGTGTCATAGCTGCTTTTCCTGTGGCTAATCTAAAGCCTCTAAAGTTTATTTCCAGCCTATTTTCAGTTCTCACATGCTATGACTGTAAGAGGCCAGTTGGTTCTGTGTGCACAGCAGCGTGCCACATGCTGCATTTATGCACTGAAACGAGTAGATAATGACCAGTTACTCAGAATGTTATCTCCTCTATGAATAGAGGGTTTTGTAGTCACCATTTCTGTGTTCCACTTTGAGAAAAAATTGCCAAATGTGTCTTTTTACAAATGACTGCTGTAAAAGGTTTAGTATTTTTGAAGAGCAAGGGATGCAGAAAACGCAATTTCAAGCTGTTTGTCCTAAACAAAAAGGGAGTGCTCTATCTAATGAGCTTCACTTTGAATGACAGAACAGTTAGAGTGAAAGTTTGAGATAGAGAGTCTATTGCGCTTTATTGTGAAAAACCTGACTTAGTTTCTAATTAGGAAGCAGTTTCTTATAACAATGTTCAGTGTTTCTGTCTGTTTTCTTCTTTCACAGGTTTTAAGGAAACTCTGGAAATATAGATAGGGGCTCTTATTACAGTACTAATATGAAGGTGCAGGTTCAGTTCCCCACCTGAAGGCTTGCTTCATGTGACAGTGTAATATCAGGCAACATGCTCCCTCTTCTTGGCAAAACTGAGAGAGCAGTGCTGATTGCATCATGAGGCAGGGCTTATTCAGTGATTGAGGGGTTTAACTATAATGAAGATAGTAGAAATCTGAAGTCAGTCTCCTGGTATAGGTTTGGATTGACATTAATTCTCCTTGCCTTGGGCAGAAAATCACCATGGTTATGTCTGCATGCAGTAGCTAGAAACTCTCAAATAATAATTTGCAATAAAATCTTACAGATCGATCTTAATAATTGCTTAATGAAAGTAAAAATGTTACATTAATATTACCTAAAAAAAAATTCTGTTGTGTCAACAGTCAGAAGCTATTGATACATACTTAGCATGGATTGGAATGGTGAATAGATTAGACAGATTCAGAGAGATCCAGAAATCTAGTGAAACTTCCCAAGTGCAACAACTGCATTTCCATTCTTGTCTGTTATCACGTCACGTGTGGAGGGGTTTGGAATATTAACAGACTGGTGTTCAATATTCTTTCAGCAAACATGATGCATGAGCAGAATATTTTATACATTCCCATACATGCATGACTCAGCTATGTTTTCTGATCCTTGATACCAATTTATCATTATTACTTTAAGGATTACTTGCACGTGCGGCACTGAGGAAGAATTCAGGGATCATTAGTGGCTCTCTCCCCAGAAACTTGCATTATTGGTTCTGCTATTCCTTTGAAATTGAGAGACCTAATTGTGCATTTTTGCTACATATGTGCAGCAGATCTCAATGGAAGGCAGAGTTTGGCATTTGTTAATCCAGCAATAGAATCTTTTGCAATCTTCAGTAGATATTCTTTATTGAAAGAAGTGTAATTTGAAAAAAAGAATGAGTTAAGGTGTGACTTGATTTTAACTGAAGTAAATGCACCATACTAAAAATACCCTTTGCGGTCTTTTGCAAAAACAAAACTACATTGAATGCACTTGTTATGGTCAGTAAAATACATCACCTACAGGAATCTAATCCTGCTGTCCTTAGGAGGAAAATTCCGGTGTACAAAGTATGCTGCCCACTGAGCTGTTACACAAAGCTTTAGCCAAGTCTGTCATCTTCTCCCTGCTGTCTTCCCAGCAGTTCATTTACCTGAAGCAGCTGATACTTGGCCTTTCTGGCAATATAAAACTGTATGTCTTGTTAAGAGAGGAATTTTTTTTTGTTTGTTAATGTGATATGGGATGCAGTTGACCATAATCTTCCTGAATGGATTTTTGGGGCAGATGAATAGGAACTGTCAAGGATAACAGAGAACACAATGCCCTGAAAGATTAAAGGTTCAGTTCCAATCAGGTGAATATAGTGGAGAGTAGGATTTTCTATTTGATGACACCTGTGCACAAGAAAAGCAGCTATTCCCAATAGGTACTCAAGGTGGATATTTAGTAATGTAAATCTGCTGTTATCTTGGCAGGCAAATACTTTTAAAATTCTTGACATTTTTTCCTGTAGGGATTTCTGTTAAAAGTATGTGATGTGTCAAGATGGCAAAACTTTTTTTTTAATCTCTGCAATGAAGTGCAAGATAATTTAGGGCACAGGCAATGCTTTGTGTCATCTGGTTTATCAGCCTTGAAGGAGACCTGTGTACAGGTGACTGGGCTGGGAGCAGCTGCCCAGTGAGGGAATTGAGATCTCCAGACTGTAGGCAGAGTAAGTTACAGCATCCAGCCAGTCCTCCTGTGTTCACAGTACTGACTTCCTTCACTTCCAGAGCTTTTCAGTTTGTCACTTCCAACAACTTTGTTTCCTAAGTTCTTAGAGAAACGGGAGAGCAGTAATGATTCTGTAGCTGAGATACCTGTTGAGGAACAGAACTTAAATTCATCTTCTGTTACAAAGTTTTTTTGTTGATTTGGCATATTTGCTGTTCACTGGAGAATTTGTTTGTGGATTTGTTTTGATTTTTTTTAAAACCTAAATCATACCTATTAAAATATATCCAAAGTTACCTTTTCTTCAATCTTCTAGAATAAAAAATCACAGTTATTTTTTAATGCTTTTTTAGGGACAGAGATCTTTTTTTCGCAAAAATCTGTGTCTTATTCATAGCTTTCAACATTTCTGCTTAAGCAGAATTTTTTGTATTTGCTTGAAAAGCTCATAATTTTTTTCTCATTTGTGGTTCCTATTTCATTTAAAGAGAATCTGATGCATTTTTATTTGGATTTTGTTTTGATCTTTCTTGCAATAAATGTTGAAATGCTTCAGAGCCTAAAGACATATACACACGATGAGCAGCTCTTTTTTGTTTTCCATATATTTTATTTATGAAACCACCATGAAAACAAAAATATTTCCCAGAGTTTCTATTCTAGGTGGAGCATTCAGCCTTAATTATTTTGCAGCTTGTAATTCAAAAAACTTATCTTCTGTAAAGTATAAATTTTCAAGGTGTTACAACCTTCAGCAAATTCCTTTAATGTAAAAAAGCATCTAATGTCCCAGCACTCTGTGTGGAAAGAGTGTATTCTTAACTATATATGTTTGGTGTATCTAGGTTCCTTAAATTCCCAGAACAGGAATTTCCTTTCAACCAGATTTTTTGTGATCATATCCTAAACCTAGAAATCAAGTACTTTTCTGAGGTTCTAAATTTCTCATAAGTTATTGTATAGAAGTTTTATGTTAGTAAATAATCCCTTTGAGGTGAATTTTGAGAAAATTCATAAGATACCATTTATTATATCTGTACAGTATAATTTCTTCATTATGTCTTAATTTTTGCTTGCAGGCACTTAGACCATCATAAACTATGGGATCCTAATGAATTTGCTGTTTCCTGCTTTAAAATCATCATGTATTCTATACAGGTAGGATTTTCTCTTGGTTTTTTTTTCCTTGTTTCAAGCTCTTGAGAGAGGTTTCAAAGCTCATCTCACTATGCTAATGGTAGACAGTAGATGAAGTCAAAGAATTCAAAAGATTCAAGGGAAGGTAGTGGGGTGGTCCTTCTCCGCAACAAGGAGCAAGGTGCTGGTGTGACATGGTGCTTGACAAAGAAATCTCTCAGGTTGGTTATTTTTCTATGCCAGTAGAGATTTTCCAGCCCAAGAGACCAACTTCACATGCAGCTGTTATTCTGAGGATTTTTAATAGTGGACAGCCTGTATTGTGGCCTTAAGCTGAAGGAGGGAAGGTAAAGATTTTAATATTAGGAAGAAATTCTTTACCAGAAGAGTGGTGAGGTACTGCAACAGCTTGTACAGGGAAGCTGTGGCTGCCCCATCCCTGAAGTGTTCAAGGCCAGGTTGGACAGGGCTCTGAGCAGCCCAGTCTAGTGGAAGCTGTCCCTGCCCAGGGCAGGGGACTTGGAACAAGATGGTCTTGAAGGTCTCTCACAACTCAAGCCATTCTATGGCTCTCATTGTCTGCTGTAAACCTCAAGGTATTATTCTTTAATTGCATCAAACAGAGATGCCCAGAAGATAAAAGTGTAAAATTCCAGGTTTGTGGGAGAAAGCTGAGTTTTCTGACCATTTACATCAATGGTGCTGAATTCTTTGAGCTGCAGTTAGATTAGTGAGGGACAATTTCATGCTTCCTCTGTGCTTGCAGATGTTCCTGGATACTTTAAAGAACTCTTTTGTACACTGGGCTGGCTGAATGAACCTGTATTTCTTCATCTGACATGGCATTTTTTTGAATCCGTATTTAGTCATTAATTGATTGTACTTCTGATAAGTTTCTGAATGAAAATGTTGCAGAATGGGAACGTGGTCATGACCATAGCTGAGTGATGTATGAGCTTATTCTTGTTAAAGTCACAGATGAAGATTTTCTGTCTGTTTTCTTAATAGGCACAATATTCCCATCATGTAATACAAGAAATCCTTGGACATCTTGATGTCCGCAAAAGGGATTCAGCACGAGTTCGTGCTGGCATTATTCAGGTTCTTCTGGAAGCAGTTGCAATAGCAGCTAAAGGATCAATAGGTAAGTTGTATTAAATTAAAGGCATCAAGTCAAAGGATAAATTTGTAGGATAGTGCTCATTTTCACTTTGATTTCAGAGTGATTGGAAACATTTTGAAAAGGTTTTGTGTATAATTTTTTTTCCTTTTTGCTGATAAATGCTTGAAATCTTACTTAGTTTGCAATTACTCCAAGCATATACACTTGGTTATTTGACTCTTATATAATCCTTTTCATTGAAAAAATGATTGAAAAAATTGTGAAAGGCAGATATTCCTGTGTGGAAAGAAATCATAAAGTCTGAGAGAACTGTGTGTCACTACAAAATGTCAAGGGCACTGTTGCTTTGTGATACAGCTGTGACCTGAATATTGCAGGAGTAGAATGCTCTTTGAGAAATGCTTCCTTATTGAGTGTGAAGAAGCTGAAATAAGGTGTAATAATGTCATTTAAAATTAAGATAGTTCCTTGAAATAAGAGTAGTTATGAAGAGGTGCACGCTCTAGTGCTCTTTTCATGAAGTTCTTTGGTGTCCTGCTGAAATATTGTTTTGCTTCATTAGCTTGAGCCTGGATGTGTCCTTCCTCTTGCGTGCACAGACTTGTGAAATCTTTTACCGTATGATGAAAAGAGCTCATGATTTGCTCCAGTGTATAGAACTGGATTTTAGTAGCAGGTTTTGAAATAACTGAAGTTCAGGGCCGAGTACCTGCAGTTAAATCCATTCCTGGTGCTTAATTTCAGCAACCACTTCTCTTTTGTATCTGAAACTTGCATGGTGAGTTGTCTCTGGGCTGTTTGCACTCCCCTTTCCCACAAGACAGGGACAATGTAGAAAGAAAGTGAGAAGTTTCATGGAGCAGGATAAGGACAGTTAGATGGGTGGAGCAAAACTTGCATGCACAAGGAAAATCAGGTTACCTCCATCCTGACCAGACCAGCAGTTAATCATAATGGATTATACATACATACCTGACTGTATTTCCTGATTCCAAGTTAACTTCCAAAGTATCAAAGTGTAGGCACACCTCAAGTTTTTCTCTAGTCGTGATGCCTCAAACACTATAATTCACTTTGTTCTCTTCATTGTCCTACTCTCATTACTTGTGAAAATGGATTGAAAAGCCCAGTTTTAATTTTTTTCAGACATCTCCCCCTTGACAAGTGCAGTCAGTGTTATTTGTTGTTTCCAGGCCCAACTGTTCTGGAGGTTTTTAACACCTTGTTGAAGCACCTGCGCATTAGCGTTGACTTTGAGCTGAGTGACCGGCGCAATTCCTATGAAAGCTCCACTTTGAGCATCAGCTCCAAGGAGAGTGATGAGAGGATTGTCCAGAATGCAATTATTCAAACAATTGGTGAGTAATACAATTTGAACAGGCTCACTTAAAATTTCTCCCCTTTTCTCTCTTCCCCAATGAGATGATATTGGACCAACTTGAATCATGAAGCAATACTACTACCAAATGTGGTTTCTCTGATTGTATTTGCCTCTCATTCTCAGGCTTGCTTTATGTGTTTGATTTCTGAAAGGTTTTTCTTTTAAATGTTAGCTGAACACGTAGCCAAGAAGGTTATGAAAATTAAAAATGCGGGTGGACTTAAAATTAATTTTAATTATATTATTATGTGGCCCTTGAAATGTAGAAATCTCTACGTTTGGTGCAGAACTACTATTAGTCCTTCTATGAAAATCACTGCAAAAAGTTGTATACAGTAATAATACATTTTTTCATAGGTAGTGCTTTAAAATTGATAGAAATGAATGTTAAACATAGTCGCAACAATGACACCTAATGGCCAGTTGTGCTACCACGACTTAACTGAAGTACTTTAATGCACAGCAGTTGAAATTATTTTCTCAACAATGTCTCCCTGTTTCTCAGATTTTCCCTTATGACAGTGATGTTGTATAATGGGGTGCATTTATGATATGCATTCCTATTCTTAAAGAACAAGGGAGATTAGCTTAAATGTTTGTACCTTTGCTTGCCTTGAAGAGCACTAACAAGTATATAGTAGATTATTTCTCACCATTTCAGTAAAGTTCCCAAGTTAAAACATTTAACCCCCATCAAAAAAATATCCCACAAACCAACCTTTTGTGAAGCTTCTTTCTACTGAAGTTAATGGTATACCATTTCATAGTAATAGAATATCTGGAGTTGGAAGGGACACATAAGGATCAGTGAGTCCAGCTCTCTGCTCCTCCCAGGACTGCTTCAGCTAAAGCATGTGCCTGGGAGCATTGTCCAGGTACTGCTTGACCTCTGTCAGGCTTGGTGCTGTGACCACTTCTCTGGGGAGTCTGATCTAGTGGCCAACCTTCCTTTTAGTGAAGAACCTTTTCCTAATGTCCCATCTGAACTTCCCCTGATGCAATTCCATCCCATTTCCTCATGTCCTGTCACAGGTCCCCAGAGAGAGATAAGCATCTCCTGTTGATTTAGTCCTAAAATACTTGTATGACTCCAGGATTTCTGTCCCCTCACTTGTAACATTTATTCTCCAATAAACAGACAATACTATGTGCCATGAGAAACACTTCCAATTCTTCACTAGGTACAAGTTAATAGACTCCAGATATTTAATTTTTAAATTGTACATTTAGAGGAGGATAAAATTAGGTTTTGGTATTCAAAGATGAAAGTATCATGAAAAAGACCCACTAAAATAATTCAGTAAAAATAAATATGAGATTATGCCCTAAAACAAGTCATATGTTTATTTCTCATCTATTTTGACCCGCTAATATATTCCTTGTTTTTAAAGGCTTTTCTTATAAAGAGAAGGGCCCTATATCTCTTTTCTTCTGTGATTTTGTTCTGTTTTTATTTAGGATTTTTTGGAAGCAATCTTCCAGATTACCAGAGATCAGAGATTATGATGTTCATTATGAGCAAAGTACCTGTTTTGGGAGCAACTTCACAATCGCTGGATCCCAGTAACCTTGGGTTTGTATATCCTGTATTTTTAAATTTCAGATTAAAAATGTAGATTTTAGAATCCTGATAAGTTAAGAAGTGAAAAACATTAAGAAAAGCGAAATGCAAGTTCTCACTCCTTAGGGGCTGTATTAAATACTGTGCAGAACCAAGACAAGCTCAGTGTCAGCAATATGAAATCGACCTGCAGACATTTTACTGATAAAAATTACCTGATTGGAAGGTCATTTATTTTTCACTAAAACACTCTTTCTCTCTGCATTTGTAAAATTTTTTCTGAAATTATGTACTTTATGGTTGTTAATTCCATACCTTTTTATATGTGGGTTTTGAGAATGAGAGGAATTCAATTATAAATTGCATAGTTTACAAACTATTTTTAAGGTTTTGTTTTTTTAAAATTCTGTACAAGTTGACATCAGATTAAGAAATATCTGCAGAAATTCCAGTGATTTTTTTATTTTTCCTATGTATTCAGAAATAGGAAGAAGCTGTAAGTGGGTAGACTTAATAGACACACAATTTTAAAGTCACTCTACCCTGAATACTTTTCCCTATAACAGGAATATTTTGTTTAAAAGACTCTATTTCCTCAGCATGGGGAAGTCACTGAAAGGGCTGCAGCTGTGCTTTCCAGATGTGCACAGACACTTTGCAGCACATAAGTGATCCCCTCATAGATTAAGTAGGAAGTCATTGTCATTCTCCAGCTTCTTAGAGCTTTTCATAAAATATCCCTGCAGCATGGGATGCTATTCCATGGAGGATACAAGTCTGTGCCAGGCAGTTGTCACTCATTGTGGAGGTATTTCAAGAACCAATCCATATTAAATTCTCTACTTGGATTAACAGTTGAGGGTGGTGGTTGTTTTTTTATAACTGTATAATTTTCCATTTATGAGACTCTGTGTAAACATGTGTCTGAGCAGTGTGTTACTATGATGTGCATATGTCACTCTGAGATTGGTGGTAAAGTCTGGCATTACTTAGAATTTTGATTTCTGCTGCCCAAGACATTTGAATGATACAGACAGCCAGGATTGTAGCCCAATAAGATAGAAGCTTCCACTGTTATGTAATGACCAACTTTTGTGAAGAGGGTTGGTCTTCCTTTACACTATTTAATGGGGAAAATGGCTTTTTACTTTCCTGAAAGAATCTCTGTGAATGGAACAATTTATTCCAAGCGCACTTTTATCTCTTAAGACCTTGCAAGAATAGTGACTATGTACCTTCAGCTATTTGGCTACTTTTAGTACCTGCAGGAGGGAAATGAAAACAGATGAAGAACACGTCAAGTAGTGTTTCATGCACCTTCCTGTGATATGAAAGCTGAGGAGTATTTCAGTTTTTCTTACTGATTTTGCCAATAACTTTTTTCCAGTCTCAAAGTTTTGGGGTCTGGCCTAAAGAAGAAATGTCCACATTTCTTAAGACTCCAGAAGAAATTTTCAGTGCTGATGCTTTTGAAAATAACAGGCTGTCAAGCTTGTAGTGGTCAAACATTTTAGAGATTTCTGAGTAAAACAAAAAGATTTATACCTCTTTCACAAATACAATTTAATTTTTTCTTCAACTGAATGTGCTCCATTTTTTCAGCCTTCCTATAAATGTGTCTTTCAAAAACATTTAATTATTGCAGCTCAGTTGGAGATACTTTCCTTTATCTATGATCATCCAGCATCCCTTCCAAGACTGCTGTGTTCACTTGTCAAAAATGGGAATAATTGAGTAGAATAATATTTCAAAGATATGCAAGAAAACTAATTTGCAAATTTTTTTTCCAATTTCAGAGATTTGGGAACCAGGAGGATTCAAATCATGTTATTGAGATCTTTACTTATGGTAAGCCTTTTGTGATCAGTATAATATGTAATAAATACACAGTGTTTCACTTTATGTATATATTTACATATAAAAGTACAGTATAACAACACTGGACTATGAAAATAAATATATATTGATATTGCATAGACCTGTAATTCTATTGTGTAATATTGTGAAAACATTTTTCCAACTTACATTACAAACAGCGCAAGAAATATGCCTCCACCTTCTGGAGCACTTCAGTGAATGTCAGTTATAATTGGATCTGCAGATCCAAAAGAACATCCTAGAGTAGGTTGAGTTCTCCCAGCAGTACTGGCAACATCAAAGTGAAATCACTTTCATCTCTGAGCCTGGAAAAGTGGTAATTAGTAGAATGGCCAATGTTTTTAAAACCATAGGAATGGATACCTCAGACACAGTTGTTCTTTCCTTCCTAATGTTTCCCAAATTTCTTGTAATGTTGGATTGAATTTTTTATCACAAATACATTTCTCAGCTGTAAATCTTCAAAGAGTATTTCTGGAAATAGACCCAGATGGTAAAAATCAAAAAGTGGGTAGTAAAGGAGGCTCCTGCCAGTAGAATCCTGGCCTGTTTTGTTGGAGAAGCTGAAAACTGTTTAATAACTCAAATAGGGGAATGATTTCACAAACACCAAAAGAATGTCCTCCTGCAAAATGAGTTTTTGTCCCTGCTTTGACATGAAACTCGTGTATGGTGTTAGGCAAATAGGTTAAACCATTCTTGGCTTGTCCAAATCTGAAATCTTAGACTCTGGTTTGCAGAAGAGCTGGGCATTCAGAGTTGCAATTTAAGGATAGAAAACTTCTTAGGAAGGACCTCAGGTGGTAATTTTGCACATTGTCTTCATTAAACATAGACTCAGGTATGTCTAAACTGTTCCTGACAATGTTAATCTCACCAGTATTAAAATTCCAGTAAAACAGGTAAGAACTGTTCTAATGATTTGGGGTGCTACATAGCCTGTAAGTATGCTTTAAGGGCGTCAGAGTGTGGAAGGGATTTAACATTTTGGACACTGAATTTTGGTTTGCATCTCTTTTAGAATAAAAAATAAAATCCCATCATGGCTCAAAGGTGTGAAAGTCATTGTTCTCATGCTTAATAAATTAGTCATTGATAAATATTGTGAAAAAAATGCAGCATTGTACATCATGTATTGTTTACAAAGGAATAATATTTAAGAATGATCAGTCTGTTGTCATGCATACAAAGGCAGACAAGTTAATGCTGTATAGGCAGTTGAAATCTGGCGCTTCATTAGAGGTGTGCTCTTAGATTTGCAGCCTGACTGCTTGTGATATCAGTAATTTTCCATGTTCAGAAAGACTGATCAGATACCTTCTTGTCCCCTGGTGCTCCTGTCAGCCACATCCCTGGGAAGCCTCAGCTAAGCTGGGGGCACTGTGCTCACTCAGGTTTAACCCCGAGCACCAGGGAGCACCCAGGCACTCACTAACCCTGCCCCAGGGGCTTGGGGAGAGAACCAGGACAGCACCAGCGAGAGAAGTGAGTTGAGATGAAGACACTTTAGTAAGTAAAAAAGGAAACTAAGAAAAACTAAACCAAGAAACGAGAAAAAGAAGTAATAGAAAAATAAAACAAAATCCCAACTGCTCACTACAAACCAACTGATAGCCAGCCAGTCCCTGAACAGTGGCAGCCCTCACAAATTGCCTCCTGTTCTGCTGCTGAGCATGGCACATTTTAATATGGGATGTTCCTCTGGAGGTGTGTAAGCCCTGCTCAGCAGTAGCCAAATCATCTCTGTTACCAGCACTGCTTTGGTCACAAATCCAGAACACAGTAGCACATGTGCTGCTGTCAAGGAAATTACCTATCCCAGCCAAAACCAGTAAAACACAGCTCACATGTAAGAATTGTAAGGGTATGGAATTATTAAATTATTATGTAAGCCTTGGATGAAAATACTGTTGCATTTATTATAATTAAATTTGGATAATTTTGCTCCCCTCAAATTCAACAGGTTAAATGTACTTTGTAAAATGTAACCTCCATTTTAAGGGATGGTAAATTTTAAATATTTGTGGCTACTGTAGATGTTAAACTAATTAAAATTTGAATTAGTAGTTAGGTAGATGTTTATTTTTCTTTGTGTACCTGCAGAATTTGCTTTAGTTAAAAGTAACTGAAGGAGACGTGTAGGGTAGTAGTAATTTTCAAAATAGCACTATGGCACCAGTTTTCTAAGAAAGCGATATTTGCTTACTTCATGTTTTTCAATAAAATAGTATCCATAAATTATTGAGGTGTACATATAGGACCTGCTTTCTCATTTTTAATTTCACCTGAGCTTACTCTACCATATATGAACAGCTCATAACCTGGAATGGAAAAATCTCTATTGTAAATATTGACTGGAATTCCTATAATCTTCAATTTATGCCCTGCAGTTTTTCATAGGCCATATAAAAAAATAAATCATAAATCATACCTTTATTTTTTGATTCACAGTGTGTTTTTAAAGAAAGGATCCTGAAAAATCCTTTTAGCATGAGTGACTTAATTTGAAAATGTATGCTGCCATCCTTCCAAATTCATACTGAGGTCAGGAATTTTCAAAATTAATACAAAAATTCAATTTGAAATCTACCTTGTGGATGCCAAAGCAATCCCACTAAAAAGTGACAGCTGTGATTAATTCTTACAATGCAGTAATGCCACATGGATTTTATTTCATACAATGCACAGGTGACTTCAGGATACAAAGCCACAACAATAAGTAATGCCCTTCCTGCCCCCTTTCTGGACCCATTGCTGTCTCCTTCACTCATGGAGGACTCGGAGCTGAGGCAGCTGGTGCTGGAAATCCTGCACAACCTCATCGACCGCCACGACAACAGAGCCAAGCTCAGAGGGATCAGGTACTGCTCTGCCTTTATGGCCTGCTTAAATTCCAGTGCTTCACCTGAATGACAACTGCTGCTGATTTTTAAATGTTTTTGCTAAAATGAATTATTAATGTACTGTTTTGGTAAATGCACGGTGCTTAGTGTCATTTATTCATGGCAAGAGTTTTACAGGTAAGCCTCAGAGCACAGTACCTTAAAGAACCATTACAAATATCATAGTTTTATCACAAATTCTATCATATAGAAGACAGAATTTAATATTTATTTTTATTTTATGTAGATAAAAAAATACATTATTATCATGATTATTCTCTTTATATATATGATTATTCTCTTTCTGGTTCTCCATCTTCAACTGAAATTTAAATATTCTTTTTAAGTATGGATATAATTAAAATGGGAATTGGGTCAAGATCTGTTTGAATAGTTCCTGTATTCCCCATTCTCTTAATGTCCACCTTTTTTTTTCTGAAACAACACATCTCTTTCATTTGTAGAATAATACCAGATGTTTCTGATCTAAAGATAAAACGAGACAAGATTTCAAGGCAAGATGTGAGCTTCATGAAAAAGGTAATAGAATGAAACATCACTTTTCTGTCTGGAAATAAGTAACTGAACCAGTGCTTTTGCTTTTCTTCTACAGCTGGGGTTTTGCAACAAGTCACAAAGATCAGTTTGAAATTATTGTAATCAAGTTACAGTGGTTTCATTGTTGAGTTTCTCTAGATACTTAGATGATTCAATGCAATAAAATTTTAATTTATGTTTTCAGTTAAAACCTTTATATGCATGAAATTAGAACAGCATATGTCAAAACCTTGATTCTGGAAAGATCTCCCTGTTGTTAGATCCCTGCATAGCATTTAATTTTTGCTCAGTAGCATTTTTTTCACTAGTTTGGCCTTCATTTTGCTGTATTTTTAGACAATTTTGTATTTAGAAATTTTTTTATAGCTCTAGTACAGAGCTATAAAAAATATTTATATATTTTATATCTTTGATATAAATGATATTTTATATCATTTATATGTTATGTTTTAGGTAAAGATGTCAAGAGAAGATAACTTTGCACAAAAGAGCTGTCTTCTTAAAAGATTATTTTCACAGGAATTTTTACCAGGTGACTTCTCAGTATATTTGGCTGTAAAGAAAACCAGGGTTTTTTTAGATGATACTTAAGTGGAGTGAAATGGCTTACAGTAGATACCTTGGGTTTTATGTGGGAAAGATGCATAAAGCTGTTACTGTGCTCTGTCATTCCTGACTGTGGTTTATCTGCATAGGTATGTTAAAAAAAACCAGAAAATACTGAAGTAGGCCAAAATACTGCATGTAATAGTATGCAAACTAGAGTTGTACAGCATTCAAGTAACTTTGCAAGATAAATGTTCTTGCTATAAGTTAGTCCAGTTAATATTCTTCCAGTGTATGTTCAACTGGAATAATACAAATATAAAATATATTCCAATATTGACAATTATTAGTAATGTGTCTTTTAAAAAGTGAATTAAATCTTAATTCAATAATTTGATATCTATGATTTAAAGCAATTTGGATAAGATGTATTTTGCTAGATTAAAGTTGTAGCTGTCAAACTAAATATTTGAGTTGTTAATATTGATCTGAACAAAAGGGCAGAAGAGGAAAAGAGATTCTTCACAGGTCAAGAAAAGAGCATACAACCTTCTAAAAAATATATTAACCCTGAGCAATGAAGTCAGTCAATGATGATCTATGATACTGTTACTCACCTGGTGTAGGTGTGCACGTTAGCAGCCCACTTCTATGCTCTGCATAATCATAGGACAGGGATGAGGCATTTCCAGAAGTTCATTAATATCTGGAGACCAGTTGGGCTTGTTTGATGTTACATGAGGATGCTGAGGCAATTTTGTATCACATCCAGGTGGAATGGAACCAAACATAGGCACAAAACTCTTTGTCTCAGACCAGTTGCTCAGTTTATATCTATCCTTTCTTTGACGGGAAATATTTAACTTCTCACATTTTCCAGTCATTTAGAAAGATACATATTGATAAAATCCACATAATCATTTATTTTCCTATTGGAATGCGATTCTTTATCAGTGGGATAAAAAAATTAATTACTTTTATTTTCCAAATATACTGGGTCTTTAAACAGCTAACCTTTATTTTGTAGTAGCTTCTGTGCTTTGCTGATAGCTGTGTTTCCCCTTTTCTAAATCCAATGTGGATTTGAGCAACTCTTTGATTTTAGAGATAATGAAAAGACCAACAATTCCATCATTATTTCTTAAGTTAATATGTCCTGTTTGAAAAAGAGAGGTTGAAAATTACTTTTCTTCCTCCTCCTGGAGTTGAATTAATACATCTAGAGTTAGTATTTAGGTCTTGAAAATTATTTGTGTCAGGTGATAGAGACTTGTACCCCCCTCCAGATTAGGAATGCTGGGGTGGTACTGAGCTCTGTTCCATACAGCACCTGCTGCTTATCTTGTGTTTCTTATGTTTGCATTTTTCTTTTGTGTTGAGGTAGTAGTTTATTTACTGAGATTTGGTTAGGCACATTATCATGAGAAGAAAATCACTTCTGAAGTAGAGAGTCTTTCATTAAATGACCTGTATTCTTCACTAGAGCTGCAACCTCCCTACCCATGTCAGTAAATGAGTCCTGCTCACCTTCTGAAACAACTTCTAGCAGAATTTTTTCTTGGTTTGCTGTTTCAGGGGAGTTTCTTAATGAACAAATTTGATGTCTTCACAAGGATAACACTTGGAGCTCATCAGTTCTTGAAAATGAGTTCTTGAAATGTCTCAAATGTTCTTGAAAAATATTTCAAGATTGCTTTTTGGTTTCTCCTTTTCATAAATGGGCATTTTTTTTCCAATATTTCAAGAGGAAATTAATTCTAATATCTGATACTGTGCAGTAGTCATGCCATTCTCTGTATCATCTTCTCTATCTGTACATTTGTGCATAAAATAGAACAGTACAGTGTTTATAAAGAAACTGTTATTAGAAACTTGAAGTCTTCTTGATTAATCATGTACTTGTTTCTCTATGTATGTGTACACCATGTATTTTATCCTTCTTTTGTTTTTTTAATTCTCAATTGATCTAAATCAAAGTTGGCCCTGTTTGGAGTTGAGAGTTGGACCAGAAGACCTTCAAATATCCTTTCTAACCTAATTATTCTATTATTCAATACCCATTTTCCCTTTTATGTCTTTCATAGCATGGTCAGCAGTTGTACAGACACATCTACCTAGGCTGCAAAGAAGAAGACAATGTCCAGAAGAACTTTGAACTCCTGTTTACATCCCTAGCTCTTACCACAATAGAACTGGCCAATGAAGAAGTGGTGATTGACCTCATTCGATTAGCGATTGCCTTGCAGGTATGGGTCTGTGTTGGCTTCATTGACTGACAATTCAGTGTGTAATTGGAGATGTGAAGAACTGGGGGGTTTTGTGTATTGGTCTTCAAATTGGAAATCCCATAATTTGGTCTGGACTTGATTGGTTACTAAGGAAGTGCACTTTGTATGTACCACTAACTAATGGGGAAACTTCTTCTAATCAGTTTTGGAACAAACTTCCACAACATGTGCTCTTCAGAAAAAACAGCAGATGTGGAAACTTGTTGAAACATGTATTAGAATCACTGATATTCACTAGCAGATTGACAAGGTGTTCTCTCAACCTATGATCTTGTGTTCTGTATAGAATGTATGGAGTGTCTGCACCCAGGATGAAAACTTCTGTATAATTAACTGATTGATTTGGAATAGCTACTAAACCAGGCTATTTAATCTTACCTTAGAGTAATATTCTGTCAGTGTTTTAGGCTTTATTCCTTAACATTTCCTTAATAGGTCAAGTATTAACTCATACTTGCATGCAGTCCTCAGGGAAACTGAATAACTTACTAAGTTTATCTGCGTTGAAATCAAAAATAAAGTACTGCTAACATGTGCCCTGGATGAAATCATGCCTTGTATTCGCAGTATATTCAGTCATTAACCTTATTCCTAAATGTGCAGCTGTATATAAGACATCTGAAATGCAGTGTACATCCTTAATTTTAAAAGATGTAATTGAACCAAATCCTTACTTGGTGGAAATGACATTAGGAGTTTTACTAGAGCAAAAATAATGCAATCTGAATAAACACAGAAGTGCCAATATGCATTAAATAATTCCTTCTATTGTGCTGTATCTGTGATTCACACTGGTGATCTTTATTATCAAACTGCTGTTTCTAATTTTCCTGAGAAAATGTTAAGATAACAGGTGGTAAGGACAAGAGACTACCAGTCATTAACCTGTACTTCCTGTCTCAGAAACAGAAGTTTGAGTTGAGGAAATTTATTTTCCTTCATAATGGTTGAATCTTTAAGCTCTCTAACTTCAGATCAATATATTCCTACTTCACAAGTGAGCTAAAAGACTAGAATTTTGAGATGATAGATACCAATGTTAAGTAATATCAGATAAACATCATATATCATACAGTGTTACCAATGATAATTTGACTTCCATGTATTCAGGACAGCCTGCTAACTTTGTAAACATGATGCTACCCCTTCTATTTCAGGATATTGCCATCATCAATGAGGATAATCTGCCAATGTTTAATCGTTGTGGTGTCATGGCATTGGTTGCAGCATATCTGAACTTCCTGAGTCAGATGATTGCAGTGCCTGCCTTCTGTCAGCATGTCAGCAAGGTAAGACATGGTTAAATACTTCAGGTCATGCAGAACAATACGCAGTCTGCTGTAAAATCAGTAAATAACTTGTGTCAGGTGCTTGCTCGTTGTGTTGATCTCCCCTGTTTGTGTCCACTGACATTGTTCTTGACCTTCAGTCTCTCATGGCATTACTTGCTGACTCTTAAGATAATAAACAAAATAATCTTCTCTCAAGATACAGCATTTTTTTTGCTTATGGTGCCATATATAAAGGGCCAAATCTCTATCTGGTATAATACTTGACCCCACTGTCTTTGCTAAAATAGTATTGACATGCACAAGATCATGAGAATCAGATTTTTAGTCTAAAGGGTGAGAGTCTCTTTCTCTGGTTAAAAGAAATCCCAAATGTCTCATTTGTGTTGAGGTTGATATTAGTGAAGGTTAGGTGTTGAAGAAAACAGCTATGGAACTATTCCATTTGTACTATTTGACATGGGATTTTTTTCAGGTCATTGAAACCAGAAGTGTGGAAGCAGCTTATTTTCTACCAGAAACAATTTTCAAAGACAAAGCCAAGTAAGTAGATACAAAATGGGAATTAGTGGACAGTGAAGCCCCTATTTTGCTATTAAAAATCATACATCATTGAGAAATACTCCATATGTGAAAACAATCAGAGGTTTTATAGTGTTCTGGACAGCCAGAAGAATCCCAACATTAAAAGTATGTACACTTACAGGAAAAAAAAAATGGGCTTCAGACATTTTTATAGTAATCAGAGGCATTTATAGACAATAGGATGCTCAGTGTGCTAACACAGCAAAATAAATTTTCACTGAATCACAGAATGGGTGAAGCTGAAAGGGATCTCAAGGTCATCTGATCCAAGCCCCGTGCTTAACAGGGTCACCTGGAGCAGATTGTGCAGGACCACATCCAGATGCTTTGGAATATCTCCAGGGATGGAGACTCCACAGCTTCTCTGGGTAACCTGTGCCAGTGCTTGGTCACCTTCACCTTCACACAAAAAAGTATTTCCTGCTGTTCAGGCAGAACCTTCTGTGTGTCAGTTTGTGCCCATTGTCTCTGGTTCTGTCACAGAGCAGCACTGAGAGGTGCCTAGTTCTGAGGCCTTCCCACCCTCCCTCCCTTAAGAGAGCTGTCCACTTTATGAGATTCCCCTTATTCTGTCCATGCTGAACTGGCCCAGCTTTCTCTCTCTTCACTGGAGAGATGCTCCAGGCCCATAATCCACCTTAGTGACCTTGTGGAGCCCTGTGATGGGCTCCCTACATGTCCTGGCTAGCCCAGCTCCTGACTCAGCACTCCAGGTGTGGCCTTACAACAGCTCAACAAAGGGCAAGGATCTCCTCCCTCCGCCTTCTGATGCAGCCCAGGATACCCTCAGTCTTTTTTGCCACAAGAGCACAATACTGACAAATGACAATTATTAGAGCTAATTAATTACTATTAATATTAGTGTTGCTGTGCAGGTTTGTCATTTTTTTAAATTTAACAGAGATCATATTCTCTCAAGATGTAGCAGAACAGGTGAAGAACATATTTCAGATAAACAAGAAGTGTTAAAATAATCTAAAATACTGCCGAGGTTTTTTTCAGTGGACTAATTTTAGGTGTGTATTCATTCCTAAAAAACTGAACAAGCTTTATTTCCATCAAATCATTACCATTGACCCTTCTTGGTTGCTCACAGACATTAGAAAAATATTGTACTTAACCAGCAAATATCTATTGGTAGACAATAACTTCAAACATATGTTTTGACAGTCTTCCAAAATCCTTAGAGAAGGATGAAACAGATCTGTTTTTCCTGACCAACAAGATTGCAGAATCATTAGGAGGCAGTGGATACAATGTGGAAAGACTGTCAGTTCCATATGTGCCCCAGGTAACAGGTAAGTGGTAATTAATAGCAACACCACTTAGTACCAGTTATTAAGAATGTTTTCCTAATGTGTTGTGTGCCAGTGAAATGTAATGTGACTGGTAGGCAACAAAACCTAATCAGATCATTTTGTCTTCTTAAGGTGTTTTTTTTTTCTCATGAGCTACTGTATTATTGCTAAGAAGTTTCAAAGATTTTTTTTTCCTTAAGGAATGGAAGTGAGGCAGAAGGTCCTAGAACACATTTTGACTCTTTTTAATGAAGTCTCTGCTTCAAAAGAATACCTGCACTAACTTGATCTAGAAAATGAGGAAAGAATATACAAGTCAGCTTGCTTTATCCTTTTCATGTAAACATTGAATGAAAGATACTCCATCCTTTTGCCACACTGTTTTGTGCTGATTTATTTGCCTTAGTTAAACTGTCAATGAGCAGATATTAATTTAAGCAAGAGTGAGATACTTTCCTCCATTAGATACCCATGCAAGCTTAGTGTCAGGTAACAGTGGAAATAAAGTGTTGCCTGAGGAAGGTTTGTGGGAGTTGGTGCTGCACAGGCTGAGTGAATGATGTGAGAAGGACTAGCTAGTATGTGACATTTGTGTGGTTTTGGCTTTTATTATATTTTCAACAGCCAATTGAGCAAATTACTGAAGAAAAATTGATTGAAGAATTTGTTCTTAATTTGTTCTTAACCATGTGTGTTTTGTTACTGTATATAAATGGATTGCCATTGTAATAGACTAGGGGATACCCCAGCCCAAATCATGGCCTTTTTAAAGTACCTAGCAGCAAAATGTGATTTCTGTGTTCTGTAGTTCACACATAGAAAGAACCACAGTACATACAGATAGTGAGTGCCAGATGGGTTCTCTTGCAGTCTAATTCAGAATCATTGCTGCCTGCTCTTGAATCTCTCTTCTGGATAGTTATTGAGGGAGGAATCGGGCTCTCCAGACAGCAGATGTGGTTTTGTCCCAAAAATGCAAGCAGGCACATTAGTGATATGTTCCAGCACAGCCACAGTGTCTGTTTTCTGTTGCTGGTTGTCTTCTTCCGAAAAGGATAATGTTCATATGCTTATTTCTTCTGGCACCTAAAAAACCAGTTAACATTATATTTTAGTATTGGCAGAAGAGGTGGGCAGCAAGTGAGGAAATGTTACAGGCTTGGAGTGAATGAGAATGGAGTGAGGAAGATAGCCTGGTTTGAAATTTATGTTAAGCCTCTTCTAGAAGCTCAGATATGTTTGTACCCAAATGACCTCAGGAAGATTTTCTTGTACACTTTGCTAAAAATGCGTTCCCACACAGGAAGAGACGCAAGTTCTGACATCAACATTAATTGAGTTTAGCTGCAAGTGTGATTAACTGCCTCTGCAGGTGATGAGAAATTGCCATATTTAATCCTTAGTAAATGTGAATCAGATGGGTTCGGGGATTTTTTAATCTTTTATAAAGAGCAGCAACCAAAAGTTGTTTCTTGACTGTTGCCATAGCCAGTTAAGTTCATGAATCTCTGGTCCTGTGGAATATTGAGCTTCCCAAGCTTTTAATTTAACTGAGTTAGGACCAAGAAAATATTTTGTAATTCCTAAGCTTTTCTTTTTTGCTGCAATGAAATATTACATTTCTGCTATTAAGATTATAATGCTAGAATGTAGTGTTTCAAAAGAGATCATTAATCTTAATAAAGAAACAATCCCTTTTTTTGTATATTCCTGTGAAACCTAGGGTTGAACCCAAAAAGCTAGTAAATATTTCATCTTAATTATTTCTGCTATTTCCAAATATCAGTGTTACAATGCTTAACCATGTCTTATAGAACATAATTTTCTCATCTTGTCTTTGTTTCATGTCTTGATACTTCTTAACAACTAGAAAGACATTTGTATTTGCAAATTTTTATACATGTTTCTCTTTCTTACTTGAGGGAGGGAGAAAACTAATAATTTAAAAGACTTTCAGTCATTTTTTGTCTACATATACTTATATATGTATATATTTAATTCAACTCTATTTCCATCAGGCAAAAAACCTCATAAATGCAAACACAAGTCAAAAGGTAAAAATGAGCTGTAGGTCAGTCTGCTCTCCTGCCCTGTGGTGTGTCCCTATAGGATGTGCAGTCAAAAAATGCTTTTAGAAGGCCTAAAGACCTTTAGGCCAGAAATTGTGTTGTACTTAGTGGATTTAGTGTTTCCTTATGTCTTTTTTGTTTCTCCCCTTGACCTGCCTGTAGCAATGTTAGCTGCTGTGGGGTTTTCTGTTGTCTTTGCTCATGATTTTGAACTCTACCAAAAAGTAGTTTCCTGTTTTGTTTTCCTGAGCAGGTAGTAGAGCCATAGGTATCATTTTTGTGATGGTACTAATTACCTCTTTGAGTGAGAGTACAAAAACCTGTAGAAAGTTGGAAGAAGCTCTCAGTTGTTCAAAGAATGATGATTCATCTTAATCACTGGCCATTCAAGATAATGACTGCACAAAGAATAGAGTCCCTAACCCAGGAAAAGAGGCACCTTAAAGATCATCTTGTTCCAAGCCCCTGCCATGGGCAGGGACACCTTCACTATCCCAGATTGTTCAAAGCTCCATCAAACCTGGCCTTGGACACTGCCAGGGATGGGGCAGCCACAGCTTCTCTGGGCAACCTGTGCCAGTGCCTCAGCACCCTCATGGGAAAGAATTTCTTCCTAATATCTAATCTAAATCTACCCTCTTTCAGTTTTAAGCCATTGTCCCTTATCAAAAGTGATGGAGCCCACCTTGGTCAGTGCGGTGACACACAGAGCTGCACCCATTGCCCAGGCAGTGGGGCCAAGGCTTCTGGGACAGCCTTGGCAGGGGCTGGGCCAGTGGGTGTTGGGGCTCCATCACTGTCCTTGAGCCCCTGGGCTCCTTCATGTGTGTGGATGAACACTGTATTTTATAAGAGAAAAAAATGGTAATTGTCACAAATTTTTACCCAGTTCATATGCTGAAATTAGAGATAAATGAGCATATTTGATTTGCAACTTTAGTGAGGCATCCATTACAAAAATGAATTCTGTCCAAAGTAGTCCCTGAAATCTATCTCCTGGTGTTTGTGTGTCAGTTCTAGAGAGAGCAGCAAGATGGCAGCAGAGATGTGGTTTTGTTGGGTGTTTTCTCTTGTAGGCTGAGGTGCTTTCCTCAGATTTGGAATGTATTGGGTCATGTACCAGTGAGCCATCAGGGATTAAAAATTCAGTAAATTCTTCACAATGCCATTTCAAATGCTCAGGGTGTCTGAGAACCTGGCAAATATTAGTTGAATTCAGGTGTTTTTCACTAATCTTGTTCTTTCACTGCCTCTTGATTTTAAAATGACATTTCATTTATGTGACTTCTGAAAGTTATTTCTTGGTTTTTAAAAGCTGAGCATGTTCAGCTCTGCTGGAATGAATTCTGTTTGTTCATGCTCAATATTTGCACTGCAAAAGCACTTTGCTTGGCTAGAAGTGGTTTAAAAAAAGGTTGCAGAAGAACCAGCATGAATTGCCTTGTCATGGGGGTGTTTTACAGTTCTTCTCTTTTTTTTAGTATCAAGTGCCTGTAGCTGCTTCTAATTGTGCAGTGCAAGTCATCAGATAATGATAGCAAGGTCCAAATGGCTTGATCTTGGCTAAAATCTAAAATGTGACATTGTAATTCATGGTTTTGTAAATGACACACACAGAAGTCAGGCCACTCAAGTGTCTGTTTGTCAGAGGATCTTTGTGACAAGTCTTAAAATGTATTTTTACTGTTCATTAAAATCTTTTGTTAATATATTAAATGTCAAAAATGAGAAAACACTAGTGGCGCAATGTCCTAGGACTGCAGTCACAGAAGGAGATTCCATCATGATGGATCATTTGATCATAATCTCTTTTATGCATTAATTAAATTGTTTTGCTTCTTTTAGTATCAGCACAGTTGGTCTTACTCTGACAACTTTTTAGGCCAGCTGGACCTGCTAAAATATTTGTAGGAGTGAGAAAGGGAGAGAATTTTTTTCACCCAGTAGATTTTTAGACTTGCTGAATATGGTACTTGTAGCAACAAGAATAAGGAAGGATTGTTGTTCATTTCCATTCAGAAATCTTTGTTTCTTCTGTCAATGAATCATATTCCATAAGCCCTTTTCTGTTTCAGAATACCTTAAAATTAAGACATTAATATTTCAATTTCACAATAAAAAAAAAAGGTCAGGCTTTTGTAAAGGATTTTACAGCTGTGTATCATCATGTGCTCTGTTATTATTATGCATTTGAATAAGACATCAGTTTTTTAAATTCTGGACTTTGAAGGGAAAGTTGAAAAGACCTGTAATGAGAGGAGGGAGGGACTATGAAAAGGTTATTTTTCTTCATATTTAGTAATTTAGGGCAGTAACTCTAAATGTATCATTTTTCACAGTTCAAATGATAAAATAGATGATCTTGGGTTAAACAGGCATATGGAAATAAATCTGCATCTGATGGGTAGAAATTTGACTGAACATGTTTTAAGAGTGTTATGCAAAAAGTGAGATAATTTCTTCTTATGCTAGATGAGGACAGACTCTCCAGGAGGAAGAGTATTGTGGACACAGTGTCTCTTCAGGTGGATATTCTGTCTGGCTGTGGCGTAGAGGATAAGGTATGAAAATCACAGATTATTTTACAACAGCATCCTGACTGGAGAGAGGGGGGAATGTAATTGAAGTATTCCCAGGAAGTCAAGTACCTGATTATTCTAGCAATGTTACATATTTTGGGGAAATTTTTTTTTTTAAGTTGTGAGTTTGCAGAAATGTGTTGTCAAAGACACTCTTATTGTATAAATAAATAGAAAATATAAAAATAAAAATAAAATATAAAAATAAAGATCTTATTGTTTAAAAGGGTCGAGTATTTGTCACTGCAGTTTTTACAGATAGTACTACAGATTATGGTGTAGCAATACATTTATTTACATGCTGAACAACTGATATTTTATGAGTAAACATTCTAAAATATTTTCTTTGCCTTTTGACGGATACAATAAATTTCAGCATCTGTATCCCTGTATCATTTGAAATATTTGAGAGACTTGTTCAGCAGCCTGGGGCTGTGAGATACAAGCCTAGAGAAATAGAAGTCTAGTGGAGACCTGCAGTCTCTGAGTGGGACAGGTGAAGACTGGGCAGGCTGTGTGCACCAGTGTCACTGTTCCTCTGCAGAGGAGTTTGACATGCAGCACAGGAAGTATAAAGTAGCAACAAAAAGTTCATATGTAGGGTACAGGAGCTGATGTTAATTATCCCTTAGGAAGACCACATTATAATTAAAATTATCCCCCATCGTTCGACACTTCATTTGAAGTATTTCTTAAAATAAATTTCTACTTCTACTGGACATTTTTCAAGGTCCTGCTGATTTTTATTAAGTAGATTTCTGCTGGCTGCAGTGGAGATGAGCTGTTGAAATGGAGGTGTTTGTACCTCAGATGAGGTACAGATGGTTCCTACTTTTGACATCTTCAAGCACAACCTGCCTGGAGACACAAAGCAAAATGTGTGGACTGAGTCCACCTGAGTGTTAGTTAAAAATGCAGTATTAAGCTATAGCAAAGGAGCAAGCTTTACTTTAGACAGAAGTGATATGCTTTGTACTATTATTATTGTTATTGTTACTTTCTGCTTTGTGTTCATTATACCTCAGATGATCTTTTGTGTTCATTTCTTGCTTTTGTGCTTTAGCAAGGATACAGATAAAAGTAGAAAGAATAAAAAGGTGTTTGAAAAATAAGTGAGACAATCAGATCTCTAACTTTTTGAAGCTAGTAAACGCTCCTCACAGGTCTGTTTGACATAAATATTCTTTTTTAAAATCACTCATTATATGTGGTTATGTGTAATTGAACAACTCCCTTGTAAGTAGAATTAAATGAAAGAAGTTTCCATTTCAGATTTCAAGTTGTGGTGATGTTATGTGAAGCACTGATACATAGACTATTTTGAAGTGGATGTAGTGTTTGTAGATAAAATCTTTTTATGGATTCTCAGCTTAATGTGCTCTTAATGTAGTCCAGTGTCTTAGATAATGAATTCCTTTTTGTCTTAAAAACATGAATTTTATTAATCAGGAACAGAGGAAGCAAAGTATTCTTCCTTTACTTGCTTTATGAGGTTTTACAAGGCAAAGGAGAAAACAGTATTTTCCAGTTAGCTGACTGCACCTTCATACCTGTATATGAAATCTGGTTTTCTTGCTGTGTAGATTAGTCAGTATAGCCATCCATAACCATTAGCAGAACTCAATTACAAAAAAAAAAAAAAAAAAAAAAAAGGAAACATAAATCTTTATGATTGAGAGGATTACCTACTTCATTAATGGAAGTTTTAGGACATAATGATGTATGATATCATTTCTGCACTGAGATAGAAGACTGTTTATGCATAAAATAGCTGTTACTGTATACAATGCAAATGCAATTCTACTGTCAGCAGACTCAAAGTTTTTTTCTGGTGCCAAGTCTGTTAGTGAATCTTTTTCAGGAAAGAGTTATTCCATAGTTATCTCCATTCATAAGGTGAAAGCACTTGTAAATGCAGGTTTTGCTTCTGGAGTATTAATTAACCAAGTATAATGCTGGGTAATATCAGCAACTAATGTGGAGGTTAACTGGCACTATGAAAAACAGCCATAAACAACTAACATTTACCAAATGTGAGTATAAAAGATTATTTCAGAACCTGAATACTCTGGATCTGTAGCCATATCCACAAATATTTGACAAAAAATTATTTATTAATTTTTATTTATTTAGCGGTAGAGAATACATGCTTATTAATTAAAACCTGTTAGAAAAATATAATTTACAGCTGCAGCTCATGAAATAACTCTCACGTAAAAAGGAAACAGCTACTTCCTTTTCCCTTAACAGCAGTTCAAGCCAATAAATTAAAAAATTGAAAGAACTCATAATTTTCTGAAATGGAATAAAGGAACTTTTTGCTACCTTACCCCTTATTTTAAATCATACTGGACCATTCTAAAGAGTTAATGTTTATCAGGAAGAATAAAATTGCTGTCTGTTCACATGTTGGAAGGATTGAAGTGGGGAAATTCAAGCCAAGAAACCATGTTATGTTCAGGTGAAGACTGTTCTGCCATCTAAACATTCTCCCCTAATGCCAAGAGGGTGGCTTCACTATAAATACATTTACTGGTATAGAAACTATGTCTATAATGAATTGAAACACTTCAGTAGTTTTGCATCCTCAGGCAATTCCTGGTGAAGTGCATCTGCAGCAGCAAATGGATATTCCTATCAGTAGATGAACAGATTTTCTCAGTGCATCAGACATAGCTCGTTATGAAGAGCCCTTTAACTCCAGTGTTTATGGTGTAAGCACCAAATGATTTGGATCCATCATGGTACAAAGTTAGCCTAAAGCAGGAACCATTCTCCACTCTGCATTCCACTGTCAGCTCCCATTTTAGCATCACATTCTGGTAACTGAGTTGGGTCAATTGAATCTGCTTTTCTAGAGGAACCCCTTTGGGGGTTCTCTCCCAAATTTGCCCTGAACCAAAACACTCAGCGATCCTCAGGAAGCAGTTGATGTTATTGGCAACAGCTGCCTAAGAACCAGTACTGAGATTTTACAGTATAGAAACACTACAGCTTATTCCTGACCTAAAGGACTCCTCTGCCTAAATCCAAATCCATTTATAAAGGATGTTACCACAGAGCATCTTGAGTACAATTTGGAAAGTTTTCCTTGATCTTAGTTGATAAAAATCTCCTCACTAACTGCAGTGGCTTAAAAATGTGAATTAGTGATCTGTTGCCTGTCACAGAAATGAAGTTATTGGAGACTTGTAAGGCAGTAAAGTTCTGGCTGGTTTTGCCTTCTGTGTTTTATCATATTCCTCATTTTTTAGAAGCTTATATGTTATATGTGATGATTAAGGAGTTTTGTTTCCATGTCTTTAGGTTGATAATACTGAAGAAATCACCTTTGAAGCTTTGAAGAAAGCCATTGGTAAGACTTGTTACAGTTGTGTTTGTGCAGCATAGTTCACTATTACTGTGGTATTGCTGAAGAAAAGGGAGAGGCCAGAATAACATAAAATATTACATTTTTTTCTTTTCAGCTAATAAATTTATTAAGAACCCCAGTTACTTATTTCTGAATCTCTGAAATGATACCTTGATAATGTTAGTGAATTCATTTTCTGAAGTTAATGGGGCTGAATGAAAAGCATCTGGAAATGTCTGTCATCTATTACATTTGCAGTACAAAGCTATAAATGTGAGATATTCAAGTTACATTGAGTGATTACTTATGAGGTAACTTGAGTATTTTTTTTTTGTATTAACATTTTTGGGTCTTCAATGCATTCAGAAACTAGGTTGTAAATAACACATTGTGGATTTTAAAGTAGTAAGATTTTTTAAAAGATTAGTTTTCTGACAAGTGACATGGCTGTGCGAACACAGAATTATCCAAATTCCTCATTTCATATTACTATAAGTAATTGCTAATTAATGCTTTTCAGTCTACCAAAATCCTGTTTAAAATCTGGATTAAACATTGATGTTAAGAACAGGAGATACATTCTGAACAGTAAGAAAAGTCTGACCACCTGTCAGCATGATACTGGGAGATTCTTGTTTCCTCTTGAATCTGAACCTGTGTGCAGTAAATGAGAAGTGCAGGCAATAAAGCAAAAGAGAGCCTGGATGTTACTTTAATTAAAGACCATCTCCCTGAAACTTTATCTATGTTTTGCTTTAGGAGCAATGCCAGATGACTGATCACTTGAGAATGGTTGCACTTCATGCAAATGCCTTATTCACTTCTGTAGTGCACATTTGATCTTTCTTGTACTTCATAGGTAAAGATTGCATTTGTCTTTATTTTTTTTTCATTATTCTTTTAAGATAACAATGGACTTGAAGAACAGGAAAAGGAAAAGAGGCGTCTCGTGATTGAGAAGTTCCAAAAAGCACCGTTTGAAGAAATTGCAGCTCAATGTGAAACCAAAGTGAGTTTCTACAAAATGTTAGCACTGAGGATATCAGTGTAGGCATTAGTGGGCATGTGCTGACTGAAGGTGATTTGAGTTGTGTCACTGCTGCTGTTACTTGTTTAGAAGTTCAGTTCTTTGGTTTGTCTCCACTGCTATCAATGGTGGGAGATTCCAGTAATTTTAAGTGTGTTTTTGTTTGTTCCCAGACCATTTGGAAGGTAATGGGTAATTTGTACATTCTTCACCTTAATTCCTCTTCCTTGCTCTGTTTGAAATCCAGGTTCACAGTCCATTCCTATTTCATTCTGGGATAACTGGAACAGCATTTAACCCACTATGTATTTTAAATAACTAAATGTATTTCAGGTTTGTTAAACTCCTGTCTGCAACAGCAGAATTTTCTCTATTAATTCTTGGCACTCCAGAACAGGCTCACCCAATCTCAAATACATCTTTAAGGCTCAGAATCCTTGCAGCAGTGAGAAAGGCAATTAAGAAATGTGGCCTAGATTTATATGTGGCAGTGTGGAACACACTCACCTGAGTGTGGCCTGGCACACCCATTGTAGCCCAGTTCATTATGCATTTTTAACTTTTTTTCAAATGCATTTTTAACTTTTTTTTTCCCCTAGGCAAACTTGCTTCACGATAGACTGGCACAGATACTGGAACTCACCATCCGGTAAGGCTTTATGCAAGAAGAATATCATACCTGAAAAATTATCATTTTTAAAGAATTGTGGCTGTTTTCAGATGGTTATGTCATAGTGTTCTCAAACACATGTAATAGGAAGAAAATAATTGCTTTAACTGAATGCTGTGGTTTAGCCCTGATAGGCCCCATGTAGCCCCATGTAGCCACTGGCTTCACTTCCCTCAGCAGGATGAGGAAGAGAATTGGAAGGGTAAAAGAAGAAAAACCATGGGTTGAGATATGAACAATTTAATAGGTAAAGTGAAAGTCACACATGCTAGCAAAGCAAAATAAGAAATTCATTCACTTCCCATAGGCAGGCAAGTGTTCAGCCATCTCCAGCTAATCTCTTTGGGCAGGCAAATGCCATCACTCTGAATGTCCCTTTTTTCCTGCTTCTTTCCTTGAAGCTGTTACTGCTGAGCATGGCACCATATGACATGGGGTATCCCATGGATCAGTTGGGGTCAGCTGTCCCATTTGTGTCCCCCCCAACTTCCTGCCCACATGCAGCCCACGCCCTGGCCCAGCAGTGTGAGGAGCAGAAAAGACCTTGACTCTGTGTAAGCTCTGCTCAGCAATAACACAAACATCCCTGTGTTATCAACACTCTTGCCAGCACAAATCCAAAACACAGCCCTATACCAACTACTGTAAAAAACAAATCATCCAAGCCAAAACCAGCACGCTGAAAAAGAGTACTTTTTGATTTCCTTACTTCTTTGAATCTTCTTGATAGTGGATAATATCCAGAAACCATGTCATTGTGTCTTATAGTATCTCTATGTCCATCAGTAGTATTGCAGGGTGCTGCTGTTTTCCCAATGCTGCATATGGTTGAGAAAATAATTAGATATTGACCACCCCAAGTAGTACATGGTGTTATTATAGAGAGTTGTGCACATCATTATACAGGTAAATAGTATTTATTAGCAGTAAGATGCATTTTGATAGTTCTGTAACATCAGTGAAATTGATGATGCAGACAAGAATACAAAAATCCTCAGGATATGATAATTTAATTAGAATTTCAGGACTAGGATAAAATGCTGTTGGTATTTTATTATTTTATTATATACTGTTGGTATATATATGGGGGGGTAGTTGAATCTTTTTTCTCTCCTATAAGTGTGTAAATTTATATAAAATCAATCCATGTAAGTGTAAATTCTGTATATTGGTTGTGCTTCTCACACAGTCCTCCACCCAGCCCCTCAGGAACGATGACCATGACTGCTGGACATCCTCATTACCATTCTGTTCCAGTCTATGAGATGAAGTTTCCAGATCTTTGTGTGTATTAAGTGTCTTCTGAAGTCTGCTGGACATTATTTAGAGTAGAGTACAATAGAAAGAACAAGATGAGTTTTCAAATTTTATTGTTTATTGTATCTAACTTTAATATAATGATGGACATGAGCCAAATACAGATTATTTTAGCCAAATTCATGAAACTGTCTTGAATTGTTTTATTCTGTAATATATTTTGAGTTAGGTTTTTCACAGACCATGTTTCTTCATTTTCATATTTGAGTACATGTAAAAGATTTAAAACTTGTCTTGCCATATAGGTAAATACTTCAGTTACTCTAGGAATTTGTATTGCTTCAAATTCCTTTAATTTGAGATATTGTAACTGAAAAACCTATTAAAGCCTTTGTTTGGTTTGGTGTTTGGTTTTTTTTGGTTTTGTTTTTTGGTTTTTTTTTTTTTTTTTTGTTGGTTGTTTTGTTGTTTGTTTGTTTGTCTTTTTACTCCTCTCCTCCTCGATTCTCTGTCAAACTAGAATGCTTTTGGCTTGCTTCATCTCATTCAATGTAACCAGGGGAGCCCTACCTGAGCTCCCTCTTGTTCCTGCTGTCACAGCTGCTCAACTTGTTTGGTTTGGAATAGATGGAAAAACCAATACCTTACCTGTGTTCAAATACAGTGAATGAATTAATGAGCACTTGTTAAGTATATTTTGATGCATCACATAACATGCTTTTTAGATAGCTACATCCAGTATATGTACTGTGTTTCTTGCTAAAAGTTAAATCTTAAGCTTTGCATAAGAGAGGAGAAATCTCCTCTTGAAGCACGGAATTGTGCAATATATTTCATGTCTTAAGATGTATGGTTTACAGACTGTACTTTTGAAAACACTGTAGTATTTTACTGTCTGCTTTAGTATAAATACAGGAGAGATATATTTAGTATAGCAGAAAATAAACTGAGGGCATTTTAAATCATAAATACTAAAACTATATTCTGTGAGACATTTCTCTGTAGTTTATAACAGCTTTTTAGTGATATTTTAGAAATTGAAAGTAAACTCAATGAAACCATTTAAAGATCAAGAATTTATTACATATATTTTCAAGCAAAAGCATTTTTAGAGACGCATCTCTGTGTTTGTTTTTGTTTCATTTCTCAAACCTTTAAGGTAAATTTCATAGGTTTATGTATCTGAGCATATACTATTCAAATGTAAATAAAGTAAAACTGATAAAGTAAATCATGGACATTTGATGATAATTATCAAGGCTGTCTTTATGACTCACTAAATCCTGCCAGCAAAAAAAGAAAAACAGCATTCATTGATGCCATGAACAGTAAATCTGAAGTCCCTTAATTTATCTGAATCTGACTGGGGCAGTGTAAACATGAATGAATGCTCTCAAATATCTATAATAAATGTAGACATTTAATTTAATGTGTTTTGGATGAACAGTGAACATGAAGAAAGTAACCTAACTTCAGTTAGGCCTGCTTTGAGCAGGGACTTGGTTTAGATGACTTTCAGAAGTCCCAACCTAAATTAATCTTTGATTGCATAATTCATGATCTGAAGGATTATTAGCCCTGCTAATTTGCTGACTGGAGCATTTGCAAACCCATTGTAAAAAGAATTTTAAATTTTTTTAACAGTACTTCAGTATTGTACTGGACTACATTTAAAGGCCTGATGTGGCATGACATAGGGAAATATCAGCTACTTAAACCTATGAGATGACATGCTGAGTTTCAGAAAGCATTCACAAAGCTCAAAAGGTAATTGAGACCTTCTTTTCAGTTTAACAGTGCAATCACAGCTGTTAGTGGATGACGAAACAACCCCTTATCTACAGCATTCCGTTGTGATTTTTACTGCTGCAGCGTGTCAGCCTGATCAGACCACAGTCTACACATAAATAGGACTCTAGATTTTAGTTTTCACTTTTTTTTCCTTTTATTTTTTAAGGTAAGACTAAGAGTTTTTGGCCTGTATAAAGACTGTAATTTTTTAAAAAGTAAATCCAACATAGGGATACAATGTAAAAAACCTACCCACTCTGTCATTTTTTTAAGAATAACACTTGGCACTTTTGTACAAAAAGAAGGAGTCTTAAGTAATACAGAATGTACTTCTGTTTGCACTTGTGCAGTATGGAGACTGTGCTGTAAATACAGGATTGTTTCTGTGATTGAATTCTGTTGCATGAATGCTGCATGTGAAAAAACTAGATTCAGCATTTCATTTTCTGTTCTGTTAATGAAATATTTTTCCTTTATGGTAATGGTAGGTTTCTGTGTTTCCAATGTTCAGTTTGGGAAATGCAGGTGTTGTGCAGGTGTAGTGCAGGGAGTGAAGAGTTTGTAACACTCTGTGTGTTCACATGGTATTTCATTTCTTCCTTTATGGAAATTCAGGGAGTCTGTAAGTTGAGAATTGCTTCACTGAGGAGTCTGTAAGTTGATAATTGGTTCACTCTGGCCTTTCTAGACACATGGGAGATGGGAGTGACTATAAAATGTATTGGTTTGGTAGTTACTCTTATATGAGCCAATGAATGAAGCCAAAAGAATTAAGAATGCTGTTTGTTGTACAGTACAAAGCTGCTTTGTTTCACTTCTCTGCAGACAAGCTGCAGAACTTAAAAGCTCCTTATGCAAACTGGCCCTGTGTTATCTGCAACACACTGAGCACTGTCTTAATGGTTATAATCAGTACCCAGTTTAAATGTATTCCAGCTGTTGCTTGGGGTTCTCTTTCCTATTATCATCTTGAAAAAAATATAGCTTTTGGTAGTGAGTCACTTTAAGATAAATTCATGGTCTTACTAAAAGGTAGAAATAGCCTGTTGTCCAAAACCAGAGTAGGGCTAATTTGTCTGTTGTTCCAATGGTAATATATTCTGTACTGTATGTAATGAACCAGTTTCAATAAATGTAAGAATACACTGTGCAATCTATATTTAAGCAATAAAATAAACCAAAATTTAAAAATTAATCTTTTCTAAGGTGTCAGTTAATTTTTATTGCTCACAATTTATATGTCAATTACTAATTTTTTAGCATTTAAAATAGCCCTCAGTTTGCACACCCATTTGTTTTTTGCAGATTTTACAGCATTGCATCATTATTAAACTACTACATTTATTTACTATTAAACCTGCACAGGCTTGAGAGGTGGGGCTGTGAGAATCTCATGGGGTTCAGCAAGGCCAAGTGCAAGGCCCTGCTCCTGGGGTCAGGGCAATCCCAAGCACAGACACAGGCTGGGAGGAAAATGGAATGAGAGCAGCCCTGGGGAGGACTTGGGGGTGTTGGTGGGTGAGAAGCTCAGCAAGTCCCAGCAGTGTGCTCTGGATGCAGCCCAGAAACTAAATGTGTCCTGGGCTGCACCCGGTGCCCCATGGGCAGCACCCGGTGCCCCATGGGCAGCAGGGCAGGAAAGGGGATTGTCCCCTCTGCTCTGCCCCTGGGAGACCCCACCTGAGGTCCTGCATCCTACTCTGCAGCCCCCAAAACAAGAAAGATGTTCACTTCTCCAGAGGAGGCCACAAAGTTGGTCAAGGAGCTGGAGCATCTCTGCTGTGAGGACAGAGTTGGGGCTGTTAATCCTGGAGGAACATGACTTCCCCTGGCTCTGGGGAGACATGATAGCACTTTGTAGTTCCTAAAGGGGATTCAGGAGAGCTGAAGAGGACTTTGGGCAAGGGCATGCAGATAAGACAAGAAAGAATGGCTCCAGATTGAAAGAGTGTGTTTAGATCTAATTTTAGATGTTAGAAAGTTCTTTCCTGTGAGGGAGGTGAGGTACTCTGCCCACAGAAGCTGTGGCTGCCTCATCCCTGGAAGTGTTCATGGCCAGGTTAGAAGGGGCTTTGAGCAACCTGGTCTAATGAAAGGAGTTGGTGCCCATGAGGCAGGCTAAGAATTCAATGATTAAAAAGTTAAAATATTGAAGTAGGAAATGTTTGTAGATTAGTTGTTAATAAATTAGTTGTCTGCTTTTGGGAAACATGTAGGTTTTGGCCAGCTGTGCCCCAAGCCTATGAAAAATATGGTGTAAAGAGACTATGAGAATGAGAAAGAAAAAAGCTATGCTAAATGTTTCTTTTTTATCTGCTTGTCATTTTTTAAATTATTTTAGCAATGATCTCTGATTATGAATAAATGTAGCTAATCACGACTAGATTATTTAAGACTTCACTTTATCATCACAATTCATGTGGTAGTAATTAGGGCACAACTTGAGTGTTAAACTCTTCCTGAAATAGAGTTACTGGGGAAAAAAGCGCAAAGGAATTAATGACAAATTGCCTGAACAAAAGCATATTTATTTTGTTATTTCTCTTTTACCTGATTGACTAAATGATCCATCCCTATCTCTGCAGTCAGAAAATTCAGCATAGTTGAGTGAATGTTTGCATAACCATGAAGGTAGTCATAATTAGCAGAAAGGAATGGGAGTTTATTTTAAGGTGAGGTGTTCAGAGCAGCAGCACCACTCTTGTCAAAGAGATGAACTGATGTTATTGCAGCTCTGCAGTGCAATTCATTCACCTGCTTACAGGCCAGTTTTCCATATTTCAGCTTATAATTTGTCTCACTTTCTTATTGCAATATTTATTTATAAATTCTGTGAAATTAAAATAGTTTTTCATCCCTATAATAAAAGCTGATAAAAGTTGCAGTGTAATGCAGATCTCATCCTCAGCATAGGACAAAAATGGGCATTTTGCAGTGTTAGCAATTTGCTTCAGTTCTGAGATGTCCTTTTTCTGTACAGCATAAAGGGGGAGTTAATTAAAATTTTGTCTGCAAATAGAATTTTTCACATCACTTATTTGACCTGTTAAAGAAAGTTTTTTCACTAGGGCTGAAGGTGTAGCCACTCAGATCCAGAGGGTTTCACGTGACTAAATAACTTTGGGGTTTATTTTGGGAGTTTGTGTGGTGGGATTTGTTTGTTTGTGCTTTGTTGGGGAGGGGGGGTGATAATGTTTGGTTGTTTGTTTGTTTGGGGGGTTTTTAAATGTAGTAATCCTTTGCACTTTTAATAGGAAAAAGGGGGTGTATCACCAGCCAGAAGTTTATCCAATATAAACTGCTCATCAAAGAACATTCCCAGGCATTTTCACCTGCTCTTCTCACACTGTTCAGTTCGCACAGGATCACATGCTGGGGTTCAGTGAACTGCTGCAGGATCTGGAAGAACACAGGCAGCATCTCTGCACCCAGCATGAGGGTACAGGGATAATGTCATTGGATTTTAGGGATACATGCTACAGTCATTGGTCTGTGGGAGTACTTTGGTGACACAGTTCAGTCCTGTAGAACAAGATGATGGAGAAGAAATCCATGCCTTTCAGAGCAGCTGAATGAATCACTGGGAAGTTTGCAGCATCATTTTTGGTTCTATTAAGTGTTGGTGAGTCATAGAATCATAGAATGGGTTGGGTTGGAAGGGATCTTCAGAGGTTTGTCATGGCCTGACCTCTCTCCCTTCAAGTCTGTTTTAAAGCCTGTCAGTCAGCCCTGATATCTTATGAGCAAAGACCCTCTTGCCCATGTGAGAAATGTGAATCCCATCTGACACAAACAGCTCTGGTGTTGTGCTGATGATCCTATTACCACAAAACCCCAAATTCTGGCTGTGACCCCAGCCATGGGGCCAGGTACTGATAGACTGAGTCTGTCTGTTCCTGCAAGGATAGGGGGAAAAATGACCTATGCTCCACATTTCCTATCAGCCATTCCAAGGTGGTGAAGTCTCTTTTGATCATCCTTGGACTGCACATTGTGACTTCATCACCCCAACATGGAAGAGTAACAGTCCAAGGGCTGTACCAGGCTGGAAAGTTTCCTGCTCATGTCCTTAACTTGGGCCCCAGAGAAGGAAGAGGCTTCCCTAAGAGGAAGCTCAGTCCAGCATTTTGGACCTGTTGCCCTCAGAAAGGAGTCACACACAGCTATAGACAGGAATGAACAAAGGAACTTTCATGCAATTACTTTAGCTTTGCTTCTGGGTGTTTCCTGCTAAGCTCAGTAAAGGAAAAATGTCCACAGAGGGAGTTGGAGTAGTTGCAGGTTGGTTTAATTAAAAACTTGGAAAACTTGGACACTATCAGCAAGATCCAGTCTGAACCAAGTACACAGTTAACAAAAGTCAGTCTGATCATAACAGTTTTTACATTAAAAAATCAAGTGAAGTTATATAGAACACTGACAAATAATTATTTAAGGTAATATCTGACCTAGACAGATGCTCCATAGTGCTGACCTCCCCACAGTAAGGAGTTGATACAGCCTAACACCTAATCCTAGTCTATGATTATGTCATTTGTGTGCTGGAGAGTGTGAGGCAGCGTGCAGAGGATGAGGAGGGCAGGTGTTCAGTGCCTGGCTGCTGTCCTGGCCCTTGCCAAGCCCCTGGAGGTGGGTGGTGTTCTGCCCTCAGGGTTATCTGCCCTCGTGCCCCCCAGTTCTGACATTCCCCATGTGCCGCCACGTCCCTCTCCTGGCTCTCCGCAATCCGCCCCGCCGGGCTCCTTCCTCCTCACTGCTCTCCTCGGAGCTGGAAGCTCCTGTGCCTGTTTGGGAGCCTGTCTGGGTGCCTGCTGGAGCCCTTTCAGCAGAGTCCCCTGGGCAGGAGAGCTTCTCCTCCCGGCAGCCCTGCCCGTGGGGCAGCTTCAGGCTGGCGTTGAAGGCAGCAGAGGCCATGCACTCGGCTGCGGCCGCGTCACAGGCACAGAGGAGCTTCTCGCACGTGCTCTGGCCAATGCCTGAAAGAGAAATTTCACAATTCACCTTTGAAAGCTGTTGAACTTACTTCTTGTATAATTTGCCACGGATAGATGAGGTTTTGAGAATAAAATTTTCAAATCTGCCATGAATTTTAGTCTCCAAAATCACCATTAATTACCTAAACAAAAGCCTGGCACCAAGGTGCTGGGCAGTGGAAGGTTCTGCAGGCTTTAGTTGAATTTGTGAATGTAAAGACACAAGTAGCTGACTTCGTACCATAACTATAAAATGTCTGAATGTAAGTTTCTCAGCCTGACCTGGTCTGTAGCAGGCTTAGATCCTGCAATGCCCCCATGGCGTTCAGCAGTCTAAGATACAAAATGCCTAGTCATGATGACTGGACCTTAGAAGCCCCTTTTTCCCCCTCAGACCCTTGCTTATCTCTCTGTAAAACTACAGGTCACTTTCTAAAACCCCTGTATCCTATAAAACCCTTACTTTTCCCCAGCTCAGCAGAAGAGCTGTCCCTGAGAACATTCACAGAATATTCAATAAAGACTCCTGTGGAACCTCATACAGCCTTCTCCTTTCTCTGCATCTGCCTAGGCACCTAGCAAGCAGAGAGCTGAAATCACAAATGACCTGATAATCACTAGAGCTGATATCACTTAACCTGGCTAAGGCAGCCAGTGGCTGGGGACTGCTTGGGAACTGGGACAGTCTGTTCCAAACAGGACTGCGCTATCCGGATCCACTGCAGCCTGCTGGGGACACCCCGAAACCCGGCAGAGGCCACATTACTGCTCACATACACAGCAGTGTAATAACCTTTGTCTCAACTAGGAAAAAAGTTTAAATTTATAGTAAACATTGCTAATTTTTTGTAAGCTAAATATTTCTGTCTCCATACTCAGCTCTAGCAGCTCTGTCATAGTGTCATCAGTCTATCATGTTGATACAGTCATCAGGACATGAGAGTTTCCTCTCACACAAGCTTACATTTTGGTGTGTGATCAAAACATACAACTTCAGATCTCAAATTTATTTCTGCATGACATCCAAGTTTCTTAACTTGCTCCATACAGCAGTGATGAGAGAAGCAGCATCTAAATAAAGAGTAGAAATCAATGGAAAATACTTACTCTTCCTGAATCCCAGAACTCTCACAATTCTTTGTGTTTATTTTCAGTGCCCATTAAAACAAAAAAATTTTAGTTTTCATACCCTGGAATGTTTTTTCCTATGAAGAACAAAAAACAACCCAAGCTGTTCCCACCTTCTTCCTGTAATTGTTCCTATTTTCACTTTCCTCTTCCTAAGTCTTTTCATGTCATGTGTTTAAAGAGGGGTGTATTTTAAATTCAAGACACATAATTACAATTGTAATTTACCTAGTCTGCCATGAAAAGTGTCTTCCAGTGTTCAAATCTTGGCTAGAAATCTGAAAATAGCATCATGATACCCAGATCATGCCATCATTTAATCAAATTTTTCATTCCTGGGCTGTCTTGTTTGTGTATGAGTGCAGGAAAAAGGAGTGTGCTCTGCTTGGACCCGATGTGCCCCAACTGTTATTAACTTCCTCAGAGAAGGAGGTTTTTAGCTGTAAATACAGCACTCACAGAGGTGTTTTTATTTGTGGAATTGTCTGCATTGCCCCTCATGGTCAGCCCTGCTGGCTCTTAGCTTCAGCTCTGACAGAACTTGGCTCCAGCTTTGACAGAACTCTACTTCAGCTTTGTTCCCTTCTGGAGGACAGTGTGCCCTGGGTGGATGTTAATTCTTCTCTTCATAAGTCACTTTTCAAGCCACTTCTGAGCCAAGTGACCCTTATCCTCATCCCTTTGATATCCTCCTCCTCCTGCTCTGCTCACCTCTCATCATTCTCCTTTCTTATGTGGAGTTAGTAAGTCCTCTCCAAAACATTGCCACAACAATAGAATGTGGTTTAGTCACATGAGAGTATTTTGTGTTTTATGTACTTAAGTGGATTTTTTTTCCCCAGGATGTGCCCTGACTACTGCTCCATAGCTGTACAATGCCCAGAAAATGTTGTACTGATCTTCCTTGGTCCATGGGCACCACAGTACCACCCACAGGTAATGGCACACACAGAGGAGCCCTCACCTGTCCAGTGCATCAGCGGGATCTCCTCTTCCCTCTTGGCCACAATAGCAGCCATAGGACTCAAATTCCTCTGGGCATCTCCCAGTTAAGCAGAACAGCATTTCTCCAAGCTGGGGCAGCTCCCTCTGCACTCTTCCACGTCCTCTCTCTTGCAGAAAGGTCAATCGCTCGCACACTGCAAAGCAAATGTGTTATTTGACACATCACATTCTCACTGCTTGAGGGCTCTCTTGTGAAGGTAGAAGTGTTTCCAGAGCTATCAGAAACTTTGAAGGACAACATTTGACCACCTCTAAATTACTGCTTCAGTCTATGAATTATGGCTCTTAGAGTACTGCTAACTGAGCAAGACAGCAAAAGGGCAAGGCAGTTTAAAGGGGAGAGAGATTCCTATGAAGATAGAACATACAAGTCAAATTGGACTGCAATGAGAATACTTAGCAGTTCTTTGCAATCTTTCATAGGTTAATTTTTCTTTTGGAATATTCAAACTCAGCTGAGTATTCAGTGGTTTATGTCTTGCTGATTTGGAAAATACAGTCCTAACCTCTTGTGCTTCCACAGTGATAGCAGGGCAATGACCATGTTTTGCTGAAGGAAACAATATTTTATTAAAATATAATTTGAAATATAATCCAATTTGGCCCCTGGGCCAAATGCAGGAGTGATCTGTTGTAATAGCTATTGTTCTGCTGAGGGTTTGGCATCACCAAATCCTAATCCTAATGTGTCTGTGGCTCCCTCTACTCAGGAACAATTGATATTATGGGAATTATTCATAAGGTTTGAAAAAACACAACATTCCATATCAGGAAGAAGACATCAAAGGGACCTGTTCTGGGACTTTGCTGGGGAAAGGATGTAAGAGGCTGATGCAGGAGAAGGAGGGAGGGAGAGCTTCTGTTCCCTCTGCATCCTCCCTTCTCCCACAAGTAATCCCTTCTCCCCCTCTGCAGCTCTAGTTTGATTCCCTGCCCCTCTCAGGGTCAATCCTGGATTACTGTTTCCAACAGGAAATTCTGCCCATGTGCCTTCCTGGGTCTTGATTCATTCATGTTAAATCCCTGAATAAACCACAGGCTCAGGGAATTGATCTGTGCTCTCTAAAAGCTGGTATTTTAAAATTGTATTTTCCATTTTAGTGAAAGGTGGGGTTGATTCTTCTGCTCTTTTCCAGTTGCAGGGCTGCTTCTCTCCATTGGGAACCCTAAAAAGATGGATGAGACAGTCCTTGAGTGTGAATTTTTAGCCAGGACCGGTCTAAAATATCTTAGGATCGCTGGGATCCCTGAGCGGGAATTGGAACAGAATCAGAAATGGTGAGAAAAAGTCTGACTGGCAAGACTGTGGCAAAAGGTCAGAATGAAGAACAGGAAAATTCCTATTGCTGCTGCTGCTTATAAAACAAAGCAACTTCGAGATGTGATTAAATTACTTCCAATAAAGAAAAGCAGAGAGAAAAATTCCCTGAGCTCATTTTAGATCTGCACTATATGAAAAAAAATTTCCTTACAAGCTAATAATTAGTAGTTTTTATAAGTGTTGCTGACAGCATACTGGCAGAAGAGATTAAAGTGATGGAAGCTTTTGCAGATGTCTCCACCTCCTCTTCTTCTAAGTACCAATACATATGTGTTTAACTGGTTTAAAATAGCTATAATATTTATGTGTAATACATACCTGTTTTTAATATAGAGGTTGCTGAATATTTCATCAGAGGTAATGGGGAAAAAGCCCTTTATTTACCTTTTCCTGCAGGTGCCCTCTCAGATAGTCCCAGCTGCAGAGTTCTGCCAGAGGAAGCTGTGCTCAGGCCACCCTTTGCAGGGCTTGTCTCTGGAGAAGGCAAATGCATAGGTTACACTTGTGAAGGTAGAATAACTCTTCTTCAGGAGTGTGTCCAAAAGTCCATATTCCAAACTATTATCAACTGCAGTCTCCTAAAATGTGTTCATTCTTAGTGGGAGGCTGTTTATTAGTGGTTAGTTAAGCTTTCCTGGTCAGGTGGCAGAGGGCTTCTCTTTCCAGGGCAGTCAGTGCTATTCTTCCTGTGTTGTACACAACCTCCAGATTTAAATAATAAAATACTTTCATTCTACATATCCATGAAAAATGCTGGCTCCTCACATAGCTGTAAACAGGAATAGGGGAGTGCTCTAAATTAGAGAAAGTGTAATTAATTTTTCACTTGCCTTTTGCTTTTGTCCTTGCAGGTGTGCCTGCAGGACTCCTGTTGGTGGAGACAATTTTGACTTGCATTGAGTTACTGTCTCCTGGGAATGAGGCTGGGGAGGTGGTTATCTCTTCCACTGAGACCAAAGCTTCCATAAATCCATCTGCTTCTGAATAAGCAGAAAAAAGAAAGCAGAAGAAGAAATAGAAAATAAACAGCAAGATTTTAATTTTAGATAGCTGGTGAGAGTAATATCCTCAGGCAGAACCAGTGAGAATTGATGGTCACAGAGAAGGAGTGTCTGAGAGGAAAATTGGAAAAGCAGATTATCCACACTGGTCATTTATGCACATCTCTTGCCTTTCAGAAGAAAGGACTGTGCTTAACTATATCCAATTTAACTGCTGATTGTTTGGGGTTTTTTTTTAGAGAGACAAAGAGCTTTTCCAGGTGCTGAGAATCATATTTGCTGCTTAGTCAGCTGTACTGAGAGATAAAGTACAAGTGAGATGTCATTTGCTGAGTAAATTGCTTTAAAAGTGTCTGTTTACCTGAAGTTTCTACAACTGAGAGTAACATCAGTGAAAGAAGAAATTATTTGATTGATGCAGAACTGGGTGATGGAAGGGTTTTCTGGGTTGTAACCACAAGGAAATATTGAGGGGAAAATAAATTGAAAGTTAATGCTTTTCAGGAGATTTTTTATCCTAAAAATTAATTTGGTATTTGTTTTTAGATTATCTGACATTTTACTGTTGATCAGGAATGTTTTGTTGAATTTAGAGGTACTTAAAATATTATTATTACTTTTTAAACCTTTTTTAATATAAACTAATTTTTTAAATTAAAACATTTATCCAATGGTTTAATTTCCTTTTCTAAATGTCAATGTGAACCATGTGGCATTTCACAAAAGAAATACTTTTAAAATACTAATGGGCATGTATTTTCATATTTTAAAGCTTTCTTTTTGAATTCTTTGCGTGAATTTATTGATTGGACTAAACTCAAATTCATTAAGCTTGTCGCTCTGATGTTCTGGTTTTAATATGTGTTGAAAATAACCTGTCACAGGATGAGAGAAGAGATTAAAAGAAATTAAAGCACTGCTAAGAACACAGCAAAGCCCATGAAAGGTGGCAGAAAGGGATCAATAGTCACACACTGGTTTTAATAGCCCAGCATGGTGCACATTTTAATGCTGCTTTGTTTGGCAGTGAAATGTTGAAATGAAAGTGATTCCTGCTGGATGTAAAAAATAAAACCAGAGTTTGGGAAATTCTACACTTAGCTAAGAATAGATATCACAAATAATCTCCTGGGAGCCATGCAGACCTGCAACACAATACACAGATCTTCTGGTGCATTCAGTTAATGTAGGGGAGCATTTGGGGATTTTGACCAGTGCTTAGTACAGCAGTACTGAATCCATTGGGGTGGGAGACAGGGACATTGTTCAGACAGTGTAATCAGAGTCAAAAATGACTGCTCTCTACTCTCCATATGCAGTTTTCTCTGACATTTTGCTGGTGGATTTCAGCCTGCCTGGATAATCTTTCTACATAAAAGGGGCCAGAGGAAACTTCCAGATCTACCAAGGTGCTCCATTTTCAGCTGTGCCTACTGGTGAGGCTGTGCTCAAAGCACAGACACCTGCAAAAGCTGGAACAGGTTTTACACTGGGAGAGAGTTCCATGAAATTATCTATAATAAAGGAGGAGGCAAAATCAAAATAAACCCTCCTGGCAGCAGATGCTGCGAATGTAATTTACAGAAACAACCATTATATCATTAAACCTTATGTGAAGAGGCTTTCAGAAACACTTGGATTAGGAGTGCAAATGAGTGGCTGGAGGCAAGGAACAGCTAATGCTTCTCAGGTTTTATTGGTTGTGTATCTTCTATCTGACCCTGATCTAAATTTCTCTGGCAGCCCTGTTGCCAACATGTACAGAGTTTTAACTGTGATGCTTTTAGATGAAGAATTGCTGTGTCAGTCAAAGAAAGAGGAAAACTGAGGGTCACTGACCTTTAATTGAGAGGATGGGGGGAGCAGGAGCTGTGCCTCTGTGGTCCCTTGAGGTAACTGTACAAAAAACAGAGGCATCATGGTACTGACCTGCCAGCTGAATTTCTGACATGCATTTCTGAAATTACTTTGACTTAAAGCATTATAAAGCTTAACCAAACAGCCTGGATTTATAAAGACGGTAATTAGGAGAAGCAAAGAGTTTTGCTGAAGGATGTGCAAGTCAGCAGAAGAAATATTATCCAGAAATCCTGTGCTGAAGATTTTTGACTGTGACACCACAGAGCTTCACAAATGAAAATCCATCTTCACCTGTAGTCAAGAGTGCCAAATTTGTCAACAAAATTTAATGACTCTTACCTCTGGCTTTGGAAGTTGCCAAGACTCTGTCACGGGGCTCAAAAGAAACCACTGTTGAAAACAGAAAATATGAACTCAGGAAACACTTTGCCAGCATAGTTATGGACAGTCAGGCTGCTGAGAAGAGCTTTTTCTGGAAACAGGAAGATACAGACATAGCATGGAGAGACATTTGACTATTTTTCTCAGCGGTGTATTGATGGTTACATACAAAGGGATACTCATAAATTAATCTCATTGCATGCAAATAATTACATAGCACTTACACAGGATTCTGTGATTCTAGGAAAGAAGTGTAAATAAGGCTGATTTGGGAAATTCAATATTAAGTCTCTTTGACAAATAGACTAAACAGGGTTAGGTCTGGCATCCCAGTGTTGTGCACAGAAGGATGCTGGGCTCCTTGTGAGCACCTTATGTTTGCCTGCACTGAGAGTCAGGTATGGATGGGCTGCCATAAGTCCAAATAATTCCCTGACCTCTAACTTGTTTTCTTGCCCTGACAAAATGATTTTCTTTTGTCAGCTGCCTTTTGGTAAATTATAAAAATAGCTATCAAATGATCTAAAAAATCATCTCCACTTTTTTTTTTTCTGTGTTGTTAGGATGTCGTGATGTGAAGAATAACTTGTTAAATCCTTTGAATGAGTTTCTCAATGATACTTAGCTTTGGTTTAATGAAGCTTCCACAGTTGACAATGTTGAAGATTCTTTGGGCTTAAAGAGGAAGACAACTGGTTAAATAGTAAGTGGTTCTCCAATTGCTTCCTTCAAAGACAGAATAGAACTACATTGAATCGACATTTTTTTCAGCTTTTTAAAATTTCTAATACAGGTTTTTGTTCTTGGAACCTTATGATGGACTGTGCCTCATTAGGGAGCAGGAGTAGTTGTTTTTTCAGGAAATAAAACATTGCTTCAGAAGTGCAAATACAGGTGCTCTCATTCCTTCAGGAGTTCTGTTTTCTATTACAAAGTGGCCCAGAAGCAGATAGAAAAACATGAACCAACACTGGAGCTGCTGCTAGGTGAGAATGAAAAATGTTGTAAAAAACTACCTTGATAATCCAGGAGAACTATGAAGGAACAGCCAGAACTTATACTCAGCATAAAGCCTTTTCAGGTACCTACACTTGTGCATGTGTTGCTATTTAAAAATATAAAAACCAAATAAACCTACAAACCTTTACATGTCAGAAACATTGTTTTTTAAAAAGAAAAAAAAAGTCCATGTGGTTTTCATTATTCCAGATTCACACTTAGGGCAATGGCACACACAGAGGAGCACACTAAAGCTTTAAATCAGATTCTCAAATCCAGCTTTCCACCTCTCCCTGTGCAAGCTGGTTTGGTGGAAAGGTCCCTGCCCACAGCAGGAGATTTGGAATGAGATGATCTTTAAGGGCCCTTCTAACACAAACCCCTCTGTGATTTTCTGGGTTAAGCAGTGGCCTGGTTGCACATGTCAGTGCATGTTGCTTCTATGCTTGGCAGATTTGGGCTCTATGAACAGAGAATCATGGAATCACCAAGGTAGGAAGAGACCTTCAGATCACCCAATCCAGCTGTCAGCCCTGCCCCTGTAACCCCTAAACCACCAAACCACATTGCACAGTGCCAGATCCAAACTCCTCCTAAACACCTCCAGGGGTGGTGACTCCAGCACCTCCCTAGGCAGCCATTCTGAGCACCTGAACAGTGGAAAAATTCTTATTAATGACTCATCTGAATCTGCCCTATCTCATCTTAAAAACATTTCCTCTGATTGTTTCCCTGCAGGCACAGCAGAAGAGACCAACCCCTACCTCACCACACCCTCCTGTCAGGTGGTTTTGGAGAGCAGTGAGGTTCCCCTGAGCCTGCTCTTCTCGATACCAAACATACCCATCTGCCTCTGCCACTCCTCATAAGAAATGTTCTCTTGTCCTCCCATGAGCCTTGTTGCCCTTCTGTGGACACAACCCAGCCCCACAATGTCCTTTTTTAAGTGAGGGGCCCAGAGCTGAGCACAGCACTCGGGGTGCGGCCTCCTGGTGCTGAGGGGTGATCACTGCCCTGGTCCTGCTGCTCACTCTGCTGCTGGCACAGGCCAAGGTGCCATTGACCTTCTGGGGGCACAGGCCAAGGTGCCATTGGCCTTCTGGGGGCACAGGCCAAGGTGCCTTTGGCCTTCTGGGCCACCTGGGCACTCACTGGCTCCTACTGAGGTAGCTGTGCACCCACCAGCATCCCCAGGCCATTCTCCAAACTGCTCTGGTGCCACTTCTCCCTTAACAGCAGTGTGGCTTTGCTTGTGATGGAGCCACAAAACAAAAGTGCTAAACTGGGTAAGAGTCCAAGACTGGTCTTCCTCTCTCCTTCATATCTTGGCCGTCCCAGAGCTACCAAGGGCATTGGTGCTTCTGTCCCTGACCTCTTGTGTGGCAGGACAGAAATGTTTGGTCACCCACAGCAGGCAGACCTGCTCCCAGCATGGAGTTTTGCACGCAGCCATGGGTATCCTTTCACTCTGACTCAGGGAAAGGCAGCACTGAGCCTTTCCTCTGTCTGGGGATCAAACTGAATGGCTTGATCCTCATGTAGGCAAGAAGAAAACAGATTCTCACTGCAGCAGTGAGGTTTTGCAAGTACCCACTCCTCATAAGACAACCATTGATTGTAGCAGAAAAAAAAATAAAAAAGAAGGCTTCCATGACAACCACTCGGCCTTGTTTAGACTCACCAAGGAGGCTCCAAAGTGAGGGGGTTTCAGCCTGGATCTCTTTGTTACAAGTAAATAAAACACCAAACTGGTGGCTCATTGGCACAAACCATGCTCAGAATTTCCTCGTGCTACTGCTTGATCTTAATTCAATATCTTTTCAAGATAAAAATATGCAATTGGCTGTGGGTCCAGTGGCTGGCTACCACAGAGGGCATCTCTGCCAAAGAGCTCACCTGCTCCAGCCTGTGTTCCGAGGGAAAAAATGTTGTTTTGATGAAAACAGGTTTTGTTGTAGAGCATTCATTCTCAGCCCTTGGGAAACTCACTGTAAACACTGGTTAAACACATTACATGCACAAATTGAAAAATTGCACCTTCTCATTCAATCCTGAACTCCATCACCAAAACATTACATCTAGTTTTACAGCACTCCTTTTAGAAGGGCAGAAAGAAAGCAAATGTATTGTATTTTCTCAGCTGTTGAGAGCTGCAAGCAGGGCTTTGTTCATTCTGAGTTGCAAACCTTCTTCCATAGATGCAGTCACAGCCAGTGTTTCATCATTCTCTTGATGAACTAATGCTGCAAAAAGAAAAAAAAATTTACTCCAGAAACTCATGGCTTAGGATGTTCCTTAGACTGTATCCTGGAATAACATGACCAGAGTCATAAAAAAGGAACTTATTTCTAAATATTATTCTAACTACAGCAACAGTATTAAAATATTACTTTAGTATTTATACCCTGCTGATACTAAATTCTATTGAGCTACATGTAGTATAATAATAAATAAATAATCCCAAAGAGTTTCAACCTCAACAAGAGGAATTGGCTGGCAGTCAGCATTCTTTAAATTCCCATTTCTTCAGCTTATTTTTCTGAGTATAAGCTGGTCTCAATTTAATACATTCCAGACAAGAATTGCAGAGGTGACCTACCCTCCATGTGTCGTGTTGTCAGCTCTCTCTTGCTGGTTGCTTCTGAAAGAGAAAAGTCTCTCATAAAGTGTGAGAAGGGGATTTTTTCACTGTTTAATCTGAACTGCACAAATCAGGAGCCCATTGAATGTATTCCTATTAAAGATTTAGTCAAATACACGCCCATTTCACTCAGTTTTCTCTCTGTAATAAAGAACCTACCACAATCCTTTGCCTATGGATTCATCAGATAGGGATTTTTTTTTTCCAAAGTCAGAACTGGACAAAACAGCTACACAGAAGGATTATAATATGTGTGAACATTAAGTGAAAATGTTTCATGCACCTAATATTAGCAGAGGCATCCAGTGAACTCAAATGGAATCTGTCTTTATCAGCAGTGATAAAATCAGCATGATTTTCCTGTTAGCAAAGAACAATTTCCCCTTTACCTTTAGTGTGTTGGATCTACCATACTATATATCAGGGAAATCTGATCCCAGTAGAAGATTACTGTCTTAAAAAAGACACAAGCTGGCTTTGATGCAAACCTTCCTGGGGCATTTTCTTCTCCCTTGATGCATTCAGGAGGGTGTGCACTCCAGGCTGTGATTCAGGTGTGTGTCTGTCTGTCCTTAGCACTGGAGGCAGTGACTGTGACCCAAAGTATTAGAAAAGCTAATGCTGATTTTCACCTCTCCCTCAGCTTGGGAACCCAGAGCTCCTGCCCCTGCCATGCTCTGGTTGCAATCCATATGAATGAAGTTTTTAATCCAGGCCTGCTCCCATGGGGCAGGCATTTGGTCTTGCAGAGTTGTGATTTCAGCTGCAGAGCAGAGATCAGTGTGTGACCATGGGGATAAACCTCCCTTCATCCTTTGCAGGGTTTTTGCCCTCCAGAATAGAAACCAAGTAACTGAACCGAGTAAGCCTATTTTGCTTTTCCAGTCAGATTTTGAATGGTTTAAGGGAAGATTTGGGTTAGCAATAATTTCAGCATTTCCTGCTAGTGACATCACCACAAGTATCATTCATTGATTCCAGGTGGCAGAAGCTTCCTGAAGGAAAAAAATTCTTCACATCTAACTGGAATTTCCCAGTTGGAGTTGTGTTCCTTGCACCCTGGGCGCCTCCAGGAAGATCTGCATCTTCTCTGCACACCCCACTCAGTACTGAGTGTTATGAGTAGAAAAACTGCCCATTTTTTTAAAAGGTTGCAGAGTTCACAGGTTGGGCCAGTTGCTGCCAGGGTGGAGTTCTAACTGTTTGTTATTGTAATCACCTGTCCTCTTTGTTAACTACCTATCCTTGATGGTTAAGAATTCCCCTTTTGTTGATTGACACCATGCTGCTTCCTGGAGGATGGCACCCAGACAGTGAAGAGGAAGGGACATTGAGTCGGCATGCAAATGACCTTGGAACCAGCATGCAATGGGAGAGGCCACTCACCAAACCTAGCCAAAAACCCCTAAAAACAATGACCCAACACAAAATTGATGAATCAAAGTGATGTCTAGTGGTGAGGAATGGAATCCAGTGTCTGCTAAGTCCCTCACCCTAACCTAAAGGATGTCAGCTGGACAGAGGGTGTCAAATGTTAAACCAGAAAATTAGAGAATCTCCTGATGCTCTGGTGAGGATATAACCCCCAGCTCTGCCCACAGACCAGTGGACAAAGCTGCACTTTTCCTCCTCTGAGTCATTCCTGGGAGCAGCGGCAGCGTGAGCGCGGACCCATCGGTTCTCCCCACCCAAGCTGATCACTTTTAATAAAGGCATTAAAAATGAGAAAGGTCTCTTGCCCGTGTTTATTTCACTGAGAACTGCAAAAAGATCCCCCCAAGCCTTCTCCTCTTTCCTCATGGCCTCCAGCCCCTTCCCCAGCCCAGAGGCCTCTCCTGTCTGCCACCACCTTCTCTCCTGGTACTCACCCAAGTAGCAGTAAATGGACAGGACACATGAAACTGAGACCAGGTTTATGGCAGGAAAGCACCCAGCTCCTGCTTCATTCTTGTTGGGTCACATTTGGTGCCAGCAGAAAATCTGGCAGGAGGAGGCACTCGGTCGGATCCCTGTTATTACCTGTAACTGGAGATGGGCAGAAGGAGACATCCAGCCCATTCAGGGAGGAGTTGATCTGGGCATCCACAAAGCATTCAATGGCATCTTTGTCACAGGTGCAGAGGAACTGTTCACAGGGATCCACAGACTCTGGAAATAAAACAAAAATCCAAACAAGACACCATTGAAAAATCCTCTCCACTTTCTGCTTTTTCCTCCTAAGGTTTGTGTCTGTATTTTGTTAGTCCAAACCTATTTATACTGTGCTTCTCCATGCAAAACATGGACAAGCTTCATAGTCCAACTCTTGCTTTAAACACCAGTTGATCTAGCCTGGCATGGCTGGCAATAAATTATTGCCTCTTTGGTTGTGTCTGCAGAGTATTGAGGACTACAGAGCAAGGCTCTATTCTTCCATGGAAAACTTAATCCAGCAGATGCTGCATTTAAAATTTCACAGACTGCATCAAAATATTCCTCCTAACTCCAAGAGTCCACAATTCAAGCCTTTCATGGATAGGTGATTTGCTCCTTATACAGAATCAGAGAACCTTAGAACAGTTTGGACTGAAAGGTGTGTTAAACCTCATGTCATTCCACCCCCTGCCATGGGCAGGGACATCTTCCACTAGCACAGGTTGCTCAAAGCCCCATCCAGCCTGCCCTTGAACACTTCCAGGGATGAGATATCCACAACTTCTCTGGGCAACTCGTGTCAGTGCCTTACTGCCCTCAAAGTTAAAAATTTCCTCCAAACACAAAGGATATGAAACATTTTCCCAAGAAATACTGTTTTCCCTCTTCAAAATTTCCTACCTTTCAGAATTTAAGAAAACATTGACCTTTCATAGCTGTCACACTTCTATTTTGTATTTGTGATGGGGACTATACAGAAAGAGCTTAAAAAGCATTATTAATGCTTAAATGCACTTGGGCAATTAGAGATTGGCCTAAATAAAAAAAATGGTTTTAATTTGAAACAAGAAATGGAAGATGGATCAGATTGTTGCATAAATAGGATGTAAGGGTATTAGTTTGGGAATTCTGCTCCTCTTTGCTGGTATCCTCAAACCATGTTCTAGCATTTAGTCTTTTCTGAGAGCCAAAACTAGATGAAAAATTATTTTACATGTTATTAGGCATTAAAGAACCCCACTCTTGTCAGGCTTGTACCAGCATTGCATGGAATATCTCCTGTTATAACACACAATCTCTGCCCTCACTGGTGACAGAGCTGTAGCTGAGGAGTGTGTGTGACCCTCAGAACAAAAAATTTGATCCCTCAAAGTGCAGAAAAATCAGGCCTTGATGCCTCAAAAGAAGATTGTTTGTCAGGTCTCTCCTCAGCATCTGCTGCATTTCTGATGTGTGCAGACATCTCCAGCAATGCTTAGTGGTCTTGCAAAGTAAGGGAAAGCCCAGGAAGAGGCTGCCTGTTGGAGGAGCTCTGGGAAGTGAAGTGATTAATTTGTCTATGACTCCTGGTGGGTAGACCAGAATAAACTTCTGGTGAAGCTCCAGTGTCAAGCTCTTTTGACAGGTCAATCTCACCACAGGTCAGGTTTTTAGTAGAGCAGCTGGCATCTGCAGAGATCTTTGATGGGTCCCACGTGCACTCCATCTCCAGCGCTTCCTCGTAGCATCTGCGGTGCTGAAAGCAGCATCTTAAAGAGGAAATAACAGAGAGGTCAAAACATTCAGTTTGATCCCAGACAAAAGAAAGGCTGAGTGCTGCCTTTCCCTGAGTCAGAGAGGCAGGATAACCATGGCTGCATGCAAAACTGAACGGTGGGAGCAGGTCTGCCTGCTGTGGGTGACCAAACATTTCTGTCTGGTGTGGTTCCCAGGTGCTTGCAAGGACTTTGCAGACACTTCATATAAGAAATCCACTGCCAGTGCACAAATACTTCCCCTCAGCACTGTCAGCTCACTGAAAAGCAAAGCCCCACAAGTCAGCCCTAGAGATCTTGGATCCAGTCCTGTCCCAACCTTCCTCACTGCAGATTTGGAGAACTAAACTGAACTGGGCACTCATGGAGGGTTAATGCTCTGCAATGTGAATTCCTGTGTCTCATTGGACTATGTAAATACACACAGCTTTATCCTCCATTTCTTGTACTTCTATGCAACATCACAATTGAAATGCACCATTTAGCCGTGGAAAAGGGCCACAAAATATTTTTCTAACTCTGGAGTAAAACAGTTTTCTCCTTCCACTATACATCACAGGCAGTCAGAAACCTTGTGTTTTCCTGCATCCTTGCTGTCCTGCCAAACTCAAATTGCCTACAGGACCACTTCAGCTTTGAGTAGCAATAAAAAGTCAACTAAACCAACAAGTTCTTCTTCAGTCCTCTCCTCTCTCCAGCTCTTTGTACAGATAAATAATCTACACAACATCTCTGTGCATTGACATCAGCTCTAAATGAAACTCCACATAAAACAGTCACCATTTATCCCAGGTAAAATTGTTACATAGATTAAACAGTCTTGCTGTTAGATTCAGATTGAAATACCCTCATTTCAGAGAAATGGACTCAAAACACACCTCCGCTATTGAGTTGCATTTGTCCTGGACAATGTTGAAAAGGCAAGGACAACATGAACATCCAAACCCAGCATCTGCTGCCAGGTAGGCTGGCACCTGCTCCTTGCCAGGCTCCCTTCTAGGGAGCCCTTCTGCACATGCTACACATGCACTTCCACTTTTTCACCTCCTCTATTTAGAAAGAATTTCATATTTAATCACTGACTGTATTAATAAATAATTATCACAATACTTTATTTGTCTTCACAACCAGAGAAGGAGTCCAAGGAATATATCCAAAAAATGTGAAGGCAAATAGCATTCAGCAGAAATGCCTGATGGCTCCTCTGCACCACAAATTCTACTGTGCCTTGTTCCAGGGATGAGGCTGAAATCTGTGAGCTCCACCAGGAACAGGGTTTTGAACACCTGACTGGTGATGTCTCAACAGTCCTCTGACTCTACCTGAGGTATAGTGAGGTGTCAGCTTCTAAAAGCTCCTCTAACTGCATAAGAAATCTAGCACAAACTCTCTGCACTTCTTGTTTGTTCAGAGATTCATGATTACATCAATATTTACTGCAACAGTCAATCTAAAAATTCAGTTAGTTTCCGTTTGCAAGCAGGGAAGAGATTGTTTCCCTGTCATTGCAAGGCATGGACTGTCTTCTGGGCGTTCTTCTCTTTGACAAAGTCTGTGGAGGCTCCTAATTTAGATATGACCATGGGCTACTCTGGGAAATGGGAAAAGGTTGCTCTCACAGGCACTAATACTTCCCCATGCCTTAAAAACCTGCTGTGAGGCACTGAGTCCTTTTCTATTGCACAGAAATGGCACAGGCAAGCCCCAAGATTTGCAAAACTATTTTCTAAGAAATAAAATCTGTGAAAAAAAAATCTGTGGGAACTCTCTGTGGGAGAAACAGGCAAGCCACTGGTTTGGAGGCCCCCTTGAAGCAAGAGCACATCTCTTGTCAGTGGCAAAACAATAATTCAGTCTCTGTTTGCTGCACATGGCAGTAGGAATCCTGTGCTGATAGGGAAACCTCACCCCAGGGCTGCACAACAATTTGTAAACACAAACTGGCTGTGTGGGTGATTCTCAGGACAAACCTGCTGATGGATGTTTCTGCAGTCTCTGGGTTTGTGCTGCTCTGCACTAAAATGGAGCTGAGTGAAGCAAGAGCCCAGGTGCTCATCTCTGGGGTATCAATCCATTGAACTGACTCAGGCTCCCATTTCAGGATGTCATCACAATTGTTCAGAAAACCTTTCACAGAGAGGTTCCATGGCTTATTTCCAGTAGCAGGGTTAGATCTCCATTTTCCCAGCCATCCCATGCTGCAGAGTGGATGGATTAATTTCCACCTATCTATAGGCTTAGCCCTTTCTGAGCCATTGCTGTCTTCACGCAGGGAATGAATACATTACACTGTTGGAAAACCCATTTTTTTCACAGACATGGATGTATCTTGATTCTCTTTGAATTTCCTTTCCCATCTCCTGCTGATATAATTAAACAACTATTTGATTGTCCTGGCCTGAGATTACATTTTCTCTCACTAGAGCCAGATGGTGTGGGTCTTACTTACCCCCAAATAAATCTATCTTTTTATTAGTTTCTAAATAATTTATACAGGTGTTATGCTTTGGGTAATCAGAGCAGGAGGGCATTTCTTGCCAGTCAGGGCAGAAAAGGACCTCTCATGGGTGTGACTTACTCATCAGCTTCATCCACGGGGAGCCCTTCCATCTCAAACCGGCAAGAGCATCCGTAGTCCTCAAAATCCCTGGGGCAAAACCCAGTGACACACTTCATTCTGTTCACAAAGTTGAGAAGGGCAGGGAAGTTGGTGAAGATGGACTGTAACCAGGTGAAGTGAGAGCCCAGGCAGTCTGGAAGGAAAACAACCATAAAGCACCTGGTCAGTGGAGGTGAGGCAGGTGTGGGTGATGTTTGCATGAGCACAGAGCCCAGACCAGGCAGGAACATTGGGCAGTGCTTGGCACTCAGCAGTGCTTGGTGTTACAGTGGCCTTTGGGGAGATCTGCATCCACAAAAATCACTGTTTCATCTTAATAAATATATAAAAACAAACCTCACAGAATTTCTATTCATAGCTAAAGTACAATTGGAACAGGTACGTACCAAAAAATAATGCAACGCTTTCCACATTTTGAAAGACTCCATTGAAGAGTGTGGCATTGTCTAAATGAAAAAAAAGCAAACAAACAATGCTTACTTTAATTTTTTTTTCTTCCCCTACCAGCCTTCCCCTAGTCTCACTTCAGTTGTTAAACCATTTTGAGATGAGTCCCTGGCTATTTGCTCACACTTCCCTGTGATGCCTCTGGAGTACAAGGATTCCCACTGCCATGCAATATTGCAGAAAGTAAAGATTAAACCTTTCTTACTCAAGATTCTTTCAGGTGTGTTAAGCAGCTCTGGCAGGAATGGTGGTGGCTCCAGTTCTTGGCCACCTACCTCAGCAAATAAATTTGAGAAGAAAAAGGTTTAAATGTAAAAAAACCGAAAAGCAAACAACAACAACAACAAAACAAAAAACCAAACAACAAAAAAAAAAAAACCAAAAGATCACAATTAACCAGCAACATATATTTCATTATGACACACTGCATGCATTTTGGATATCTTCATACACTGGTAAACTGATTTATCAAAGATGTGAAGTACTTGCTCATCTCCACCCCACTCTGGGAAGCCCAGAATTGTACTGGTGTGGACTGGGGTGTACTGGTGTGTACTTCAATTCAAAACCCAGTTTCTGTTGAGCAGGAATTGCTGCTGGGGATGAGCTAACCCTTGTCTTCCTGTTCTCCTCTGAATAGTTGCCCTTTCAGGGACAAATTAGTAGAATTATATAAAATTGTTTTAGCGTCCACCTATGTCCCAAGCACTCTGTAACCCTGTGCTATAATGTGAAGCAGGGTTATTTAAAGTGATCTGGTTTTTCTAAGTCAATCTTGGCCTCTTGCCTTATTGCCTCATTGTCTCTCTTCCTGTAACTTCATATTTCAACTTAATTATCTTTTCTTCCTTTTGAAGATGACATGGTATATTTGATGTATTTTCAACACTTCCATTCTTTCAGTTGGCCAAATTCTGAATTAGAGTAAAATCTAACATTTGTTCTCTACCTTCCCATTTTTAACCTGTTTTTTTTTTTCCTCTGCATGATTTCAGAAGACTGTGTATTACTTTGGATTTATTTAATCTTGTCTTTTTAAAAAATGTAGTAAGTAAAGTGTATTTGCTGTCTCAAGAATCTATATATTTAAAACTGAAAAAGCCCATGGTGTTAAATTCATGGCATAACTTATGTCTCAGAATAACTGGCATTAGGAAAGCTGTCCTTTTTGTCTGAAAAGATTCTGGGAAAGAGCTGACAGTTGTCTTGCTCATCTGTTACATTTTCCTGCAATAAATATAGGTGTAAAAGAGTAAAGCAGAGTAATGGAGTTTTTAGACAGGAGGCTTAACTCTATGCTTAGTAAAGCATTAAGAAAAATAGGATTTTCCTTTTTTTTTAAATATCATATATAAGTGCTTTCTCAGGATGTCCACAACTTTGTGATGTGAACAAGATTTTCATGGTAATAGTCATATCCTCCCAGCAATTAATTTCTCAAGTTCAGTTGCAGAATATGGGTATAGGATTGAGTGAGCCAGGAAGAGGTTCTTCCTCTCTTGTGTTATTCTTTTTCCTGAAATTCTTGGTCACAATGAGAAGCTTTTAGATAAAGAGTAATCCATCAAAAGTGTCCTTCTCTGCAGCAGGACTAAGGGGAGAAAATTGCTTTTCACAAACCAGAAAAAGTCTCCTAAATAAAGGCTGATCTTTTCACAGAACTGTAACAAGTCTGTTAAAAGCCTCATTGTCATGAGGAATTCAGCTTCAGGCAAAATAATGGCTTGCCTTGAAGAAAACCAGCATTGAATGCTATATTTGTACACATGCTTGCTAGAGAAAAACTAACCCTTATTTTCTGGCTTAAAGCCTGTATTTCCTCTGCAATGACAAACATCACCTGGGCCAGGTTCTGTCACGTGCAGCTGGAGCCAGGTTTGACACACTGCACAACACCACAGCTCAAACTAAGTGTTGAAGAAGAGCCATTAATCATCTGGTTCTTTCAGCAAAATGTTTGGAAAACAGGAAAATTCCATAGAGTTGAAATGTGTCAGAGGAGAAAATTGACAAAACCATATTCCAGGGCTACTGGAACTGTGATTGCTCCACTATCCTTCCCTTGCTATTGGTTCTTCTGGGCAAACAGAACTGTGGACACCCAATTAACACATAAATGTTTGAAGTTCCCCTGGAGAGGAATGTCTTCTTAGCACTGTGGTAAATCATTGGCTCTTCTAATCCTATAATTACAGAGAAAAGCTTTTTTATTTGTCACCAAGTCAAGATCAATGAACCAATGTTTGCTTACAAGATTGCTTACTTTTGTTTAATTGGGGGTGGGAGGAACAAGGAGAAAATACTTTCTGGAGTAATTATTCTCTTTTCTTCTTTTGGTACATGTATTTGGAAACACTGTCCTATGTAATTCCCAGTAGAGGCAGTGAAAGATTTCACTACAAAAATCAATCCTTCAAATCTCAGAAGACCCTGGGGATGCCAACTTGTCTCACCTCTCTCCAAAACCTGTTAAAAAATTCAGTACATTTTAAGGAGATGCCTGTATGATACATCAGCTCTTGGGCTTTCCCATTGTACACCTTATCCATGAAATTTCTTTTAATATTCTGTTACACAAAAAAATTGTTTCTGGACTGCATCTGTGATTTTCCTACCTGACAACAGTTTTCTGAAATGTTGTACAAAAAAATTCCATCAAAAAATCATCACTGCACCTCCAGTTGTCTTTTTCAGCCATGGCTCACTGAAATGTCCTAAATCAGGGCATGGATGCATTATAATCCTTGGGAAGCAAAAACCTTGACTATGCCAGAAAAAATCAGGGTGCAGCAAACCCAAACTATTTGATTTATTCAAGGAAAATCACATTAATTCCTCTCAAAGATGCTCTTTCATGCACAGATATTTGCTTCACTCTCAAAGCAGAGATCAGCAGAATAAATCCCAAAGAAATATCAATCAATCCTTCCCAAACCTAAACGTGGTAACACTTTAAATATTCATGTTCTCATTGTATTTAGCTAAAGGGAAAGAATCTAAACACTGCTGCACAGTATTTTAAGGTTTGGGGGACTTTTTTCAAATGTTTTGTCAGAAGAATATATGTCTATACAGATATTTTTGAATGCAATATCAATATAAAAATATATATTTTTAAAATAAATAGATAGTGCAGATATTTGGGCATTTGCTATCACTGCAGTGGGAAATGTGAATATTCTCTCTGATTTCTCTCTATATAGTAGGAGTCTTAAGGTTCAGCTTCATAGTTTTAGCCTGCATGCTTTGTGTTAGACCTGTTTAATTTCTGAACTGCAATGCAAGCAACCCCTCAGAGGAGAAGAAACTGGTGAAGCTGATGAAGGTCAGTGCAGAATTTTCTATGCTGGGGTCCTGAGTTTCCTCTTCCCTTTAGAAATAATATCCCCATGGATTGGCCAGAAATGGTGACAGACCTTCTAAGAGTCCTTTTCTTCACTTGCACATCATAACTCTCACTGACACTTCTACACAAAGCAGAGACTGCAGAAATTTGAGATGTTTGTCCATCCCTGACTCAGGGAAGTTCATTCAGTCATGACAATAAAATCCAAAGAGTTATATGAAGGAAAAGCTATTCATACCAAAATTCAAAAGAGGAGCTTTAGGTGGACATGGGATCTATTTCAGGATGTACTGAACAGTTTGGAGAATTAAGATAATTCAAATGCATTTAATGAGTAGAATCTCTTTATATGGAACTTATAAATTTGGAGTCTTAATGGCTTAAATAATGACAAAGTACTAGCAAAAAGAAATTGCAAATTTTTGGTTGTATTTTTAACCCCAGTACTTATTTTGTTGCTTCACTACAAGTTGTGAGAAAAATATTTTATAAGCACTTCATAAAGAAATGTCTTCAAGTGCACTTGGGTGTTGAACACCAAAATTTGAGCAGAGGGCAGGTGTGTTTCTAAGGGACTGTTTCTAAATGCTCATACTTAAACCAGTATTTTGACATAATGTCAAGTCATCATAAAAATACATTGCCACTTACCACTATACACCACCATGGACATAGACACCAGCAGCATTACAATCATTTTTTGTTTAATCCAAAGACAAGAAAAAAGTCACACAGCAGACTGGTGTGCCTGGTGAGTCAAGTAAAATATTAGACAGAATGTTATCTCTTCAATCTGGGATTAGGAAGACACCATCTTAGGAAATCATTCTTTTGTAGCCTGGATATATTTCTGCTTGAAAAAATTCAGTTTTTACCCTTATCATAGTAAATGCACATATTACAGGAAAGATGAACCTTATATATCCTTATTTTACCAATGTTGTCTAAAAGTCTGACTAACAATATTAATTTTGGTATTGCTTTGAGTCAAGAGACTATGAAGTTGCCATGTAGCAATAAAATGGTGCACTTGCAGTTTCTTTTGTTTTGCAAACAGTTTTCACATCTTCCTTCATCTCATACAATGTGCAAACAATTCTTATGTTTAAATGAAGATACTGTGAAACACTGTGTAAATGAAGTTATTCTGATATTATATCTATTGGAATTCAGTTTATCCACAATCCATTATATTTGCTTCATATCACAAAAAATTGTAGTCAAAGATTTATTCTAATCTATGTTGAGACTCATCTAATATATCATAATTTTTCCTAATGAGAAATATGATGTTATTTGGAGATCTTCAAGATATGTGTGTAAGAAATTCTTCTCAATGTGTTGCACTAGTATTCATTAAATGGAAGATGACAGATTGGTTTTTAACTACAGTCACAAATTACTTTAAATTTCGAAAAAGTAAGTCAGGCATAGGACTTTTTACAGCCAAAAAAATGAACACACAAACATATATGTACCTGCTTATTATTATCAGCTTTTCTTAACTCAAATATGGAATTAATTTCTAATAGAAAATCTTGTAATATTTTATCAGGAAGTGAAATTATAAATCTAACAGCTCTAAACATTTGTAGTCTGTTTCCCCAACTCTCTTCCCTATATTTTTTGTCTATTACTGCAAAGTTACAAATAGCTTATTCTACATTGTTTTCTTCTTGCTTCCCTTATTATAGAGAACATCCAGAAAAACTTACCTTGAGGGATATTATCCCAAAGCAGCTGGATGGAAGACAAATGAATATCAGAAAAGCCAGTACTAACTTATTTATACCCACTTGGATGTAGACCTCACCCATGTGATCCCTTCCTTTATCAAACCCACTTCAACATTTATTAATTAATTCTGCCATGAGATTCCTTGGAGTCTTTATGCCCACTGTATCTGTAATATGGCTCCAGCCATGTAAAGGATCTATACTGGGAAGTCTGGTCTGCAGGTGCCTTCACCATATAATAGCTTTCCCTAATGCTCTTGGCTGTAATTAAATAACAGTCATCCCATTGTTATTAATCACTCCCAGAATCTCTTGGGCATGTGAATGTGGCTTTAATGGCTTAGCAAGAGGTAGTGTTTGGTGATGAAAGATGAGTGAGAGTTTACACAGCTTTAAACACTGGCATTCCTCAGGGCTGGGAAGTCTTCTTTAATCTATCCCCGGTGGCTCTGATCCAAGGCTGAGTGAAATGCAGGAGAAGGTTGGTTCAGTGAGCTTGGGGCAGGCTGCCTTTCATCAGGAAGGTGTGCTTTCTGCCAGGGCCAGACACAGCTACCCTTCAAAGAGTCCATCAACAAACTGCCCTCTGAACTGCAGCATGGAGAAGTGAGAAGTTTGACATGTGGGAATTGTAAAAATACTTACATGAGCAAAAGGCCCTTTGACTCTGTGACCTACAAGGGTTTCAGGAAAAAAGGTTTTCATGGTCACCTGTAAGATCTTCATGGAGAAGCTGTTGATGTCTGAGCTGGATGTGCCTGGGGAGGTGGTTGAAAATGGACTGCTGTGGCCCCAAGGGTGGTGGCCAGTGGCACAGAGTCTATTGGGGAGCCAGTGCCTGGTGGTGCATTCCAGCAGCCAGTGCTGGACCCAGCCCTGCCTAGCATCTCCATGAATGGCCTGGATGATGGGGCAGAATAGACCCTCAGAGGGCTGGCAGGTGACACTCAATGGGATGAGTGACTGGAATTTCCAAGGGTCACGCTGCCAACCAGGACCTCAACAGGAACTCCATGAAGTTCAACAGGAAGAGCCAAGTCTTGCATCTGGAGAGGTGCAGCCTCACACACCAAGATGTGCTGGTGGCCACCTATCTGGGAAGCAGCTTGCTAGAAAAGGATCTGGGGTCCTGCTGGACAGGGCTTGAACAGGAGTGGGAGGTGTGCCCCTGCAGCAGAGGGCTCAGCATGTCCTGCACTGGGCACAGTGCTGCCTGCAGGTTGAAGGAGGGGTCCTGCCCCTCTGCTTTCCACTGCTGAGGCCACACCTGTTACCGGGCTTGCAAGGGCTCCTCAGGGGTGAAGAGATAGACGAGAATCTTGACTCCATGATCAGAAGGCTGGATTTATTAATTAATTAAATTATTAATTTTATGATATATGTTACATTATGACTATGCTAATAGGAATAGAGAGAGAAGTTCAGATGCTGCTAAGCTAAGAATAGAAAAGGAATGAATCAACAAAGGAGCGCTCCCTGATTCTGTCCCAGAGAGAGCTTGTCTTCTGATTGGCCCTTAATCGTAAACATGGAACATGGGCCAATCACAGGTGCATGTGTTGCATTCCACAGCAGCAGATAACCATTGTTCACATTCTCTTTCTGGGGCCTCAGCCTCCCAGAAGAGGGAAAAATCCCAAAGAAAGGATTTTTCACGAAAGATGTCTGTGACAACACCTGCAGGGCTGTGTCCAGTTCTGGACTTCCCAGTACAGCACAGACATGGAAAAACTGGGGGCAGTTCAGAGAAGGGGCACAGAGATGATGAAGGGACCAGAACATCTCTCATGAGGAGAGGACTGTAGGAATGTGCTTCTTGCTGATGGAGACAAAACTATCCTTTGTCCCTTTAAAAAGGAAAGAAGCCCAGAAGTTTTTCTCTTTGATTAGGTGAAAAAGGCATCTCATAGGACCCAGGGGACTTCACCTCAAACAAGGATAGCTAATTGGACAGGAGCCAAAAAGTCTTGCCTAGGCCATTTACTAGAAAAAGAAGAGAACAAAGAAACTAATCGCTTTTGTGAGGTGTTTCACCAAGGGCAGGAGGGCCTCTTGCACCTAAATAGGTTTTTCTCTGTAAAGAATGTGTTATTTTGTCTTTTATTAAAACTCTTTTGTTTCCAACTCTGCAACAGAAGCTATCCTGCTGATTTTATGCCTTCTAAGGTAGCTAAGCTATTTTAGGTGTGAAATAGACCTCCAAGAGCTTATGAGATGTAGCTGGAGGAGACTCCTGTTTCAGAGGACAAGAAAGGTGGGACTGTTCCCTAAAGGAGCCTTGGGGAGATCTCATCAATCCAGTAAACACCCGAGGGCAGGGTGCAATGGGACAGAGCCAGTCTCTGTCCAGCAGTGCCCAGTGACAAAGCAAGAGACAATGGGCACAGACTGAGGCTGCTGCAGCAAGGTGAGACCTCCCACAGCATGGCAGTGACATGTTATGGCACTTCTTGAACTTTGTGACGTTCTTGTTGGCCCATTTCTTCAGCCTGTTGAGGTCCTTCTGGGTAGCAGCATGTCTTATTCCCAGCACATGCTCACTGTATTAACATTCCTATTTATTCCATTGGCTTAACTTTCAATATCTGCTGAATTGGTACCAGTCCAATCTATCCCGCTCTTTGACATGACAGAAGTTCTTCTCTCACACTACTGAGCACAACAGCAAAATGTATTTTGAGAAGAGAAGCACTGCATCCCACCTCTCCCAGGGGTCAGCATTGCTCATATTGCCACTTTCCTCCTTGGCTTTGCCTTTGAACATCTCTCTTCAGTGAAACATCAATGTGCAGCAGCTATAGTGCAAATAAACTTCTTATTTAAAAACAGTATTAATGGCTTGATGACATACTCTGGGTAGATGGTAGCATAATGTTGCTGCAGCATGGAGAACTATGGGATCATGTAATTGATTTGATGATTCTTTCATTTTTTTTAGGACTGGTTTTTAGTTCACCAGACTGTCATTTGCAGACTACCAAGGAAATGAAAGCTGGGTTGGAAAGGCCCTGAGCAACTTGATCTGGTGAGGTTGAAAGTAGAAAACCTTTAAGGTCCCTTCCAACCCAACCCATTCTATAATTCCACGTTTCTGTGAATCCTGGTGAGCTCACACAAATACATCTCGAGTACAAAAAATTCTGTCACTTCTTGGGTTGACACTGCACAACAGGAATTGCTAAAGTAATGGAAGTTTTTGATTTTGAAGATAATCTGCATGTGTTTAACACCAGAGAGTCCTGCTTCTCTTCAGTATTTCAGGTTGCTTTTAAATTACTTTGCATTCATTAATTTTGATTACTATGTGTCAAATATCAATAAAATAAATAGAAACTATTTGCATTCATTAGCCAGCCATGTAAATATCCTTTACAAAAGAAGATTTTTTAAAGACTTTCAATGTTTTTATTGCAGTTACATCACTTGTATAAAAATCTCTGTTTTTTAGACATTATTTTTACAATGACTTGGAGGAGGAGACATTTCTAGTTTAACATCTGGTTAATAGCTTGTCTGATTTCAAATATTTACAAATAACATGTTGCTTTCTGATTTTTACACTGAGAAATCAAAAAGAAAACTAAAACTGCCACCAGTCTTCCAACTTGCAGTAAAATTTCTCAGTGCTCTAAACTGATGTACAGATGTTTTTAAGGCATTTTTGCTTTAATGCTGGAAGAACACAAGAAAATATTAGTTAGAAGAGGTTTTACAAGAAAATGTTAAAACATGCATGAAGGTAAAATAATTTGTTTAAGCCTTTAAAAATCATTATCAGATAAAATAGCTATCTGATGAAAAGCAGCAAATATTCTGTGGATATGCAAAAATCTTTTTTATATCTTCATAACAAGGTATGTAGAGATGTAGAGACAAAAAGTGAAAATGTACTTACTGTGGGAGTAAGCAACTCTTTGGACTCTTTCGCAGACATAACTTGCATTTTTCACAAACCAGGAATAGTATTCAACACAGTATCTGAAGATGGAGTTACAGATAGGAGATGCAGTTAAAGATAAGAGGCTTGTTATCTTTCATAAGTAGAGGGACTTTGGACAAGGGCATGGAGTGATAAGATGAGGAGTAATGGCTTCAGGCCGAAAAAGGGCAGGTTCAGATTAAATATAAGGCAGAAATTCTTTACTGAGAGGGTGGTGAGACAGTGGCACAGGTTGCCCAGACAAGATGTGGATGCCCCATCCCTGGAAGTGTTCAAGGTCAGGTTGGATTAGGGTTTGGGCAGCCTGGTCCAGTAGAACGTGTCCCTGCCCATGGCAGCAGAGTTGGAATAAATGGTCTTTAGATCCCTTCCAACTCAAACCAATCTATGATTCCATGATAAGCACATCATGCTGCTACTACTAAATATGGAAACAAAAAGCTAGATTCCAACCTCAGTAATGTCATTAGATGTTTGGAAAGATGCAGCTGGGCTTTTTTCACTTAGCTGGAATACTGAAGCCAAATCAGGTACTGATTGGTGCACTGGGACACGTTTAGGTCTCATCCAGTGGCCACAGACCCTCCAAAATAATCACTGGTGATTGAAAATTGTCATTTGGTAACAGAAAGCCTGAAGGAGTATTTTATACAGACAGAGAAAGAAAAAATAGTGCCAGGTTTTACCTCATGGCTTCCTTTCTGGAATATCTTCTGTGACCAACACAGAGGCACAGCTGAAAGAACCTGCAGAGCTCCATCACACAGGGGTTGATCTTCTGCACTACGAGGGTGACAGGAGGGGAGGTGACACGGGGCTCTCTGAGCATCCCCTGGGGGCACCCTGGGGACAAAGCACAGCTCTGAGCCAGCACAAAGGCTTGGGCCACCACATCTCCTGCTCTGCCTGGTCTGGGATATGATTTCCAAAGAATTGGCTTCCCTACTCCAAAAAATAAGGGATATCCCTGAAAATGACGTTGTGGGGTGGGAGGAAGGAAGGAAGGAGTGGAAGGAAGGAGAGGAAGGAGAGGAAGGAGAGGAAGGAGAGGAAGGAGAGGAAGGAAGGAAGGAAGGAAGGAAGGAAGGAAGGAAGGAAGGAAGGAAGGAAGGAAGGAAGGAAGGAAGGAAGGAAGGAAGGAAGGAAGGAAGGAAGGAAGGAAGGAAGGAAGGAAGGAAGGAAGGAAGGAAGGAAGGAAGGAAGGAAGGGAGGGAGAGAGGGAGGGAGGAAGGGAGAGAGGGAGGGAGGGAGGGAAAGAAAAGCAAGGGCAGCCTTGGTGTGATTGTCAACTATTTTTTTCCATTTTTGTGTGAGTAGCAGCAGGCCGTGGCCATGTGTGGATAACCAACCTTACCTGCTGAGTATAATCCCCTTAGACAGTGTAATTGCATTTCCAGGTTCACATGTCTCACACACTTTATAGCTCTGGGCAATGCTATGTTATGTGATAGCACAGGTTATGAAGGTTAAATTTGGACTAATGAAGTTTTGTTGAAATAAACTTGAGTCATCCAGTGCTGACAAGAAATTTAATATAAAATGGCATTCTTGGGCAGGAGGAAAATCAGGGCTCTACCAACCTGAAAGAGAAACCATTTTCATTGCTATGAAACTATTTCTCTGTTGGCAGTGCTTGACCAAGATAGCAGGAGTATGTGAGGAGCAGGGCACAGACCCTGGCAGCTTCCAAACTCACAGGCTGCTCTGAAAGCCAGCTGTATCAAAGGCACTGCACAAATAACAGGTGAGATTAGCAGAGATGGGCATTTCTCTTCACCTCAGTAATTTCACTAAATGTCATTAGGCTTTGTCCCCTTAATAGCATTTGACACACCTTGATATTCTCCTACATGGAGTGAATGAAAAATTAATGATTCCTTGCTTATGTAAACACACTTCATGTTAAAACCAAATATCAGAGCATGGAACAATGAGGTTTTAATATAAGTTGTTCCTGAAAAGTACTCTTAAAATTGATGAGAAATAATAAAGTTGATGAATAATTAAAACTTGCTGGAGGCCACTCTCCTACGAATTTCGGCCTCCACAGAAGTGGGTCCTCCTATGCTGCTAACCAGGCATTAAATGCTTTATTCAAGCCATGTGTTTTGCCAGCAGAAATTCAGTTTTATCTAGCTGCAAATTGAACGTAGGCAATTTCAATTTGAAGTCATCTTGTGGGGAAGAGAAGTCAAACAAAAATGCTGAAAGCTAAGGAAATTGATTTGGTTTTCATTTCTGGCAATCACTTTAACACTGTATTTGCATAATACTGTATTTATTTAATGTGAAATAATTTTTCAATTAATTTTCTATTTAATTTTTTTGATTGCATAATATATTCACATCGCATGATTGAAATTTAAATTTTCATCCATTCATAGTAATGCTTTATACCTCTTCTGTAATAAATTTCAACTGTGAAATTAATTTTTTGTGTTCAGTAAATAAGTTCGTAAAGATAAATAAAAGTAGGAATTTATTTCAGAACTTTCTTTTCTAAAAATTCTCTTTCTTAAGAGATTGAATTAGTCAAGAGACCAGAAAAGGCAAGAACCACAGCTCCTGTGCAGAGATTTCCTCCTGTGTGTTTCAAATTGCCACATTATTGTCAGGGGCAGTGAAGTGTCCAACTTTTGCAATAAACAGACAGCTCTTTTATTAATTCAATATCACATCTCTGTGACACTGAGATTAAATTTTGCTGCCAGTGAAGACCAATGTTATGGTTATTGTGAATGATTCAGACTCAAAATATCCCTCCCTGCATGCTCTAATATGCACACGTACATGTTTTATTAGTTGGCACTCACTTCTGTGATTAAAGAAATTAATTATTGGAATCATGAGTCATCCCTCAGAACAATGTGAATGCCCTTTCTTACGTAAGGATCCCACTGCTGGATTTATTTCCCCAAATGTGTGATTGTTAGAATCAGGCAGGCAGCCTGTGCCTCCATGGCTCCTCACAGAGAGGCATTTGGTGACTCCAATTCACCCATCTCACTGAAATACACGTTTCCCACCTTTTCAAAGCATCCTAGGCTCTCCAGGATGTGCTGCACACCAGAGGAGGACTCTGGTGTTTGGAGCTCTTTAAACAGAAGTAAGATTAGAGAGAATGAAATCTGATTTCAGAATTAAATAGCATTGTAAGAGCTAAAAAGATAACCATGAAAATGCAAGTCACTTGCTCAGCATTTTAGTTCCTTAGACCATTCTAAGGAACCTATCAAGCCTAAAGGATATTGCAGACCCCTGGAGGCCAGGCTGATATGTTATCTTTGCACTACCCAGCATCCATGCTTCTCCTGGACAGTCACCACACAGAAACACAAGCAGATGAGAATTGAGCTTTCATGAAAATCTAGTTGATGATGATCGTTTTTTAGCTGAGGAAGTAGTTTGCAGTATTGTAAATTCGGAACAATTCTGGGGGTTTCATGTGGCATGAGCTGGTTTCATAATTTTATTTATGATGGGATTTAAAGAATTATATTTTCTTTTGGAATGACATAAGAATGAATTCTCTGATAACCAATGAATGCTAAAATTGCCCCACAGAGTATCTATGTTAATTCTATCACCACAATATAATCTATGCTTTGAATTTGCAGCTGTGTACAATTCACAAGCAAATGGGAAGCAGTCCCTTGGGCATTTGGGGCAGTTTACATACATAAACTATCACAAGCTAATTAACCATGTATGTTTTTTCTGCCTGGGAATGTTTCTATCTTGCATGACTTGCAAACACACTGCTGTTTCTGTGCATGAGGTGCATTTACTCACTGGTAGCTGAGTACAGTTTCAGTGTCACACCAGGTCGGTAGGAAGGTGGCAGAGACAGCACTGTGGAGGGCAAATCTGGGGGAGGGAAAAGAACAGAACTTGCTTTGGCATCTTAAAACAAAAAGGCAGGCTGATTGAAGGAGCAGCAAAAAGGAATAAAAAATCCAACCCCAAACTCACAGTTCATTAGTAAGCAGTTACATGGACAGTGATATATAAACACATTATCAGTCATCTATTTCTATTTATTACTTTCTATTTCATAAATAGAGTGTTTATGAAAATACACTTGGCTGCTATTTCAGATCATTCTTACCAGGCTCTGTTTGCATCACTTTGCTGGCTTCCTGTGGAGACACTGTCTGCATCCAAAGCATGGACGTGTCAGCTGTGGGAACAGAGACACACCCTTCCTTTTATTCATTATTTCTCTGTCTACTGAGAAGAACTGCTAGGTATGAGACAGCTCAACAGCCAGAGTCCCTCACCTAGTACTGCCAGTGACATACAAAAATGCCAGGATGAAATAGGTATGACAAAAGCTGTCCTTGACTAGAACTTGAATAGCCTGTGGTCTAGGGAAGGGCAGGGCTTCAAAAAGGCATCAAGAAGGCAAAAGAAGCATTTCTACATTGCTTTTTCACAGGTCTGCTCACCAAATTTGGAGCTAAATGTGAGGGAAGATCCAAGAGGCAGAGTGGGTGTCCCTGAAGGGCTCTCCAAGCTCCACTCAAAGACACTTTGCCAAGCCCCAGGGCAGTTCCAGGGCTCCTGGCCATACTCACTGAGGCTGGGCTGCAGGGCTGGCGATAGGGCCAGGCTCCCCCCAGGGCTCAGGGGGGGTCTGGCCATGCCCTGGGGCCTGGGAGCATCCACGTGGGGTGATGGAAACCATAAGCCTTTGGCTCCAGCTGTCCTTGGCCACAGCGGGAACCTCGTGGTGGGGACGGTGGGAATTTCTGCTCCTTTCTGGGCGAGCGGGGTCCTGGTAGCTGGAGAAGAGAGAGCGACAGAGAAAGGGCACCTCTAGCTATGATATTTTCTAAAAAATCCTTTCCTTAAGATTTTTTCTCTTGAGAAGCTGAGAGGCCTCAGGAACAAAATGTAAACAATGGTTATCTGCTGCTGTGAAATGCAACAAGGTGGATCTGTGATTGGTCTCATAGAGTTGTTTCTAATTGGCCAATCGCAGTGAGCTGGCTCAGACTCTCTGTCCAAGTCACAAGCCTTTGTTATTCTTTCTTTCTTTTTCTATTTTTCCTAGCCCTCTGATGAAGTCCTTTCTTCTATCCTTTTAGTATAGTTTTAATATAATATATATCATAAAAAAATAAATCAAGCCTTCTGAAACATGGAGTCAGATCCTCGTCTCTTCCCTCATCCTCAGACCCCTGTGAACACCATCACAGGCACCAGCAACTCCAACACACTGGGGAAGAATAATATTTAAAATACACCCAGAAAATCCCATCTACCTCTTGAGTGCTTCTCTGGCACTTGAGCAGGCACTTCTCCATTTCGTTTTAAATATGGAAACACAGGGAGTTCCAATAATGTTTGAAATTTTAACTGAGAACATTTTAATGTGTGAGTTTTCATAAACAAAGAAAGAAACTGAAATTTTCCTGCAGGGCTTTGGTTTTTTCTTGACATAATTTGTGCTTAATTTCCTGAACTGCTTCACTACAGTAGAAAGAGAGAAAGTCCTGTCTGTTTGAAGGTGAGCAGGCAGGTACTGGAGGGCAGATGCTGCAGATTGAGAACTGACACTCGTGGCTATGAGATAACAAAGGTGGGCATGTGGTTTAGGATATTAAAAATATTTATAAAGGACAGCAGACTGCCTACAGGAAATGCAGGCATTTTGTAGGAGAGGGATGCAGCTGCAGTGACAAGGAGGTATGAAGTCAAGGTCGGAATTTCTATTGATTTCTACTACAAGTTAGCAGGTGCAAAGTCTTGATTTTTGGCTGCCAAAATGGGGCACAGCAGCACTTTTCTATCTTGTAGCCCTGTAGCAAAGTTAAATGTACTAAAGTTTATGAAATGCTTAAGTACAACTGAATGTCATATAAAGAAATAGAGAATAATACAGAAAAAAAGCCCCATAGAAAATAAGAGGAAATAGTCTAAATAATCTTGTTTTTTGGTTTCAAACCAACAATTAGTTTTTCTCTTCTTCTCTGCCTCTTTAGAAAACTTATTTTTTCTGGTAAAATGGCTTTTCACAAGAGTTTCTCTATCCTCCAGCTCTTCAATGCATTACTGGCATCATTTGCTGATTCAGAGAAATTTTATGCTATCCTTTATTTGGAGTTAACATCACAGTTAACAGTGCAACAAACATACATGATGACTTGTCAAGACATTAATCAAGGGCAACACAAATTTAGGTCTGACAATATTTGCTCACATTTAAATGTCCACACATGTTCTGCTGATGAATCCAGTGTCTTGTTTGAGTCTTCCTGCAACTTCACAAAACTTGAGAAAATCGAATCTAGGTCTTGGAGGTATGAGAAGACAATATTAGAGCATATCCTATGCACTGCATATTGTGTGAGAAAAAGGAAAGAAATCAGATTCTGCTATCATAGAAGCAGCTGTCGTTTCTAATTAAAAGGGGTTTTGGCCAAGTGTCATCTTTTTTTTTTTTTTTTGTTTGGTTTTGAAAAGAGAAACATCCCAGAGCTTTCAGCACACACAACTTGCCACTGATTTCAGTCTGCCTGCATTAATCTGTCCATGAAAATGGGAGATAGTGATGGGCAACAGTGAAAGGTGAACACCTGAAGTGCTGCTCAAACTGGCAAATCAGTTTTGGGTGGAAGAACCACACAGAACAGTGACTGAATGTGTTCACCTCCACTCTGAATGTAACTCATGTAAAAGTAGGAGCTCATTTGTGCTGAGAGCTATGGAAGGCACCCAGTTAGATTTAAGAGCACTGGAGACCCTCCCCAGCCCAATGCTGAATTCTCTAAAAGCTCTCATCCCAGCAGGTTTTGCTCCACCAGAAGACCTTGTAACAAATCGTTAAAGATTTGTAAAATTTACTTACATTTATCATATAATTACTGTATTAAATTTTCAACAATATAAAATATTATCCTAACTATAACCAAGTACATAAAATGATTCAAATATAGAAGAAATAATAAAAAATAAAATAATATTTGTAGTAGTGGAAGTGAGGATGAAGTACTCATTGCAAGAGCTATCTGGACATGATTTTCACTGTGGTTCCTTTTATTCCCCAGGATGTACTTACCCAGGTCAGATGATGTGTTTCTGGAAAATGTGTAATTAATAACAGGAGACTTATCTAGTATTTCCAAAAAATCAGACAGATTTTTCCCTGCAAATAGAAATGCTTACAAATATCAAGAAAGTCTTGTTTCCAATATAAATCATCACTGAGGGAAACTAGGGTAATATTGTTGGGTGGAATAATTTTAACTTTTACCTGTCTGCCCTGCCATCACACAGATGTAGATACAATCAGAGTCATTGCTCTGACGTACTGAAAAGCAAAAACCATAAAAAATATCATTGTTACCAGTTTTCCTTACATGGAATTATCTTAAACAGTTGAAAACACAAACAAAAAATGGCATGTGCCTATGGCAGCTGACCAAGTATGTTCCTTCTGATCTAATTTTTGACAAAAATCTCAAACTACCATCAAATCCAAATGTTTGTATCTTCAGGGAAAAAGTTTCTATCTAATCAAAATTCTAAATTACAAGCATTTTTTATGGAAAAAAATCTTCAGCTAAAATAGCCCATACTTATTCTCTGTGAATCAGAATTGCTCAAAATATCAGTATGTAATAATAATTCTCAAACCCACCAATCTTTAGGAATTAATTATAAAACATTCAAACAACATAACATAGAAACAGATACATCTCTATATTACACACATTCACATTATATATGTATCTTGTTCCACGTGTTGCAAGAAAAATGCTGTTGAGTAAGAGCAATAGGCTTTTATCCACATTTTTATGGTTGTTTGCATGCAAGGAGTAAATGATAAGAAAATTATAAATATTCAAAGGAAATGCAAACCTGAGAGAATAGAAGTGGATTTGAAAATTTCTGTGAGATAACTGGTGGAGTTTCCAATGATATCAACAAGTAGAGCTGTAAAATCTAGACAAAAAATAGAGAAAGTTTATTATTGAAAACTCATTCCCTATCATGTATGTCAAGTCAAAATTTACTCTTATATGTGATAATATTTTAGATATATGCTCATACAAGACAAAGCTTAAAATATTTTAAAGTTTAAAATATTTTCCTGGAGTGGACTGGAAGAAACCATGAGAATATTTTCAGAAGTATATTTCAGAGATGATATCCAAAATATGTGTGTCTAAAAGCAAACTTAAGTGGAATTTATCTGTTCAAGAGAACATTTTAAATCAACGCTGTACTTAGTCTGCTTAAATGCAGGAGATCTAAAGCCTGCAGGCTTTGCCTGTCTGCTGTGTAATTGCCTGTCTGCTGTGTAGGACCTTCCAATAGGAATTGGATTTTTTCCTCTGGGGTCTGCTTCAGACATCCTGATGATTCAGATGTCAGCCCAAGAAATGGCTGGTGGTGTTTTAGTGGTACTTCCTAGCAGTAACAGGTCACTGTTCTCACTTAGGGAGTGCTGGACCTGAGTCCTGAATTTTTACTACTTTGGAGAAATGCTCCAATCCCCAAGATATTCTGGATTTGCAGCACAAAGATTAAAGCTTCTCTGTTATTCTCCAAAGCAAACTGGGTAATTATCCATCAAGGCTTGTGGGATATGTGGGTCCAGAGAAAGCCATGAAAGCCACTGTGGCTTGTGCAGGGTCACATGTGTGGCATAGAGGGTTTGGAGTCTGGTCTGTAGCTGCTGATCTACTCTTGATGCCCTGCATTAACCAGCTGAAGAATCCAAACACAGATGCATCCTGAAATGTTAAATTCTGTGAAATCAGGGGTGTGAATGAGGATTTCAGGTGAAGGGTTTGCCCAACAGTACTTTGTAGTCCATTCAACAGTTCTATGAAGATGCTAGTGCTTGTTTTTCCCTTCTCTTGGGCTCATTGAGGTGACTGGATGGAGGATTGTGCTTCTTGTTGACGGAGTGTCAAAACTATCCTTTGTCCCCTTAAAAGGAAAGAAGCCCAGAAGTTTCTCTCCTCCATTAAGTGAAAAGACACCTCAGAGCACCCCAGAGACTTCACCTCAAACTTAAAAATAGCAAATTAGACAGAAGCCAAAAAGTCTTGCCTGGGCAATTAACTAGAAAAGGACATGAATAAAGAAACCAAGGGCTTTTGTAAAGTGTTTTACCAGGAGCAAGAACGTCTAGCACCTGGCTCAGATTTTCTGTTTGTTATTTTGCCTTTTAATAAACCTTTTTGTTTCCAACACTGCAACAGAAGCCATCCTGCTGATTTTTATGCCTCCAAGGGTAGCTGAACTATCTAGGGTGTGTTATGGGCCTCTGAGAGCTTATTAGACCTGGCTTCAAGAAGTTACTATAACAACTGGAAGTTTCTCTGTTGGTGCAGAGAAGCCCTTGTTCACCTCAGGAGAGAAAAAGTGGCCAAGGTGAGGTACCACATATTGCTGGTTGTCTGTCCTGTGCTGCAATTTGTATTCCAAGGAGGAAAGGGAGGCTTTTGCCAGCCAAACCACACCAGTCACTTGACTCCATCCCAGGCTGGCTGCAGCCACCTGAGGCTGTGGATTAGAGCAGCCACTCCTTGTGAGCTATGGCTGTTGGCCTCAGTGTGGTGGTGGAAATCATAAGGATGAATTCTGCAGAATTCAGACTAAAGCTCTCAGCTCCAAAGGAAATAATTCAGCTTAACCACATGCAATTGCCAACCTCTTTTGTGTACCCACCTGTCAAGTCATTTGTCACATTATTCACACAGTAGCAGTGGTGCATAGGGAACTTGCCAGGGTCAATATTTTTTGCATTAGAGACTGGAGGGAGAGACAGAGAAATAAAATCAGTGTGTTGTGGCCCAGGCTGTGGGAGAGAAGCTGCTGCAGAGCTGAGCAAGGCCAACACTCACTGTTGTAAATGGTGACTGACACTTTGTGGAAGGCAAACGAGCTGTAAGAGGTGATGCTCAGCAAAGAGAAGAGTTTCTTGGTACCTGCAGAAACACAGGTCCATGCTATTAGTGTAGGGAATAAATAGTGAGAGCAGCATGTTTTGACTCTGCTCATTTAGTGTCTAAAGGATTCCCAAGGTGCCAGCATGATACAGCTGCCTCACGCCCAGTCCATTCTCATTTCCACTGAAGGAAGAATCATTTGCATTGCTTCTTCCTTTTTATTTTGTTTTTCTTTTAATTGAAATGTACACTGGATTAGAAAGTGCTTTTGAAAGGCGTCCCACAAGTAATTATATTGTGTCTATATATAAACCCATACTAATTTCCAAGTTCTCTGGGGTAGACAGCCATCTGCATGATAAATGCACAGAGGCAGCACGCTCCTGGAAAAAACTCTGGAGGCTGACAGCACACGTTTACAGCTTCTCCTGCCAGCACCTGTGGTGCCTTTTCTCCTGCTCTGCTGGGCTGCAGCTGTGACCTGCCAGCTGTGTCCCTTTACCTCTGAGTGCAGTGCTCAGCATCCCGTTCACCAGCTCTGTCAGGTTAATGGCAGCCAGGTCCAGGGACTTTGCAGGCAGCTCTGAAAGAAAAGGGGGAAAAGGGGTGCATGAAGGCACAAGGAAACAGCTGTGCAGCCACTGCTCATGTGTGCTAGAAATCTGCCTGAACAGGAAAACCAAAATGAGCAGATTATGCATGTTTCGGGCATACCAAAAAACACTGATGGGAAAGTAAAATTCCACCGTGGAGATGAGCCTAGGAAATAGCAAGTACAGCAGCAGTAGAATGGTAAGCCAAAATTCATGTCTGCCAGCTGTGCCCTTGACCATGGCCTTGAGCAGCTGCAGGACCCTGCCAGCCCTGGCATGCTGGTGCCCTCCCCTGCAGGGCAATGGGTGTTTGCTGCCAACAGAGCAGCAGATCTCTCCATGCAGGTCACAAAAGGCAGAGGAAGTGCCTAGGAAAGGTTCCACCTTCCCCAAACCTGCATGAAAATATAGATTTTTGTTTTTCAGCTACATTGATGGCTATACTGCTTGCTACAACAGAAAAAAATTGCTGTAGCCAAATCACTCTTTTTATCTTAACATGTTTTATTTCTGTTGTTGTTGCTTATTTGACTTTTCCCAAGTCTTTTCAAAAGTTTTTTTTTGCTTCCCTCCCACAGAGTCATGCAGGAGCAGAGCAGTGCAGTGTCTGTGTGAGGGAGGAAGGTGTGTGTGAGCATGACAGAGAGAGGAAGAACAGAGCAGGACAGAAAAAGAAGCACAGAAAGCTGAGATGAGAACAAAATTGAATTTGGGGAGAAATGCAATTTTCCAATGACATCAGTACTATTTATAATCAGCTTGAAGCACCCCAGGGCTGAAAGCAGTGCTTGTCCACAGCATAGAGGAGAGAAAAGGAAAAACAGAAGGGAATGAAGAGCTGGGAAGGAGAGAAAGGGAAAAGAGAAGAGCAGATTTTGGGAAGCACAGTTGTTAACATGGCCAGGGACTGGACTGGGTGGGCTGGGGCTCACAGACTCTGCAGGAGCAGGGTCCATCTGCGCAGCACCTCCCACTCCCATTACCACCCTGACTTTGGGCTCCTGATGTGCTGCCTGTTACCTGCAGTAGCCAGCACTGCCAATTGTTTCTCTTTCTTGTTTTCTTTTCTTAGGCACGAAGCTGAAAAGTGAAGAAAGAGACTGAGAAACAGTCAAATTCCTTGTTGAATTTGCCCCTCAATAATCAAAATAAAAATATTATAGTAAATATTTGTAGAGATCTTCACTAGGCTTGCACCCAGAATTTCTGCAAGGTAAAGAGTAAAATAAGGCCAAATCCAAATAAATCTTGCGTTCTCTGTGTATATTTGTTAATCAGAGCAGTCATGCAATTGAGGATTGTCCTCAAGGGCTGTGTTGCAGGGGGAATGGGCTGAAACTGGGCTCAGGAGATTGGACTGGGTTTCTGGGATCACTTGGTGACCAGCTGAGTGTATAGCAGTAAATGAGAGACTGCAGGACAAGTTGAAGATATGTGTTGGAGATTTAGGTTTCCTATCGCACCAGAGGAGAGCTGAGTGCCTCCTAACAGTAATCCCAAAGGCTCTCCAAATGAGTCAGTGCTAGAAAATGCTAATCTGCCATGTTCCTATGAAGATTCAGCTTCTCAGCCCATCCAAGTTCCCCTTTATGTATGTTTATAAAGGAGAAATTCCCAGTAAGCAGTGTATAATCCAAGGCTTATAAATTGTGATGTTGTATTAATCAGCTGTATTAAGAACTCTCAGTTAGTCAGAGTTAAATCTGGATTGATGATCTAGGTGGTAGAAGCTCTTCTATAACCCTTCCCCCTCTTTCCTTTTAAACCTTTCTGATTCCAGATTCTCAGCATGGGATTTAGGAACAGGCATCCCCTGCTCTGCTCTGCTGAGTGACACCAGCCCTGCAGCTCCAGCCCTTCAGTGTTCCCTGCACAGGGGGAAAGAACCAAACCTGCCACAGATGTGGGAATAGGGCTCTAGGAGCAGCAGGGAGTACACTGGGGAATTCCCTGGGGAGCACCAGCCCTTTGTCCTTACCTGTGCTGAAAACCAGAAAGAGACACAGGAATCCCAGGCTCATCTTTGCTGCCACCTGCCAGCAGAGCCCCTGCATCATGGATGCTGACTTCCAGCAGGTCTGGCTGCTCTAGGAGAGAGAAATGCTCTTTTGGTGCTGGTAAAATTTTTAACACTGAGCAATTTTGTCCAGGCCTTGTCCCAGAATGATTTAACCACAGGAGAAATATTCAGTTTCTGTGATGCAGAGAAAGATTGGTGTTGGAAATGACAAAGGAGCAGAGACCCCACAATCAGTATTTCCTCTGTGCCTGTGGGTGCCTCTTGATTTTTGAGTCCTACCTAACTGGCTTTTCTGGGGAATTGGTGATGTTATCAACACAACCCTCTTCTCTGGCAGGATGAGCTGTGCCTAAAAGGCACCTGACACAACAACTGCCTAAAGCTGTTCTATTAAAAACAAGATAAAATTTGCTTATGTTTAGTTTCAGACCACAAATGTCAGCTGAAGTTCTCTTCCACAGAAATGTTGTTTTTCTGATCATTCCTGATTTGGTATTTCTGAGTTACTATCACCAGGTTGTGTCCATACTGCCTTGCCTACCTGCTTGGTAAGGATTGACAGTGTTCTGCCTTTCAGACCATGAGCTGCTTTCCAGGTTTCAAAGATTTAATTAGCTGGCTAGGGAGGTGGGGAAAAAATGGTTTCTTTTCATGTTTCCCCTCTTTTTGCAATATCAGAACATGTCAAATAACTCTGTAGTTGTCAGAAAATAAGAGATTAAATGAAAATAAAAAAAAAAAGCCCAAAAATTTTTAATATCCTCTTGGAGCAGCTAATCTTACAAGTATGCGGAAAAACATTATCCTGAAGATGATACTGTTTGATTAGAAAAATATTATCATCATATTTAAAATATTTTTCATCTTGAAGTCACTAGAGAATTGACACATTCAAAAAATGGCTTATTTGTATTTGGTGGCTCTAAAGAGACTCTTCCTTGGGATGGTGGAACAATTCTAAATATTTCTGTGTTGGAAATGTCTGTGTTTGCTGGTCTGATGAGACAAAGGTGTGTAAGTGCCAGCTCTGCTAATCCAAGCAAAGCTCTGAGAGCCTTCAAGCAGTCCATCCTACCTATCCAGCCCATCTGCCCAATCCTTTTTACTCAGACCCAAACCTGGACTCATCCACAGTTTCTGCACAGCATGTTCAGAAGAAAGGAACTGAGGCAGAAAGTGATGGCCAAATCCCATTCCCAGACTTCATTCTCCATCACCTTTCTATGGAGGAATTACGCATGGACAGAGTCCAGTATCCCATGGACAAGTCTAGAACTAAAAATCCTAATCCTGGCTTTTCTTGCAACAATATTTGGAATCTGGAACTGCTAGACTACAGACCATGAAAATGTTGTTGTCATGAAAATCCCAGGGCCTGACTCCCTGGCAAGGCTATCCCTGCTTCCACCCTCTGGTGTTATGAAGCTTCCTGGAACTGGTAACAGCTTTTTTTTTTTTTTCAATTTTTTTTTTTTAATGTATTTGTGGACTCTGTAATTAGGGGAGAGCAGTGTGTTAGCTCAATCCTGCTCCCAGGTTGATGTGGTGGAAGCAGTGGAGGTGTAGTCTGCATGGAGATTGGTATAAAACCAACCCACATCTCTGGATTCTGATAATTATTTTGTTGTCTTTGGTTCGGTTCAATGAAATAGAGAGGAGTTGGTGAGAGATGCTCCTCTGTGGAGCTGAGTGTGAGACAATGGTGCTTTGCAAAGCAGCAGGGAGGTGGCTGTTGGGGAGAGCAGGCTTGGGGAGGTGGAGATTTGGGCGATCATGTAAAGGGAGGTTTGTAACTGCATGTGATTTGGAGCACGGGTCTGTGGTGGCTGGTGCATCTAGATAATCAAGTCTCCTATTAAAGGGGAACTATTGGGTTGTGTCTTTGAGGTGAGAAGTGGGGTGATTTGCTGCTTATAATAGAACTTCATGAATTTTGATTGTACTATGAGAAGTGTCACCTTAGCTCTGCAAAATCTGCACTAGGATGAGTTGTGCTTTGTGATGATGGTCCAGTGTTTATGGGCCACAGCCCGTCTGAGCTGTTCCATGCACGCAGGAGTGACCAGGCTGCAGAGCCAGTGTTATGAGTAGAAAAGCTGTCTATTTTTTAAAAAGGTTGCAGAGTTCACAGGTTGGGCTGCCAGGGTGGAGTTCTAACTGTTTGTTATTATAATCACCTCTCGTTTACATTAACTACCTGTCGTTGATGGTTAAGAATTCCCCCTTTTGTCAAGTGACACCCTGCTGCTTCCTGGAGGATGACACCCAGATGGTGAACAGGAGGTGACCTCGGAGTTAGCCTGCAAGTGATCTCGGAATCAGCATGCAATGGGAGGGACCCCTCACCAAACCTAGCCAAAAACCCCTAAAACAATGAGCCAACACAAAATTGGTGAATCAAAGTGATGTCTAGACGTGAGGAACAGAATCTAGTATCTGCTAAGACCCTTTTTACTCCTCACCCTAACCTCACAGGGTGTCAGCTGGACAGAGGAGCTTGAATGTTGAACCAAAAAGTGGGACTCTTCTGATGCTCTCGTGAGGAGAGAAACCCCAGCTCTGCGCACAGATCTAGCAGACAAAGTTGCACTCTTCCTCCTCCTCCTTTACTCTGGTGTTCCTGGGGGCAGTGGCAGTGTGTGTGCAGACCCGTTGGTTCTCCCCGCTTCAGCTGACCACTTTTATAAAGGTAGAAAGGAGAAAGGTCTCCTGCCCGTGTTTATTTCAGCTGGTGCTGGCCCTGTGCACACCAACCCAAGGGACACCAGCAGGAAACACAGACAGCAGAAGTGCTGCCACTGGGCTGTCCCTGAGGGGCAAGGCTGGCCAGCCTGAGGGGCTCTGCAGCCCTGACTGGTGAGTGACCCCACACCTCTGCCCTTCATGAGGATTTTGGCTACATGGTGAGCGAAAGACCCAGACCCGGGAGGTGGGAGAAGAGGGCGTGCCCTGCCCCATTTTCAGTCTGTCCCTACAGATCAAGGCCAGTGTTCATCCACCATGAGGAAACTTGATTTCCAGGACCTGCTTTGAGGAATGTGGGTTCTGCTGGGTCACCAGTGAATCACACTGGCACTGAAATCCTTGGGGAGAGCATTTCACAGACTGATGTGAAAACACAACTGTTTCACAAAGGTTCATAAGTAAAAGGGTAGATAGCAGATAATCTCCTATCAGAAATCTAACTTAGTGCTGATTTATTTAAACTGGCCAGAATTGTTCATGGCAGCAGGACAAGGGAAAATCATTTGTCAGAGGACTTGGTGTAGCAAGTGATAGCAGGGTCTAGAGAGACCACATTCCTAAAAGAGAGAGAAGAGGCAAGAGGATTGACACATGAAGGGATCATCTATTTTAGGAGAGAGAGAAAAGCTGTAAAAATTCAAACAGAATAGAGCAAGACTAATTGTGCTTGGAAGCATTCCCCACACACTGGGTGAAGCTTTCTTGCTCACCTGAATTCTCAGTTCCCTGCTGTCCTCCCCACTGAGCTGCTCCTCTGTGCTAATCAACACACACAATTTTCTGCACACACAGTGCTGATTTCCAGCAGGAATTTAGAGAAAGGCATTACCTGGCCATATCACACTACAGACTCAGCCAAGCAAAACATCTAATGATAAGGACAACAGGCAAACATAACCTGGAAGGATGGATCACAGTAAGACACATCCTGTTCTACTTCTAGCAAAGAAATATTGAGTGTTGCTGCTACAAAAGGATGGAAAATCCTCCATTCATGAGAGTGCTTGTTTTGCATGAATGCCATTTTTTGCACTGGTGTGTTCCCTGATCAGCATAAAATGCTTAAAAAGAAATTGCAGATAAATCTTAATACTAGGGATATCACTCCAAAATGGACTACCCTTGCTCCTTATTGGGTAGCATTAGCTTTTAGTTGCTTCCCAAAATCTTTTTCCAGTATTAATGCTCTGACATTTATGCTATCCAACCAAATTTCAAAACCACGTGTGACAACTATTCCTAGAACTGTTGCCTGAAATATCTTATCTCTCAGCAATGTAGATATTAGCAATATTAACTCTTGTAATACACGTCACATTTGCGTTACTCTGGTTATTCAATATCCAGTTTTTATTTATCAGGGACAAGCCTATATGACTTTGCAACTGTATCTCTCTTGAAGTGACTCCACTGTGATGACTGAAATACATGTCCAGGTTGCAAATACGAAACCCTCATTGTCCTCCAGACCAAAATCACCATTTCCATTCCAGACTATATTGGGATCCACAGGTGCCTCACAGCCCCGAGCAGGCAGACAAATCCCATAAACTGACTCAGAGAAGGTTTTCCTTCCAAACATTTGCCTGATAAAGACTGAGGGTCAAGCCTTTGGTTACAAATTCTCCTTCAGCTCTACTGGTATAACAATCCTCCTCTGTTTATTTTAAGCTGAATGATATTAGTAGAATCTATTTTATTTAGAGCTGTTGATCCAGAGTTCCCTGAACTGCTGAATTGGAGATTTTAATCCAGTTCAAATTACTTTTATACACTCATGCAGACCTCTTATTAAATCCCTCTCTGTTACTCTGGGTTAACAGCAATCTTAAACCAATGTGTTTATTAGCTATGCTTCAGTAGAGCTCCTTTTAATGTGGCAGGTAACCATGAAGTTTAAATAGTTCCCATTTTTCCTGTACCAACATACTGCACTCCAGTATCAAGCAGTTTCCTCACGTCTTCACACTTAACAGAGCAGAACAGGAATCAAGAGAACAAAGAAATAGAAGAGGAAAGTCCTTGAGTACAAATTTCCTTACCTTCATTCAGTTGCAACATCTAAAGGTCATGTCTCATTTTAAGCACACCATCATCCACCAAGTCTAAAGAAATATTTCAAGTTAATGTGAAAATATGCCCATGTTACAACTGCATGCTTCATTACGTTGATACAATTACTTTTTAAGTTCAGATTTATTTGTGTGAGAATGCAATATAATGCAATAAATATATATTTAGTAAAAAAATAATTTAATTTGCTACATTTCCACTGAGCATTAGTAGCACAAATGAAAAGGTTTCCTCCAAGTACAAGTAAAACCACCAATATCTGGAGTAGTTAATATCAACTTACCTGATCTCTCATGACAAAAATTATTATCTTCAGAGCCTATACAACACTGGAAGTTATTGCCAGCTGTTAATAAACACTTTGTGAAAAACAGGCTTGATAATCTTTCCTTAAAATCCTGTGAAAATTGTTATCCTAATCTCTGAAGGACTAACCAGAGGTAATACAATCGTCAGCACACAAAGTGCCTGTTAAATCCTGCATGGAAAGGCTCTGTGGCAGGTCAGGTGGGGATTGGAAGCTCCTTTTGGCAGTAGAAATGAATTGTGGAGGATTTTTTTCCCCTTTTAAAGGAACAGCTCTGCTTACTGCAATTAGACCCATGGCACCTTTGATGGTGAGAGGTTGGCAAGGGTGAGCCCCTCTGGTAAAGCTTCAGCCATCCTTCAGGTCAGATAAGGAACATTGCCAAGAGGGCAGAGATGACACCTGAAATGTATCTTAAGTGTCAAACCTCAAAAGGAATAAAATGTGAGTTACAACAGGAAAAATTGCCTGGAATCATGGTTAGGTGGTGAGGAAGGAAGAGAGGTCTGGTCAGAGCAATGACACAAGGCAATTTCAGTGCTGCTGAGTGATGTTCAGTAGTATCCAAGGGAAGATCACTGCTGGAAACAGTCAGCAAAATTCTGCCACCATTTACTCCAGTGGGCTGGAAAGTATTCCTCTGAAATCAGTGAGTTTAGATGCATCCTGGTTAAAAGCCAATCAACCACTCAAAATGTTGTAGTAATTAGTAAACTAAATCTAAGTGGGTTCACAGTCAGTTTATGAAACAAAAAGTGCTTTAGTGACCATTTTAAGTGTGTGATTGAGCTGTGTCTTTGTCTGTCTAACAATCCTGCCTTAACCAAGAACTTCAGATGCTGCAAGGCAACTGCAGCCACATTTAACAGAGCTGTAGATGGTCTATAAGATGCCCACATGTCTGTGCACATGCATGCACAATTTTCCTTGTTTTCATTCACTCTGCTTTACACAAATAAAACATTATGTGGTGGGGTGTTGCTGCATCTAGTATTATTTAATTCTGTATTGAATTTACTGCTGTGCAAAAAGGAAAAATTTTGAGACTGAATGCTGCAGCTGGAGGAATATGGAAGCACCTTTTCTTTGACAAGACTTACTTTTACTGACTTAATTACCAGTTGCTCAATAGCACATCAAGAAGGCTGGGATGAAAGTCCTCTCTGTAACAGCTGACAAAACCAGGTATAGCCAGGAAAATATGTGTGCTGGGATCAGTTCCAGCCGTTTGATGTTTGCCTGTGAGGATAATTAGACTTTCAGCAGGTTTTGCTTCATGCTGTGTTTTACCCTGGGACTCTGTAATTTTAACTTTCCTCAGCTGCTGAGCAATGCTCAGGTGACCTGGGAGGGGGCTTTTGTTCAGCCCCAGTTCTGACTCTTGGAGACAATGCTGTGTTCTCATTCAGAACATCCCTCTGGGCAAGCAGCTTTCTCAGGAGTATAGTCTTTACATGCCTCCTTTTTCCAGCATCCCTTTCTTTGTGTGGCAGCACTGTGTCCATAAACAGCATCCCAAAATCCAGAACAGGAAAAAAAGACATTTTTAGAGTCTCTTAGTAACACAGCATAGACACACAATTGATATAAATTACTTAAATGCATCCATTTGCTGAAGGTTGCACAGGGTAAGGCCCTGATAATGCAATTTAAATAAACAGAAATCCAAGGAAATGCCTGGGATTTATCTGTAGGAGACAGTGTGGTGTGATGTTCTGGTAGGGAGGGCGAAAATGAAGTCTGGCTGCTGGAGCTCTATCTCTCTGTGGGCTGAGAGCACAGAGTGAAAGCAAAGCACTGTTTCTTCCTTCTGGCTTTTCCTTAGGCCTTTAGATGTGGTTAAAAGCACACATTTCTCTGTAGAAATTGCAATATGTGTAAGTGACTGCAAGAGCTGCTGCCATACATTCATTCCTGTGACCTCAGCCACTGACAAGAAGTGTCCCCTGCCACCTGCTCTGTCCTGGGGTGGCAGTGGCTCATTGTCCTGGTGTGCCCCTGGGGTGGCAGCGTCCTCAGATGTGGCACCTCAGCGTCCTCAGGTGAGGCCACCCTCCAGCCTGGTGGGGCCATGAACCAGCTCTGCCCAGAATGATGAGCTGTGGCACCTGGAGCACTGTAGCACCTAAAGCACCTCACAAACCTGCCTGATTCACCTGGTTAGAAAACACAAATCCAGCTGTGCCCCTCTCTCACCCAATGCTGACGTGCAAGAGAGAAGGAAATGCTGTTTGTAAATAGAGTGCAAAGAAGCAAACTTAACTCAAGTTTACTCCAGAGCACTGAAGTTTTGTTTTCAGTTACACTTTATTTTACTATGGCAAATGTTTCCATGAAAGCATCTTTGAGTGATTTTAAATAAATTTTGTTTAGAAAAGTATCAATTGAGTAAATTTCATTTGTTCTGAAAAAACTGTTTGCACTTCAACACTGCTCTATTAGTCCTCTACCATTAAAATTTTATAAGACATTTAGTTTATTAAGAAATGTACTAGTTCTAGAAATTTTTAATTTCTCATTTTACCAATATCCTTCTATTATATTTATTTTTGGTACAACTTTTATTAAGGACAGCTCTCTAAATGTATCATTGTTTCTTCGTAAATTTTTTTTCAGAAGAATAAATTTCATCTCCTAAAAGAAAAATTATATAAAGAAACTCAGAATTACTACCTGTGGGAAAGATCTCTAAGATCATTGAGTCCAACCATTAACCCAGCACTGCCAAGTCCACCACAAAACCACACCCCAAGTGCCACATCTACACATTTTTTACAAACCTTTAGGGATGGTGATTCCCTGGGCACTTCCTGGACAGCCTGTTCCAGTGCTTGAAAACCCTTCAATTGTAAGAAATTGTCCTAATATCCAATCTAAACCTCCTCTGGCACAACTGGAGGCCATTTCCTCTTCTCTTGTCACTTGTTACCTGGGAGAAGAGACTGATCTCACCTGGCTGCAGCTCCTGTCAGGCAGCTGTGGAGACTGACAAGGTCTCTCCTGTTGTCCTGTTCTTCTAAATTCTTCTAAGCCTTCTGATGTTTACATTTTTGTAATGGAGTTTCTCATGCACTTTTCATGTAAATAATGATTGTTTTGCACTCCTTTCTGGAGGAGGAGAAAATTGATGGACTGTTGGTTTGACCAGTGTGGCTGGAGAGGTGGCAATTTCATCCTCCAATCCATGGTCACTTTTGAAAGTCTTTTAATATTGGAGTTTGATAATAAACTATGCTCTTTTTACCTTGGACATTTCATCTTGTGTGTGTTGTTCATTTCGTGTCCTATTGTGACACCTCCTGAGCCTCCTCTCTTCAGGCTGAGCACCCCCAGCTCCCTCAGCTGCTCCTCGCACTTGTGCTCCAGACCCTTCCCCAGCTCTGTTGTTCTCTGGACACACTCCAGCCCCTCAATGCCCTTCCTGCAGTGAGGAGCCCAGAACTGAGCACAGGATTTGAGGTGTGGCCTCACCAGTGCCCAGCACAGGGGGACAGTCCCTGCCCTGGTTCTGATGACCACAGTATTCGTAACACAGGCCAGCTGCCATTGGCCTTCTTGCCCACCTGGGCACACTCTGGCTCCTGTTCAGCTGCTGCCAACCTGCATCCCAGGGCCTTTCAATGAATATTGAATGTCACTGCATGACTGATAGGAACTATAGTATTATGAGATGCTTCGCCCAGGGGGAGGAGCCAAGCATTGCTACCCGGATATAATCCAGAGGTTTTGAGACACCAGCACGGCTTTCTCCACTGGATTCTCCAGAGGAACAGCAGCTGCCTCTTCTTCCACTGGATCTTTGGAGGAAGAATACATCCTTCTCTACAGATCCCACTTGCTCCAGCAGAACCACACCTGACACTCCAGGAGAGCTGCAGCCATAATTTCAATTGGACTGCCACCAACACCCTGACCCACAGGGTGTCAGGTTGGGTTCTGACTCTGTCAGGGTTGTTCTAGTGTACTGCATTGTTTATTTTATCCTTCAATTTTTCCTTCCCGATTAAAGAACTGTTATTTCCTGTTCCCATATTTTTGCCTGAGAGCCCCTTAATTTAAAATGTATAGCAATTCAAAGGGGTGGGAAGGGTTTACATTCTCCATTTCAGGGGAGGCTCCTGCCTTCCTTAGCAGACTCCTGTCTTTCCAAACCAAGACAACATGTATTTAGAACTGAAAATAGTTTCTGTCCTATCAATAACTTTTTCTTTAATTTTTATTACCTGTGTACCAATTGCTAAGATTGGTACTTACACATTGGTACCACAAAACTTCCTGAACAGAATGTGCATTAAACTCTACAAACTGTTTTCAGTAAGAGTGTTCTGTGTATTTACTAAATGTAGGAAACACTTTCTTTTGAAGTGTCTGATATTGTGAAGCTTTTTTTGAATTCAAGTACGCTCTTGAGGAAGTAAAAGAAGAGAAAGCAAAAAAAAAGGGACCATGGAGAACATGAAAATGTGTAGTGGTGAGAGGCATGGAGTCCTAGTGGTTTTCTTATCTGCGTGTGAGTTAGAATACATGAGATTTTTACACAATACTCTGCACTGCTCCTTGAGGGTTTCCAAAGAAGTTACTTTGTGATAAAGCACTTGGCATTTTTTAATATAGATCCTCATAAAGCCTTGATTCAACATTGAGAAATTTCAGCAATCCAGACCTTACTTAGAAAAATATTTAATGACTTATCCAATGATTTTATTTCTGATAGGATGTGTCAGAGATGTAACTGACCCCACCAAATCTGCCAAAATATTCATAGCATATATTACACTTTTCCCCCATGATCTCTGTTCTGTAATCTGCACCTGACATAAAGAAGCAGGAGAAAAACTGTGGTGCTGTCCCAAACCCACTGGGCTGACAACATTATCTTAGAGAGCAATTTCTTTAAATATTGTCTAGATTCCCTGCTGCTCTCTGCCATGGGACTTGGCTTTCCTGATTCCATCCCTTCTCTGTGTTCCAAAAGGATGCTCTGTGTTCCAAGAGGATGCTCTGTGTTAGTCAAGCAACCATTTTACCCTGGCGAGTCGTAAAAAGCAAAGCATCCTACAAATAAACAGAAGGGTACACTGAGAAAATTCCACTCCTGAAGCTGTTTCTTGATTGACACTGTTTCAATTTTTACCCTTTCTAAACTGTTAACCCAAAGTCTTATTCTACTTTGGTGGGGGACAATTGTAGGGGATCCCCAAAGTCCCATGTAGAGGTAAGCACAGGCTGCACCCCTGGATGCAAGCAGGGCTTTGCCTTAGAATAGGTATCACAGCTTCTTCCCATTTTAAAGTCCATTTCTTATCAGACCTAATGCCTCACTGAAATCCAGTGACTTGTCAGGTTCTGGTGTTTGGGTGACAGCTAAGGGGAAATTTTAATGCAACACCTTTCAGTGCAGGTGAACCAAAGGTGAGTGTTTCAACTGCTGTGTCTGTGAAATGCTCAGGGAAATGCCATTGCTGGGCCTGGCAGCTGCAGGACTCAGCCCAAGCCCTTCAGCTCAGGCTGGGACATTCAGGGCTGAGGCAGTGATGATAATGCAGGGTAGAGCTCTCTATAAAAGTGGACACACTTGAAAAACCCCTGAACCCCAAAAGGTTCAGAATTCCACACTCTGGTGCATTAGATTGGAAAAACACAAACTGTCAATCTTTGGAAAGAATAGAACTTGGTTTTAAGAGCCTGACATTCAACCTATTTATTTTTTAGTTTTTATTTATTTAAATTTAATCATTTAAAACAAACAAATAGACTCAAAAGCACAACAAATAATGTTGCAGTACTAAAGGATCTTTTAATTATTCCCACTTTACAGTGGTTTAGAAGTGGGATAAGACATGGCATCAATGTTGAATATTTTTTTTACCTACCACCAAAAATTTTAAAAAAACTTATTTTAGGTTGTACTTCAAGTGTTCAGCAGAGCTCATTCCTTAGTGACAGCCATGAAATTGAAGCCACAGAGAATGCCTTAAAATACCTCTCTGTGTCCAGCTAAATTTTTGGGAAGAGTTTATGTCTCATGTGTTTCTCTTTCTGTCTCATTCAGACACAGAACCACACAGAAATGCAGCAACAGAACCAGGGGCAGAATTCAAGCAAATTCCCTGTGGGGGATATTCTGATCATTCTTCTACCATTACTGTGTTCTCTCTATATTTTGTTTGCAATTTCATAACATTTTAGCACCTTGTGTTTCCAATATGAATGCATTTTCTCCCACTTTTCATTTTCCCCTTCACATATGCTCAAAGCCATATAAATTACATGGCCACTAAATCAAAAGGTGTCACAAATAATGGGATCTACTGTGTGCTGACAGGGCTGTCTGTGGAAGCCACATAAAACTTGTTTGCAGCTGAGTTTAGTCCTGCCTAGATGAAGTCACAAGGATCTTTGCCAATGTCTCTTCTGGGGGTACATTTGACAATATATTCTTTGAATATGTGTGAAGATATCAAGATTTAAATTAAAATAAATCCATCCACATCATAATTGAAATTTCTATTTATTAATAAGTGGTGCAGTTTTTAAAGACAGAACATAAAAAATCAGTTAAGAAGTATTGTTTGCATAATATATTGAAATAAACATATTAAATTTGTTCAAATATTGGACAGTGCCAGAATAGAAATTACACATACAGTTTAAAAATTACAATAAATAATATTATAAAGAGCACTAAAGGCCACTTGTATAAAAGTTGTGTTCCCTTGTCAGCCAGAATCTGAAAAGCATCTTTGTAGCATGGAGAAGATTTCAGTGAGCAAGGCACAAATACTAGTAATAATAAGATGCCATAACTAGAAAACAAAATGCAGTTGGCTATGTAACCTTCAGTCTCAGTGTTCTTCATGATGGAAATAGGAGCCCATTTTCACTATTTTGCTTCAGTTAACTTCAGAGGGAAGCTACTCAAAGCTGAATTGGGAAGGATCAAATCTTACAGCCTAAAAAACCAGAAGGAAAAGTGATACCCAGGGTCTTCATTTCCAGAGTGCCCAGCTAAAAACACTTGAAAATGCCCCTTTTTTCCTCTGCACCTCTTAAAATAATCTTCAAAAGGAGCATTCACATCCAGCTGTGCTCCTGAAAAAGTGACATCCCACCAAATTCTGAGGTGCTGTAGGAAATTCAGGTTTGCATCTCTTAGACCCCTAGAACTCAGTGGTGGGGGCTGTGGGTGCAGGAAATCCACACCCAGCTCTTTCCTCACAGGATCTGCAGTAACCAGGACGGATTCAGTTCCTGCCTAAGCAGATGTGACACCTCTGCAGCAGCTGGGAGCCCAACAGGGGTGAGGGTGCTCCTCACTCTGCATTTTCTGATTGCTTTAGGCTGTGATCTTGCAAACTGGTTGGACCTTGGTGCTCTCCTGAAGGCCACAAGGCCCCACTACCCCCAGGTTCAAGTGGGCTTTAGTTTGCAGCACTCATGGGCCACCATTTGAAGCAGAAAAAATTTAAAGTATTTCCACTCTGGACCATAATAATGCAGCAACGTTACAGATAAAAACAGAGCAAATATAGCCAATTTAGGGACTTTTTAATCAATCTCTCCATGGTTTGAATTCCTTTTTATTTAGATAGGAGCCAGAGTGATAAATTCAGGGCAGGGAAAAGCCAAGGCAAGGACAACAGTCATTACCTGACTAGATTTTTTTAAATTGCCAACTCTCTGAGTAGAGAATAAACCACACTTATCATACCTTCATACCTCAACAAAGTATTCACTTTTGCCTTAATCAAATAGTCCCAGTTTGCATCTAAAATGAGAAAGCTTAATTGATAATAATGCTGCAAAGAGAGGCACACAATGTAAACACAGATTAACTTTTTTGAAAACTTCCAGACATCTGGCATTTCTTAGGGACTGAATATCACTCTCAAAATGTAGCCAAGAAAAATATCTCCAGATCAGTGCTGTCCTTCACAAGGAAATTTATAAATAATGGCAGATTAGAACCCAGCCCTGCTCCCAGTGCATCACTGTCAGAAGGTTTCTATCTTACTTCAAGGAGAGCAGAGAAAAGCTCCACAGTTTCAAATTATAAAATAATATCTCAAGGCCTGAAATGAGATGAGAGTCATCAAAGTCATTAATACCTTTTAATGTTGAGTACATGCAAACAAAGTGCTAGTGTCAGTCAAGATGCTAGAAAGGTCTGACCCAAAGAGAATTGATAACTCTTTAACTGAAACATCATGCAGAAGAAGGTATAAATCTAATTAATTCCTATTACAAAGACTATTATTGACCCAGATGCCCTTCTCAAATGAAATTGTGACTAGAGATTCGTTGTTTGTGGAAAGAGGACTTGACATTCTTAATGTTACTGGGATCACACATGGGATCTTTGCTTTGTCCAGTACCCCTGGCTGGCACATGAGCCACAGTTCCAGGGTGGATACACTCCCTGGACTCACCCTGATTGGAGTCTGATGAATTTGTGTGCAAATCTGATCTGGGATGGTCTCCAGATCTCACCTTGCTATGACACCTGTGAGTTGTTATCACAGACAGCAGAACTGATTTTTAACCCTGATGATGTAAATGGCAGAGAGCTGCTAAGAACAGCACCCTTATGAACAGAGCAGTGACAGGTTTCAGTGTTAAGAAAGAAAAATAAATATTAAAACAAGCTAATCAGATCTGCCTGTCTCATTTCTTGGATCTCCTTCACAGGACCCACAGATGTCTACTGCAGAGTTTATCACCAGTGCTTTTTAAGAAGAGGCAGATCTTTTCTGGCATCATTAAATATTTCATGATGTGGCTACAAATACCTGACCTGACACCTTAAAGATGCATATTGCAAATTGTGTTTGCAGGCCAGGGAAAGCACTAACTTCAAGACAGTTCATCTGCTAAGTGCGCAGAGTGCAGGGCAGCACAAATCATTTCTCTGGGGCTGTACCCTGTGTGCAGGTGAAAATTCATCCAAGTCTCTGCCCTTGCTTGGATCTTCTCTTGGAAAGAACATAACTTTATAAGGAGGCTATTTATGGTTTTTCAACCAGGTTAAATACTGAGAAAAGATTTCTTTTATTTGACCTGTCATGGAAAAGAACAGAAACCTGAACTAAAGAATTTCAGTGGGAATTGAACAGGTATGGCATAGCCACTGTCAAAGACAGTCACAAACAAATTGATCAGACTGCATCTGCTTTTTGGCTGCCTTGACTTTTGATTGTTTAGCTCTAGGAAGCATTTAAAGAAGGATGAAATTCAGATTAAATCAGTAGGAACAACAGGCCCTTTATATACAAGAAAACTGAAGCAGGCTTGTCTAGCACATACTTACATACGCTTCACAAATGTAACAATGTTAAAATAATTTTTTCATTCTTTTCCATTCTCTTGCCTTGTGAGGGTTAAATCTCACAAGCTGCCACATCTATTACTGTTTCAGAAAGCCTGCAACAGGTACAATGCAGATATTTCCAAGAATCATAAGGGCCAAAGAATTCTCAATATGCCAAATTATAGCGAATTACACTTTGGTCATTTAGTTTTATTCTTTGTAAATTTATCCACAAAAGTGTGCCCAACCCAGATTTTCTTTCAAGTCAATGCTATTTTGTCAATTAAATAATTACCAAAATTGTGCCTCATACCATCATAGCTACTGGCTTCAGAACAGCTCCATGGACTCATCCCAGTCTTCAAAGTCTGTAACTGCTCTGCAGTATTTAATCCAGTAACAACAGCAATTTGTTCTTCCTGAAGATCCATCCCAGAAGGATGAAACATGATTTAGCTGAAGAATCAGATGAAGTAAGAGGATCCTAGTCTTTTAGATGTCTTTTCCAATAGAGAACAAGCAGTGAAGATGAAGGCAATGCCCACATCTGGGAAAGAACAAAATTCCCTGGATGGAACGACTGCTGTGAGATGTCAACAATACTGAGGAATTAAACCAGAAGTTTACTATGGTCAGAAAAACCCAACAAAATATTGTCCATTGGAGCACTTTCCATCCAGGGCTGTGCAATTCCCAGTAAGCACTGGGAAGCCCAGTAATGTGCTCATGGCTCAGACTGGATGTGCCAAAGATGCTCAGTTGTGCAGCTGCAGTGTAATAGAAGCAGTCTCTACAGAAAGTCCTTTTTCTAACACCTTATTTGGGCCAAATCCTGCCATCTCTGCTGGTCAGTGCCCTGGCAACAGTGGGGAGTGTGCCCTGGCCATTGTATGGAGTGACAGGGATGGTGCTGGACATGAGGTGGGGATGAGCCACGGCAGAGAGGCTGCACCTTGGTGAGACAATTAGCACTGATTGTGTGGTCTCTGATCATCTGACATCTAAGCAAGTCACCTTCTGCTCTCTTTGAAGTTGTTAGACATTTGGTCGCTGCAGATAAGTGAGTTAAAGGTGAGATGGATCTCATCCTGAATTTGATGTGTGCCTTTGTTGCTGTACCCTGTGCTCACTGACTGTACTCCTTCATTTCCCACCAGCTGTACAGAGTGTTACAGCCACCAAGCTGGACATCCCATGGATGCTATTTCATGGACACATTGACTGACACCAGGTAAGACCTGTACAGGGTATTTGGAAATGCTAGTTTCACTAGCTTTATAGGTACTACATTCCCACTGTAGTGGTGACATCTTGGATTCATTTCCTTCCAGTGATCCAGTGATTTTCCTGGTCTCTTCCTTCTCAATAATTTCCAATTTTCATTAAAAAATATTTGGCTGAGGCCTAGGGAGCATACTTATCTCTCTGTTGCTCAGGGACACATGACAAAAATGGTGATTATTTATTCATACATTAATCCTAAATATAGCACACATTCATGGATTTTGAGTAGTCCATTTCCAAGAGAAAAGGTAAACAGAGAGAAACAGATCCTGGCAGCATCTTACACTGTAGAACTTGCAGGGAAGAGAATAGTAATTTTCTGCACATCTGAGGAGCTCAAAGCACTTGACAAATATTAGAGAATTGAGCCTTTCAACCTGTGAGCATGTGTGGAAGTGTAACTCCCAATTAACAGATTGGGAAACTGAGGCTGAGTTACATTATGCTTCTTACTTAGCAGCACCTAAGTCAATAGAAGAGTGGAGTGTATAAACCTGGAGCTCTCTACAGTGAACAATTTAATTTTTGTAACAAAGAAAATTTGGCCCCATAAGTAGCAAATAGACTTAGCAAAAGATTTTCTTTAAAAAAGCATTATAATCCTACTTTGAGCAATTTTATAAGCACTAGTGAAGATTTTCAAAGTATTTTGAGGGATTTTTATTTACATTTTACAATAAATAAATACCTATCATCAATCCCAGGAGGTGGCTTGGATGATTTAAAATCCTACCCTTAATTTCATTTCAACATTGTTTTTCAGGAGTAATTATATGAGATCACATGAGAAACATTTAGTTCACAAAAACATTTCAATAAGGTCATAGTTTAACTCAGCTTTTCCCCTGCTTTTGGTTGATTAGAGATTGATTTGCTTGGTTGATTGGCTTGGTTGATTAGAGATTGATTTGCTTATAATGGAAAATGATTTAGACGTTATGTTTCCACAAAGGAATATAGTTCCTGAAAAATCTTTTTATTTTGCTGCTCTGTTTACAAAATGTAGCAAGGACCACTGTATCTTGTCTGTTATCAATTCACCATTGTTGTATTGAAGAGTACCAGATAGATATGTATCATGGAAGAAATCAGCTGTACCATTTATATAGGGCAAAGTCATGCAAACCATGCTCAAAACTAAGCTCCTTAGTTTTGGAAGCATGAAAAAAACTGCATCAGTAAATTGTATGAAATGGTGCAGAATGACTACCACTAATATCACATGCATCTTATGCAGCCATTGGTGTTTTGAACTAGTAAGCTTTGGGTGTAGAGTAAGTGAGATATACAAAGTATGCTTACATTACAAGGAGAAGTCAGCCAGTGACTGTCCCCACACACGTTTTAAACTGGCTTGTTTGACGGGGTCCATATTGAGTCTGAAATCCCATCTCCCGTGGAGGAGAGCGGCATGGAGCCGCTCGGCGTGAAGGGGTCTGTGTCTGTGTCTGTCTCCCCCTCAGCCAGGTAGCGTTTCTCCCTCATCCACGCCGAGCCCCCGCTGGGGCCGAAGGGGAAGTCGTCCCTCTCCTGGGAGATGCTGAAGCCGCTCGGGGAGCGCTCCAGCTCCTCGTGGTTGACGGAGAGAAGGGACAGTGGGGTGTCGCTGTCTCTCGTGAGGCTCCTCCGCTGCCTTGGGGACACCTTGTCTGAGTAAGGGCTTTGAAGGTCCCCGTGGGAGTGGTAGCTAACCTGGGAGTCCATTAATGTGAATATAGGCAGAACTGTTGGCCTCTCTGCATATGAAGTTGAGGAAGGTGTGGCTTGCAGTCTGCCAGAGTTTTGCCCACCTATTGATAAAGGTTGGGAGTGAGCCGTGTGGCCCCGTGCTGAGAAACCATAGGGGCTGACTTTGTTGACTGGAACCTGCTGGAAGTTGTAGGGAGTTTCACGAGAACACTGCTCAGTGTATTTGTATATTATTGTTTTTAATTCAGAATATTTGTTTTCTTCTCTCTTCTCCCTTGCAGGAGAAGCGGTTTCTTTCAATGGACTTATCTCAGCAACTTGTATCTGCAGCTGTTCCATGTGATGCATATGCATATCAACAAGAAAATCCAGTTTCTTCCCCATGTCATTTACCTGAAAAATACCAATGTCATGATATTGCCTCAAGTCAGTTATTCAAAAAGAGACTATGATTCCATGGTGTGCTGCCATGTTTATTGGTCATGGAGGTTCATACAATAACCGTGATCTTCCCTCAAAGTTGGGCTGAAATGGATGGCAGTTGATCCTCTAACACCTCAGAATGAAAAGCCCCATCCCTATGAACTGACCCAAAAAAATTATTAGTCTTGCTGGATATTTAACAGTACAGTATCCAAGAGGATACTATAATGTTATGACAAAATCTTGATACCAGTGGTAAATAGCTATTACAAAAATACAGTATATGGAATTACCTTTGCATACAGACCTGATCTCTAACTGATAATCACAGAATCATCTAGGTTGGAAATGACCTCTGAGATCACTGAGTCCAACCTATGACCTAATGGCCACTAACAGTCCCACAACATCAGAGTTACATATCAGGACTAGTTTCCTTTCTCTTTTGCATAGGCCCCAAGGGTGGACAATAATTTTCAGTCCAGTCCCTGCAGGAAAAGGCCTTGCTCATGCCAAACACCAGATGTGATGAGTACTGAAGCTACAGGAATTAAAAAGTCCCACTTCAATATGACGGTTAGGATCTTGTGCCATACACAGTGGCATGGATTCAACAAGTTTCAAAAGGCACAATTCTCAGGTAAACAAATTCTTTCATGAAAAAAAAACAACAGAATTTTGTGATCATTGGAACAAGATCTCTGTGAGTCTTCATCACCACCTGCACAATTCTGCCTGGGTCAGCCAGAGTCATGCACAATTTATATCAGCTCTATCACTTCTGAACAAGCACCTCAGCCTCTGTCATTGCCATGAAATTACTTACCTGCCTCTCAACTTTAACAAATTTTCCCATCATACTTTGGTCTTCAGTATCAGCTGTAGATGCTTTGGCTACATATGGTTCATTTCTGCCAAGAATTAATAACTCTGTTAGTGTTCAATATTTCTTTGCATCACAATAAGCAATTTATATCAGAAAACAGAATTGCCATCTTGTTGATTTATTCATATAGATCCTTGGAGCTCTTTTTGCTGTTTATACAAACAGGAGTGAGAGTCTATTCTATGTGATACCAATGCATTGCTAAAAAAATATAATCTTGATTTTTAATTTTTTAATGTTTTGTTTTTCAAGTTTAAAATAAAGATTAAAAAGCACCAGAAGTTCAAAAGAAAATTAAAATTATTCTCCAGCTTGTTGGAATAATTTCAGGTTTGTGAAAATTATTGATACAGTGTAGTTAGTGGGTCTACAGATGGCCATGTGTTTTTAAATCTAATTCATTATAATTAGTGTCTTTGGAGACTGAATCTGAGTTTCAAGGATGAGTGTGTTTTTTTGCTCAATTTCATTATATCAAATAGTAAGTGTCAGAGATTGGAAATGCTGAAAAGAGACAGTCTGGTCTGGAGATTTAAAGCTGATTCCAGAATAAACTTTTATCTATGCAATGTCCCCTTGCCTGTCCATCGGATGGACCAAATTCATTAGGCAAGAAGAGGATCTCTAACTAAGGAGTTTTATTTATAACTTCATGGAATTTTGGATTCTCATGATCAAGTTAAATCTTTATCAAACAGTTTCCAAACTGATGTCAATATCTTCCCATAACCTATGCCTAAGTCTAGAAAAACAATTTCTGAGCACTTGCTCTTTAACATGATTTGGAACAAATATACTCTAAGACTTTTGACATGCCCAGTTCTTCTCTTTTCTGAAAAAATCCAAAATACAGCTGTGAATAAATTGTATTAGGGCAAAATCTATACCTAAAACATGTCATATTTTCCACATTGGGTTACTGGTGATATGGGCTCATGCAGTTTTTGCAATCTGCTTTCCTCCCCAAATGATCACTGCCTCTTCCATGTACTCTTTCTTCACATTTATGTGGTTTTGGAATTTTCTCTGTGTGGGATAATTTATTTTCTGTAAGATTGCTTTTGTTCTGAGCAACCACAACAGCTTTGGGGACAGATTGTTGATGGTCTTGTGTGGTTCTTGATGGATATTTATTGACAGATTGATAGTTGTAAGCAACAGAAGAAATGTCATTTATTATTTAATTTTTTCTAGTTGGAATGCAGCAATACAATAATATGGTGCATCTTTCACACCCAGAAATCTGTTATTTCAATTTGTTTTGTGTATTTCTCATCAATCACTGATTTAAAAGCTGCAGCATTAAAAATCTCTGCTTGCCATTTGGTGGGCACTTCAGGAAGAGAAATAATTTACTTTCAAACTGTTAGTGGTTTTTATTGAGCTTTTAAGTGGGTTTACAAGTTAAATGTTAGAAAATTATCACATCAGCAATCAAATGCATGCATTTAATTTAAAACCATATTTTCAAGCTGGGTAGAAGCTGAGCTGGACAATTAAGAAGCCATTGTTTAGATTTCCATCACACATTGCTCTGAGTGACTTTCTGGCTCAGTGTTTATCCACATGTATCTCAGAGCAACATATCCTCTCAGTATCATTACTTTAACAGTGGATGAAGAAAGATCATGCTTATTGGAATGAATTAACTTTTTATTTCTGTGTTGGGCTGTGCTGAATACTAGATATAAAAGAATTCACCTGGGAGACTGTTGTGAAGGGTAAGAAAAAGCTCCTCCCTTTTGGGATTTCTTATGCTTGGGAGTAGATGGAGGTCCAGGTGTAAAAATCATATCTACTCTGAAAAAAAGAAAAGTGCAACTGTGTAAGTCCATCTCCAAATGCTAACACATGACAGAATATGCTGTGCATCTCTGAAGCAAAGATTCAAAAAGGAAACATATGTTGATTTGGTAATATATTGATGCTCATGATGTGTCTGCTCTTTTTTGAGTCACAATCAATGCACTGAATTGCAATTACCTGGTAATTTAGTAATAATTAAGTAATGCTTTAGGCTCACTGTTTCCAAACTTCAAATTTGAAGCAGAACTTCTTTTCCTTCAAAGGAACCAAACAGCATGATTGTCAAAAAATATCCAATAGCAGTGGCTGTTAAAAATGTCAGGAGACCCATCAGATTTTGTGCAGGGTAACAAAAATCAGAACATGGCAAAAGGTGGAATTGCTGACATTCCTAACAAACTAATAACATTCTGTCAGTTGTTGTTTCTAATTGTCAGCAATATTTTAGTCTTTACTAATTATTCTTTTGGCTTTAAAAACATAACTTTAAATGAAGCTGCATAAGGAGTCTACTGGATTCTTTATTTGGCACAAAAGGAGAAAGATTGTTTGGAATGCTCCAATGCATGTAATTGTACTCTTTTACTATATCAAATATTCTTTCATTTGTCATTTCCAACTGCTTAGGTGCAAGTTAGTCTCTGTTTATTCAGTTCACCCACAAAATGGCCACATATCAATCAGCATTAATCCACAGACCAGTTACCTGTATTATTGGACAATCCACGCAGATACCTTGCATGGTTTCACAGTGCCCCATAGAGTTCTGAAAATGGAACTTGAAAAAGCTCCAGGCAAGCCTCACAAAGCTAGCTAGATATTGGCTTGAATCCCCAGGCATTGCTGACAGACATGGTAAATACTTGAAAAAGAGATTGCCCAGTGCATGGAAAATCCCTTTGAAATAAGAAATTACAAAATCCAGCAGAAAGATCAGAGCAGCCTTTCAAAGCCAAGGTGAGTCCAGACAAGGCCCAAATGTGTAGGAAGGGTTGCACTCTCTCAGCCCATGATTGGGAGAGAAATGAAGGTGATTGTGTGGTATTTTAATTTTCAGAGTCACTGAGGGCCTCAGGGAATGTGCTGTGCAGAGACTGAGCAAGGACAGCTCCCCACATCTGCACACACATCTGGACACACATCTGCACACACATCTGCACACATGTGCACTCAGGCCCACACGGATTTCCAGCCCCAAGCTCTGACCTGGGCTCATGGATCAGGGGACGAGAAGCACAAATTTCTGTAGATGTGCCTCAAAATCACATTGCAATGAAGCCCTTCTGAGAGGAAACAGCTGTGGATGCAGATTGCACCTGAACAATCACAGAGGCCTGAAATTCCAACTTTTTTTCAGATAGGTCAATTACACCTGACTGAAGCCTTCTGTGCTGATGTATTTTGGCACTTTTATGGGATGTTTCACTAGGCACACATCAGCAGAGAATCCAGCCCAAAGAAAAGCTCAGGGAGAGCTTTTATTTTTACTAATCATCTGTAAAATGGGGAGAGGAGAGAAATTTGATCCTGATCAAATAAGGCAATAGTGAAGAAAATTCAAAGGATTTTTAAACTCTGATGTCCTTGTTCTAAATCTGAGCCAGTGGTCTCTGCCTGCAGTTATCCCTGCTAGCTCTCACTTGCCTTTTGTTTTTGGGAAAAGTTTTCTCATGGATCAGCTACATCATGCAAAGGTGTGGCTTCTGGGTGGCCTTGTACACAGGCTAATGTTTTCATTTTGCCACCAAAGCTATACATTTCCCCCATCTACCAGGAGATTCTTACCTTGCCTGAAGGTATTTTATTCTGGAAAGCATATCAAGATGCCCTGCTGAGTATTGCTCTATCACATCCTTTACATCATAAGGCCTCAAAGTCTCCTTGAATTTTTTTTTATACAGACGAAACTGTAGTATTCTGCATAATAAACAGAAAAAAATTAATCTCTTATATAAATTCCATTATGAAAATTTCAATTTTTTTCAAAATATGGATGAATTCTGTCTATTTGTAAATTGAGCATGTTATTACTAAACAAGGCAATAAAATATAAACAAAGAATCTATAACATCATCTACAATCTATAACACCATAAACACTAAATTTGAAAATTTGTAATAGCTGGCTTTGCATAATTAATAGTCTTAAAAAATGGTTTAAAGCTTCAGAATCACAGTTGGAGCTTGAATTTGAGCAACACAAGTCACAGGAGATTTTGAAGCTGTGAAGCTGAAGCTGCTGCTTCTATTCTTCAGTCTATTATAAAGCAAATTTATAGTATATGCAATGCTGAATCATTTTCATCTTGGTTTTATTTTGCACCTGGGAAAGTTTTGGATAGGAAATGATAATTAGATATAGATGTGGAAGTTAAGAAGTTAGCAGCAGTTCAGGTTGTGAAGAGGGGAAAACTTTTTAGAACTGCCTGAAGTGTCCTTGAAAAAAACAACAGTATCACATTATTGTTGTTGTAGTGATAATAATATTATTGCTCTTACTGTTGCTATTGCTACAAAATGAGCTAGCGATTAGTAACAGAATTCTTATAACAAGGAACACTGCTGGCCAGAGCACTTGAAAAATATTTGGCATTCATTTTTCACCCTTTTCTGTTGATACATTATTTTTATATATGTGTGTATATATATATATATATATATATATATATATGTAGATTAATCAAATAGAAGGATTTAAACATTTCATTTAAACAATGAAATCTTTATCTTCATGTGGTTTAGACTTGGGTTCTGGATGTTTGCTTTCTCAGTAGAGTCTCCAGGTACTTGTTGTCTGAACTGGGAAATTGCTGTCATATGTTAAGATTTGAACTTGTCTTTTATTTAAGGTTGGTGGGTTTTTAAATGTTTTTAAAGTCTGTATGAACTTTCATTTAGCAAAGATAATTCTATTACAACTTTTTAAGGGCTGTCTTTAACTTTGATGCTTATAAATATTTCAAGGTTTCAAAATTATAGCTGGGCCTATTTTTGCCAAATTAGCTATGGTAACAGCAAAACTACACATTCAAAGACTTAAGGGAAAAATAGGGATCACAATGTTAGCAATCCTAATTTAAAATCTCCTTGATCATGACCCTGAAATCCATTAAGTGGCTTTGTCTGAAAGAATTACTCTCAATTAATGTTCAGGATCTGGGTACACTACACAAGGAAAAAAAATCTTGACTCCTGATTGAGTTTAAATGGAAATTGCATGAATCAATTAGATTTGGACAGGATGTGGGGAAGCAGTTTTTCAAAAGTAACAATAACATGTTTGAAAGCAAGCAGGTATCAGGGAAAGAAGGGGAAAGCTGTGGAGGACAGGGATGAAGAAGCTTCCAGTGGGAGGGAAGAAGTCATGGGTAACATGAGCAAAGCCTGTGTCACTTGGCTATCAGCAGCCTTTAGAAAACTTGGAATTTTTTACAAAGTGATTCTCCTGCACCCAATTCAAAAAGAACCAGGAGTACATTCCATGGTTATATAGATATAAATATATGGTTATATTTTTATTACCATCTTCCCTGAAGTTCTTCTAAGATAAATCTGAGACACTTCAGACTTGCAGTATTTCACCTGGAAGGTGGCAAGTCCCTGGCCCCAAAATCAACAACTTCTGGAATCAACAGCAGTTGCAATGAAAGCAGAGTATTTTCCCATGGGGGCATTTTTCAAGGAAGGAGAGTACAAAGTACTGCATTGAGGAGTAACAGAGCATCAGTGAATGAATTCTATTTGCTTGATGTGCTAAACACATGACCAAGGCTTACTTGGAGTTTTCTAACTTTAGGGAATATCTCTTGTGGTGTGAAAATGGAGGTGACACATGTCACAAGACAAAAACTGCTGAAATTGAGACCTCAGCATGTATTAAAATATGACAGCTGAAAAGTAGGTTGCACATTCATGTAATTGTGTATAAAGAGTTGAGTCAGCTCAGAGTTTTTGGTTAAGCAAAAGTTCCAGTTTCATACAAATATTAGTCACTAAATTGAGAAAGACATATTTATATAACATTTTAACAAGGAACAGTACAAAATATTATTTTATGATAAAAACACTGTGGAGTATTTCTCAAAATGACATGGCAAATGTTATTAAAAACTTTCTCCTTTCTGCATACTTTCAACAGACTGAATAGGGTCTGTCTCATGTTTCTGGAAACACTAGAATTATCTCATCTATTCCATCTAAAAAAAGTAATAACAGAAACAGTGAATCCACATGTAGCAACATGGTAATGTTATTTCCTATCATCCTTCAAAAAGACATTTACCTGACAGCTCGGATGGCTGTCTTGAATGTGGGGATCATATCTTCCATAGGGAAATCACTACTGTCACCTCTGTCTTCTGCCATGGGTTCTCCTGTTCCTGCATCTGCAAAGGAGGTCAAAAAACTGGATGTGTGAACATCTCACCACACAATATTTAGAGGGGTGTCTGGCTGAATAAAGCACTACAAAAATTAAATTCAATTTAATAAAGAAATATCTCTTACAGCTTCTTTCATTGGTCAGGTCTTGAAAGGGATTTAATTATTTTCGGACAGCTGTAAGACACATTATTGAAGGATCTCCTTTCAGCATTTCTGAAACACTTGGAACTTGTCTTCCTTTCCAATAGATCTTTGCCCAAATTATTTTACATAAAGGCTAAAACAGGTTGTACAAGCCACAGGCCAAGTTCTCCTCTCACTGGCACTGCCTGGAGCTCATGTACCTTCATGAAGGGGAAAATCAAGTTCCTGGTGGGGACACCCAGGCTACACCCATGGTAGCATATCCAGCATGCACTGGTGCCAGCTGGCACAAGAAAGGGGAGCCTGTTATTTAAAGACCATTTTGGTGTTATGGGCAAGAAGAGAGAAATATGTGCTCAGGGAAGCTGAGAGGAAAAATGGCCTATAATGTTTCATGGAAACCCAATGGAAACCTCTGAGGGGCAGCAGGCTTGGGGAGAGAGGGGGAGGGAAGAAGACATTGACTCTCTAAAGGAGGTTTAATGAGATGGCAGTGAGGGTATATTTGAGATATACCCTCACAGGCTGCTGCAGGGCTGGATGCAGTCCAGGAGGGAGCTATCTCAGCTTAGCATCCTTGCTTATAAACCAAGCCATGATGGTGTGTGCTTTTTGGGGGATACAGATTGACTGCCCAGTGTGCCCACTTTTTCCAGGCCAAACAGGCTGAATCCAGCACTGGCTTTATCCCATATCAATTGCTGGCTTTGAGAAGGGCTGTTGTTTGATTTCAAGCACCGTGCTGCCTGGGCTCCAGGACTCTTTTTCTTGGGCTTCCCCAAATGTACTACACAAAACCAGGTAGTAGACATGCTTGTCCCAGAAAGTCACAAACCTTCAACAGAATATGCAGAAGAACAAAGTAAAATGAGAAGAACAGGGGGTGCATAGAAAGAAATCAACACAGATGGGCTACCTTCTGAGCTTTGCCAAAAAGCGTACGCTTTCATTCGGAATGCAGTGCGAAAACGCTCCTTATTATTCAAGACAACATTCTTAGGCTCTTTTGAAGGACTTTCTTCAATGGCATCTACATTCAGAGGGGTAAATAGCTTTCCTTTAGTATTGGTACCACGAACCCGATCCAAGAGACCCAGCTTTTGGCTACAAAATAAGCAAAAGTAATCATTTTCCTCCTTTGTACACCATTAACTTGTTTTCATGATGCTTTAAGTATATCATGGGCTAAATAATTGTTTTGTATGCAAGGACACTGCTGGGGCTACCATAATTATCAATGTCTTTGTAAGCAACAGTTAAGGTCTACAGATAATTAACTGCTTTTTATGAGCATTTTTTGGTATCAATGTTGAAAATGTTACCAGAGGGTCATGCTATCCTCTCCATTCAAGGTGTCACAGTGCTTCAGCTCACATAGCACACCTGAAGCAGCAGTATTATTATAAAGACATAAAACAACACTACTGCCATGGGCAGGGATGTCATTCACTAGACCAAGTTGCTCAGAGCTCCTTTCAGCTTGGCCTTCAAACACTTCCAAGGATGGAACATCCACAATGTTTCTGGGCAACATGTTCCAGTGGTTCCAGTGAGGAATTTCTTCCTAATATCTAATCTAAACCTGTACTCTTGCTTGAGGCCATTCCTCTTCATCCCGTCACTACACACCTTGGTTAAAAGCACCTCTCCTCTTTTCTTGCATTCTCCCTTTAGGTACTAGAAGGTGCTCTAAAGTCTCCTCAGAGCCATTTCTTATCCAAACATAACAACCTCAACTCTCTTATTTTATTCCTCAACTTTAAGGAATAAAATAAAGTCAGATGTGCTGTGAACCAGATAAATCACCAGCAATATTCTGGCAAGGCTTTGCCAAGCACTGATTAGGGACATGGTAGGGAGGATACCCTGTTTTCTCTCCACCATGACCTACAGGAGTTGCAGTGAAGTGACAAATTTTATTCCTCTGATGATTCCTTGTACTGTCTGTCCTCTTAGAGATTTACTGTCCGAATACATTTGTCTTTCAGTGACAACACAGAAATAGAATTTCATCTACCTGCCATTCTACCAGCACTACTAACCCTCCTGACAGTGTGATGAAAGCAATGATCTTAAAGGTAATCACTAATACCACTAAAACAGCAACAGGAATAGGAATTTGCCAGGGTGTTTATCAGCTTATATATGTTCTGAACACTTTGTAGGTGATGGATGGTACAAATATTTGATTTGCTAGTTCACTTTGCTACTCAAATCTTTGTTAATTGCACATTTGTTAAAAAAAAAACAACAACCAACCAACCAAAAAAAAAAAAAAAAAAAAACAAAAAAACCCAAACCAGGGCTAAGCCATGGGAAGAAGGCTTTTTAACACATTCCTGGGACAGCTCTAGGGAGAGGTGAATTGTGCCCACGTGAGCAAAAGGCAGTTCTGTGTGGGACACCAGATCAAGTAAGTTGAGTGTGGGGAGGGAAGAGGCTGTTATAGCTGGCAGCTTTCTGAGAGCCACAGATGAGAGCAGAGCTGAAGGACCAACAGCCATGTTTACAGAAGAAGGAGTTAACAGGTGAGGTATCATTGCAGGATGCTCAGCTGCAGCCACTAAACCTGCTGGCAGGAGAGGCAAGCGTGGGGAGGGTCCACTGTGCAAGGACATCATGGCCAAGGATGGAGATGTGTGTGCAGACCTTGCAGATGGGAAAGAAAGATTTCACATTTCTATCTCAGAGCTCTGTCTATTGCAGTATCCCACCACAATGGGTGTTATCTGAGCATTGAGCATCACAGCTGTTGCAAGTTTTTGTGCTGGTTTTGGTTTTTCGGGGTTTTTTACATGAATTACTGAGGTTCTCATCTCTACTGTCTATTTCTGATTAATATATCTTTGACCCAGGGAGAAATGAAATGTGGGATTCCCTATCAGAAAAGTTGCAAGCACTAAACCTTTGGGTGTAGGAAGTTTTTCCAGCCCTTCTGATTTTTCTTTTTGATATGAAAATACTTGTGAATGTAATTTCTGCAGCCTAGGAAGTTCAGACACTTGCCCTGTTATTGCATGGATGAAGAGCACGTGTGTGTGTGTGTGTGTGTGAGTACTGAAATGGCAACTAAGGAGGAGTTGGGTACAGAGACACAGATTTAGTCCTGATATATCAGCATTTCCAGGAGATAAAAGCATGGATTTGAGTGAAGAATTAGAACAGTCTAAATGAATAATATCTGTATTACTGAGACTTTGCCCTAATTTCATTTCCTGAAGAATTCATGGCATGGGGGAAAGATGCACAAAGCACAGACAAATGTACGGTGTAAAAATTGTAGAAAAATACGTTGCTTGTTGACATTTTTCACAAAATACATTTTGAAAAATCTCACATTTGAGCTTAAGAACTCTTTAAAAATTGATAACTATTTAACATGTAAAATGGCTTTAAAATACTCTAATGCAATTTAAAATATAAAATAGCTTTAAAAATTATTTCCATAGTTCTTGCTTTTGGGGTGGAATCTTGATTTGCTTTGCCCAACAAGGGTCTCACAACACTGAAGTGATGGTGAATGCAGAGTCCCAGCACATGATTTGTGTTCTACTATCTTAGGGAGATCCTGCACCCTCTTTTCTGCACCACTTTCCCTTCTCTGTTTGACCAGTTTTAAGAGTAGTGCTGCTTTAAAAGTCAGATATTTCAATTCTCTGTGAAATTTGGATTCTTCAAGCAGTCAGCTGCCATACATAGGGCAAATATATACAGGAGAAGAAAACTAATGAGCAAGTTTGAAAAGGGCATGAAATAAAAAGGTGAGGATGTAAAAGTCAACTGAATGATCTGCACATGGGATTTTTGGGCAGGTAAAGTAGGGAAAATAAATTCTCATGTCTCATTAATAAATCAAAGTCTGAAGGAGGAATTAGTTTTGAGAAGTATGGTCAAGAAGAGTATAGAATCATGGCACATCACTGAAAAGAATTTTAATCCAAAGAAATGCACCAAAAATCTAGTTAAGTGATAACAGAGTCAGCCAGGCAATATAAATTGATGGGCCTGAAGTTTTTAGAGAGAACAAGCTTGTGAGAGTGAGAATTTCTTTATTATAAAGAAAAAAGAGCAATGAGGCATGGACATCCTGATGTTGATCTGTGCAGACTGAAGGAGACTGTGGAATAAGATACAATAAAGGAGAAACCAAAGCAGTTTTAGGATGAGGAGATCTGTTCTGTGATAATGAAATGACAAAGTTTGTTTCTGGGTCTGAAAAAATTGTGCAACAGGCTTGTTGTGGAGATCACCATTCTCCAGGTGGGGGGATTGCAGGTCACTGACAATAGATGATTGATAGATGAATCTCAAATGAAAGGAAGAGTCAAGTGGTCACACAATACACACTGGCTTTGAGCAATGTACTAAATGTCACAAGATCTGAGTTAGTAACACTATGGAGAAACTCTCAAGAGAAAAACGTCTTTCAGGAACAGAACCTGAAAGGCAAAGAAGCAGAAAAATAGGTGAGGCAAAAGACTGCTGTTGTTTATAAAATGCTGTTTAGTACTACATTAAAATACAGTTGTCATTACATGTGGTCATTAAATCCCTGTCCAGAAACTTGCTTAGTTCTTCAAAATACATAACCAGCTGCCCAAAGTTTGCCCCTTAAAAGTCCTGTGATAACTGCCTTGCATACCAGAAAAAATGGAGGCATAAAGTGAGATGAGGACCTGTAGGGATCAGACCACAAGGAAAAGGGTCAGTAGATGATGCGAAGTATCCAAATATTAATCTAGTGACATTTTAAAGTATAGGACAGCAATATAAGCAAGATATGCAGAAATTTGTCATAGAGCTGTGCAAGACTGGGACTGAACAAGATTTTATATCCTCCTCATAGATAAAATCAGAACAAAAAGTTCCTCTGCATTCAGCACAAAACCCTACTTATTTGCAGTGATGTTTTCCTCTGCATATGTTGGCATGCTCATTTGTGGGGTGGGGTTTTTTGGTGTTTTTTCAGTGTGGTGGGACTTAAGGTAGATAGTACAAACTGAAAACATTTTCAGGTTTTCTTTTCAGAGTTTTTCAGCTATCCTTGCTGATAAGAGTCAGTTTAGGAAGAAACTATTCTCCAAAGACTGTTGCTTGAGCATCTTAGGTTTATGAGCTAGAACTCATCTGATCTTTTTTAAGCTGTTAAAGATGTTAAACTTCCTGTCTAAGACTACTCTTTAGACCCATTTCTGTAATCAGTGGGAAGTCAGCAACTCTAACCAGTGAGTGGGGAAAGTGTGGTTCAGTTTGGGATGACTTTATACTTGGGGGACATGGCTCTTGTTATTGACTACAGAAAGATCTAGATGAGAAGTCATCCAAAAAGCAGGTCTCTAGTCTAAGTTAAAGTTACCTGAGCTGAAGCCTTCCTCATTAATGGAATCCTGAAGGTTAACCCTTGAAGTAACATTCAAATTTATAACAGTATGTAAATGCAACAAATATAGACAATTGTGTTCTTATCTGGCAGCCAGAGCAGTAAAATCATCAGACAATAATTCATCAGCTTCACATCAAAACATTCAACCATGTGTATAAAAAGAACCCCAAACAAAACCCAAGCTTCTTTCCAGATAACTGTCATCAGGATTTATTCTCATTTCCAAGGAATGAAATCTGGGTCTGCTGGGGTGTAGTTTTCATTGATCTTTTTAAAAGTACTGAAGGAATGTTTGTTGTCATGACACGATCTCCTCATCAAAGCAGCATGCGCATGGCTCAGTCCCGGGCATGAAGCATGCGCCGACCGCAGCATCCTGCATGAGAGGGGCTAGGACAGTGGTTCCCACCCACGGGCTCATGCACTGCTGTTCCTCTTTCAGACTCCCCCTTCTGATGTTAGCTACTCTTCCTCCCCTGGGAACAGTGTTCCCACTTCATTTGGCTTCCTTACGTTCAATAAAATATCATTCTCAACTTCCAGCACAGTTCCAGAAACTGGGGAGATACAAATCCATCCCAAGAATGCTGACAAAAATCCAGGGTAGTTTCTCTGATTAGCTTGGATAAATCACCATTTTTTGTCTTGCATGCTATTAGATCCTCTCTCTCATGGGTTCCAGACCCTGTGTCTTTGAAATGGGACTCAGGGTGAGAATTCCTTAACTTTGTGGTAGATACAGATCACCAGAAAGGGAGGAAAGTGAGAGCAGTGCAGTTTCTTTCTACCTAAAGAAAAAATCCAGCTCTTAAATTTTTGTTCCCCAAGAGCAGTGGAAATTATTCTGGACCACCTGAGAGATTATTTCTGTGGCTTGATGTACAAGAGATGGCTGGCTTCTGCAGCACATGTTTACCCTTGCTCAGAACAAGGAGTGGGAACCACTGAACTAGACATATTTTCCAGAAACAGTCATGCAAATAAATAATGCATTTACATCCCATCATGCAAGCCAGATACTCTCTCTATCTTTTTCCTACTATTGGAGTTTCATAAACAAATGGTAGGTGTGTGAGGAGAAAAACAGCGAATTAATTCTAAGAGTGAACCAAACAGCCCTCTGCCATGGATTTACCACTTTCACCTAACAAGGACAAATTATAATCAGGAGATTTTTCTGTATTTTTTACAGTTTAAAATCACTAGATGTAATTAGTCTCAGGTAACTGGAAGCAGAAGGAAGTCATGTTTACTCCAGCATTTTTGTACCTTATCAGATGAACTGAAATGGGTGAACTTAGCTTTGGAAAATCAAACATTCTGAGTGAGGTTTCCAGAAGTATCCCATATTCTGCTTTGGACACTTCCTAATAGAAATTAACACCAAACTAATGTTATGACAGACATGAATTCTGCAGTAAATCTGTTCAACTGATCTCAGACAGTCCATGAGATTTCTTAAGATTAAACAAAGAACATTCCACACTTCTGAGGTAGTTCTAATCTTTAGCCAATCAACTTTCCCTTTTACTGAGTAGCATTGTTTCCTTCAGAGAGGATCTCACAAAAATGTTCTGTCCCAAAATAGCTGACTACAGCTTCCTGAAAACTAAAGACTTCACTTTGCACCCTGAATCTTAAGGCCTAAATTTGCAAGTTTCTAACATGTGAGGAGGAAACATGGAAACATCCCTTCTAAGTCAACAAATTTCCACACTCCTTGGTGGTGTACATCCTCACCAATATTTAAGGGTGGGTATGACTCAAAATCCAGACTGTACTACCATCCAGACTATCTGCCCACAAACTTGAGCACAAATCAAAACTTCAGCTCAACTTTGATGCCCTTCAGAAAAAGAAAGAGCTTTTACATACACTAAAGGCCTTTGCTTAGCCCCTTCCCTCACCCACACTTTCTAAAGTGATTTGAGATGGATGAAAATAAATAATGCCACATAAATCTATGGGAAGAATAATCCAAATCCAATTCATTGTGAAACCAGGATGGATATTTTTCACCAACGGATGCAGCCACTGTAGGTAGAAATGGATGCTGACCCAATTTTTGCTTCAAAGTGAACATATCAGGTATCAAGCACTAGAAAGCAAATCAAACTGCTAAATCAAAGTCTCTTCACTATTGTGCATGGGCCAATCATCAAATGAAAAAATGGAGTGCTTTACTTGCTGCTCTCCAAAAGCTGAAGAGCTCCAGCTAGAAAAGCTGAGTTGCAGGTTGATGGTTTCATGTTCGTGGAATGAAGTTGGAATGAGAACAACCAGATAAAGTTGAATGACAGCAAGGTGTGGGATAGAGTGAAATACTTTGCAATTCAGTGAAAATATTATTTCTAATGATGTGTCTTCTGTATTCCTGAAGTGCCACAAGCTATGTCTATATCTCTTTGCAGGAAGGTAAAGTTCTTGCCCCAGGTCTTAGGTCACAGTTCAGCAAGATATTTAAGCATGTCACTAACATTATTCAGATGGCCAAAAGCATCCACTTGTTTTCCATTTGCTGAACCAGAACCTGCAAATACACATGCAAAGATGTTGTTCCACTGAACTCAAATTCAAAGTAACTTGCATGAATTGTGTTGGCACGGTTGGGACCCCATAAGGAACAGTGTTTAGCTCTTACAGTATATTTTTCTCACAGTAAATTTCAAAATTCTTTGCAGACTAAGCTAGTTTAATTTCCATTCAATAGAAACAGAGAAAAGCACCTGTTTCTAAGCAGATTCTTGGGAGAGCTAGGATAATATCCCATGTTTTCTGAACAGTAGAACAATTAACTATTTGTAAGGTCATGCAACTTTCTTTTTATGCTTAATAACTTTTCAGTCTTATTGTCCCTTACTTTTGATGGTGGTTAGGTGAATTACTGTAGTTAAAACAGAAAGTGCAGGCAGAGAATGGCATGCAAGAAATATGAAAAGAATAATGCTCAACTGTTACTTAAACATATATACCTAAGTTTTCTTGTGAGGCTTGATCCAAAGAATGACTCCCTACTAATCATGACATTACTGTAAAGTGAAGAAAAGTTATTAAGATGAGACATTAATGATTACTCATGAAAAGCTCTGTGAAAAAGAATGGGAGCCTTTCATTTGTAGTTAATGCAGTGTGCAGATCAGAGTGGCCTTTTCCTTCCTGTTTTGGGCAGATGTATTAGGATTAATAGCTTACAACAAAATTTTACACCTTGCAAAGTACGGTTTTATTTTCATTTTGTTGTCAGCATTGGCAATACAAAAATGTACCATATTTCATGAATTCTTTCATACTCATGTTATAGGAAGGACAGGTACTCATTATGACATTTAAAAAAAAATCAAATCAACTTTCCAAAGGCACAGAAATATTACTTATCTTATAGAGATAGGGAAACAGGGATAAATGACTTTTCTGCAATCACATAATAGATCTAGGAATGAATATGGTCTCCTGATATCAAGTTCTAAAGCTGGACAATGAGGATCAGGAGTAAGACCCTAGAAGAAACTTCAAAATTCTTCACTAAAGTGCCTGTACATGCAAGTTTAAACTCTGGTCAAAGTCAGTGGAACAGCTGTTAATAAGTGCACTGAAAAATCAGGCCCCAATATTAATTCCTGAAAGACAGACATAAAAAGTAGCTCAGAATAAAAATATGTCTGGCAAGCAAATGCCCATCCTAAACGTAGGTCAGGCTCCCAAATGTTTGTTGAACAATTCGCTGCATACCTGCAGAAATGAGCATTAGTATCTCTTCCTCATAAATCTCCCTTCTGGAGAGCTGAGCAGATGAAAAAGCTTTGTAATACAGGGAGAAAAGCAGTTGCTGTCTGAGATTTCATGGGGCTGTGAGGTTTAGGCATTGATTAAGGAAAAAAGAGCTGGTGGCACCTCTGGCATAAGGTCAGTAAACTCCTCATCAGTGAGCCACAGAGAGCACAGCTCAGCTCCTCCTGGGCTGGGGAACTACACATAGCGAATATGCAGTTCTTAAGAACAGCACCACAGCTACCACTTCCCTTCACTGTTTACAGGACAGAGTCAAGCTCCAGTCCAATGTCCTCTTCATCATATCTCACATCTTCACACCTTTATTTTAAACGGAGCTTCAGTAAAGCCTTAGATTGATGACAAAATTTACTTCATTTTCCACTGTGAAAAGCCCTTCCCTGCAGCCTTGCCTTGGGATCCAACTTCTGAAATGGATTTTCCACTCATTTGTGACCCCTATGTTCTTCACAAATGGTCTAAGAACAGGCTCCTGTATCTATCTGTGACTTGGTCATCATGCCAGCTCGTGCTTCTCTCCTGATCCAGGTGAGATCCTAGAAGGATGTGTCTTGGAGTTCAACTCTAGGACTGTGGAGTTCCTAAAGAGCTTTCACTCTATTCACTAAAAACTCTGCCACTTAAAGTGCTTCTGGTCCTCAAATTTTGACACAGCCAGGCCTCATTTTCAGTTTATTAAAAGCTTCTGTGAAAATTTTGGACCAATTCTCTTCTGTCCTTTGTCAACCGTGGATCAGATGATGCAATTGATTACTACAGCAGCATTACTATTTATTTACTTTCTCTTTAAGTACTAAACTGATGGAAGAACCTGGAGACTGAGGACACTTATTGGCTGTTCTCCCCATTAGGACCACATTCCCTTAGTGCTCATTTATTTCAGTACAGTCAAAGCACAAATTTCAGTGGAATACGAGGAATAGTTTCTATACCAAATCTCTGCAGAAGGAAGAAGATTTTTTTTTAAATTATCTTGTTTGTAAATAAGAGTTTTATAAGAGATGGGATGTGGTACTGTCAAAACAACCAGATTTTATGGCTCAATCACATTTCTACTGAAGTCAGTGGATGTTCCCACAAGTGCCATCATATGTCTGTTTACCTGGAGGGTTTCCAATCCCTTTAATTGAAAGCCTCATTCCATAAACACATTTCTGCTAGCAGGAAGGCTCCCATGCAGGTGTGCTGATGATTTTGCTGAGGGTTATTTTATATATAATAAAATAAAACCAAATTATATCCAGCTAGAATGAGGGGCCTTGGGATTATAGCTTTAAAGATTTTGAGCTGTGAGTCATTCTTTTCCATTTTTAATTCAGTGTGTTGACATCAAATGATTTCTACTGCCTGAAAGCTCCAGTAACTCAGAACTGCTGCAGGTGCAGCAGCTTCTCTAGTGGGGCTGTGATCAACAGTGAACTGCAACAGGCATTCTCTTACCTAATTTTAATCTGCTGCTGCATCTCAGCCAGAACATTTTGACTCAAGTTATGGAATTACATACTCAAAAGGATTTCAGCTCCTAAGTTGTCCCTACATATTAAAGACCAAAATTCAGCTGTTACCAAGACTGGAGATGGGTAAAATCTCCAAACATCTGCATTAATGCAACTGAGCTTGCTCATGACTGTTTAGCCTGGGGAGTGCCATGGTGTAAAGTACTTGAGGTCCATGGGGGTTCACAAACTGGGTACCTCCCACCCAGTCATCTTTGAGGAGGTGCAAGTGAGCTCATGATTTTGGTGGTAAGAGGAGGAAGACATCCTTTCCCAATAATCTGTCACTAGAGCACTTCCCTGTAGTGTAAGAAAACTTGAGATAGATTTTTCTTCTCTGCTAAATGAAGCTTGAATCCCAAAAGTTCCTAGAAGAACAGCAAGTGTAATTTTTTTTTTTGTCAACTTCCTATATTGAAGTTCTCATCTGTTACATGGAATATTTAAAAACAAAAATAAAAACATAACTTTTCATCAAGTCAGGGACTAGAACTCCAGACCTGACATCTGGCTCACATTTTTCAAATGTAGCTACAATTTTATTCCTTTTCTCAGTGCTCTAAATGGTGAAGCAAAATGAAGTAGCTTCAGCGCTGTGGAGCTATTTATCCTTTAATTGCTATTGAATTTCCTGTGGGTGACTCATTGATAGAGGTTTAACATTGAGTTACAATTATTGTATGTGAATTTGACTCTTCTACTTATCTGAAGAGGGTTATAAAGGTATCATTTCCATTTGAGACTTTGCAGGTTGGCTGACTGTGGCTGCTCTGCTGCTCTTCAGTGACTGGCCAGTGCTGGGGTTGAGGATTCCTTCATTCTCTTTGCTTGTGAATACCCTGGTGTGATGGGGAGCCTGGAAGCTTTCCTGTTTTATTCAGCATGGGTGACACCAGGCCCCCAAACCTAATCCACTTTTACAGTACTGCCAGAGAGACTGACTACCCTGCTGTTCCATCTTAGACACTCATCTCTGTATTTATTGTCAACAAATCTTTGCACATGGTGAAATGCCACTGGATCACACCACAACACTGCTCTGTGCAAGACTGTGGAGCAACAACAGCAACCAGAGTCTTAAATTCCCCCCAGAACAGCCTGGATGCTAAACCCTGGCTCTGCAGCATGGATTAGGAGAAATCTAGACCATGATTAGTCATAACAAACAATAAAGCTGTTTACAGACAATCAGCAAGCAACACTGCCTTTGTACAATTAGCATTTTAGCTGTGTTGTTAAACTAGGGAAAAAAGCAAGCAGTTAGGAAATGGACTTGTTAATAATTTTTAATGATTACCTGTGGTGTTAGTAGCATGATTTAGTTAACAGCTCATGAATCCACATAGAACTATTTAGCTTGCATCCTCCAACAGCTGTATTAAAACATATATGTATAATAATGACAGCTACATACCTGGCAGTACCATCCAATTGCTCTTTCCTTTTATAGAAGAGAGGATGCATTACAAGAAAGCAATGAGAGAAAAATCACATCATAAATTCATCATATTTTTAAAACAGAAATTGCTAATCTACTGCTAATACCTTATTCCTCTTTTGTTCTGTGACCATAATCGAGAGAAAAAGCAGAATAAAAGCTACATTTTCAATTAGATATAAAGCAAAAAAAGAAGTGATATAGATTTCTGAAACTAGTCTGTGCTGCCTAGACTGGCAATCCAGTCTTCAGTGAGAAGTGATCTCCCCTGCCCTCTCTCCCAGGATCTTATTGGCAAAACACCTATTAAATTTCAGATTGCATCTGGATCACAGAAGAACCTACACAAAATGAGCAAGCTTGAAGGCACAGTAATGAGTCCAGACTCCTTATGAATCTGAGAATTATTCTCTGAAAAACCCTGCAGTCAAGAAATCCTGAAGAAATTACTCTGTAATGGAAAATGTGAGAATAGAGAGGGAGTGAAAGAGATAAAGAAAAGGAAAGAAATGTTCTGAGTCTTAGTTAAACACTTTTGGTGCTAGGGTTTATTTGGTTTTTTGGTCTTCTTTGGTAGAGGTTTCCTTTTGGAAGCCCATGATTCTAAAAATATATTGTGCCTAAAACAAAGAAAGGGTGAGTATTTGTAATTTGCCCCAGGAGTCCGAAACATTTCAAGTCAGTCTTGAGCAACAGCTGGAGATTCAGTATCAGGGCAGTGAGCACAACTATGCATGGAGACCCCTCAGCTGAACCGTAGCTTAAGGGCACTTTTTTTTTTTCAGAATGAGGCACAACAGCAAGACCAGGAGGAACATTTAAGGCACTAACTTGGATATGTAATGCCTATTGTTATCAGCTGATAATCTGTAGCTAAAAGTTGTGGTTTTTCATAGGGCCATACAGGTTTTTTTAAAAAAAAAATTTTAAATGTTTTTCAAAAAATCTTTTAAAATGTTTATGAGAAATGTTAAGACCTAAATGTGAGAAAGATGCCTGTTGGATAGGCAATGAAAGTGAGGATCAATCTAACAGCCATAAAAAGATAAACATCCATTTTGTCTGAATGTCTTTATGTATGGAATACTTTCACTAACTCAGAAGTGGTGACTGAAATTAAACCACTACCTCAGAAAAGATTCCTCTTCTTCAGAGGAGTTTTCTGGAAAACATCTGTTGCCTACAAAAGCCTCACTGATATAAAGTCTGTGTTTCCTATACTGACTGATATTTCACAGAAAATGATGATGGAGAGGTGGACAATGCACTTACCTGAAAAATGGAAATGATACAATTGATTCATAAAACCTCCAGGTAGCAACTAAATCAATCCTGTTGGGGTTAGTAGCATAGTATCTCCAGGCAGCCTAAATTACAAGGGAGAGGAAATAATTAGTGTTAGGTGAAGTTATTTCCCATCTGACTGCAGCCAGACACTGTCAAAGAACATAACAATGCACCTGAGCCATTATCTGGAAATTAATTACTAATCAGCCATACCAAATGAGTGCCACTATACGGAAAAGCTTTTGACACTGAATTTTGATCTTGGAGGGCTGTTAAAGGAGACAGAACATGGAGGCAACCATTATCAGAACATGACATTACATTAGACTAAAATGGTTTCATTGTCCTATCTGGTATGTCTAAAAGAGCTTCAAGCACTGCTGGACTTGTCCAGTAATTCTGGAAGTACTTAAGACAGTTTGCCTCCTAATGTATCAGAAGAAATTTTGCTGAGCAGTTTTCTACTTCAGCACAGTTCAAATTAAAATTCTCCAAAAAAATTTCCCCAACCTAAAAACCACTAGCTGCTTAAGCTACCTGATCAGTGGAGATGCTTTAATTTAAAATTAAGTTCCATCAAATTCAATTCACAATTCATGCCTGCAGCCTCTCTGTTTGCTAAAGCATGTTTTTAATGAGAACAGCCATGGATTTTAATGCCATTCAGCCTATTTCTCCTGAGGACTGGTTCAATCCTGAGCACCAATGCTTCCATTTGTTAGCACAGAAACTTTCTCTGTCCCTCTGTAAAAATGCTGTCATTTACTTAACTATCAGGATGTGCTCCATACCTAGTAAGAATAAATAATTTCAAATTTGTCAGCATTCAGACAAATGATTTTAAGCTTAATATCCTGAATTCATAAAAAAGGCCATAACCGATGTCCAAGTGAGGTAAGGGCTCTCTTCCCATTGAATTTCTGGATCATCCAGTGACATAACAAAGGATACAGGGTGCACTTTAGTTTTTAAACCCCACATATACTATTTATGTTATTTGCCTTGATTGAAATTGTCACTGTCTATTGTGTTACTTCTATTGCTGTTTTCACATCAATAACAACATAACTGTTTGCACAGAAAAGCATTTTCTCAAGGGAACTGAAAAAAATCTGTATTTTGTAAAGAATGTGTTTTCAACAGCTTGTTTCCTGTGATTTTGTGGTAGTGCTGCAGAAGTCAGTTGGTTTACAGAAGCTAGCAGATGAGATCCTTTCTTTGCAAGATACCGTTCTTCTGAAAGATATTCTGGGAGTTGAGAGATTCCTCAAAATTGCTAAGGATTATCCAGCTCAGTGTGAAATACTGACAAACAAAAATTCTCACCTCCTGCAATGGGAAGTGAGAATTTGGGCAGGGAAGGAGGAGTGGAGGCCCTTGCTAACATGATGCAGCAGTCTTCATGCACAGCACTTTTTCAAGGAAGAGGAAAGGGCTGCAAACCTGAATGAGCTCAGCTGCTGGTTTTCTTCTTTTCTCAAAATGTTTTTGACGATGTTGCTCCTGGACCTTCAGTGCCAGCCCTGACCCCAGAATGCCCTGGAAGCATAGAGTTATGCAAGATTTTAGACATTTCTTACTCAGAACAAAAGGGATTAATGATGAGAGGCTGCAGGTCTGGGGGTGGAGATGGAGATGGCTACATGGGGTCTCTGTGCAGTTCCCATGCCTTTCTGCTGCTCCACTCATGGGACAGGAAGTTGCCATGATCCTCTCAAGGACCACAGGCCACACCAAATCATAAAGGTCCTCAAGAGGCTTCTTGAATGTCTACTGCTTTTCCAAGCTGGTGCTGTCCAGCTGTTGTGTTACTTTCCATTTCCACTGAAACTCTGCTTGCATGATACAAGGGCTGAGCTAGACTATGCTTTGGATCTGAGAGTGCAGGACTTGTCATCCTTTGTGAAATTCTTTCCAAGTCTGGATCTAGAGGAAAAATATCCTAAAATCTGGGACTGGAGCAGTTTCTGTTGCTATTCAGCCCAGCTCAGTCAGATTTTGTTTCATTTGTATCTGAGGACATTGCAGACTAAGGAAATAAAGGGCTAGATAAAATGGATCAAATTCTAATTATTAAAATGGTGGACCCCAAATCCTTTGAAAATATGTTTTGTGGAGGTTATGCTAGTAAATACCAGTAAATTACCACGTGTCAGTGTACAGTCTCATGAACTGCCTTGTGGTTTCCCAGATTCTTCATTTGCTGGTTTAATTTTGTCCTGTGCTAACTAGCACTGTCAGACAATGCCCACATAGTGATTTGAGGAGTATTGGGGTGACATATTATTCCCAATAGGCTCTGTGCAAAGTTGGGAAGAAACAAGTTCCATTTACTGATACAGACCCACTCAACAATCTGAAGTACTTCTTCAAAAGGGATTTGGTTCCACTGGTGATTTTATTAACTTTACCTTCTTTTTGCAAGTGCACAGCGCTGGGCTGTGTCTAACAGAGGAGGGGAAGGTACTTACTGCAGGAAGAGCAAAGAAGGACACTCCAATGAGAGAGAAGGTGGCTGCAATCAGCCGTCCCTCCCATGTTTTAGGGGTTTTGTCACCATAGCCGATTGTAGCAAGGGTGATCTGTGGGCACAAGAACCAGGGTTTAATGTGAGAAAAAACAGAGCCAACAGCTCTGTGTAAATGCCACCATGAAATCTGTGTAAAACTCACTGAGCCCTGAGGGTGCTCATGCACAGCTTGGTGAAATAGGATTTTGAGGATGGGTCAACCAATTTTTTGGTGTCATCATAATCCCAAGGCACTGCATGGAGAATGGCTTTGGTCTCAAAGCAGCTGCCTCTTTCAGATGCATTTGCTGCAAGTGAACTCCATATAAATCTCCTGCCCACCATCAGTACAAAGTTAGGAATGGGATTTGCCAGTTAACAGCTTGCAGACTCTTAACAACCTAGTCAGAACTAGCTCTACTTGAAGTCTTGGTGTTTTTAAAACAAAAATGTCTTTGTGAAAACATTCTCCTTTCTGGCGCAATTGTTAATTTCCAACTGTGTACATTTTCTCACCACTGAGACTCCATCTAAATGTCCTGGATATAAAAGGACATGGAAACATCCAGTTGTTTTAGGCAACATTTGGTATCTTTTGACTAATAATGGGGGAAGGGGAATATTTTATATTTATGAGTAAAGTACATTGAATAAAAAATATACTGCTGAATTTAAGTCACAGCATGACATAGACTTCCTTAACTTATCAATAACAAAGCAATATGAATTCTGGATTGGCAGGAATATCTGATTGAATGAGTGGTGCAAACCAATACTCCTCTCTTAATCAGAAGAGACAAAAACAGATGTATCAAAAGTCCCTCTTGTTCAGCATCATACCACCAATGGCACTCCCTGATCTTTGCGGAATGCACATAAGACATGAGAATTGTTATGTTAACCTTTCCAGAAATATTTTTCCACTGGTTCCATTAGAACCAAACCTCCCATGCATGTCTTCCTCAACTGCCCAGATGTTTGGGGCTCTTTGACAGCCCAACAGACCCACCCACTGGGCAGTTCTGGCTCTGCCATTTTCTGAGGAACACAGCTCTCACTGCAGGACACTGCTGGCATGAGAGCTCAGTCTCCCATAGTGCAGTTACACCTAAAGAGATGCTCCTCTAAAAGAGATTTCCCAGACCCCAGGAACACAGATTGATTTCTGAAGGACCACCTAAGGGCCTTTTTCTGAAAATCAACCTGAGAATCAACAGGGTTGTAGGTCCTGTCAATTGGTTGTAGAGGCACCCCTACTTTGGTAATGTTCCTGTGTAATGTGCCTTTCACCCAACATAGCCGCACTTGCACTGTAATCCCTAAAATTTTATCTCTTCTTGGATATAAAGTTTTTAAGAAGTGTATAAGGTAATTTTGGAGTCACTTACCAGCCCCCACCACAGTGCATCTGCATAGGTTTCAAACTCCTCTTTCATCTCCACCCCATTAGCATCTTTTTCAGGAACATCTTTTTCAACCAGATAAACAAGAAATGAGGATAAGATGAGTGTCAGGAACCCAATGTACCAAGCAGTGATGAGCTCCTGCAAAAGAAACAGATGAACAGAGAGGGGCTGAAAAGAGCCTTAATATCCACAGTGGCAGAGTAAACATCAGGAGGAGAGAGAAGCACAGAGGGTAACAGCAGAGCTGTCACTGCTGGCTGTGGTCACATCCACGACCAGCCCAGCTCATCACTTAGTGGCAAATAATGCAGAGATTTACAAGAATTGGCCCTTACACCGAACCTTCCTTAGTTAGGAGCAGCCTGGAGGAATCTGCAGCTGTGGCTCTGCGTTAAGCTGGGCTAAGGGCTGAGCTGCATCCATGGCACAGGGGGATGCAGGGCTGACCTTGCCTCTTTCCTTTCCTTCTGCCCCTGGGCCTGGTCAGTCTTGGCAAACAAACCAACAGCTCTGCCCTCTCCCTACCTCCAGAGAGCCAAGGCTGCAGGATGCATTTCCATCTCTTCAGCCATATCAGTGCTGATCCCATCATGAATGATGTTTTCATAATGAATTTATGCAATAAGAAAAGACCTTGAAAATATTCAGTATGCAAACAAACCCCAAACTTTCTGTTTTAGAGAGAATGATTAAAGTGGAGTGCCCCACAGAGGTAGGGCATGCAGCCACCCAAGTTAAAATCCCAGAATGCCAGAATATATGAAACAAAGGAGAAACATTTTTTAAGATCTTCAGAGGTCAAAAAAAAAAAATCAATATTCCAATTCATTTTTATCATTCATATTAGTCATTCATCCAATTCAATTCACTGTATTGAGACAAAAAAAATAGAAAAAAGTTGTAGCTGATAACTTTATAGTTGAGTCATGAAATAAGTGAAAAACTTTCTTAGCTAATTTGTGGTGTGCAGTCACAACAGGAAATTGCTAGCAAAACTGTTTCATCATGGTCTCCAGTAAATCAAAGTTCTCACAACACCCTCTAATGTCCCTCAGCCAGCGGAGGTCTAAAAGTGCATGGCGGAAAACCAAACAAGGAATACTTGAACAAAATCCCACATCATGAAGCCTTTAACAATTTATAAACAATGTTTTTGTTATACAGATTTCTTCCACGATCTGTTTCCTGAGAAACATTTTTGACATAAGTGTTTATCTGCCACCTGTCTTGTAGCAAGTTTATATGAGGAAGAAGCAGAAGTTCATAAGAAATGAAGCATGGTGGGCATCCCCATTAGTCTGTGCACAGAAGCAAAGTCTAAATATGCTATGCCAGTTGGCATTTTAGCTTTCAAAACCCCCTAAGATGTCAGGAATGTCGTTCATGGGTAAGAAAAAGCAGTATGTAGTGGAGTACATGTCATTTTTCCACATCTTGTGCAGATGAGAAATCTCATCTAGAGGATGAGATAGCAGATATTTTAAACAGAGATTTTAAGCAGATAGTTTTTGACTTGTAATAATGTTTTGTGAAAATGCAAGAACACAAATACCTGTCTGGTGCAAGATGGTGTGTCTGACTACAGCATCAAGTTATGCCAAGCTAAGATGACTTCAGGAATTTTTGCCTGTCTGGGTTTCCACTGTGTCCATCTCTGTATTGTCTGACCTAAGCTTCCAAAGAGAAATTTTACCAGTAGCTCCCTTGGAAACCACATTTCTGTGCACATTTCTCAGGCTACTCAGCCTCTTTCCATCCCTTCAGAGACCTACTCCATCTGTTGATCAGACAAGTCTGAGACACCACTACAAACATGTTGAAACTTCCCAGGCTTTTTTTGTCAAGAATTTCAGCATCCTTCACTACAAAAGGGATGTCCCTGCTTTCCATTCACAGTAAAGGCAAAATTCTTGTAACATATGGGAATGAACATGGTCTCATTTCCTGGCATCACTATTGAGCACAGAAGGTAAAAAACAAAGGGCAAAATGGTTCAGAGAATGGAAAAGGGAATAAAGCTGAAAGAACAAAACTGTATTTTGAACTGCTAAACATAACCCCAAGGCACTGCTGTACTTGTGCAACACCTCTCCTTTCAATTTTCCTCCCAAAGTCCCATCTGAGCCCTGCAAGCTCCTCACTCACTTTGCTGTGTGCACAAATGGCTGATCCCAAAAGTTTCCAGGTGCCGCCGCGCCGGTCCATGCGCAGCATCCGGAGGATCTGAAGGAAGCGGAGGCTTCTGAGAGATGTTGCCAGAACATTGCCCTGGTTCCCAACAGCAACCACTGGCACTGAAGCAATCAGCACAAAGATATCTGCAAGGCAAAAAGGACAAAGCCTGCCAACAAAAGTGGCCCCATCACCTGCTTCTTAATCCCATCTGGCTGTGCTGCAAATTTCCCTAGGCGAGTTTCAGAGCTGCCTGAAAATGCCTTCTCCTGCCAATTAATCAGATATCTGCAGCTGCCACACATCAGTATCAGGCACAGAACCCCCTGGAAAGCCTTGGGATCTATTTACAGATCAATGCACTGGACCTGAGACACTGAGCTCACTTAGGGATGCACGGAACAGTGTCCTAATGCTGACAGAAAATCAGCTGTAGCTTCATCTGTGCCACTGGAACACCACAGTGAACAGGTCAGCAGATGAGAAATTCAGGTTTGATGGTACCATTACCATTTTATTCTTCTGGCTGAGTTTTCCCACTAAAATCTTGCAATCAGTACTACTATTTTTTTGAAAATGCTCACAGGAGCAATTTGCTGATAACTAAAGAGGTTTGAAATGTGAAAAAATTATTTTTGTTTTCTTTCTTTTTTTTGTTTCCCCCTGCTTTTTGATCCTATATACACATACAAGAAGGAAGTGGTACCAAACAGCTTCAAACATGCTCTGGGCACTCAGTCTTTGATTGTTGTCTTTATATTCTATTTCCAGCCAAAAAAGTGAATTTCAGGTTTATTCACTTCCAATCATTCTCCAAACAAACTTGTACCAGTGGCAAATGAGAGATGATTTTAATAAATCCAGGATATCTTCTGGTTTTTACCCAGATATCAATGAAGATTCATATTCAGGAGTGAGATGACACTGTTACTGAGAAGGAATGAGACAGAATCAATCCCACTTGTTCACATCTGCTGCCTTCCCAAGCCTACTAAAATATAAGTATTTGTACAACAGTAGCACCCAAAGGAGCATCACTAAATTGAGGATAGCACACATGCACAAAGAAAATTTGTCACAATTTTGTCTACCATTTAGATCCATGAGATGAACAAAAGGAGAGGCTTGTATTCATGCAGCACCATGGCTCAGAATGTTATGTGCCGTACAAATAAAGAAAAAAACCCAGTGCTTGGCCTGAAGAGAGTTGAAACAAGTGAGGGTATCCTAAAATCAGTGAATGAATGGGGATGACCAGTGTTCAGGGCAGACTGAGCTCCTAAATGTTGGCTGGTTGGTTTGTGGATATAATGAGTAGTTGCAGGAGGGTATTCAAACATGAATAATGAGTAATTGTGTGGATAATTATAGGCAGTGCCTTCCAAGCTTGAAAGACAACATGGGTGAAATCACAAAGATACTTGTTTGTAAATACAGACAACAATACAATTGTAAACCAAAACACAAATATGAAAGGGAGCTGGGGAAGATGGTATAGAGTCAGGTTTGAAACTGAAGGCAGAGAGAGTCTTCCTGAGGATGAGCTTAAGAAAAGTGAAATGGGGCTCAGGACCAGAAAAACGTATTTGAAGAGTAGAAGGATTCATTTTTTTTTTTCTCATTTACTAGGTAGCCAAGTGTCTCTTAACTACAGGTTATTTCTGGGTACTTGAAATAATTGCTCCAAGCAGGACAGAAGTCTTGGCATAAAGGACAGGTCTGATTTTGGTGCTCTTTGCACTGCCAATCACCAGTTTTTTGATATCCCCCAAACTGGCTTAAAAGGAAAAGGGACCTTAATGAGGCAAAAAAAAATGAGGCAAAAAAAAAATGAGGCAAAAAAATGAGGTAGAGAGTAGGTGCCTACCCAGCATGCACAAAGGCTTCCTGGCAAATTTGAGTCTCCCCCTCCATCCTTTGTAGCGACAGCAACAGCCAGCAGCCCAGATTCTTAAGGCAAACTCTGCTCCAAAGATGAAAATGGCAAAAGTTTCCTGTATCGAGACACAAACAACATTGTTAGTCTCACAAGTTTTGCAGTAATTTTGAACACAAGGATACAGTTGAAGGAAACAGATGAGGTGCAAGTGTTAGGATATGTGTAAGAGAGAGGAAAAAAGTGGAGGAGAATCAAGATTGATGGCAGAGGCAAGGCAAAGAGGGGACACAGTTTTCCAGCCTGCTAAGTACCATGCAGGAAGGATTTGCCCCTGCTGTTGGGTAAAAGTGAAGTGCTCACCCTGGAAGGAGAATCACTTCACAGAAAGACTTCCTGCTCCACACAAAATGAGCAGATGTAAGTGAGGGGTGACTGCAGAGTCTCCAGGGCACTCTGTGCCCACCCCCAGGGTCAGCCACCAGCAGCTTGTTCATGCAGCCACATCTGTCCAGACAGGGCAGGACACAGGATACTCACATGGTCATAACTTTAAAGCAGTGATAAAGACATATGTAAGACACATTTAAGGCATATGTTGTTCCCTTAAATTCCTGGTGGATGAAAGAATGGGATTTTCCACCTTGCTCCAGACCCTTTCTAAGCATGGGAAGGGAATGGGGAGCAAGGAGCTTCTCTGAGGTGCTCAGCAGGGTGGGGTGCCAAGGGCAGCCTGGGGCACAGGGTTACTTTTCCTCTCTGTGAATTGCTGGCAAGAAGGAAAAGGGGACTCTTCCTAATGCTTATTGCCCACAGCTTCTAAAAGCTGCTGAGAGCCACATAAAAACAAGCACAGGAGAAGGAAAGATAACCTCAGGCTTTTTCAAATGTGAAAGATGGGCCTAAGCAGGGTAACAGAGACCAAAAGCAAGTTTCCCATTCCCTGAGGGATGAAGGTGTTTTCATACAGGCACTTTTTGAGAAAGAACATGCAAGAGGAATTCACCTTTCATTCCTTTTGGCATTTAGCTCTTGCTTGAATCTATATGTCTCTGGAGGTACAAGGGGAAATGGAAATTGAGATCCTGGAACTAATTTTAGTGTGCAGTTTCCCTAGGGATACTTTAAACAAGGCCAGGTTAAGTGAGACATTGTGCCCTGTATTTTATGATAGCTATGGGAGCAAAGAAATTTCATTTTTAGGGTCATTTTCATAAAATGTTGAATTTGCAATTTTATATTTAGGGAGGGATTTTCTATTTTTTAATTCTTCTGCTAAATGGGAAGCCTTTCTGAAATAAAGTCTTGAGCATGAACTTCAGCATTTATAGAACAAGCAATCTGGAATGTGTTTGCTGTGAATATATTTTCTCTCAAAGGCACTGCCTGCAGCAATTTCAGTTATGCTGCTACTGGACAAAAACATGAATCCAACTCTGATGACCTCCCTTGAAAGAAATACTAGGATTAATAGAATACTATAGAATGAATCAAAAGTGTTGAAAGATTCCTCCAAAAAATATTTTTCAAGTGTGCTTAGGTCTGGCACGGTCAATAGGAAATTTCCTGATAATCTGATAGAAGGACTGTCAGACAAATGCTGAAAAGCCATTATTTAAAAGCCTCAGGCTAGGGTCTTTGCTCTCATTTTCTTTTTGCTCAGGAACCTCACTTACTTTTCACTCAGTTGGTGTCGGCAATGGACTGGGAGTTCTCCAATATGTAAGAACACAGTCACCGCTCCAGGAGCAGGAGCAGAAGCCTCACTGCATGCACAGCTGGGAACAAGTTTCCATCCCTGCTGATGGGGTGATTTCATCCAGGGCTTTACCAGGGTGATGCAGCAGTCACAGTTCACTTACCAGCAAGAGGAGCCAGTCTCCAGAAACTGTTTCATACTCCTTGAACGTTGTCAGGACTGCTAAGATCAAACACCCCAAGACAATCAGAAACCTGAAATGAAATAAAAAGCACGGCATTTTTAATCCTCTCTGTATTTGCACTGGAGATATTGCCTATAAAATCATGAGTAGAGATCTCCATGGGATGGCTGTTTCCTGTTGGTGTGATGAAGATCAGAAGTTTTCAACCAGGTTGGAGCAGGGGGAACTGGCAGTCATGGCAAGATCAGAGTCAGAATGTTCCTGGGACAGACATGCTTTAATCAACCCACATTCTTCAGGAATGAGATGGCTGACAGTGCATTTTGATAAGGGGTTGTATGATATGCAGAGGATTGTGTTGCTCAGGAGGTCCATTCCAAGCTGTGTGCTGCCCAGAATGGCACTGCAGTTACTGCCAATGGATCTCCCTGGGATATCCTGAGGCCTGGGAAAGAGTAAATGCTTCACTACAAGGCAGCACTGGGACAAATCCTCCCTTGAAAACTGCATTTCATTTCTTTTTCTTTTTTCTTCTCTTTTTTGCACTCATTTCTATGCGGATGAAAAGACAAAAATGTTTGAAAGAGTAACAAGAGAGGATAAATTTCTGCTCTCCAGTAAACAAAGTATATGATAAATCATTGCCCCTGTGTTATTTTCTGCCTGTGAGCCTTCAGAGCACAGAGATTTGACTAAAAATTTAACTCCCACTGCTGGCAAATCCAATTCAGTCTAATTGATCTGCTTTGCAAAATTATTCCCAGGTTCAAGCTATTCAAAATCTTTTATAGAAGTGAAGCAAAGGGGCAAACTCATATTCTGGTACTTCATGTACCCAAATCATGGGCATTTTAATGTGTTTCCAAAACTTGATCCACAGGAACAGAGGGACAGGTGGCCATTGAAATATTTTGAGTTTAATGAATAAATTAGAAAGATGTCTTTGTAAAAGCTCTGGATGCCCTGCTTTCATAACTAGGGTACATCAAAGAAATGATAGGCATTAGGTACTGAAATCACCCAGGGAAAAAAGCTTGTGAAGAATCAAGCCGTGATTATGTGTACTACCTGCTTTGAATTTCAATCTGGTTCCTGTAGTGTGATTTCATCTCTTGCTGAGAAAAATTCCACTTTGTTTCACTGGGTGAAATGAGCAGAGACAGAGCCTGCAGAGGAGGCAGTGACAAGGGACTCAGCTCAGCTCAGCAACATGAAAACCTTGGGTTTTCATTTCCTTCATGTCTGAGAAAACCTAGGGCTATAGAGGGGTATTCTGAGAATGTGCAAATTATTTGCAGCTGGTGTGAAAGGACAGAGGTGAGCTCCAGATAGCTCCTGATGGTTTTTGGGGGGAATTTCCTCCAAGCAGAATCGACTAGCACCCTACATACAGGGAAAAGACAATAGTAAAACACTTCATAGCAAACCGTGAAGGATTACTTTGCAATGGCTTCTCTGAAATTCACTGTTCTTATGCCAGGAAAATTTCAGATCAGCCATTTTGAGCAAGGTTAGAACAGAGATAAATGTGTTTGCTCATGCTAAATAATTTTGGATTTCTTTGGCAAGTTTCACCTTTTCCCACTCCTCAGCCCTGCTCTAGAGCATGGGTTATGTAGTTGGTAGGAAACAGACCAAAATATGTCTTTTGCATCTACCTATAACCACACTACTGCTTCTCAAGACATTTGGCAGTTCATGTAGCAATTTTGTGGTGCTCCTTCCATGCCCTTGAGTTTTGTCACACAATATCTTGTTGTCCCCTCCATGCAGTTATAAAACCAGTGGCTCCTTGGCTTCCCAAGACCCATGATCCAGCTGTCCAGAACCTCCAAGTGAAAACTAAACAAAGGCAACATGATCTCTTTGATTAACTATAAGCCACCTATACTCTGCCACACTACAGCCTTTAGAGTGGTAGCATCACCAACACCCCATTTAAAGCCTTGAGCAGCTGCTGCTTGGTACTTTCCACTACAGCCACTTCTTTATACCATGTGAAAATTCGGTCACCCATCAGCTCAGAAGTATAATTTTAGTGATATAATGAAAGGTGAAACACACTGAGAGCAGTCCAAGGAAATTACATCATTGCATTACATCATAGGTACTTAAACTGAAGGCATGAAATTACAATGTCATTTAAAAAAAACACCGCTGTCAATTAAAGATGATGTACAGAGTTTTGTCCAAAAGGAAGACAGGTTAGTAGTGAAATCATCTTTTTTGCATAAAAATGCCTGTGATTTTACCACTAGAGGGTACCGGTGCTCCACAGAGCGAGGGGCTGCAGCTCCCTCGTTTTGGAACAGGCTCAGAGCAGTTCGAAGATGCTCAGGTGGTTACAGCCATGTATTTGATAGAAGGAAAGGGGTCTTACAATGGTCAAAGAGTTTGGACAATAAAAATCCCAGATGCTGACACCAAGGGACAGTGCTGTTGGGGGTGCTGCCTGTTCAGTTCCTCTGTTTGGCACCAAGCACACGGCAAGTCCCAGCTCCAGTGAGAGCCCACCCGTGAGGACAAGAGGCCATGCAGGACAAAACACCCACTAAAAGTAGGGTGAGAGGATCACAAGAAGACCACAAGTCGTTGTGAGTAATCTTGAGGGCAAATCTGAGAAGAGATTGTGGCCTGAACCCCCCATTTCAAGAAGGGCATGAAGCCCCTCAGAGGTGCCATTGCTGAGGCGGAGCTGCTCTGCTCTCCCAAACCCACGGAGCCCTCAGAGCCTCACCCCGGGCTCCTTCCTGCAGGACTTGGGGTAAGAAGGGATGAAAAGCCCACGGGAGTGCCCATAACCCATCTTGGAAGGGTCTGCTTTCCTCCTGCTGCACCACTGCTGAAGGGTAAACACCAACTGCAAACACCCACAAGTTAATCAGCTCACATCTCAGCAGTCCTCCTCAGCCTCTGCAATAATTATCACTGCAACTCAGAGCATGCCATCAACTTTAATCTGCACTGATGCTGTGCAGTTCAGCCTCTTCTGGTCTGGATCTTGATGGTTTTGAAGCCTGCAAGTCTTCCTGTGTCCTCTTTCTATGGAAGATGTCACTCAGATTCCACCCTTCTTTCATCAGTCCCCCTTGCTCAGCAATGATAAAAAGGTTCATCTTTCCCTTGCTGCTACTGCCCCTATTTTGGGCACACCTATGCCCATGTGGTGGCCATGCAAACATAAAGAGAATTGGCAACAGGACAATGCCTGAGTCTGCACTGCCTAATTTTATTTTGTAGAAGCAGCAGTGTGGGCTGAGCGGTTGAGTCTGGCTCTAAAATTGTAACAGGACAATCACAGGGTAAGAAACTGCTGAAATCACAGAGGATGAGCAGGAGGAAGACTGCCACTGACCTGGGGAATCAAGGGACAGAAGGGGAGAAAATGTGAGATTTACTCACAGTTATAATGATTCATGGGATATAGAGCACTAAGGGTTGGAAGAAAGAAATAGGGTGAAAAATCAAGGTTTAAAATGAAAACTCAATCCTATAAAGTCAAAGCTTCCTATTAGACTGTGTTTCAGCAGGTGGCAGTCCAGACTTCAAGAATGTATATCACCTATGCCAAATGAGGATCTGACTGTGCTCTTCAGCTTTTTTGGAATCATCTTTGCCATTATTTTACATAATTTTTCACAGCATATTATATGGGTCCTATTTGCAGCATTATGCCATAAAAATCTCTTTAATTTGCTGTATGCATAATTTCCAGACCACCAAATGGCAGTGCTTTTTTGTTACTGTCACAAATAACATATTATTCAGGTCAATATATTTTCTTAGTTTTAGAAATTACATATTTAATAGTCCTATTTTCTAACTGATCTGCACTATTTTGTTGTGTTAAAAAGAGTATTAAAAAAAATTCTTTCCCAGAAAAGAAGAAGTAATTTACAACTATGCATGATCATGAATCTAATGTTTCTTGCATGAACATCACAGAACTGTTTTGTTTGGTAATTTTTTACTTATTTTGCTATTCCCCATTCTTTCAGTTTTTCATCTATATCTGTTTTCATTTGAAAGCCAATAGAACACAGATCTAGCTGAGAACCTTTATGTGTTTTATATCTACATCTGCTCATCACATTTCTGTTCACCATCCCTTCCTTCAAAATCGTAGAAGCAGATCCTGTAGTAATTTGTCTGTGATCTATTCCAAAACAGCTTCCCTATGAAGTTGTTTTGAGCACTGGATCTGCCATAGGCAGGCCAAACTACATTTGTATTTGGTATAATTTTGACAAATTTTTGTTCTGTGGGACAAAATGTTAAGCCTCAGTGAGGTTTAGTTAATAGAGAAGAATGTGTGTTTCCAGTGTACAGCTCAGGTTGATTTAAACCAAATAGCTCAAGCTGGTCAGGAGCACCTGGAGAAGATATTTCTTTTCTTTATCTGTAAGGACAGGCTGGTGATGAGCTCCTGTGGAGAGATTTACTGAGCAAACCAGCTGAATGCCACCCCATATGTTTACCCCTGGTTTGGATATAATTATAAACACCACCTCTTCATACTGTTTATGTATTTTTGCTACAGAAATTAGCCAGTCAGCCACAGCATTTCTGGTTTGTCTGAAATCCCTTGCTGCAAATTTAGGTATCACATCTACATGTGGTCAGGGATCCTGGTTACAAAATTATAATCCAGGCTTTGGGTAAGAAAGCCTCCAGCCTCTAACTGAACAGTTACTAGTAAGAAATCACCCCAGTCCAACAGTTCAGCACAGATTTCTTTTTGCTCTCTCATCTTCAATACCACTTCTTGCAAGACATTGGGACTCTTCTGTCTCCAAATATTCTTAAGAATCTTAGATTTTTCGGCTTTGCTTCATTTGGTATTTTATTTTCTTCCCTTAAAGCTTGTGCACTGGTTTCATTATGCTCTGCCACCTGGTAAATGCTAATGGAATTCTCTAAGACTGTGATATGTAAGGAAAATTTGACAGTGTTCTGCTAAATTTTTGGTTTAGGGTATCCAAAGCAATATGGTTCTAAACCATGATTCCCACACAGTTTCCCAAATTTCATATTGGAAAAACCTTATTTTCTTCAGCTATTGGCTTTTACCCATAAGGATTAAAAATGCATCTTTTCTCACATTTCTTTCAGTTGCTCTATATTCCTACCCACCATCTTTTTCTCTTCTTCAGAACTTCATTTTTCACAGAACATCTGCAGTATCTTGCACTGATCGCTTTATGGTTGCTAATGAGAAACTTGAGTCAGGGTTTTTAACACTAAAAAAAATGACATTACCAAATATTTGAGAACAGCTCTTCAGAGAGAAGGGAATGCATGCCTGATTTCCACAGACTCTGGAATACTCACTGTTTAATATTTAAATTCTTGAATCTCTGCACTTCCAAGCAATAGGCCGGAGATCAGTACTGAGATAAGGGCGACAGGAAAAATCCAAACATTTTGTGAGGCTACAAAAGGGCTGGGGATGCCTGGAAAAGCACTAAGAAACTTAGTGGAAGTCCTGGAAGTGAAGAGAAAAAGCAGTAAGTCCTGCAGAAGGGATGTTCTAAGGCTCCTCTTTCCTTGCATCCACAGATTTCCCTGAGTGCACACCCACAGCTCCATGTAGAAATCCCTGTCCCAGTGCCATTGTACAGCAAGGACAGGGCAGAAATGCCATGCTCAGTAAGCTGGATTGCACTCTTGCTCTGCTGTGATAGCAGAGGCAGAAAAAAGCCCTTCACATGTTGCTGAGGGAAACTCTAGGAAGTAAGGAAAGATCCCCAAAAGACCCCTGGTCTAACTGGCATACAAGCTGGCAGGTGCTGAGGTGGTAGCCCAGAATGACACTTGTCCATTGGTGACAAAGTGACAGACATTGTCCCTGGCACAGCAGGAAGCTAAGGCAGAAAAGCCCAAACCCTTATTCATGCCAGGTTTTTGATGACTTGAACTCTGGCAGGAATGCCTCTGAATGGGCTTCACTGCTGTGTCCATGAGTCTGGAAAGCTTTTAAAATCAAGACCTGGGAGGGGAAAGCTGTGCTTCACAGCAGGGCATTTAGGGTACAAAAGAACAGCTTTTATATCAGATGGTTCCTCTTTCCTCTCCTCCATGTACTACCCAAACCAGGTTAAAGCTCCCTTGTCTTGCTTTTTTTCAGGCCCAGTCCTAAAAACTTGTTTCTTCTGAGCCCTGTTCACCATCATTGCCATCTTTCTCAAGGAGTCTGGCATGACATTTTGTGTCAGCAGTGTCAGATAGCACAGATACCATCAATCTGCATTTTCTGTAAGAAGAATGGCCTGACACATTTCCCAGGTTTGCTGGTATGAGCCTGCAAAACAGCCCAGAGCACTACATTTCCCTGCCTGTTTTTCCTCAGCTTAGATGACAAGAGTTATATACCAAGATCCTATTTCCCTATGGAAAAAGTGTCAAAAGTGCTCCAAAATTCCTGGCACATGAGAGACCAAGGCATCTTCTCACATGAGTGGGGGACAGATGGCAGAAGCAAAGGAGAGGCAATGACAGCATTAGCTACCAAGGGGTTGCATGTGTCCTATCCCCTGCAGCTTGAATAAGGATGCAAAAGCTTCTGACTTGCAACTAAATACCCTGAATTGCTTAATTAGTGGTTTTAATTTCTATTTTTATATCAAGTGAAGGATATCAGACTGAACTATTGTTGGGGGCTTTTATCTGCCATGCCCAGAATGCCTATCCATGGGCTTATCTCTGGCTGGCAGCAAGCTGCTAATTGAGTTGAGACACACAGACTAGGAACAAGGTGATCCATCAGCGCAGCAGAGCAGGGACAGCACAGAGCCAAACCATATCACCCAGCAGCCCCAGCTGCAAAAACCACAAATCAAATGAGTTCTGAGAGGGCATTCTCCAAAAGATATTAAAAAATTGGTTTGGGGCCATTTGAAGGTAAACCTTAAGATTCCAACATTAGTTTCTGCTGAATTTTGCAAAATAAAAGTGCTGGACCTTTGAAGGCCAACCTGTAATTGAGTAGTTAAGCACCCAGACTACAGCAATCTCTGTAAAGAAGTGAATTTAGATGATAGAAAGAGCCTAAAGTTAGACTAACAATCATCTATATCAATGCTTAAACATCTGGAGAAAAATTTCTAGGAAGGTACCTTTTCAAATGTCACCCTAGACTGCTGTGTCCAGAGGGATTAAAGATCTAGGAGTTTACTTCCAAACATGACAAAATCTCAGGGGTACACAAGATTTAGGATGTCTCACTGATCTCCCCCACAAACCCTTCATTGTTTCTTTAGAAAAGAGAAAAATAGATTATACCCTCTGAATAAAGTTTTAAAAATCTCAAAAAAATGCAAATGAAAGTAACTTCTGAACACACACTTGTGATGTCTGCCTTGATTGAACACATTGTTATGATATTTTCTACCTTCCCATTTGAAATCAATGAAGATCAGTAGACTGTGGCAGACAGAGAAAACAAACAGAAAAACCCAAAGAGCCCACCCACCCTTTCTTCCACCTGACCAAACTGCCTTTTCTTGCAGGTACACGCACCAAATATATTAGGTCATCCAAAGCTGGAACAGCTGAAAGTGAATTTCTAATATGGAAGCAGCAGTGTCCAGAAAAAGCCTCTGTAGTCTCCAATACAGAGTTACTATGTAGGAAACTGATAATAATAATTTGGTGGTCAGACAAATTCTTACAATTAACTGAAAAGAGAATCTTTGCTCTTCATGCAAGACTTCGACCCATTTGGGAGTACTGATAGTTGGGTTTTTTCTACTTTTGACCATACATTGCAAACCCCATACTTTCAAAAATGCCAATGATTCTAACCCAATGTAGCACTTCAGCCACGTGGGACTGCCAATTGAAAAAAATATATATTTCAGCTGGGACTGTATCTTTGCCTGTGCCTTCTCAAACTCATGACACAGTCATCCTTATGTGAGAACACTTTCTGCAAGGATCTCAGCTCTCACTTGGAGTGGGACATTCAGAAGAAAAGCTGCATGGTGCCAATCCCAGTAGACTTTTTAGCCTGGACAAAGATTTGCAGCTGTGTGAGGAAGAGGTGCATGGCTGCACATGACCTGCACCCCACAACAACTCTGCCAGTGCACTCCAGGTCCAGGTACAGCTCAGTGGGTTTTCCATTATGGGCAATGAATGCAGCTCCTGTGGAGCCAGACATATGGTTTAGTTCTCTCAGATTAGGTAGGATCTCTGAATTTTCAGACATTTACTCCACAGTGAGCTCTATCATTTTGCACCTGAGGTGTTCACAGTTGGGCTTGTGACACAGGGCACTTGACTCAGGGCTTTTCCAGCTAAAATCATGAAGTATTGCGGCTAGAATGGAAGATAGATCTTTTCCACATAGTGTTTAATCACTGCCTGACCTAGACAAAATCAGACAAAGGTCTCAGATCTTTACTTTGAACCTTCCAGTTGTTGGGTTTTTTAAATACAGGAAGATTTTCTGAATTTTTTCTATAAGTGAAGAGTTCAGAGTCATTACTGCAACTTAGGTTATTTGACAACACTGCACATCAGCTTTTCTAAACAATCTGTCTGCAGACTATGACCCATTCACAGATCCAGTGGGGCTGCAAAACAAACTCATATCCATCAGTCAGGGAAGGATTTCTTACTGTTCAGAATGCAAAGAGGATGAGCTGCCCTCAGTTTATCCACAGGGAGAGAAGAACAGAAGAAAGGATCTGTGCTGAAAGATGCAAAGGCTAAACTTTATGTCACAGGAGCTGTGGATAAAACAGCAGTGGTGTTGTAGAGGAATACTTTTACTTGGAATACAAATTGACATAGGCAAAATACTGTGTTAACAGACCAAATTTCACTGGATATTAAACCAGATTTTTAATCCAGTTTGATTTTATGCTTTTTCTATAAACCTTCTCTTGCACTAGACTCTTCACCTTTGCTTTGTCCTCCATAGTAGGTTATAGTTTGGTGTTCTTGATCAGTCAGTTGACAAGGATTCACAGCTCTAGCTCATTTCCAGAACAATATCGCAGAAAAACAGCATTATCTGGAAGCCAGGGGAAGGCAACTGAATGCAGAATATTCTTAATGTTCTAGTCTCTCCCTATAACAGAACAGGAAATGTCTCAGAAGCTCTGGATTATCTCAGATAAAATAGCCTTTTTAAAGCAAATTAGCATTTTTAAGCAAGTGTAGGAGCCTTATCTCAGTCTGATCCCAACGGATGGGCTTCTCTCCAGTAATGATGGACACCACAATGCAACTCCACGCCCATGCTGCTTCTCCATGGGGAAACAGATGCTCCTCCCCTAGGTTCTGCTGGATACTTCCAGCCCTGTATGGAGTCTCACAGTGCACTTGGTACACATGACCCAAGCCCCAGAATTTTTGTGGTTTTGAAGGAGATGGCTCCATTATATCAACCAAGAGTAGTGTCAGAGTCCTGGCCCTGAGCACAGTGTCACAGGGATGAAAATCCCTTTGAGATGGGAACCTGAGCATGGTCTCCCAATCACACCTTCCCCAGATGGCAAGATGTTTGACATCAGGCCCTTTCTCTCAGTGCAGAAATGAAACCACTCCCTGTAACTCAGCCTCACACCAATCAAACCACTGCCACAGGTCTTCTGTCTGTTAATACCTGCCTTTCAAAATATATTTGAGGGCTTCTCTTCTCTGATACTTCTATAAGAACACCGGGAAATTTTTTTAATATCTATTTGTTGGGAAAATAAAAGAGGGACAAAAAGTGAATTTTGACCCTAAAATGTCAGCTGCTGCCTTGATGGTTTAACACATGACAAGACATGTGGTCTGGATAGAAATGTGAGGGGGATGATCAGTTCTTTAAATTTATAATAATGGTTTTTTCAACATCTTGCCTTTAAACTGATGAGAATATGTCAATAACTTTAAGTGTTTCAGTGAAGGTGCTTGCAGAGGCTGTGTTATGTGGAATTTCTGTAGGATCTGCATCTCCTTAGGAAAGAGCATTGAAGGGTCTGCAGCTGCAGACCCATGGTGCTGATGAGGCGTGGAGGCCAACACAGCAACAGCTGAAGTGTGAGGAGCAGATGAGTTATTTGTGCTCCTTTCCCATCTCCAGCTCACATTCATTAGCAAATTATGAGTTGTGTTAGCATGGCAAATGAATCACAGCCTCATTGGAAGTGAAATTTGGATAAGTTCTTTGGAGGTCATTGTACCATCAGGACTCTGAGTGACACAAGGGAACGGTGTCATTAGCACACAGGATTTGTACCTATGTAAATCTGATGATGTTTTAGAGTATTTCTGCTGGTTTGCATTACCATAAACAATTAATCAGCATTCAAAATTCAGAAGGATCATCTGTAAGCATGTAGCATTTCATTTGATGCCTGAAGTTGAAGTCTTTGGAGGAGGTTATCAGTCTTTTCCAGACCTGTCCAATTTTTATTCCTGAAATGTTTCACCAGAATCTGCAACAATGCTTCCTTACACAATGTATGATGGCCCTTTTGCTCAACTGACTTGTTAATGTCTCAGATTTCATTGTCCCTGTTTAACCTGACAGATTCAAACAATGACAATTCTATCAAAACCTCAGGGAAAAATGGCAATATGGAATGAGAGATTTTTGTTTTTATTTGAAGAGAGAAATCTAATGAGTTGAATAAGCTGAAAATGGCAGAGATTTCAGCATATGCAAAGTACATTTAGAAAAATAGAAAAAAAGTGCAGTAATGAGAAGTCCTGCGTACAGAATACAATCTAGGAAACAGTTAAGCCTGTGCTAATAAACTCTGTTAGGACCACCATGTTTGTGTCCTCAAAACCTGTGAATCTGTGTGTATCTCCTAGATGGAAGAGCTGATTTTTCAGAAGGAAAGTTGTCTGTAACAGAGGGACACTGAGCACAGTGAGACACAGTCTTGACATAACTTTCCTATTCTTTCTTGACATCCATGGGAACAGGAATTCCTATTCTTAATTCAAGCTTTGCCACATTCTTCTGCTGTGGTATCAGTGCAGAGGGTGACTGGTACTTCAGCATAATAATGAATCAATAAGGGTGGAGAGTTAAATCCATTTTCAGGTATAGCATGACTGATCTGACCAGCCAGCCAGCCAGTAAAGCTCACTCAGTGAGCTGAACAACCTTTTGAACTCCACAGGCTACAGAAAACATTAGCAGGTGAGCACAAGGCTGTAACTCTTTCTTGGACGAAAAACCTGTTGACCCAGACAATCCCTCCAGCACCTAAATTTTGTGATTAAACCGGGATCTTGGCCTTGGCTATCTACAGCACTGGCTACACATTTCTATTTAGTGGCTTGAAGTTGTTGTCAACATTGTTTAATTGTTTATCGCATAGGCTGTAACTGTTTCAGGGGTGTTTTCTGAGTAATCTTGATCAAGATGCTCATAACTGATTGTTCTATTGCTTATCAGCAGCAGTAGTCCCAAAAAGTTTCAGGATTCTGGTCTATATTCAAAGTAATCCATATTCTTTTTAAACAGGAAATTAAGGAGCCGGTCCCAGGCAGTTCTGGGGAGCCAGAATTAATAATGAATTGTTCTTAGAAATACATCCCCGTACAATTTTTACTCTCAAATGTAGATGAATTCTATTGTTTTTTCACAGACAAGACAACTATAAAAGTAAGAATTTCCAAAGGAAGAAAGCTTAGCTTCTCCTGAGAAGGAGAGTTACAGCTAGGAAAAAAAACCCAACCCAAGTACTGTAATGCCAGTAGAATTATAAGACCTGATAACTACGAGTTTTCAAGTCATTTGAATTCTGGGGATGCTGTGGTAAGTCTAATGATAAAGCTAATTACTCACAAGAACAAAATTCAAAAGAGTTTCATGGTGAATGCTTCCCATTAAATTACTGACACTATTTTGGTAACTGTGGCATTTAAAAAAAAAGCACATGGATGTACTCAGCTCGCTTGTAAAGTTATTAGATACATCTCAAGGTGCCTGCTTTAGCTGTACACCAGACAGATGTAATGTGGATGCTGTTCATCTAACCCAAGTGATTTAACATTCCCACAATAGAAAGCATGTAATTAAGGTCTGCACACACCATTACTGGAGTTATGGGGCGGGTTAAGAAATATTTCACCCTCCAGACCCTTGAGGGAACTTGTGCTCCTTCTTCCAGCAAGGATCATTATGTTCTTTCCTTCACAGGACAGAAGAATACAAAAGTGTGGGAAACATTTCAAACACAAATATTGTTTTGCCAGGAATTTTGAGTCACTGTCTTTATGCAAGAAATGTCACACTGTGCACAAAAGCAGGAGCAGCTTTTCCCTTGAGCCTGCACAGTAGAAATTAATATTGCAGTTGTTATTTTGTGTATTGTGTTGCATGTTTCAACCTTGCTCCACTGCTTAAACTCACATCAGTTTTAGTCTTTCTGTAATTATTTAACATGTGGAAGTTCTATATGTTGGAGGATGCAGAACTCCAACATATAGAGAAATGTTTTCTCACCTCCTGGAAGTAGTTCTGGTTTTTCTGCTTTATTTATTTATTCATTTCTTTTAATCTGTTTATTTATTTCCAGAACAGGTTTTTTACTAGTGCCCTAATTTACAGAGCAGAGAATAAATGGCACATGTCTGTCTCTTCATCCTTTATTACAGCATTAACCTTTCCACTGTCTACTCAAAAGCAGGGTTTAAATTGCAACCATTAGATCCAGCAATGACTTCATCAGCTAATTGAGCAGCAATCCCAATCAGTCAGTTGATGGCCCACAGATCCAAACTTCATGAGTTAGATGATAAAAGGAGAAACAAGAAATAACAGCAAAAACCAGATTGAATTCAAGGGTTATTGGCTCCTCTCCACTTGCTTTTATGGTACAGCAAGTTAGCTAGATTGGAGTCACACAATGCTCCTAATTGATAAGGTAGCAGTGCATCAGATCAGACATTTTCTGCATGCATGAATTTCCATAATTACCTCCATTCAGCTGGGAACAAATAAAGTATAGATTATTTTCTATGATTCACACATAAAAATCCACATTTATTTCACAGGTATACATGAAACATATCACTATGCTTTGGGAGCTACCAGCTCCTGTTTTAGAGTCAGCATGCAATGGTGTGGTTTGTAGGTTCTCCTCTCCCCTTCATCCACTCCACCTCTACAAGATGACAAGTTCTTCTCTGTCACTGTTTGGTGCCCAATGGGAACTGAGAAATCTTGAAATATTAAACTGGAAAGATTCAGATAACTCCATCCTACCCTCAGCCTTTAGGCTGGATCTCATCATCTAGGCAATACTGGGTTTAGCTCAGGCCATGTGAATCTATTGCCCAGTCTTCACTAAGCTATCGCGTTTACATTGACATCCCTCTGGTTACTCTGCAATGGGATTTCAATCCCAGTGAGTAAAAAATAAATTTACTGGGGTCCCTGAGAAGAAGTTTGTGTACACACACGTTTAAAACCTCACCTTAAATTGAAGAACCAGAACTGGTAAAACAGCAAGCCATAAACAGTTACTTGTTAGTACCTCTAACTTAATTATACAGTGTTTTAGTATGAGAGTGTCAGAATTAATGAGTCTATCAAGGGCATGGAGACAAAGGTAACTGAAGTGGAATGGGTTAATTTTTCATACTAAGAAGTAATTAATGAATATGAGGGCACAAAATCCTGTGTTTTCACAGTTAATCTGCTCCCATTATCATTGTAGCCTGGGTAAAGAAGGCTCAGGTATTTCTACATCCCACTGAAACCTGTTCCATATTTGTGCTTTTTGTTTCTTAGAGGCAGTACATATACAAAGGCCACCATTTAAGGAAAGTAATGACAGCTCCAGCAGAAGTGCAACAAAATCCAGGAAGTCTTTGATGCACAGGATGACACACCTCTTACATCTTACTTCCACAGTTTGACTTAAGCCAAGCACCAGATTTGGCATTAGGGAGGGATATCTCTTCATTTCACTCTGGCATCGAGCATTGGCTTAGGCCTGGATATTTTCTTTTCTTTTGCCTAGAACATAAAGCATAATCTATTTCTTAGGCTAATCTGGGGGTTATTTTATTGAAGCAGGAAATAATTAGTGTCTCACTCTTGAAACACTTGGTCCTCAGCACAGGCCTTTTTCTTTTTTCAATGCTTCAGGATCATTGTAAAGGTAACTGTCATTGTTGTGGTGAATGCAGTGCATAAGTAGATTGTCTCTGATATCATCTTCAGAGAATACTTCATTTTATGTAACTGCATGTGACTGAAGCTGTTGGTCCCTGTAGCCTTTGCAACGAATCAGAGGACCCCATCTTTATATCCTGGAGCCTGATTATGAAGGGTCAGAGGTGCAGAAGGGGCTGTAACTCTTCCACGTGCAGTAGATGACCATTGAAATAAACCAGAAAGATCAGAAATCATAGAATATGATGAGTTGGAATGGATCCATCAACATAATCAAATCCATATCCTGGCCTTGAACAGGGCACCACAAGAATTATGCCTCAGAGAATTGCCCAAGTGCTTCTTGAACTCTCTCAGGCTTGGTGCTGTTATCATTTCCCTGGGGAGCCTGTTCCAGTGCCCAACTGCTCTCTGGGTGAAGAATCCTCTCCTATTATCCAGCCTAGACCTCCCCTGACACAGCTTGAGGCCATTCCCTTGAGTCACCAGAGAGAAGTGGTTGCTGTCTGTCCCTCCTTTTCCTCTCATGAGGAAGCTGTAACTGCAATGGGGTCTTCCCTCAGTCTCCTCCAGGCTGAACAATCCAAATTACTTCGGCTGCATCTTTTTCGGCTTCACCTTAAGGCTCTTCACCACCTCATGGTCTCATCTGGATGCTCTCTAATAGTTTAATGTGTTTTTTTTTATTGTGCTGACCAAAACAGCACACAGGACTCGAGGTGAGGCTGCCCCAGTGCAGAGCAGAGCAGGACAATCCCCTCCTTTGCCTGGCTAACAATGCTGTGCCTGATGTCCCCAAGAACAGGGTTGGCCCTCCTGGCAGCCAGGGCACTGCTGGCTCATGTTCAGCTTTCTGTCAACCAGGACCCCCAGGTCTCTTCCCAGAGCTCTACTCTCCAGCCTCTCATTCCCCACACAACCAGGGGTGCCTTGTCCCAGGTGCAGAATCCAGAGCCTGCCCTTGCTAAACTTCACTTGGTTGATGATTGCCAATGTCTCTGATTTGTTGAGGTCTCTCTGCCCTCAAGGGAGTAAAAAGCTCCTTCCAATTTTGTATCATTACCAAACTTAGTATATTTTCAGGTCCAAGATGCACATCTGTCTCCTTATTCTATCTTCCTACAATTTTACTGACCAGCTCTTCTGCCTGGTTCCTGGAACCAATGTAAGAAACTGATGTGAGAGCACAGGATGTAAGTGAAAAGTACTAAATAAAGGAAGCAGACATCAGTAACTTCATTTTCCTCCTGTCAGGTTTAAAATAATTTTTGATGAATAGGGAGAACATCTTTTCATGTGAGCTAAAAATATTACAGGAAATTAAATAGGGTTGTGAAGATGTTAAATCTGGAAAGTGTATTCAATCATTATAACATCAGTTTTAGCTCTGATTTGAGCTCAAAACCTCAAACCAAACTTAACTTTGGAGCCCTCACAGCATCTCTGGAGTGTATTCTGGCTGCTGTATTTATAGACAGCGTTACATGAATGTTCTGTCTTTATGTGCAGCTATTCAGGAGATATGGAGGCAGTGGGTAGCACTCCGGAACACATCTGCTTGATGTACCAGCATTATGGAGTCAGGAGGGTTTAATTTAGCAGCTTTGGCTGCATACATTGTTCACAGGGCCTAGATGAGAGCAACCAGAAATTATTTAATTATTTTAAAACATGAATACCAAATTACTTTCGGCAAAGTTTGTATGTGGGAGCGAGCATGTGCGTGTGTATTCTGAATTTATTTTCTGGCAACTAACCACCCTACAGACAGTGGTTTGCTATTTCAAGGAGAGATGAAATCTAAACTACCTTGATCCTCATCCCTATCCTAAAGAGAATTTCCCAGAATTCTTGGGAAAATCTGACAAATCAAATTATTAATTGATTTTTTGAAATGTTTTTAGTCTTTCACCAAAAAAAAAAAAAAAAGGCAAAAGAGAGGCAGAATGAACACCTGTGCTTTGGGGAATGAAGTCTAGAAAGAATCAAGAGTATGAAAGAAAATTAAGAGCTTGATCTTATGCTTTTAGAAATTACTGGCAAAACTCTTGGTGACTTCAATAGTGAAAAGACCAGAGCTCAACACATGAGCCCAAGAAGGGAAGAAAAGGACAGGGCAGTGATGAAAGACAGTAGGCACAGAGAAATAGTGACAGTCAGAGAGCAAAGCCCAAAGCCAAACCCTTTCATGTGAAAATCTCCACACTTCAATGACCTAAGCACTTCTGATGTCTGGTAATTTCCCTCTTTGGGGAAGATGGTCCCAAACCTGCTGTCACTGTGCACTGAGCTCAAGACATTCAAAGTCGCTGTTTATTCTTCTTTGTTGTTTTCTCTTTTTATTTTTTCAGCTCATTAGCTGTCAGCTCAGGGATTTTTACCCCACCACTTCTGAGTACCTATGTCTCTGGTGACTGGGGGAAGTCTTAAAGAGGGATCTTACAACTGTAAAAAATCTCTTTTCATTGTAATGACTTGGAATGGGCAATAAATTGAGGTGCCTTTAGCTAATGCTGTAGTTTTATGCGTTTTCCAACAGAATAGGAGAAACCTACTAGAGCAATTAAAGGCTCAGGGAAGGGAAGCAGATAGGATTTAGCTAAGGTTTTATTAGAAGAATTAGTTTTGAATTTTACAGTGCGAGTTCTGAATGCCTGAAGCTTTAATCCTACAAAGACTTTCCTGTGCAATCTGTGCTGGATGTTGCACCATGATACATCATTCCCTGTTTGCAGCACAAATTCTTTTCTGATTGAAATTTCTGAAAACTTTGAAATAATAAAGCATATGATTCAGCTCCCATTGATCAGCTGAACTACACCAAGCTGCAGAGCTTGTGAGGATGTAAATCTTTTGGGGGAGTTAAATTTTAACAGACTGCTGGGGATATTTTTGGTTTGTCATGTGCAATCTGGCTGTAATCTCATTGGTACCCACTGAGAAGTCAGAAAGGATGATGTCTGTGCTAGAGCTGCTGGTGAAAGGTTATTCTTAATTTTGATCTGGCAAGCGAGTTATCAGCCATCATGAATGACAAGATTCCTTCTCCCACTCAGCCAGTGATGAGCAGACTTTAAAACCTACTGTCTTAAGAAGGCATAATTACAAAACCATTTCCAAGTCAAGGTTAAAAGCTTGAGATGCTTCAGTGCCCCTTTGCAGGAGAATATGAAATAGCATTGTAGGCTCTCCTCCCTGCCTCCATTAACTAATTCTCAAAAAAAAAATCAGCACTTGTTTTTCTAGGAGGCAACTGACAGTTAAAGTCTAGAAAGAATATTTTACCTTAAAGTGGAGAGGGAGCAGTGTTAGAAAAATAAGAGGTTTCAGGTTATTTTTTGCAAAATCAAGCTCTGGATCAAATTGTCTGGCAACACAGTGGAGGTTTTACCATGAAGTAACAAGGAAGGAGGCATTACCTGCTGAAAAGAGCTACTTATAAGTGGATGAAGCTTTATGTTAATTTAAAATGTGGTGATTCAATAAACAGTGGGGATCATTTCATAGGTTTGTGGGACTGCATCCCACCCCAAATTAATGGAGTAAAGTTTTTCATCAGTATCAGTGCTGATTTGAAATTGTGTCTGTTTTCAAAGCTAGAGCAAACTAAGGGCAAAACAAACAACAAAATTATTTCTTAAGTAAAACATTTCATTCACCCTCAAGGAAATGTTAAAGAGAGGATCATTTGATCTAGTCATGTAATGTGAGCAAATCTCTGAATATCAGCTGCAGCATGAAGAGGGCATCAGTGTAAACTCTCCAGCACGGGCACCAACGTCTGATGATTTGCACTCATGAAAAGCACTTTGTTGCAAAACCCAGTTGCTAAGGGGACCTGAAAACTATTTAAAGCCAGAAAGTGGCAGGCATCCTTATGCAAGCTCAGTGTTATGCTGTCTCTGCATTCCTCCTTAATGCAAATATTTGTGGCAAGAAGTTTCAAGCTGAGTAAGATCTCTGCTGTTTTGCAGGTAATGATGGAAGGAAGGAGGCACAGGACAGAAGAGTGGGGTACAGCCAGCAGATAATTCAGAGTGAGCCCCTGGCTTCTATAGAGCCTGGTGCCAAAATGAAACAGCTGCATTAATTCAACATGTCCATGTTCCAAACATCCAAACCCTACTGCTGATGAATACATACCTGAACTCTGTGTGCTGCACGCCCTGCTGCTTTCCACAGCCTGACAGAAGGTAACTTCACCTGCCTGATGTTTGCTTGCTGATGACAAGGAAGAGACCTCAATCAGGAACAGAAATTGTCACATAAATACAGGCCAGAAGATTTACAGTTACACTTTTCTATCTTATGAGTATGAGATACTGTCCACACAATTGAATATAAAATAATTCAAAAAAGCTGCTTGACTCTAATCACATTTCTTAAAATTATGATTTTGGTTTTTTTTTTTTTTTTGCTTTCTGATATCGGTCTGATGTCTGACTGCCAGCATACTTAAGGCACTGTGCCTCAGTAATTTATTCTATTTATTCTTTATTCTAAAGGGGTAACTTTGTGCACAGCCTCTCAGTGCAGTCTGGCAGTGGTCTTGAGATTTCATAATTCTGAAACACTCCACAGAGACAGGATCCAAAACAGGGGAGATAACATTTCTATTACAAAGTTTATATTGGAGCTGTGGTAACAGTAACCCAGTAAATTAACTCTGCAATCCTCACAATTCTCCTGGGTGATATCAGACCAAACCCAGAGCTGCTTTCTCCTGAGTTACACAGGTAACCACAGCATGCAGCACAAATCCAGAGTTTGGCTGAAGGAAATTTCAGGAAGTACAAATTCACAAAGGTTTCAGGTCAAATATTTTCTGGAAATTTCAAGGACCCCTTGTGCTAATGAAACTTTGATTAAGGGAGGCTTGTTGAGACAGTGCTGAACTGTGAGGCTAGTACTAAAAATCCATTAAGAAAATAAATGCCTGTTCACTATTATTAAGAAACAATGTCCTGGTGATTTCCTTTGCAGAACATATTATTGAATCTGGAGCAGGTTTACAATCTTGGAATATTAATTACCTTGCACTAATGCTATCATACCAAACACACACTGGTGGGCTTTCACAGAGCAACTGGTCTCTTTATGCAACCTAAACTGAAGCCATCCATTGCTTCCCCATGCTTCCACCTTAGTGTCTAATTTCAGCCAAAGTCTGACAGCCAAAAGCAGGAACTGAGCAGGAGATGAATGCTGTTTGGTGACAGCCATGGTGGATTTTCTAACGGTGCTGATAATAGCTCATTAATCACAAATGAAACCCTGCCATAAAGCAGCCACTGGCTCACAGCACAAGGAAGATGTGTATGCACAGTAAGGGAAATGTCCCCTCTCTCCCCTGCTCCCTCCCCAAATGTCACCTGGCCCAAATGGTGTTCACCAACACAGCCCATTCTGATGACCACAGCTCCTGTCTCACTTCTAGGAGCACTTATCCTCCCAAGAAATTGGGTAAAAATCATCTCTGGGACATGTGACATGGCATGTTAGACAAAGAATGAGGTTCTCCTTGGGCAAAGTTCATTTCTCCAGCACTGCAGACTCCCAGGCTGTGAGTATGTAAAGGGTGACACTGGCAACAATATCACAGGGAATTTCATCACAACAAAAGTTGAGTTACTTTTGGTTATGTAGGATCACATCACAGACAGCCACCCTTGGGTGCCATTGCATTCTGAGATTGACCTTTTTGAGCCCCACTGAAGTGATCTGGGCTCTATGAATAAGAGTCAAAACAACTTCATCACAGTGGCTGCTGTGACCTTGCTGAAGGAATGAGATCAGTTTCTGCTCTCTGAGGGCTGTGACTTGCTCCCCCTCCTCTTCCCCGTGACAGTCTGTGACCCACTCATGTCCCCAAGTCCCCCTGAGCTCCAGTGCACAGCCACAGCTTTAACACAGCGAGGTAGGATGAACTCTGCAAGGTGATAGCCTACATTTTAAATCTTGCTCCTCTGGAGGTTTCTCTTCCCTGGCAATTCCTCACTACTTGCTGAGCGTTTCTGTAGCAGTCTCCTAGCCTGAATCTGTTGGTTGGTTTCTCTAAATCCCTTTAGCCTTGGCTTTGTCCAGAAGCTGCAGAGCATAAAACATTACATCCCATCACAGCCACAACCCAGAAATGATGACAACTCTAGAGAGCATCTCAGCCTGTAAACCTATATCTGGCATTTAGGATTCATTTTATGTTATCTTTACACTGCAGACCAAGCAGCAATTTTAATACATGAGTAAACACATAGAATCAACACACCAAAGGAGAAAAAATTCTCCTGGGATGTACACAAAAGATAGTTTGATGTGGGTTTTTTTTGCTTCTAAGGCTTTTCAGTGCCAAAAGACCTTGAAATTTATCTTGTAACTGCCCATTGCTTTTTTTTTTTTAAATCTCTTGCTTGCTCCATCCCACCCTGAGGACACACTGTACACTACAAAGGGATACAGAGTTTGTCCTAGGAACAAAAAACAAAACAAAACAAAACATTTTTCTGGGAAAAAAAAAATCAAACCAACAAGATATCTTGCAACTCCTTTCTCATCTTAGCAAAACATTGCTACCTCTTTCAAAGCATTCTAAATGAATTCTTCCTAGTCTTCTTTAAATATTTATCCATTTATCTTTCATTTTAATATACAGTCTTCTGGGTCTGAGAGATTAAACACTTAAAATGATGAAGTCTGCCCTCACCTACCAGTTCTCTTGGGATAATCACCACTCTAATCCTACTAGGAAAGACACATTCTGTGGTTTCAGGTGGACTGGTTCAGACCCTTGAATGTGCAACTTCTCTCCCTCCTTGGGTTGCAGCATTTTATTGACTTTTGGTGGTTAGCTGAACAGGCTGAATATCTGTGTATCTCACTGAAAGCTAAATCCAACAATATATAGTGAGGGAAGGTCTGATGCATTAATAAATAATAGCTGTGCAGAGGAAGTAGGAATTCAACACCTTCTGCAAATGCTCACAAGGGTAAAAACAGTGCCTCCAGGCAGCCCAGGGTGAGCCACTCAGTCTGAAAGGCTGGACAGCCAAGGGCACGGTGCAGGCATGAAGAAATGACCATTGTTACTCAGTGACAGGAACTCACCCTTGGTTAATGGAATTTTATGGCTGAAACAGGTGTTTTAAAGGTCTTTTTGTTGTCCTGTGTATTTATCCAGGAGGCTCCAGAATTGTGTCAATGGTGAGACAGCATGAGCCAAGTAAATGTCAAAGTGAAATAGTTGGAAGTTGTCACTTGCAGTGGTGGATTGGCTCCAAGAGATGATGCAGCTGGACCTGCCTTGGCTTCTGCAGACAGTGCCTGGTGCTCTGTGAGTTTGGCAAAACCAAGAGTCCCCAACCCAGACAACCAAACATAGAATTGCAACTATCCTCCAAACCCATTCCCAGCACTGTAAAGGCCAAAGGCTTTGAAATGATGGAATTCCTTTCCAGTCTCAGCACAATTTTCTGTCAGCCATCTGTTGCTCTCCTGCTTATCCCAGGGAGCTGTGCCAGCTGCCTGTGAGCACAGCTCCCCACTGAGGGGCTCAGCCCAGGGAATGGCCTGTGCTGGGGCAGGGAGAAGGGAGAGGCAGGAGGAGCAGCCCAGAGGGGCTGTGGGACCAACCACAGCCCCATTCTCAAGGTGGGGGAAAGTGCTTTCAGGTCTTATTTCCCTTTAGAAAGTTTGGGGCAGTCGTCACTACTAAACCAATTTTATATATTCTGCATGTTTTACTATTTGCTTTGTAACTTAAACCAAAGTTAAAAAAGATAAAAAGGAAAACAAGAAAGACGAAAAAGAAAAAATATTATTTGGACACCCATTCTAGAGGGTTTGGTTTCTGTTGGTTTTAGTATTTTAGTGGAGTAAACTGTAATGACCTTGACTGTAATGACCAGTGGCTATCTGAGTGTCTGGAAGGCCAGTGAGAGCCACAGCCAGAGGCACAGTCAGAGGCACAGCCAGAGTCACAGTCAGAGGCACAGCCAGAGGCACAGCCAGAGGCACAGTCAGAGTCACAGCCAGAGGCACAGTCGGAGTCACAGTCGGAGTCACAGCCAGAGGCACAGCCAGAGGCACAGTTAGAGGCACAGTCAGAGTCACAGTCAGAGACACAGTCAGAGGCACAGCCAGTGCCAGGAGCAGCCCTGGTTGTGTGGACAGGCTGGGGAATGAGAGGCTGGAGAGCAGAGCTCTGGGAAGGGACCTGAGGGTCCTGGTCTGTGGACAGTTGAACATGAGCCAGCAGTGTCCTGGCAGCCAGGAGGGCCAGCCCTGTCCCAGGGGACATCAGCATGGCCAGCCAGGCAAGGGAGGGGATTGTCCTGCTCTGCTCTGCTCTGCTCTGCACTGGGGCAGCCTCACCTTGAGTATTGGGCACCATAATTTAAGATATTGAGCTATTAGAGAGTACCCAAAGGGGAGCTATGGAGATGGGGAAGGAGGGACCACATGAAAGATGTGGAGGGGAAGCTGTATGAGGAGCAGCTGAGGTCACTTGGATTGTTCAGTCTGGAGGAGAGGACACTGAGGGGAGACCTCATTACAGTTACAGCTTCCTCATGAGAGGAAGAGGAGGGGCAGACACTGATCTCTTCTGTCAGGTGAGCAGTGACAGGGCCCAGGGAATGGCCTGAAGTTGTGTCAGTGCAGGATTCGGTTGGATATCAGGAGAAGTTTCTTCACCCAAAAGGTGGTTGGGCACTGGAACAGGCTCTCCAGGAAAGTGGTCACAGCACCAACCTGAAAGAGCTCAAGAAGTGTTTGGACAATGCTGTCAGGCTCATGGTGTGACACTCTTGGGGTGTCCTCTGCAGGGCCAGGAGCTGGATTCTCTAATGCTGATGGGTCCCTTCCACCTCAGCATATTCAATGATTCTGTAAGTCTGTTTGATTCTTGATGAACAATTAGTGTTTTTCACGTGCTACTGACCACTGTCAGAAGTGTTACTGTGTTCTTCACCTTAAAAAAAGATTATTTCAGTGTTTTCACTGTTACCCAATTACACCCCATGTCAGAGCAGAACAAAACCAAATGTGATTTTGGCTTCAAGCCTGCCAGCATCCTTCAGTGCTTAGTGATTTTATTTCCCCTAAGTCAGCAGTATTTAAATTTGTCTGTACATAATTCCTTGTCATTTATTCATATCTCAACAGCTGGATAGTGGCACTGTGCCCTCCATTGTATCAGTGTAGGCTGAGCAACACAGAGCCACTGTGCCTCAGAGACCACTACTGATTTATAGCTCACTCAGGCAGAATTTATTTTGGGATGACACAGAGTGGAAGATCCATTGCCAGTGGCCATCTGACACGAGCAGGAAAGCAGCCACTGCCTAGTCCTTATGTGGGACAGGAAAAACTCCACTTACACTGAGATAAAATCTGGTAGATCAAGGGTATTTTAATGTTGCCAAAATTCAGACCAGTAGTCGAAACAATTGCTTAAGCCAAAGCAATCAGTGCATCATTGTTTGACAGGTATCAGCTGGGCCTGGTAGGTGGCCATGCATCCATAGCCCTCTGCAGCTGTGAAATAAAATATTCCAGCTTAGAGCAGGAACCTCTGAACCATGGTACCATCAGGGATTTTAGCCATAGCTCTGGCTTTGGTAATAGCTTTGTGTGGGCTGGAAATTATGGTAATGATCTTCATTGTTCCCTGGGTTAGACGGTCTCTTTAATGTCAGTCTACAGGGTAGTATCTCAGCAGATTAATCTGAATTTTTAACATGTATGTACATAGAACTTTCCTGTAGCCACCAAAGGAAAACTGTCCAGTGTCAGTAAAGGATTTCTGGTTCTTAATTCTACTACAGATGCACTTCCTTAGCCTCCATTTAATAATCTGTGAAATGTAAATTCTATGATTTAACTACATTTCAGACCAGTGAAATGATTTCAATTTCGGCAACTTGAAATCAGGAACATAACAATATTATTGTTGTTGTTAGCAATGCAGTATGGAAAACAAAAGTGACAATGAAACAAACAAAATATTCCTTATACCTTTCCCTAACTGGAGGACTGTGGCAACAGAAATTAAGAAGTTGCTGGAAAAAGGAGTCCTGCCTTTCTCCTTCCATACTGAACCCCTACACTGTTTAAAATCATTCTCTGCATTCATCAGCCCAGAGGAATCCTCTTCACAGCACCTGTGGGAGCTCTCTGGGGTAGTCCCATCACCTAAGCATATGGGCTGAGAGTGTTTGTGCTTCAGATCCTGAGGGCACATGCACAGAGATCAGGGACAGTGAGAGTCAGCACCAGCTGTAGCAAACACTGTTCAGGCAACTCCCCAATTTCCTCTTCTGGTGTATATTCAGCAGCAGCAGCAGAACAATAATCCCTGGGTCCCACTTTCCAGCTCCCTTCCTGACTCACTGCCTGACCCCAGACAAGCCTGTTAACCTCACTTTGCCATTTTATGCCTGAGTGTTAAAAGGATGGAGCAGTTACCCTCCTCTTCTGGGTGTTAGAAAGCTTTGGTAATTCGTACTTGTCAACTGCTTTGGGATCCTTGGACAAAATGAGCTCAAGGATCAGTATGAATATTTATGAGAAAGCCAAACCTATAACATAATCCATGCAAGTTGAATGCAGCTGCATGCACTTTGCTGGACAGCATTGGGCCACTGGGTTTATTTCTATTCTCTTTTCAAAATAGCATGAGTGCAACAGCCTCCTCAAGTGGTTGTGTCATTTAACAAGGATTATACTTGGTACTGGTTGCATTTGTCACAAAAAGAAACTATTACCTTGATGTTCATAGTACCCCAAATATTGCCCAAATTGTTGCATGCAACGTTTTGCAGAGGCACCTGGACAGCTTGACATCCCAATATATAATATATATAATTCCTGCAATATATTAATTCCTTAGCTTCTTTCACATCCTTTACAGTAAATCTTTCTTTCTATGATCTATAACATCATTAGTCAAATTTTATTGCATTAAGAAAAGTCCTATTTTCACAAGACTTTGTGCAGTCTTCAGTCCTGCTTAATGACTGACTGCAAGGTATGGACAATTACCTAGAGGGCTAATTACATACATTAAGATTCCATCTTATAGAGCAAATTTCTGCATGACTGCAAGGAAACCATGTCTTCTTGAGTGCCTCTTTTGGTAACAGAAGCCAACAGGAATGTATGAGAGATTTCTTCTAATAAATCAGCCAGTAAAGAGAGATCTTTAAGAGCTGCTTGCCTGAGTCAGAGGGCAGAGAGCTTTGTTCCTGTTGGCTTCAGGGAGCACTGACTGTGGGCTTCAGGGAGCACTGTGTGCTTCAGAGAGCCCTGTGTGCTTCAGAGAATTGTCCTTCTGCCCTCCACCATGGGTGCAGTGCTGCAGCTGCCAGATGCAGAGGCCAGGCTATTTGCCTCTGTAACTTCCCTTTATGCCCAGCCAACCTGCCTTAAACAGAGTGGGAGCAAAGAAGGTGGCAAACATCAAAAATAGGCTTTTGTAAGTAGGAAAAAACCTGTGAACCCATCAGACTGAGAGATGTCTCCATGTGCTTTTCACAGTCTGCTCACTTTCTCCAATTGCTCTGGTGATTTGTACTTAATCACAGCCAATTCTCCTTTGCTTCCCATCCCACTCCCCTCTCTGGCCCCAGGATGAAGTCACAGGTTAAGCCTGTGATGATGACAGTCAATGACACAGTTATAGGCAGTATTTTGGTCTGGCAGTAATGATGGCAGATCTTCATTTTCACTGCTGGATCAAACAGGAGAAACAGAGCAGGTGCAGGAGAGAAAACCTTTATAAATTTTAGGCAACCAGCTCCTTTATATCATATTAGATGATAAATGTTGAAAATACCAAAAATTAGAGGGGAACATTAGGGAGAAAGACATTTCTGAGTGTGGGGTATAATGTGCTTTAGGGATTTATGGGAAGCTAAAGCACATTCCCCCATTTCTCCAGGCACTCTTTTTCAATCTAATTAAGCATTAAAAAAGTACATGCAACTTCAGGATGATGTAATGCATCTGCCTAACTGAGCACTGCATTGTGAAAGAGTATTCAGTGTAATGTTATGGATATTTGATGAACCATTTCCACCATTAATATTCACTAAGGATTCCTAGAATTAACTGTAATTACTGAGGGAAAGGGCCTAGATATGGCTGAGCACAGCTCAAAGAAAACATCTGTTCAGTGCTCTGTGCTGGGCAACCACAAGGATGGTGTTAAGCTGCATTAGGAAAGGCCAAGGCAACAAAATATGAAAAGAGGCAATTGAAAGAGAGCTGAAATAATGAATGGCTTCAAATTAAAACCCAGTTATAAATTCTACTGCTGACCTCTGGAGAGAGGAAACCTGCAGAGTATTCACCCAGAGTTACATGATTCTGTATGATTCTAGAGGATCTTGTAAAACAAGACAAATATCTATTTTTATCCCAGAAAATTTCCCAGAATTTAAGGTAATAAGGAGGGAATGTATCCTGTGAACAAACTGATACGTCACCAAATAGCTGTTTTGCAAATCAGACCCTAAAAGCAAACACCCCACACAAAGGAGGAGTATGAGGGATTTCAGAATGCTCTTTCATTTCTTGCAAGGAGCCACACAACAACACTTCTTGATTCATCAACAGATTAGGTCACAACATGGCAAATAAAAGCTTGTTGTTTGTCTCCTGAAAGCTTCTAAAATTCTTGCTGATTTTCCCTAATGTTTCAAAATATGGCAGCTCGAATGGATTAGTTTTTCAAGTGAGGAGATGCTGAAGAGATCTTAAAAGCACATATTCAACTAAACTGTATGTTCTATCATTGTTATCTTTCTAGCATTAAGTTCTCCCACTGTATTAATGAGCACTTGCTTTAATATTATGATTCTGCTACACCCATGACAAGGGATCTTTGATGTTGTCAGCAGTACTAAAATATGCAGGGAAGGAGAGTGGTGAACTGCCCATTATCCAGTCTGCTGTTTATTCTGGCCCTCCTTTTTTCTAGAGGAAGGCAAGTCTGGTGGTTCTGACTGAATAATCACATCTTTTTAGGATTTCTGGTGGCTTGAATGTGTAACAGGTCTAATAGTCTTGGGTGTCCTCACCTACACAGTCTGTGACATCTACCAATGTCCAAGGCATTCTAGAGTGACATGGTTTAGCTCTGTCTTCCTGCTTCTAAACTGATTAGGAAATTTCTTAACTTTGATGGTACTGGCATTTTTCAGTCTGACAGGTTATGGGGTTAAGAGACCAGTGAGCAGTAAGGCAAGTTACAGAAAAACAAAACAACTGAGGGAAATTAATCCTTTGGGTCATTACATCCCTCCTACCATAGGATGTCACATAATCCTGTGCAAAAGCAGGTCAGGCTGCATCTCCATTGCTGTGATCATCTCTCCTCTGGTGCTTCTGATGCAAGAGTGTCACATAATCTTACTCCTCAACTAGTCTAACCATCTTCTTTTCAGCCTAAAATAATCATGAGCAATATTTTCACATTTGGTTGTGCCAGCACTGTCCTGTCTGCTAGCAATTGTTTGCCTCCCCAGTGATCACACACTGATGTATTGACAGACAACATATATTTCTGCAGCCTCCACTTTGCTGAAGTTAAACAAGCTGACTCAGTGTGTCTCTCTTCATAAGAAAATAATCTCTCAATTTTGTCATTATCTCGTGGTCCACCTCTGCACCTGATCTAGTTTGAACTTCTCTGCTCCCAATATTGCCAGATTGTTACACAGATATGGACTGTGTAGCTTTCTCAGTCTTTACCTTTCTGGAAATTTTTGAATGAAGTTGGGCATCCTTTCCAAGTGCCTGCAGGCCTCTGGAAAGCAAAGCTGATTTTCTGAATTGCCTTTTGGTCAATTTCTATGAGTTCTCTGTGGACTTCAAATAAAAAAATCACATTTGCAGTGTTTAGCAATAGTTCCCCTCTCCAGGAAAAAAACTTCTGAAGTCTCTTACAAGTGCATTTACTCTTTCACAGTCACATTATATTTTCTGTTTTCCTCTGTCTTTTTTAAAAAAGAAACTCTTACAGCTCTGTCTGCTCCTGAGCCCGGGGTGCCAGCTGGTTTCTGCACAGATCATTTGGCCATTTCTCACCATCTGACTACAGGTAACATGCTGGCTTTCCTCTATTCCTTTGATAGATTTACTGAAAACACTCCTATGACAATCAACATGCCAGTTTGCCAGGATTCTGGGACAAAGAGTATTATGTTCTCCTTAATGTCTCTCTTAGAGTTCTTTGATTTTTTTTTTCCATATTGGATCTGATAACTTCCTCTATAATTTATTTATTTTGTATTTTGTTTTGGCTTTTTGTGGCTCTGTGCTCAGTAATTAAGTAAGAAATTGGAATTTGGTGCAAAGAGATAGTTGCAGAGACATGGGATTAGAACCTGGTGTTCCCAGCCAATAATAATATGTAAAAAGAGAATTTTCTTGTAGTACCTCAAAGCTGATGGGTTATTTCAAGACTTGTTAGGAAGCAAAATTGTCATCTTGTCTCTGTTCCAAATTGGAACAGATCGTCAGTAATAATCCAGTGATGAAGAGAGCCACAGAACTGTGGCCTTTGGAGTGCATTAGAAATTAATTTTCATCTAACTTTTCCTCAGGGATAGTTCTAGTTCCCTTGGATCTAAAATGGAGTTGAGAATCAGGACTTGTGGTCCCTGTTTCAGTCTCTGATAGTGAATCAAGCATTCTCTGAAAACTTACTGAGGCCAAAGTATCAATTTAAAGGCAAAATAAATTATCTAAGGTGTTCAAATTATTAAATGCATTTTGGTTATAAAGGACAAGAAATATTTATTTCCTGCTTGCTTTTTTTATACTGGGAGTACTATGTTGGATATTCCTTCACAGAATTTAGTGAAAAATTAAATATGATTCTTTCTTAAAAAAAGATGCTCTGAAAAAAAAAGAAAATTCACAGAATTTTTACATGGATGCAGAATGTCATTGTGAGCCTTCTTGTCATTATAGGAGTTGATTATACTAGTGGTCTGAAGGATCCTTTCTTCACTTAAAAATTAAGGAATTCAAGTATGAGAACATGTGAGGTTTCATTTGAAGGATGAACCAGAAATGTAATATACTACTTCATTTTGGCACATTCAGTACTGTGAAACCTCTTCAGTAGTGTTCAAAAAGAGCAAAAACCTAAAAGCTGATTTTCTCCTCAGTACATAAAGGAGAGCAGCTCTGTTTCTAGTTTAAGAATGAAATGTCTCTGTTTAACCAGAATGTTTTAGACTTGTTGACTTTATCTGAAATGCAGTGTACACACCTGCCACAGGTAGGAGCATTTCACTGGAATATTTTCCCTTTTGCCTTCCGTGCTGGTTTTGTCTGGGGTAGAGTCAGTTTTCCTCTCAGTGGCTGGTGTGGGGCTGTGTTTTGCACTTGTGCTGAACAGGGGGTTGATAATACAGACATGGTTTTGTTACTCTGAGTAGGGCCCACACAGACCCAAGACATTTTCTGCTTTTCCTTCGGCCATTCTGGTGAGGAAGTTGAGGGGGCAGGGGAGGCTGGGAGGAGACACAGGACAACAGGACAGGTGGCCCCAAAGGACAGAGGGATATTCCAGACCATGTGACACCATGCTCAGTGTATAAAGAGGGGGAAGGAGGAGGAAGGGGGGACATTTGGAGTGATGACAATTGTCTTCTCAAACTACCATTACATGTGATGGGGTCCTGCTCTCCTGGAGATGGCAGAAGGAGAGAATTCATTCCTTGGGTGCCTGTGGGAAGGAGAGAATTTATTCCTTGGGTTTTTTTTTTTGCTTGTGTGCTTGACTTTTGCTTTCCCTTTTAAACTGTCTTTATCAAACCCACGAGTTTTCCAGCTTTTACCATCCTGACCCTCCCCAGTCAGAGAGAGGGGCTGCGTGGGGCTGGGTTGTTGGCTCGGGTTAAACCACAACAACTTCTCAGTCTCCTTCCCACCTCTTTCCTTAATGGGAACAGACTTCTGTGCAGACTTGAGGATCAAACCACAACTCTGAACCTGCCCACAGTATTCTCAGTTGCTGCTGTGATTTATCCAATTGATAATATGTGCTTTAATTTTGGGAAGAGAAGCTGAGAGGTGTTAGATTGCTCAGGATAGCTTGAATGTCTTTTCTAGTGGGGGTCATTTTAACAGAAACAGGGCAGGAGTTTATCACACATCTTTTCCACCAGCCCTGGTGGAAAAGTGTGGATTTCCAGGTCAAGGAGGGAGGTAGGAATTCAGCTGATGTGGGGAAAAAGCCATTAACCTCCTTATCTGACACATCTCCTTACAATGCATGTTGTCTGCAATTTGAGAAGCCAAAAACTTTTTCCCCTACCACTTTTCAGGTAAGCTGCATGATCCACCTGAGTACACAACAGTCTGGAAAAGAGATATCATAGAGGTGTCCTGCTAGCTCAAACTAGGGGTCCATCCAGGTGTTCTTTTTCCAGAAACAGAGTAGGAGCTGTGTAGGAGCAATAATAAGAGTGTAACACGTTTTCCAGTCTGCTCTCTGCACTATTTCAACACACACAACTGCTGTGTTAGCAGTGTTGGATCTCTCCAATCTGAGGAGCAAAATACAATCTGAACATGAAAACTGGAGGGTTGATCAAACTGAGTTTGGGAAGAAAAAAGTGGCACATCCAAATGTTTTCTGAGAAAAAGGTCAATAGATATTAGGAGTGATGTTGTAATGTGAATGGAAATAGGAGGGGACCTACAACAGAGACTCATTTTTGAGCCATAGTTCTGATGAAGTGTGGTGAAGAAAGAAGGGTTCACAATCCCAGCTGCTACAGGCACAACAGGGATGGGTGGTTTGGGCTACATAAGCTGTGGCATAGACACTGCATAATAGACTACATGTTTTTCCTGGCCTTCAAGTTTCTCCTGAAACAGGAACAAGATGCAAACAGCCTGTGGTGGTGGAGGTGGCTCTCTACTTTGCCTCTGGAGCGAGGCCAAACTTTGCACATGTTTCAATTCAGACAAAATGCCATCAGATGAAACTGTCAAGTGTTTGGGGGTTGGCATCCACGGTTGGAGAGATTGTCTAGGATGTTGTACAGAGGCTAAAGTAGGAAAACTGAACAGTTGCACAATGTTCAAGCATGGTCACAGCACATCTCCCCTGTGTCGTGAGAGCACTAAACCAGGAAAACTAGCAGTGAGGAGGAGCCCATGAAAGTCACTCATCACTATTTACCTGTTCACAGTAGTAACCCAGCTGTTAGGAGAGTTGTGAGTATGAAAATTATCAATCTTTGAAATAATAGCCCCAAACAAAGTACAAACATTACTGTACACCTATGTGTAGGCAAGATGCCTACATTTCCCCTTGTCATTACTGGAGATCTAGGGCTTGGTTTGTTTGCACAGACAGGATGCTGTAATGGGAGATTTTCTCTGTGTCCTACTTAGCATCTCATACTGATACTTTGGGCCATCTCAAATGTCACCAGTTGTTTACATGTTGACAATATATTGAAATAAAAGTAGCCCCCATCTCCCGAAGTCCTGTGTGCCCTGCCCCACTCCAGTCCTCCCCAAATGAAAGGAAAACAAAGCCAAAAAGCCCTTGAACAATGCATTCCCTCATTCATAAAATGAGGACAATTCTTTGACACCTTGCATCCATTTTTTATGTCAACTTCAGGCAAACTCAGTCTCCTGAAGTTTGGGAAATCGTGTGTTTAGTAGTTGCTCACACAACCTTAAGTGAAGGATGCCTTGAAAGTACAGATGGTATCATTCTGCCCAAGATCTGCACAAACACAAGATATAATTGTATGTGTCTGAGGCGTATGTGCGGTTAATCAAGTTCTGGAGATGAAATTCCTCTATTCTTGCTTTCTCATCCAGTGTTTGACCTCTAATTTCTGCTTTTAAAGGATGCTCCAGACTCAAGTTTCTTTTCAAGAAAGTTTAAAAAAACCATCTACCCAGAAGTGCCAGTTTTCTTTCTGTAAACAATAATTTAATTACATTAATTCTTGAGCAGGCCATAGCATGCCATTCCAAACCCCCCTGATGTTATTGTCCTGATATAAATACATCTGCAGCTCATTTGCTCAAATCTGACTGTTTACAATCCCAGCAGGAGCTGGAAAATAATGAGTTTGATCACACAGCAAGGTAAGGAGGCTAGCCTAGCTCACAGAGAGACTTTCTGAGTACAATGCTTCCATTAACCCCCTAATGGCATCCTCAATTGAATGTTTTTAAGCCAAGGCATAAATATAACAGCAGCAGGCCTGTGCTTGCTGGAAATAGTCTCTGCTCACAATATTCAGTTAAATTCCCATGTGATGCAAGTCAGGATTCTGCTTCCTGCCTGTGGGGTCCTAAGAGATGCAAAGAGAAGAGTTAGCACTCAGAGAGAGCTCATCAGAGTCAGTGAAATGCCTGAGCTTGTTAGCTGAGCTGGCTTTGGAGAGAAGCAGGTGCCTCCACAGGAAGAGTCAGCGGATCTGGGATGTTCCTCACAGGGTGAAATGAATAGCTGTATTGCAGCAATTTTAATTTGGAAGCCTCAAATTAATTCAAACTTACAACAGCCCCCTGGTGTGCAGCTGAGAAGTGGTTTCTTTGAAAACAGAAACAGAGGAAAAAGAAAGTTAAGCTGCTTGTCTTGGACATCTCATGAGTCACCAGCAGCCGGCAGCGGATTTGACAAGTCTTGGCTCCCCACTGCAGGGATATGAGCACTCTTTGGGTATAAATCCTCCCCTTTGGAAACACAAAGGTCCTGGCAGGCAAGTAAATGAGTGTCTGCAGACTGGTGAGGCTCCCATGATGGACTAGGCTCTCTCTGTCTGGTCATTGGGGATCTGGGTGGGGAGAGTGGACCAAGCTTTCAGCTGTGCAGCTGGAAATAGATCTGGGATTGCACAGAAAGTGGCTGATTTTCCATCATATGAAGGGTTTTTCTTCTGCCCTGACAGGATAAAAAATGGTTAACACAGAGTGGAAGTGGCCCTGTGTCATGTTCCCTGGCATTGCAGTGTCAGAGGTTTGGCTTCAATACACCCCTCTGCAACTGCTCCCCAGTTCCAAATTTAGGCTCTGCCCAACAGGGATATTGAGGCTATAGGAAAGAGCCAAAGGTGATCACTCTGTACAACTACTGAGACTGTGCTTCAGAAAACACAATATTGATTTCCTTACACACATTTCCACTGCTGCAGGTAACTGTGCTCCCACAACCCCTGTGAAACCCTGCTTGTGGCTGGGGGAATCTCTGTAAAGAAATTAACTGATTGCTGGATAGAGCTGAGGGAGACTGCCTGCAGGGCAAGGGCAAAGGAAGGGAAATCCTGCTTTAAGGTTGTCCCAAAACACTAATCACAGAGCTATTCTTTTGGATTGTCAGTCAAGGGACAATTTATTCTGGGTAATCTAAACTGAACCTTGCAGATCTCAATAGCATGGAGAAGGTATTCTTCTGACAAATTGCAGCAGTATAACATAATATTCAGCATTTTTCTAAAGCCCCAGCTCCTTGAGTTATATGATTACACAAGAATCTCTGCTTTGGGCAAAATAAAGAAAAAAAATTATCTGTTGATGTGACAGCTATACAGAAAAATCCTGAGAGAATCAGACACAAAGACTCCAACTTGAGAAAGCTGGTGACTTTGCTTGGGTTTAGATTTTAAATCCAAAATTATTTAAAATCTGTAGCCCTAAAGCTAGCCAGCATTTAACCCACTCCTAGGGGTAAGAGTAGGAAGGATGCAGACAATGATTCTGCCATACCCTGGGGTGGCAAACATCTGCAGTGAAATGATCTGAGATTTTGTTCTGGGGGAATTTTTTTTCTTTTTGGGGAGGTAGTTCCTTTAAACCTGTCTGTGCAAAGAGCCTGAGACCTTTTCTCAAGTGCAAATACTATTAAATTGCAGTGCCTTAGACAAACAGCTGGGACACTGGTGGCCTGTTCCAAGAACTGCTGGACAGTTTTGCATACAAAGATTCCCCTGACTAAAGCCCGTGAGCTTTAATTATATAATGCTTCTGTTATTCTTTTCAATTACTTGAATTGCAAATAATTTTTATTCTGCATCTTTGTGCCTTTACCTGATGAAGAATTTGTCACTTCCAGACCTGGCATATTCATGCAGTTTTTCTGTTTTGTAAACAAATCACTTGTTTGTAAAGCTCTTAAAAAATTCTACCTAAATATTTTTGCTAAGTTATTTATGGCTGCACCAGATACAGCTGTGTGAATGTGGCTTCTGATGCCACCTGTGCCCTATGAAATGCATGTCCACCAATCATTTTAGGTTCCACTTGAATCCAAGTTCCTACATAAGCAAAAGCATGGTGTTTCAGAGCTTTAATATTTGAGTTCAGATTCATTAATGAACTTCTGTAAATTTAGGGAAGGAACTAGGATTTTTCTTTTTTACTGGCTATATAAAATGACAGGAAAGTCTTAAAAAGGTTCAAAAGTTTAATTCCACTAACTGTCCACAGCTCAGGCACTGTGTTATTCCTTTGATCTAAAATTGTATTCACACTGAACAGATTTCCTCTGAAGTTTACCTACACTATATATTTGACCATAATGACCTTCCAAACCTCCTGATGTTTTTTCTTGTAATAATTCCCTTTTTACTTGTAGCTTCCAACCATTTTACTTTTTGAAGGTCCAATTTTATTTTCAGGAGCATAGCTATCGTACAAGGATTTAGTACCTCAATTTGCTTTTCGTAGTTCCTTTTCATACTTTCCCCTTCTTACAAGTAACCCTGAGAGTCTGCAAACCCCAGACTGGATACTGCAGTTCTGCATTCAAAATAAAACTATTTTTCTTTCTGCAGAGGCTGCTGAGGGACACCAAGGGATGGAAGGACATGGGGAGCAGGAAGGAAGGAAGGAAGGAAGGAAGGAAGGAAGGAAGGAAGGAAGGAAATCCCAGACTAATATATTTCATGAGGTAGTGGGAGACTATACTGCCAAATAATGTTCTTTTAATTAGACCTTTAATGATTAAGCCTGAAGAAATTTTACAGTAATTTAATTCCACAGTATTTCTGAGGTTAATTTACTTCATTTCAGGTAGATCCTCAAATTAATTTTCTCTGGATAAATTCTTACCGTGCCTTTCTCATCCCCTACCCCATCCTTGTGAGTTTGGTTCTGCTTTGACGCAATTGTGAATTGCCTTTACTAAAAATAAAACCCAAACAAAATCAAAAAGGGAGAATAGGCCTGCAGCACAGGTTTCTGCAAGACAGACATTCTTTCTTCTGTAAAAATCACTTTCCCAGCTGGGAGGAGAGGCAGGAAAGACAGAAGTATATGGAGAGAGCTTTCCTTGCCATGAGCATCACTGCAGTTCAAGGAGAGAAACCAACAGAGATTATCACCAGTGTTTCATTGTGTTAGAGCTGCACAAAGGTGCCAACACATAGAGCCTCACCGTGTCACCCAGGAAAACCAGAGTTATAAACATTTTCTGGCCATGCCAGTTGATTAGGATCTATTTCAAAAGTAAACTCACTCATGCCACATGAGCTCTCAGGAGCTATGGAGTGCTGCCTTTAGTCTCCTGAGCAGATTGTATCATTTCATTAAATAAAATTATTCTGGAGACATCCCTGTCATTAAAACAACTCACCTTGGATGGCTTGGCTGGGCAAGTACAGCTGTGAAAATTATGTAGTGTTTTGTTAGAAATACTCCAAGATTTAGGCTGCAGCATTTTCCTGTCCAAGTCAAAAGTCTGTAATGTTAATGTGTAAGGAATTCCCTTGTATGACACATAATGAAGGGCAGTGAAGGCAATATTGCCCAGGGCTAGAATGACAGAAATGAATACTACCCAGGCAGAGATGAAGGTTGAGGCTACACTGGCAGAGTTTAAGCAAGGATGCTCAAAGGGACTTCTGAAAATAACTTTGCTTCTTTGCCTGTTGGGTGGGTATGTAAGTACACTGGGAACACAGGATGGATGAAATCAGCTGGGCCTGTACTCAGTCTTTGCAATTGCAGGAAATTCTGGAAACATTTCACCTGGAAGCACCCACAAAACCTCAGCTCAAGTCATCTTTGCAGACCACAGCAATGTAAATGTACAAAGGATCCAAAATGACCAGAACTACACAATGGAGGGGAAGAGAACAGGAGAGGTCGAGGAGATCATTCCTGCAATTGCAAAAGCACTCAAGTGAAAATACTCTCTCCTTTCAGGATATGGATTATACTCTAACATACAGAAACAACAAGAGAGAAAAAACTAACAACAGCCCAGGTTTTAATAATCTAAAATGGAAAAAAAATCCTCTAAACCATATATCTGATAGTCATTTTTAAGCCATTTTGAATGAATAAAACTCTGAAACAAGACATCCAGCACCTGTAGGAGCAGCAGTGTGGTTGCGGCCATCATCTCATCTCTTGCCATAGCCAGTCTCTGCAGCTTTACATAAAGGTGACAATTTTTTCTATGAAGGCAAATTACATCCAGGTTTGGGAGACCAAGGGTGGAGGACATCTGTAGTACTTGTCACAGGCAACCAGCCAGAGTGTGGGTATGGAACAAAATAAATATAATAAATAAAATAAAAGCTGGTTGACACTCAGGTGTCCCAGGACTATTCATAGCAGTGGGCTGCATCCTGACCATGATTTGTATAAATGGATCTGGTATTTGTATAAATGGTGATGGCAGAGCCTTTGCCAGGACAAGATGCAGATTGTGCCCACACTGGGCAATGGGAAGGGCAAAAGAAAGAGGAATAAACCTCCCAGTTTCCTGCAAATTCTCAATGTATATCAAAACAAGCAAGATGCAGGATAACCCCACTCTCTATCAAATAACACAGCCTTGTTTTCACTAACAAATCTGCTTAGTGGCAATTAGTCTGATTTGACCTTGGTAAGAAAGCTGTTCATTACCACAGAACTCGTGCATTCAAGCAGACATAATAGATTTTTAAAACCTCTTCAGCTGAAGTGTTTTGCTGTACCAAGAGACACAGAGCAAGGATACTGCCATCCATCAGAACACCAGACAATACTGAGCAATTTTCACTATGAAAACTTCGTGTTCTATCCTGCAGAAATTCAGGAACTCTGAGGTGGGAAAAAGCCAATGCTAGTGACCTCCCAACTCTGGAAAAGTGAACTCCAGATGCAGCGAGAAGCCTGGGAAAAAGAGAGTCAGTCATTCTCAGAGTGCAACACAAGGCAGTTATGTTCGATAAAGTGCAGTGAAAAGAAACAGATTTTCAAAGATATTTCAAACTTCTGTATTTCAAAACATTCTTGAGCACAAAACACCCAGGGATATGCAGACAATGCTCCAGTGTCAGGAAGATGGAGAAAAATCATGTCCATACAGTAGAAGAGTGAAAAAAGCTGATGTTTTAGGAAGTATTTAGGAATGGTAATTTTGTGATTGTAGAATAAAGAAGAAATTCAGGTGCTCTAGGTTCAGCTGTTGTTTTTACCAAAGATATCAAGTATCTTTGGCCATTTACATGGCGTGCTACTGAAACATTGGCTCAACTTACTTGCCTTCCCCCAGGCGTACTCAGCAGTTTGAGTATGTGCCTGAGTTAACTTCAAGGATATGCTTAGGATGGTACAAGAATTTAAGATCTCTGCTAATTAGGGATAGGCTGAGACATTCATTTGCTGAATCATCCTTAAGGTGTTCAAATTACCTTGCCAGAAAAGAGCTTTAAAAACATTTTTCACTCTCATGAGGAAAAGGCACATCTGTTGGGTAAGGATTTGAGGTATAGTGGTGCTGGGTCATACAAGTAAACTGGCCTTAATCTGGTAGGTTGCCTCAAAGTGAATAATTTTCCTAGGCTCCTCTAACAGTGAATGAGGAGATAAGAAGTGCTTTGTGGGGTATATTCTGCCCATTTACTGGGGAAGCTGCCCACTTTTTGCTCATTCTTGCAGATTCCAGAGACATCTTTATCTCTCCTCTGACTAATAGAAAGAGCTCAAAGCAAAGTAGTCCTTACCATACCCACTTTCTATGCTTTAATTTAGAGAGAATAAATTCTGGCTGAACAGGCAAGGAGATAAACAAATGTATTCACTATCTCACATTCTGTCAGATATGATCTGCTTGTGATTAGCAGACTTTCTATTGCTTCTTTTGTTGAACTTCTCTGGTGTAATCAACAGTCAGTTTAAATTCTTTATTTCTCAGTGGTGCTTGATTACTCCCTAATTTCCCCCCTCTCACACCCACCAAATCACTCCCTTTCTTCAGGCTTTCCATACCTATGTGCATTTTTATAGCTTTCTCCTCATTTACCCAGAATTTCACAAGTGAGTATAACAGGAACCCTTTTTCTGACCAACTTCCATAATACGCAAAAGCAATTCCAGTGCAAGAAGTTTACTCCAAAGACAAAGCCCCCCTGAAATAACCCAGGAAAGAATGCATCCGTAGGATGAACATGGAATCTGGCACAGGAACAGCCTCCACCTTTTGAAAGAGATGTGACTGGGATGGGGGGAGAAAACCAAAAGGTGAAAACTTCTACTTGAGAGAAAGCTTTGTAAGGTCTGTGGAGAGCATTTGAGAAGAAAGGGAGCTGGCAGAAGGAATAATTGTCACCTGTAAGCCATGAGCAAAGAAACTTCTGTCATATCTGGTGATCCAGGGTCCAACAACAGGGACAGTTCTACATCAGGCTTATCTGGTGTGTATCCAGCAAATACAACAAGTCTCAAAGATATATCACTTTGATGTTTCACAGAATCACAGAATGGGTCATGTTGGAAGGGTCCACAGTGGGTCATCTACTCCAACTTCCCTGCTCAGAGCACATGGCACAGGAATGGCACAGGATTGTGTCCAGACAGTTCTGGAATGTCTCCAGTGAGGGGAACTCTACACCCTCTCTGGACAAGCTGTTGCAGTGCATGGCCATCCACACAATAAACATATTCTTACTCATACTCAGGTGGAATTTTCTGTGCATCACTTTCTGCCCATTCCCTCCTGTCCAATTGCTTGGCACCAACATGGGCAGAAAATGCTAAAGAGATGCTACTGGGTAATAATCCTGTAAATTCAGGCTACCGCTATCCTCTTTGAAAATAAGTAGAGTATTCTTAGTGGTCAGAGCACAAAGGCCAAAAGAGTAATTCCCAAAAGAGTAATTTATTGCCTGCCTAACCCAGATAGAGATACATGGATGGTGTTATGACAGGGAGAATGACAGCAAACAACATCTGCCCATCAGCAGAGATGTCCAATACCAGGATATATCGGTACCAACCTGCTTCACAGCCAGTGACCATCTCCATCACTTGACGCTTGCTAAGGACAAGTCAAAAACAATTTCTGTGATGCTAAGCCTTCCTTCAGGCATAACAACTGCCAAGGCAACATCTCTGCATCCTTCTGGGCTGATCTTACACCTGTTTTTGGGACAGGAGGATGCAATCTGGAGCTGACAGCCAGCTCTTTTCACAAGCCTATAAAAAGCTCAGTAAAGCAACTGCAATGTATTCTGTAAAAGAAATGTTTTGAAACTGAAGTAGACAATGCCCAGATGCAGAAAGCCTACATAAATCTGTCAAAAGCCCCTACAGTACTAATTTTGTGAACATTCATTTCACTTCCTATCACATAGGTGCTTGATCTTTCTCTCTGCTTCTAATTGAATCAACTTTTGTAGCAATCACATAGAAAGGAAAAAAAAATGCAAACTTGTGGCTTGAGGAAAAGAGGAAGCATCTCTGCTTTGTTGCATCTTCTTAGCTATCACCAGTGATCATGATAATTCACTAGGGAAACAAAAACTAATTGAAAACTTTGAGTGGGGAGAAGTGATGAAGCACCAAGTGGGATGTCAACTACATTAAGAGATGGAACAGAGAAAGCTCTGCAAAATGAGCCTTCCTAGAAAGGGACTATAAAGAATTGATTTGATAGAAAATTATTTGGCAATGTGAAATATTTCTTCTGGAATGAAATTTGATAACTGAACAGTCCCTTAGAAAATATCACCGTAATAAATAAGAAAAAAGTGCTGATCCTCTCCTCTCTGTCTCACAGCTCTCCAAACATCTGAACAGTTCATATTCAGTAATGCTTTTTGACTCCTCTGCTAAGGTAGTTATCAGTTATTTCACTGAGGAGGAACCATAAAGTGGATTAAGTGAGCTACCTGAGAGTGCACAGAACTTTGCCTGATAGGCTCATTTGATAGATATCCAACAAAACCTGAACTGAGAATTAATCCCAGATGTCTTGAATCCAATTTGTCAGATTAAATTTTATCAAAACTTCTACTGGGACTGCAGGACTGAGGGATAGTCACATTCTATTTATCTATCTGTAAGGCAGATGCAAGTCCAGGGCAATGCCTTGGCAATAGAAAAATGAGTGCTGTCATCAGTGGTTGAACGTAGATCTGACCAACCTGGCCCTGCTCTAAATTCTTTTTTACAAAATGCTGTTAATCACCAAAGGTATATAAGCTACTCTCTATGGCATAAAATATCTTTGCTTATTTAAATGAAAACTGCTTTGGGCATTATTAGAACAACTGGGTAAAACATTAGAGCAACAAGATCAGCCATGACTCCCAGGAAAACTCAGGCAGAACAATCGGTCCTTGTTACATGACACCAGAATTTGCACTCCTCAGGTGCTGACCTGTGACAGCTACTCTCAGAGGAACAAATACCAGTCTTAATCCTGAAGAGTTAAATACACAAGGAAAATCCCTCCTTGTGGTCCTGGGAGTCTCCTGCTACAGCCTGGCCCCAACCCCAGGTGAGAGGAGTTAGAGCTATGCAGACCTTTGCCAGGACACTGCAACCAGGCATCCTGCTTACCCACAAGAGTGGCCTGGGCTCACTACCCAGGCTTGGGATAATATTCCATCTCTAAATCCCACAGTTTAGTGCAGTAAACAGGTAGATCATCCAGCCTGGAGCAAAAACAGCCTTAGCAACAGCCTAGCAACACTACTGCAGAGCAAGGCAGGAGCTGCAGGTTGTCTGGATGCAGTAACTCCCAAGGAAGAGCCAGCCCCAGCCAGAGCTCAGCAGCTCTAGGGCACAAACTGAGTCTCAGCTTTGTCTCTCTCAGCCCTAGAAGGGTAGGAAATTTCTGTCAATAAAGCAATGAACACTCAAAATATGTTAAAACCTTTCCTCAAGATCTGCTTGTCTCAGTCTTCAGCCTCAGCAGGCTGATAAACTTGCCAGGCAGACAAATTAGCAGCAAAGGTTACTACTCACTCCCAAGACTGAGAGTTTTTTTAAATCTTCAGAACATATTATCATGATTTTGATTTTTTTCCTGTTTACAGAAATGACTGATGGATTGTGGAACTGTTATAGCCATCTCAAATTCCTCACTGAAACATAGCACAGTTGTAACTTTCCCCCCCTTGCAGTTTATAGCTTCCATAGTTGCTTTACTAGCATTGCTGCAAAAGAGAAACATGACTTGGGCAGTATTTTGGTGCCCATTAGTATTTCAGACCCAATGTTATGCATCACATTGCAATGCCTGTGGTACCACAGCCAAAATGGTTACAGAGTGAATGAGGCTGTTACCTCCAGGGACTGTGAGCAATTTAAATTCAAATGCTGCTCCACCTTAAAAAAACAGTCTTTCTTGCAGGTTTGGAGCTTGCAAACCTTAAGTTAGCACTTTCCAAGTGGAAAGCCATTCATATGAAAAGCAGCTGAAACAAGAAGCAAACTTAGAAGTTTAAGAAAAATGTCCACTTTGGCTGTCCAGTTGTGAGGTCCTTTTGTGTAATTGAAATTCTTTGTGACAGAATGGAATGGAATGGAATGGAATGGAATGGAATGGAATGGAATGGAATGGAATGGAGTAGACTAGAATGGTTCAGTTGGAAGTGGACTTACAATAACCATCTAGTCCAACTGCCTGGCCACTGTAGGGCTGACCAAAAGTTAAAGCATGTTATGAACTCTATTGTCCAAATGTCTTTTAAACAGTGATGGACTTGGGATACTGACCATGTATCTAGGAAGTTTGTTCCACTGTTTGATCACCCTCTTGGTAAAGAAATGCTTTCCAATATCAACAGTGAGCCTCTGTTGATGCAGCTTTTGATGATTTCCACGTTTTATCACTGAACCCCAGAGGGAAGCCCTCAGCACCTCCATTCCCTGTAGAGAATCATGAGGTCACCCCTCAGCCTCCGCTTCTCCAAACCAAACAAGCCCAGAGCCCTCAGCTGCTCCTCACAGGATGACTTCCAGCCCTCTCACTGGCTCTTTTACCCTCCTTGGGACACATTCAAGGACCTTCACATCTTTCTGAAGCTGTGGGGCCCAGCCCTGCACACAGGGCTCCATGGCTGAGCTCAGTGAGAGAATCACCTCTGCTGCCTGTCTGGTCATGCTGGGTTTGATGCAGCCCAGGATGGGGTTTGCCCTTTGCCTGCCATATTTTTGGAAAACTGACTGCAGTTATAAATAAATCCACAAGGTAATGACTAATAGTTCATCTTCTTTTACTCAACATTGGCTTTGAAATTTTAGTTTTAGAATTAAATTGGAGGGATGCCAGTTTGACAGTAAGGTCAATTGAATTATAGATACAAGACTGTAATATTTCACCTTTCGATTACTACCTATTAAAATACATGGATGACATTTCATACCACCTCTGTCTTCCCTTCTTTGCCTATTTTTTTATTTTCCATAATAAATATATTTTGAAAGAACAGGCTTCTAATTCTAAGTTAGCTCATGCTAATAGGTTTTTAAGGCACAAGTCTGTTGTCTTTCAAATGGTGAATTCCAGAAACACTTGTCAAGAATCAGAACCATAACATCTGTCTTAGAAAGCTCTTCACATGAACAGCTGGGATTTTACATCATATCCTGGTAAAGGACTCCACTGGCTTCTCTAAGAGCCTTCATTTCCACTTGGATGATTGTTGGAGAATGGGCAGATTTTTGCAACTATGACTGTGGGGTTTTTTTGTGTGCTCATTTCCAGACTAAATCTCCCTCAAACTCCATAAAATGGCAAACTTAAATTGACACTTTGGTTTAATTGCTCAGTGCAGTTAAGCAGTGAAAAACAGCTCAGAGCAGATCCTATATTCCTGGTAAAATCCACTGTAATCAACTTTCAAGCTTTTTCTCAACAGATGTAGGATCTGGTCTGGAGCAACTGGATCCGCTGGTCTGCATGGAAGGCACAATGTCCATCAGGATACTTAGTCCAGTTCCCACAGCAACATACAACCACGTAACAGAAATGAAACACAAAAACCCTGCCCTTTTTGTCATATTGAAATGTAACTCCCACAGCCTGTACAGGACTTGTTTTTGCATGGCAGTGTCCAGACCTTATTTAATTTATCAGCTTAATGCAGATATTTTGCAGTTTCAATTGCTAATGCAGATATTTTGCAGTTTCAATTACTTTCTGTATAAATTATTTCTTCCAAACCTCACCATATGCAAAGGCACGAGAGACTTTTCACTGTACATTCGAGTACTGGAATGAATCTGTCAAACATTTCTGTTTTAATCTAAACTACATTACATTGGAGCATAAGCTGTCAAAAGCTGAAAGTGGTGAAACTTATTTAATAGAGTTGAACGCAAAATGTTTTTCCTGCTTTATAGAAAATGAAGAATATAGCATTGATATTTGCAATTTTTAGATTATCCCTTACTCTTTTCACATTTGAACCTGACATGCTTTTCATTTTCTTAAAACTGTATAGATTCTAATACTCACTATTTCTGATCCCCACCAGGATCTCTCTGTTTTGCTTTGCCTTGATAACCCCATTCTGATAAAATAGATGAGACAATATCCATCTACTCATAACTAGAATAATTCCTTGTCTGAGTCTGCCTTGCACAGAGCAAAACAATGGAAGATTTAATAATTGCTGGCAGCAGAGTTGGAAATTTCTACAATCACCAAGCTTTCCTTACAAAATCCCTCACTTAAAATACATTTCTTGCAGGCTTTTGTACATGTTTAATTCTTGGATTGCTTTTCCTAAATACCAAAATACCAGGTAGTTCTCACCAGAGTCTTATTTGGAAGCATTTTTAAGGATTAACAAAGCTTAGCCCATTTTATGGGAGTGAAAAGGGCTGTGGATCTAGCAATGTGTGAGGATGAAGATAAAGTGTTTATCTAAAAATCGCATCTGTAAATGCTGCCATCTCAGTCTTATAAAAACTGCTATATCAAATTATTCTTTCAAAAGCACAGGTAGTTCACTGATGGTATTTCCCTTTAACATCTAAATCAGAAATTATAACAATTCTTTATGCTATTCAAGGACTGAGCACTGCTGTCTTTTTTCACTCCTTCTTATAGAAAGGAGACAAGTTATAGCACAACCTATAGAAAATTATGGCACAACCTAAGACCTCCAAATCTGTCTCTTCTGTTAGGCCCAGCATGAGCTAAATCTTAAATCAAGGAAGTTACTAAAACAGCTGAAAAAACTAAAATGAGCCCCTTCAGCACTCATGGCAGAGAAGCAGAGGACTGTGGCAGTCCCATGAGTTTGTAGGGATGAAAGAGGCTTCCCCCACCCTCTCACTTGGGAAATCAGAGTCTGTAGTTGTTGGATGAGCACAATCTAAGAGAAGAGGAGGATCAGAACTCACTGTTAACACACACTTGTTTACTGTCTTGCTCCAGTGGGACAGGGACTCAGTGGGAAAAAGAATTAAATCCTTGAGTGGGTTGGACTCTCAGTGCTGCTCCTGGCTTGCACTGACAAAATCCAGTGTAAATCTAGGCAGGATTTAACTACAAAGCTGCACCTTATAAAAGTGCATCTGTCATGTTACCAGAGAAAACAAACAGCATGGTGGGTGAAGGAAATGCCAAAGAAAACAATATATATGAGACAGAAAATATGGAATGAAAATCAGGAAAACAAGGATCTGCTGGGCTGTGAATCAGACTCATATTTAACCAGTGCACTCAGAACAGGTAGCTAGTCGGGACCAGACAAAATATGGTAAGGAATAAATCAGTGAAGGGCATAGAAATGGCTAAAGGACAGACAATTCTGAGGTCAGCAAGCTGTTGATTTATGTCCCTATGAACTGCCAGAGCTACCAGACACACTGACTCCAGATCTTGCTGCTTCCAGAGCTGCAGAGGCAACAAACGTCATCACAGCCTTCTCTGCATAATGGAAAGGAAATATCTTTTAAAAGTCATAGGTGATTATTGATAATTTATCTTAAAAAAGTCCCATTTTAAGTTGTTCTTATTTAGATTAAAACAAATGCCTTCTAAAATAACCCAGAAAAATTTTTCTAGTTTATTTTTTAATATGAGTGATTTTTCAGGGCACAGAAAATTATCCTGCTGATGCTTTAGTTTGCACCTCAAACTCTCTGTTCCTCATTCTAACTCTAGAATACATAGCAAAAAAGGTACATGATTATAATTTTAATTCTCCCATAAAGATATATGTTTATGTCTCTTACTAATACATTCTTCAATGTTGATAAATTAGTATTTTAAAATATTGACTATTTAAAAATGCATATTGCAACATTGAGGGAGACCATTGGACTCATAATGACACAAACTACAGAAAAAAAAATCTTAATAATAAAACTGTGAGTTTCTTTAGTAAATAAATACCTGAATATGGGCTCAAAAGACCAAATGTTCTACCAGCAACCTCACAGTAAATAAGGAAGTTTATTCAACCAATAGTCCAGTTCTCTGGGTCCTCTTTATCAATGAACTTTCATTGACAAACTTTCTCTGAATGGAGGTTTCCAAAGGCTCTGGGATAAATTAATTACATCCCTTTCTCTTAATCTAAAACTCACTTAAAGATATGGAAAGAGTTCCATTTATTCAGGGGTGGTTGGAGCCTGACCCTATGTCATTTAAAAAATGGCTTTTCTGCAGAGTGCTTCAAACATGCTGATATTGTGAGCCAACCACAGCCCTAGGTGGTGGCAAGGCAGGTTGCCAAGGCAAAGAGGTTGTCCTGATTTTCTCACTGGGCTGATAAAATGCAGGCAAATATTGCTCCTGCTGTGATGGTTAGAAAGGATTTCCCTGTGATCTGCTTTTCAGGCTGTGAAATTCTGGAGTCATGGCTTTATGTTTTTGTTCTTTCACCTTTGATTGTGTCATTCTCATGTGGTTTGTCCCCACTGCAAGACTGAGACAGGAACAAAGCCATGTCCTGCTCTATTTCAGGCTCAGGCCATGCATTGCCATGAATAATGTTCACCTGTTTGGAAATTCAAAGTGATTTGTAGAATTTGGCACAAAATCAAAAACTATTTTTTATTCCCAGAACCTCTGTGCTCACTAGGAAATAGCCAGCAAAAACTGGGCATCCTACAGCATTAAAGCCCAGTGTCACTGAGGGAAATAACCCAGCAGAACAAAGGGGTGGGAAGGCTTTTGACTTCACCCCTAGTTACAACAATCTCACTGATATTTTTTCTGGCCTGTCCTGTTGCTTCTGCCTTGACACCTCAAAATTAGACTCTCCCCTTTGTCAGTGGTCAGCCTGCTGCTCTGGCTGTCCTTAGCAAATGGGACACATATTTTCCTTTGAAACCCAATCTGTCTCCAGCTGTGCAGTGCAATGTACAGCACCCAGGCTCTGACTGTGCAGCTCCTCAGATCCTCCCCTGGTAAAAAACACCTACACCACTGCCAGCCCCCTCACTCCACTGCTGAGCAAGTCTTTACCCAGACACACACCTCCCTTTCAGTGCTCTGACCTCACACCACTTTTCTTCCTTTTTGTGCAGCATTAAGTTTGATCAATACTTCCACTCGTCCCCGTCTGCTGTGGGGGTTCCGTAAAAGCATCCAGTTAGTTTGGCTTTTTTGGATGTTTGTTTTGCCTGACCCACTTATGGTGCTTGTATTAGCTGCCTTTAATGACTCCATCTTACACAAATTAGTAACAACACTAAAGGCCAGTAGTAGTCACTAATTTCTAGTGCTTACACTCCCTGACATTTAAAATAAAGCCTCCTAGACCTTCTATATGCAGAGGGATGCCTCCAGACCCAAATCAGCACAGCCATGTCTACAAACCATCACAGAACCACTAAGATTAGAAAAGACCTCCAAGATGGTTCACTCCAACCTTTGATCAACACCACCCTGCCCACTGAACCATTGCAAAGTGCCAAGTCTGCTCATTCTTAGAGCACTTCCAGGGATGGTGACTCCACCACTGCCCTGGGCAGCCTGTTCCAATGCTTAACCACTCTTACAGTGAAGAAATTCTTCCTAATATCCAGTCTGAACCTCCCTTGGTGCAATTTGAGGCCATTTCCCTTTATCCTATTCCCAGCTGCCTGAGAGAAGAGGCTGACCCACACCTTACCACAAACCCCTTAGGAAAACAAGACTCAAAGGCAAAGCTCACACAGCTCAGGCCAAGTGCTTGGAACCATACAGGGCCACTGGCAGCAGAACAGAAATTATTTTAAAGCAGAAAGAATCATAGGGTTTTGTCCTTTCCCACAGAGACTTGTAATCAGTGTGTAGAATGATGCAGTGTAATGTTCCCCAGCAGAGGAAAGGAAATAAAGAGGAATATTGTTACTGTAAAGTTTATTTCAACCATCAAGGTGAACATTTATTGCAGAGATAGCACTGGGGAAGCAAGATTCCCTCTCCTGTGCCTTGCCTTTCTGTCTGGCCTTGCAGCAGCATTTCTTGTACTCTGCATATAAAAGATGATCTAGGCCTATTAAAGAATTAATGTTCAATTCTCCTTAACAGGATAATTCTGGTCATTTCAATGTCAAGGCTTAATTTTTTTGGCAGTGATTTGATCTGGAACATCCAGATAATGTTTATCTACTGCAAATGGATTTTTTTTTTTTGAAAGAATAAGAAAGTTTTCAACAGGCATATAGGTGAGAAGCCAATCAGCTTAAGTAGATATTTCTGTATGTGTATTTAATTGTTCTTGTCCTTTTTTTGTCTGTTTTATCTGTCAGGTGTGGCGACAGAAAGCTTTCTGCCTGAAGAAGAAATATATGTGAAAAAGGAGATCTGTGACGTTTGGAAAATCCTTTGGCAGCGAATGCAAGTTGGTCTAAAAAAGGTCAGGTTTAGATGTATTTATAAAGATAAAATTGCCTGAAATCAGCCCCATTGGCTGCACTTCAAGCTCTTCAGGCAAATTTCTCTTAGCATGAAGCCCCTTAGAGAGCCCTGGAATTTTGTCCAGTGACTTTTTTGATGTCTCTATTTTCAGACTCTGAATGATGTGATCTGTTTGCGCAGGGCTGCTCCATCAGGCAATCACTGCAGGGCACTGTTGGGATTTTTGTTGCGTTGAGAAGTTGCTGCTTCAGTTGTTAAACAGCAAGTCCTCCATCAGCCTAGTGAGAAGCAGGGTGCAAATATCCCAGGGGATTCAAAGGCAGCTCAAGTATTTCCAGTGCCATGCTGTGATCTCTTCTATCTCTTAGTGAGGTCTTTTCCTTGCTGTTCCTGTATTTAGTAAAGCCCATGCTGGGCACAGTGGAAAAATAAGAAACCTCATGTCTCTAGAGGTACTGGCATGGTGAAAGCTCATTTCTGATGCTAGAATTCCTAGAGAGCTTTCAAAAGCTTGAAGAATGTTTCATTTTTAGGGACTCAGATTCTAAATCATTGCTCCTGTAAAAGTGATACATGTTTAAGCTCTACAGTGTTCATGCATTTTTAAATATTTCTATTTAATTATTTGCTTGCTTCCCTGGACCAATTTCTTTTCTCTTAATAAGAACAAAATGAAGTTAAAGTGTATGCATTATTAAATTTAATAGGAAGTTACAACTGAATTACAAAATAGTAGATATTTCTCTTATTTATTATGATGTACTGGTCTCTCTCTTTCACTCACAATGGTTCTTCTTTTTCTACTTGTAAGATATGGGGGAAATGGCCTAATAAGCTGCCTTTTACAGCTGAGATTTTCAGAGCAAACTTCAGATGTCTGAATGCCCTCATCCCATGCATTTTAATGACAACTGAGAATCAAATCCCTTAAGTGACTAGGAAAACTTCAGAAGGGAGGGAGGATATTCCAGCAGCCAGGCCCTTGGGTTCTGAGGCTGCCTGGTCCATGGGGAACTCACTCTGGGACCCCAGACTTCCCTTTCCTTTCCCACTGCAAAGTGGACAATGCACTTGGTCCCCTCTTGTGCGAAAGAAGGGCTGAGTGGGGATGGAGACATTACAGACAGTGAATTTTTGACTGCACAGAGGCAGGGGTGTGTATCTAACACACAAAACCACCATATTTCAGACTATTTCCCTGCATTTACACTACAGTCCTAGCATTTCATAAATGCCAACGTGATGGAACCTGCATTGTTTGATACAAGAAACCATCAATCTCCTTGAGCAAGGGAGATGAAAACAATGATTCAGGTAGAAACAATGATAAGCAAAAGAAGCTGTTGGGGGTAAGAGATCATCCTCTTCAAAAGACTGAAATTAAAAAAAAAAAGTAAATTTTGGCCATGAAAACTTTAGGCTACAGATTAGCTAACAATGATGTGGCAGCAGCTTACAAAAGTGGCACAGTCTTACAAAAGGGGTGATGGAGACAAAAAACATGGGGCATGCCTATGATTTGGAGCGCAAAAAGTGCAGAATGAAATTATTTTATATAAAAAACCAAGGTCTCTTTCAGTCCCATTGTACTGAAACTCCTTCTTTCAGACTAAAGGACATTTTATAACCATAGTTACATCTCTTATGTAACTGCAATGTGATTGAGAGATGTGAAGGGGAGTAAATGTGCATTGGTTTCCAAGGCATAGTGCAACTAACTGAGGGAAGAAAGGAAAGAAAGGTGAATGAAAGAAGTGGAAGAGGGAAGAAAGGAGCATGGAAAGGGAAGGAAAGAGGAAGAAAGGGGAAGGGAAAGGAAAGGGGAAGGGAAGGGAAGGAGGGAAGGGAAGAAGGGAAGGGAAGGGGAAGGGAGGGAAGGGGAAGGGAAGGGGAAGGGGAAGGGAAGGGGAAGGGAAGGGAAGGGAAGGGGAAGGGGAAGGGGAAGGGGAAGGGGAAGGGAGGAAGGGGAAGGGAAGGGAAGGGAAGGGAAGGGAAGGGAAGGGAAGGGAAGGGGAAGGGAAGGGAAGGGAAGGGAAGGGAAGGGAAGGGAAGGGAAGGGAAGGAAGGAAGAGAAAGAAAAGAAAAGAAAGAAAAGAAAAGAAAAGAAAAGGAAAAGAAAAGAAAAAAGAAAAGAAAAGAAAAGGAAGAAAGAAAAAGAAAGAAAAGAAAGAAAGGAAAAAGAAAAAAAAAAAGAAAAGAAAAGAAAAGAAAGAAAAAGAAAAGAAAAGAAAAGAAGAAGAAAGAAAAGAAAAGAAAGAAAAGAAAAGAAAAGAAAGAAAAGAAAGAAAGAAAAGAAAGAAAAGAAAGAAAGAAAGAAAGAAAGAAAGAAAGAAAGAAAGAAAGAAAGAAAGAAAGAAAGAAAGAAAGAAAGAAAGAAAGAAAGAAAGAAAGAAAGAAAGAAAGAAAGAAAGAACACGCTAACAATCAGAAAAATGCAAAAGGGGTTCTAAAGCTGGGCATAAAGTTTTGACTGGAAGTAATACAAAAACATCTCAACATGAAGCAGTGGCACAGATCACTAACATAGGTGAACTGGATTTCCCTCTGCAGAAAGATCATCTCTTTCTCCCTCTGTAGACCTTTCAGGTCTTGACATTCACAACTGTGCATATGAGGAAAAATATAGCAATGATAGAGTGACTCTTATTTATCTTCTCCAAGGAATACAGAGATTCTAAGTGATGCTAGATTAATGGAGGTAGCATTAATTTAACAGTGTCTCATAAATTAGAAAATAAAAAAATAGAAGAGATTAAAAATGCAATTGCTATGAATTTGGAATGAAATTATCTTTCCACTAAACTTGAGAAAAAGAAGAGAAGATAAAAAAGAGGAGAGGAGGGGACTAAGATATAAATGGCAAAGATCAAACTTTGATACAGCAGTGCACAGTTCTGACTTTGTGTGCCTGAAAACCCTGAGATTTGGATCATGCAGTGTTCTGCAGCATCCTGGATTTACCTGACACAGATATGATGCTCTTCCTGAAAGCCCTGACTGTGGTCCCTGCTTCTTCTCAGAGAAACCTCAGACCTTCAACAAGTACTAGCCTTGTGATAAAACTCTGCTGCTCTGAATTTATTTCCAGGATTAAGGACTGTAAATCCTCTGCAGCAGGGAATGTTTGGCTCATGCTCAGCAATAGATATAGATATTTTCCCATGTAGGTCATTGAGCTGGATCTGCTCCAGGTCAGTAGTGGCCAAAGGTAAATGTTGTTTCATTATAAAAATCTAAAGTGGATCCCAATAAAACTTTAAATGAGCAAATACTATTTCACCTAATTTCTTAGGTAATGTCTAAAATGTCTTAAAAATGCCAGGACACTGAGGTTATTATCTTAAAGACCAACCCTCATTTATCCAGGGTGATGGTGGGTTCAGGTAATTGCACTAACAGAAGGAACTGTGATATAGATATAAGTTGCATCATTCTGGCCCTGTACAGTCACTCTGGGTTCTGCAGGACTCATCAGCTCTCAGCTGCAGCTCTGCAGGGTTTGGATTATCCCTTGTAAAGCCACTGGTCACTCCAGCCCACTGCAGCCCCAAAGAATGGTGAAGAGGGGTAGGTACCACTGTCAAAATGTACAGAGCCTGCTCCTTTGCAATGCCAGGCTGCTGTCCCAGAGGAGGAAACACTGGGAAGGCAGAGCAGAGGGAGCAGTGCTGCTCAGCCTCTGAGCTGCTCTGTGCAAAGCCACCTGGACCGAGCCCGGGAGATTCTCTTGTTCTCCCTCCCCTGCAAGGGGCATGGCTGTCCTTGGGCAGGCTGAGGGACCTGGCAAGGGACTGCCATTGGCAATATTGCTGGAGAACAGCCCAGGGGGGTGACCAGGGAAGGGGCACTTGGCCACATGACAGCAACACAGTGATCACAAACCCATTTGCAATGGACAGACCACCACCAGATCACTCTTAGCAACACTTTTCTCCCTAGCTGGCCCACAGAAGTTTTTTTTATAACAAAAGGGCATCCAGTTGTCACCAGCAGTTGTTGATGATCATATTTCCAAAAGTGACAAGCTTCCCATCCTAAGAGGTGAAGAGCATGGGACAAGCAAGGGAGTCTGTGTGGCTCAGTGCCCTCCTGTTTAATCCACAGCCCCTGGCTGCTGACAAGGAAGGCTATTACAGCTCCTTTAGAGCTCTTCAGTGTGCTTGTGCCAGTTCCTTATCCATGGATCATTGATATGATGGAGCATAATGGCAGCCTCAGAGCCCTTCATATTTTCAGTTGTCAGACTGAATACAGGGAGATGTTCAGAGGCAGAAATTCACTCACTGTAGTGCTCCTTCTGTGTGTGTTCATGGAGCCTTTATAATCCTTCATAAGAGAAAGATACAAATACACTACTCCAGATTTTTCTAATTGCAAAGGCCAAATTACCAAGTATAATGGAGCAAAACTAGTTAATTTTTGTCTCATTTTTGAGCTAAATGCTACAATTACAAGACCATCAGAGATTCAGAACACTATTTTTGTTCCTTAGTATCTCATTAGAAAATACATTTTTTAAAGGCTGCTTACCATTGCTATGCATCATTAGAACTTTCCTGACAGATCTCATTTCTAAGCACATTATTGTTTAGAGATGAAGAGTTACAAAACAGAATCCAGAAGGGCATTTGAACAGCATCCTGTCCAAGATGCAGCTTAAAAGGGCAGTGGCCAGAGCAATAATTAAATCATGTTTACTTCCACATTAAAAATTTCAGCAGTAAATATCAATCTCTACACTGCTCTTCACATGTGCAATAGAGGAAAGGGTAAAAGTTGTCAGCTCTGTGATGAAATGAGTGGTAATCAGAAATTTGATTTACCTGGCAGGTAACAACAATTCTAAGTGGGGTTTTATTGTCAAAGCACTGATGGGCTTCTCTTGTTTCGGGCTAAAAGAAAAGAAACATCTTTCCTACTTTTCCTCCACTTGAAAAAGTTCAGAAGGGGAAGGATGCAGCTTTTTCCTCAACAGACAGAAATTGAAATGGAGAACTTTTATAGAGGTCAAGATGACTGCAGAAGCTCCATGAAATGAACTCAGCCACCACCATTGTCTGATTCACTTTAGCTTATTTCTCTTGAGCCTGAGCTCGTCCCTTAAGATGACAGCCTTGATGACAACATCTTGAGAGCCACTCCAAAGTAATTTAAAGCAAGATATAATTACTGTGGGGTTGAAAGCTCCCAGTTTACAAAGCAACAGCAGCTGTATGAGTTCTGGCTCATCTAACAAGGCTGATAGCTCTGCAAGCTCCTCCAGCCTCTTTTGCAAGCTCACAACACAATTCCTTGGGCTCTGCAGGATCTGGGGCCAGCTGTGCCTGAGGAACTGCAGCATTTCTCCAAGGACAAGGAGCTGGCAGCCAGTGCTACCAAAACAAGGAATGCAAGGCACAGGAGGGCCCTGGCAGGGTGCGCAGGGAGCAGTGAGAAGGCACAGCACAGACCAAGGAAAAGCTGTGTCAGAACATTCAGCTCTAAAGGGGAGCTTGCTCAGTCCCCCACTTGGCTGTGGGGATTGTCAGGTTCCAGAGAGCTTTGCCAGCCATTCACAAAGGCTCAGGCCAACATCCAGATCCAAAAACCCTTCTCTATGTGCCTCACCAACACTGCCAACTACACCGTGTGTTTAACAGCAGCACTTTGGATCCAGCTCAGTATGTGCCACACAGTCCATTAGAAAACAACAACCTTTAGCCAGCACATCCTTAATTTGGCTTCAGTTCCCTGCTGTAGTTTGGAGTTCTTCTCTGGATTCTTCTTTATGGTAATGGGAGAAGGATGAATTACTGGAGATGTGCTTTGAAGTGATGCTGATAAATAATGATTACTTTTGTGGCCCTTACCTAATTAACTTTGAAATTATTTTGTTATTACTTGACTTGATCTATTCTCTCCCTCAAAACTCTTATCCAATATATACTTAACAAACCTTCCTCCATGCATGTACATTACTCAAATAAGTTTTAACAAGTAGTCAATACTGTTAAGAGGTGACTATTGATTTATAAGCAAAGAGTTGGCTTTTCTCCAGAAGTTAGATCCAGAATTACATAACTTTGGAAGAGAAGCAGATTTAATGATCAAGTAAATTATTAGAACATGAAAACTAATCACCACAAAAGTCAACTCACATGTTAAACATTTCAAACAATTCAACATAAAGTCTTGTTTCCATGTCCTGTTCCTGTACTCTGACTAAGCTGATTTTCATGTTTTGCTGATGTTCATCTGTGGTGTCTCTGATCTGTGAAGCAGAACAGCTCCAAACTCAGGAAGCCAAAGATGCTGCACCTGCTAAATCTGATTCCCTGTACAGTCACTGGCCAGAACAATGGGGGTCCAACCACTGCCTCCAACAGGAACAAACCCATCCTGGCTGGGTTTGTCATACGTGAAAAGGAAATCCAAACTCTACAGTCAGGCTCACCACTTGAGAAATCCCACTCTGCAAACACAGTTACATGTCTCTGATCTTAAAATATCATGAGATAAAAACAGTAAGATTTTTTTTTTAATCCATTTGGCTATTTTGATACCCAGAATTGCTGTCAAAGGCAGGTGCCTCACAACCACAGAGCTCAGTGTGGTCTGGGCTGTGCCCGCATGGGTGGAAGGGATTGTGTAAAATTATCTTATGCAAAAAAATGCCTGTGCCTATGACACTTTCCCTTCACTGACAAAACAACACAGTTCCCACCTGTGCCCTGTGATTCAAAGGAGAAAATCCCTATTATGCTGGTGAGCCTTCACACTGATGGGGAAAATGTCAGGGTAAAATAACAGTGAAGCTCTTTGATGCTCTTCAATGAGCTATAATTACCACATTGTCTAGAAAAGTAGATCAATTAACAGAGATACATGCATGGGGGATTATTGTGGTAGAGAACACTCTCCTTCTAATGACTTTCTTACTGAAATTTTTTACTCAGAGGGGATTTTAAACATATTAAATGCTGGGCAAAGAGAGCACTGCAGCTAAGGTTCAACTGCATTACTGAATTTTGAAAGAAAATTTTATATTACTGAAACACTTAGAAACAATTCAAGCGGAGATAATAAATGCTTAATGACTGTCAATAAATGGTTGGTCAGTGGGTATGACAGTTAATAATCTAAGAGGTCCACAGGTTTGCTAATGTGATGGGATTGTACCACGCATAAAGTATGGCTATTTCTGTTACCAATATGCTTTTAACACCTCTTTATTTTTATTTAACATTTTCCAATTATTTATGAAGATGGACAGAATTTTAATTAAAAATTTAAAAAAGAAAAGAAAAAAAAGAAAGAACTAGTGGATCCTGTTGGATCTACTGTAAAGGTACAATATTTTTGATCTCCTGCCATTCACTTCTAGCCACAGCAGACAGAGTATAGAGGCCAGAGTCACAGCAGTGAGGTACTGGTCTAGTGTGTCAGAAGAAGGGCAGCTGAAGCAATCACTGGTTATTAATTCTCTGATGAACTTTTCAGTTTGCCTTTCCCTGTTTAGATCTGTGGTGCCTCAAGGGTAGCCCAAGACATATTTCTACCTGCCTCTGCAGCATTATGGTCCTCTCTGCAAGCCACTTTCTCCTTCCTGCGCATTCCATCTTCCTTCCTAGCAAGCAAAGTCCCAGGCACCCTCCACAGCTGCAAGGATGGATTCACAATCAATCCCCACCAAAGCCATACATCTAGGGCCACCACACTCCTTCATGGCTGGGAAGCACCATTCCATGGCCATTGTCAGCCTTTATTTAGCTATAAAAGTGATTCACTCTCTCTGCTATGCTGCTGACCTTTTCAGAATTACACCCACAGCTCACCCTGAAGCCAATAAACTCTTGATGCAAAGGGAAATAAACCTGCCTTAGCCCATTGCAGGCCTTTCTAATTATTTCTGAAATGTCTTTGCTCTTACAGCAGATTTGGGGGGGTCACTGGGCAGGGCAGAAGGGCATTGCAGAACTTCTCCCCACATCTGTGAGAGCTACAGACTGTTCTGGAACAGGCTGACCATGTTTATTGGTCATTGGTTTATTGGAATAAAGTTGAGTTTATTCCTGAGTTCAGGTAAATGCAGGTGCCTTCTCTCCACATAATATGTTCAAAATTCCTTCCGCCCCACTGCTGGGAAATTCAGACACAGCAAACACAGACCCCAAGATCTTCCAGCTTTGTTGCACCTGAGCTACCTCAGATCTCCAGCACTGGGCCAGAATCCAACCAATGGAGTCAGCAGGGACCAGGGGCAGGAGGCCAAGGACAAGGAAAATTCATCCTGAACTCTGCTGATGTCCCCGCCCAGCTCTTTCCCTGCACACAATGGGGAGCAGGGACATTTGCTCATTGTGGGTGTTGTAGATAACCACCTCACCCAAGTGAATGTCACTTGTTTACTATCAATGGAAGAGAAATGAGACTTCCCACTGCAATTTCATCCTGCTTAGAAAGGTTGTGTTGACTTCTGAGGTTTAATTACCCACTGCTGTATAAAATGCTGCCATTTAATGAGCTCTACACTGGACAATGGTTTCACAAGTTTCTTATACATGCAGAGCCCTGTAAACACTGAAGCAAAGATTTTTAACAGTATTTTTCTTTTTCTTTTTTTTCTTTTTTTTTGCAACAAGATCACTTGTGACACAAGCTAATTCATAAAAGAAAAGATAACGTTAGGAAGATTCAATTTTTAACAGAACATACTGATTAACAAAAGTCAGTCAAAAAAATGCAGTTGCTAACCATTTTTATTGGTTTGCTACCAAGATAGGTGTTTATTTCTCCCCTCTAGTCACTGATATGTATCTGCATAATCTGCCTGGGGTGACTCCAGATTTACCCAGTAAACACAGGGACAGTCCTGCAAGACTGGGACAGAAGTAAATTTGGTTTAGCTCCTGTCTGAATGACCAACTATGCCAATTTTAAATCACATCACGTGTTTTTTGACTCTATCAAGTCACAGGCAGGACCTGACAGTTTCCAAACTTTACTGACAAATTGAGGCACGTTACCTATATTCTTTTGTTAAAGACTCTGTATTTTTTTTAATGAAAAATTGCACAAATGGCTAACCATAACTCAAGAAATGCAATAATTTCATGTTCCAGTGCATGATTCCCCTTATGTTGTGCTCAAGAAATGTATTGTCTGGTGTTATCTGCTGCGTACAGGAAAGCCAGAAATGAAAGCTGAGACCAAGAGAAAAAACATACATACAGAGATGCCTCCAGTGCCTGTCATGCTCAGGGGCAGGAGACAGGGCTCAGTCAGTCCTACAGCAATCCAGGCTTCAATAACCCTCCTGTGCATGGATGTCAGAGGCAGATTTCTACCCACAGAAGAAAAGCCTCCCTCTGAGGTGAGGGGTTTCCCTTCTCCTGGGTTATTGTTGAGAAGATCTGGGCAGACATTCACTGCTTTTGACTCCATCTCCTGTTGTGGAGGAAATCTCCATTCCCAGTCTGATGTCACCAGTTTCTCCTCAAGGATTTGACTTCCCTTAGGATCCCACTTGGGATGACTTGGGATTCCACTCCATCTGTCTTGAGATCCAAAAAGCCTGAGTGGCATTCCCAGTGGTGTTTGTCATCCTGGTGTAGGTGGCCACTGCAGGACTCAGTCACCCTGGAGAGGGAAAGGCTCAAAGCAGCACAGGAGGAAGGGAACAGATCTGGCCAGGACTCAACCTGGGTGGCTTTAAGCACCCATCTACACAATGTGAAATAAGCATCTAGTCACTTTAGGCTCTCTTATCAGCCCATATAATCCACTTGGCTTGGTTTTGGCTCCAAGGGTACCCTCCACACTCTGGCAAAGACCACACAGAATGTTTAGATGGACTCCCAGATTGTCACAGACATCTTTTATGACAAATCCTTTCCTTAGGATTTTTCCTCCTGAGAAGCTGAGAGGCCTCAGGAACAAAATGTAAACAATGATTATCTGCTGCTGTGGAATGAAACAGATGGATCTGTGATTGGCCCATGTTGGTTGTTTCTAATTAATGGCAAATCACAATCAGCTGGCTCGGACAGAGATTCCAAGCAACAAACCTTTGTTATGATTCCTTCTTTTTCTATTCTTAGCTAGCCTTCTGATGAAATCCTTTCTTTTATTCTTAGAGTATAGTTTTAATATGATATATATCATAGAACAATAAATCAAGCCTTCTGAAACATGGAGTCAGATTCTTGTCTCTTCCCTCATCCTAAGACCCCTGTGAACACCGTCACACCCAGACAGCTCTACAGTGCTTCAGCTGGGGTGATTTAGGCTTAAGACACACACAGGAGCTCATGAACACCTGTCCAAGTTCAGTTCCTGACCCATGAGAACCTTACACACCTTGTGTTTTTAAACAAGAGCTGAATGTGGCCCAGACAGGGACCCCTGAAAGGTAATGCAGGCAGCTGGAAATCAATTCACCAAAGCTTTATTACTGAAAAGCTCTATTACTGCCCTGAGCTCAGGATTATAGGTGTATTATTCTTGCCAGTCAGAGATTGTCTGTTCAACACAGTCAAAACTGAAGATAAAGCAGATCTGGGAAAATTATTAAGGGGTTTTTTTTATATACTTATTGGTTTTTCAGCCTGTCTCTTCCCATTAGGAAATGAGTAAGAGCCAGATCCATGTACACAGCCTCTAATGAAACTGCAGGAGTGACAAGAGACAGCAAGATAATTAAATTCCATGGCCTGCTTGAACTAGAACCTGCTCCTCAGGTTGTTAATTTGGCCAATACCCAAACTTGTCTAAGTTTAGGTCCATTAAATTAAATGTTGGTAAAAGCCTGGCTCGTGCTGTCAGCCTTGCCCAGCACGGCCAACCCTGGGTGAGACACCAAAAACTCCAGCACAGACTGGTTCCTACACAGCCTCTTTCACTCTGGTTTCCCACACAGCCTCATTCACCCTGCACTGTCCACACTGAGGCTTTTCTCACTCAAGGCAGAGTGCAGGCAACACCTGCAGGTGTTTGCCCTCAACCCTTTTGGAAAGGACTGACTTGACAGGCACAAGAAACCCAAGGGTGAATAAGCACAGGGACACCAGCCTGTGGGACACAACAGAGCTGTACTTCATGGAGTATCCTGACTACAAATAAAGCAACATAAAATAGAAAATTAAATTTAGAGGAAAACAAATGAACATTTGTTAAAGCTTTAAGCTCTTTTCAAAATTATCTACTGAATTTCCTGTATGCAGGCCAATCCTTGGGCTGCCTGTGGTATTGTGCCACATTAGCAGGCTGTCAAGTTCTACTGATGAACATCCATCAATTCTGCCATCCCCATGTTACAGCACTGTGGAATTAGAGTGAAATGAGGCTGGAGGGGGCACACAGCTGGCGGTCCCAGGCTGGAATCTATTCTGCATAGAGAGCTATCAAATGCTGCGCCTCCTGGAAGAGACATTTCCTGTCTTCCCACATTCTTTTTGCTTCTTTAGCTAGATTCACTGCTAGAAAAACATTCTTCTAATTTCCAGATTAAGTCTTCTCTTCTCTTTTAGATATTTCCTCATTGCATCATGTCCCATTCCGTATTCCTCATTGCATCACGTCCCACATGTAATGAACATGGAGAACAGATGATTTTTGCAGCAATCTTTTGTTTTTGTCCCCTGTTTATTGACACCTGTCAGTCTTCCCCAGACAGAGCAACCCCAGTGCTGTCCACCTTCCAATGCACGTCACTAGCACACTCTTCCCTGGACTTTCCCCAGCTTTCCCCAAATTCTGTTTCCACGTGGTCCTCACAAAACCTCAGACTGAGGTCTTATTCAGTGATGATTATTGTCCTCCTGTGTCCACTTTTACTGTAGGAGCATGAGTCTGGTTACTCAGTCAAGGCCAGCTGTAGGTGAGATGGGGGTTACACACGGTAGGGACGGACGGAGACGAGATTTCTTTGAAGCTAAGCTGTATAACTTGTAGTTCATTACAAAGGGCGTGGGTGCAGGGCCCTGTTGCGAGCTGCCAGCCGCAGCTCGGAGCAGGGCCGAGAGAAGAGAAGCTTAAAGTGTAAAAGAGTTAATGTCAAAGGTTTAAGAGTGGAGAGTATGTAGAAAGGAGGGGGTGAAGAAGTGCAGAGGGAAGATAAAGAGACAAAGAAAGAAAAGGGTGCGAAGAGGAGCTCCAGAGTGAGCAAAGAGATAAGGGAGAAGAGAGATAAGGAAGTGCGAAAAGAGAGCGAAAAGAGAGCGAAGCTCTCGTTACAATACAATAAATTGTCTTTAGTGTTGAATATGTAGATTCTCATTAACTAATTTACTATAGCATGTATATCTTATAACATTTTTACACAACTTATAAGAATCACTATATTACCATACTATGTTTACGTGTTAAACCTTAAATCTTATTCTTTGGGCCCCATTTGCTAAGCTGCAAGGCTTGCTTTGACTCTTAGGCTTGCTTGCTGGCAGAGGGAATTGTTTCCCCTAAGGGGAATTACATTTAACTGGTCACAACTAAGGTATTTCAAAGGTTGCTTTTATTTCAATCTCACTTACAGTTTCTATATTCTCAAAATCTTTTGCCAGGCAGTCATATTTAAAAGGCTTTCTTGTTTCATCCTCCCCAACAGCCAGCTTCTCACCCACTGCAATTTCCAGAACTTCTGCAGAGCTGTTTTCTCCCACTTTTATTTGTATAATTGAGACTCTCTGCCTAAGGGCTATATCTGAAGCATTTTCTGCACTGAAATTTCTCTGTTTTCTTAAAAAGTTCTCAGATAACTTTTGAATTGAATGACTCCCACCCATGAGCAGGCTTAATCAGACCCCACTTAGTGGTACCTGCAAACTGCCTTGTCATATTTTATGAAAAATCCTTTCCTTAGGATTTTTCCTCCTGAGAAGCTGAGAGGCCTCAGGAACAAAATGTAAACAATGGTTATCTGCTGCTGTGGAATGCAACAAGTGGATCTGTGACTGGTCTCATGTGGTTGTTTCTAATTAATGGCCAATCACAGTCAGCTGGCTCAGACAGAGAGTCTGAGCCATAAGCCTTTGTTATTCTTTCTTTCTTTTTCTATTCGTAGCTGGCCTTCTGATGAAATAATTTCTTCTATTCTTTCAGTATAGTTTTAATGTAATATATATCATAAAATAATAAATCAAGCCTTCAGAAACATGGAGTCAGATCCTCATCTCTTCCCTCATCCAAAAACCTCTGTGAACACCATCACACTGCCTAAGTAAGTTTCCTATTCCATCCTCTAGGGTTTCAATGAAAATAATAATAGACAGACCAGTGCAGACTTCCATTCATAATAAACCATTTTTGTAGGTTTCTCCAGGCTATTATGCAGAGATGTTCAAGCAGTTCTCCTCAAATCCATTATCTCTAGGTCTTGCATTATTTTATTATATCAGTACCTTGAGAGAGGTGCCATGCCATATTTTGAAAATCAAAACTTTTCTTTCCCTCCAGATTCATCTAAGGCTCTCTGTTAAACCCTACCCTGCCTAGATCCTACTTGAAACACACTGCCTTTAGTTTCCTGTTTTGCCAGACTGATTTCCCAACACCATCTTTCCTTTCCTTCTGTTGTTTGTTTTTGATGTGGGCTGTTAAGTCTTTTGAGTGCATCTTTGGGTTGTTGTTACTGTTTCACCTAGTCAAAAACAAAGTCCTTATTCCTTGACTTAACAGTTCCAAAAGAGGAATTATGCTCCCAATTAAAGTGCTTGCACTAAAATCAAATTAAAATCCATCACAAAAATGTGTTGATTCAGGGAACTTTTGTTCTTTTTTTATATTATAGGTGGGATAAAGGAGTATAAATACCTGTCCTATACATAAAACTAAGTCCTTGGTGTGAATTATTTTTTCACGTTGAGCTCATAGCTGAAGTTTTGCCTGTGATTTGAACTCAACCATTCACCTGGAAAAAAACAAAGCTGTCTTGGGTGGAAGACAGTTCAAGAGTAAAGAAACACATTTGTCCTCAGAGGTACCTGTCTAAATGCTGGTTATTTTAAACTCCTTTTGCAGCAAAGACCTTTAGTGCATACAGCTGATGGGGCCTGAGGAGTGACCCAGCCATGCAGACACCAGCTGCCCACTCCAGGGTGAGCTAAATTCTCTCTGGGCTGCCTCAGCCTCACTGACTGCACTTCCAGGGACAGCAGTGGGGTCCTGAGGCACAATGGGCTCATTTCAATAGTCCATGTGGGCCTTTATCCAGTGTCATTTGGAATGATCCAGGGTATCTTTCCTTTGCTCTCCCTGGGGTGTCTGTCTTTACAGAGCAGTAAACTACTGCATCATTTCCCTTGCTTTTCCTGCATAGGTAGAAGCTCTCCAGCCTTCCTTTAATCTGAAGGACCTAAGGTGGGCCAGCAGAGACAAAAAGAGAAAATCCTGTTCCTGGCAGCTCTTCTCTAGCATATATGTCACATTTCTACACTGACTCAGGAACAGAAAGCCAGGCAGAGCTGAGGCAGAGATGAACATGGGATTTCTCCCCTGTTATCTGTCCCTGTTAAAATGGCTGCAAGAAGGTTAGAGAAAAGCCTTGGGTTACAGCCAGTCCCAAACTCCTTGCTCAGAACTTTACCCAGCTGCTTCCTTCTCTGATGCATCCCTTAAGATGCCACCCTGCTGTGTACTGGTCTTGCTCCACTACACTGTGAGGACAACTGCACAGAGAAACCTCCTGTATGTGTCATGCATCAGAAAAAAATATCAAATTTAACAGGAAGGACTGTCTGAGAAATATGTCAGTCACAGAGACCCTTCTCTCCCATTTTAAGGCAAGCTGCATCATTGAAGGCCACCAGCTTTGGGAGCATAAGGGTAACTAATGATGCTGGGTAGGAATTTGAGAAGCCCTGGGTTTCAACCCCACTCTGCTGATCAGTCCACCTAAATTATTTGCCAGAAGCTCAAAAAGAAAGGGAAACCCATAAAAAACCAGTTTTCAGAAGTACATGTGGTGTTGGAGTTTGTGACTAGATCTCCTGCCAGGATGGCTCTTCACCTGTCACCTGGCCTTGCTCTGACCTTCTGCTTCTGAGATTTGACCAACATTTTATGCCAAAAGCCAAGTTCTGTGATTTTAACAGGAGAGCCAGCAATGGTATCTAAAGTCCCCTGACACCAGGGAGAAGGTATGTGCCCATTAATCCCATTTATTTGTGCATTAGCTGTGTGAAAGAGTGATTGGCTTCAACAAACAGTCTCTGAGGACAGTGTGTGCTAAATAAGCTTCTTCAAATTTCCAAATTTCTTGGAATGAAGGCCCAGATTCATAAAGTAATTTCACTGCCTGAATCCCACTGAAATTCATGGGAGACCAGAGCATTGTGAATCTTGGCCAATGTGCCTGAAGTCCAGTCCAGCAGCCAAGGACTAGAGGCAATGGCAAACTTCCCACAAAGATCAGTGGAACAGGCTTGAAGAGACTGTCACTGTTAATATCTGATGTTAAGGCAACTCCTCAGCTGAATTAAATTGTTCCAGGCTTGTAGAAGTCAGTGGATCTTGTACATCTGAAATTAGCAGGGTCTCATCCCATTTCTCTCATTGTTTTGTGAGTTGCCTCTCATGTTCTTTGAACAGGAGTCTGCTGGCAGAGACCACAGCAGTGGTCTGTTGGACTATTCCTGGGAAGAGTGTGATAGGTGGATAATCTTTGTGCATTTTCCTCATCACAACACATCCCCATGAAAATGGAAATGCCACTAGGTGATCTTTAAGGTCCCTTCCAACAGAAGCAGGAGGACAGAGAGATAGAAAGGCCTGAAATACCCTCACGTTTGCTGAAGTCTCCAAGACATAAGACATTATTCCCACATACATTTTGTAAAAGTGGATCAGTAAGTAAGAAGCTAAAAATTCAGCTAAACATGGTGCCAAGTTGTAGCATGCCTCCCCATCAGTCTCCCTGCAGAAGATTAGGTAATCAGCTTTTAAATATTTTATTTGCTGTGAATTTCAAGCATTTCCTCAGCGTGCTGAAATGTGCCAAGAATTGTGGCTTTTGATATTTAAGCCAAAACCCAATAATCTGTTGACCTGTCAAATATGATATTCCTAGTGTTTAATAATAATTTTTAAAATCCTGTAAAAGTCAGTTCAGAAAATATTCCTGTTAAACAGACACTGGTGACTGCTTTAAATCCTTCACTTAATGCCTGTGTGGAAGAGAGTAAGAGATAAGACCAAAGCCAACACATCCTTTGAGCACCGTGATCAAAGTACATAAAAGATACTTCAATAGGAGAATTTTGCTGTCAAAATGCAGCTTCTACCCTAAAGCTCTCCCAGTGCACACTGGAGAAACTACTGAAGCACTTGTTTCTTTCACACAGCAGCCTCTTGTGAAGAAACACACCCCAAAACCCCACAAACACCAGCAGAAGTCTGACCAGCTGGTACCAGGGGGCTGTGGATCAGATTGCTTATGGCCTGATGTGACCCTTCATTTAAAATTTTATGTGTCCCTATTCCCATCAATAAGAACAGATCCATCCTGGCACGGTGACGTGCCCACACTCACTTTGGAGCAGGCAGATTGTGTCACCAATCAATGGTGCTGAGCTGTGCCAGCACTCCCAGGAATTGACTGCATTGTCAGACCTGAGCTGCAGGACAGATGAACTTCAAAAACTTCTAAATTGCTGTTCCCATCCCTGAGTGTATCTGTGGGTATATGCTCAATGTGATGGTGACAAATCTTCTCATCTCCCCAACTAAACTGGGGTTTTTTGGGGGGCTTTTTTTTTTAAGATCTAAACACATTGGAGCTGAACTCAGGACTAAAGAAATTGGGTCTTTTAAAAGCTTACACTGATAGGCAGCAGAATAATATTTTCAGTTTGCTGGGCCCTCTAGAAAGGATGATAGGCCTTAGGCAACAGTCCCCATCATTGATGAAGTCATGAACACAACCATATGATCCTATTGAAGAGGTAATCAGGAAGGCAAAATGATAATATACAATATGAGCTTGATTAATAGAGGGACGTTGGCCAAATTTTGTATTTCAAACTCAGTTAAACAAATTTAAATGACCTGTCTATCTGGAAGCAGATGGCATCTTAAATTATTTCCACTTTGATTAATCAAGGTGGCAATTAGGAAAACTGGTGTCTTGTTGAATTAGCAGGGATTTAGAATGAGTTACATTTGTGCTGGGAAAATGCTTGTGATTTGTGTTTTTTGAATAAATAGGAAAATAAGAAGTTCCTGAGGGATCCAGTGAGGGCAAAAATTTAATGCCTATGTACTAAAAAAGCAAATCAAATCCTAAACCAAGAATGAGTGTGCTACTGTCTTCTGCCAAATGCAGTAAAGCTTGGACAGAAAAACATCCAAAACTGTCCAGATTTAGAAATGTGGTTACTTCTGAGATCTGTAATGCCCACATGTGTAATGCCCAGAATAGCCTGGACTGAGGAAGGAAGGCAAGGCAAGAAAGATGTTTGAAGTGTGTTCTTCATTTTGTTTGGTTTCCTTATCTTCAAGGTGTGCAGTTCAGCTCTGGTTGGACATGGTTTCTCTCCAGGCTGGTTCAGGCTCTCTGTGCAGATGGTGACACCTCAGCTCCCCAGAGAGGAGCCTGGCCCTTGGTTCAGACAGACAACCATGCTGCTGGCCAAAGAAACCTGGCTCAGAGCACAGGGTCGATGGACACAAAGCACCTTCCCTAAAACAAGGGCTCCAAAGCAGGAGCATTTGCTTTCCTTGAGCACATCAGAGCTGTTAATACCAAAATGGAAAACAAAGAGACAATATAAGGAAACAGTAAGACTAATGCTCCTCATAACATCTAGCTGAGGGGAGAACAATGTTGTTTATCCCTGAGAGCAGCACACCAAGAGGAAAACACCCCTGTGAGCAGTGCAGCAAAGCTGCTTCAGAGCAGCACCCCACAAACAGCAACTCCAGCTGGGCTCCACTTGCTTACCCTGACAGTAGGCAGAAACCCAAAGTTTTAAGCTTCTTGCCTTTTCTCATGCTGTTTGGAGTCCCTGAGAACAAAGAACAGGGCAAAATTAATTGGGAAATGCTGATCATTCCTCTTTTTGGCTAGGGGTGTTCCTTCACACACTGTTTTGTTTTTCTGGTGCTTTCAGGTCCCAGACTCCATTCAAGACCTCTTCAAGGCATTCAAGCATAGTCCAGCCCTCAATCACCGCAACATTTTTGACACCTCTTACATCTACCCTGCCCACTGGTATAGTAAGACTTCTGGAACACTCTGACAAGTTTCCAGGGCAGAGTACCATGCCCTCCAGCTCCCATCCTCATCCAGCCCTTTCTGTGGCACTGGATGAGCCTCCTGGCTCCTCAGTTTGGGCACTGAGCTCAAAGTCATCTCACCCAATCTTAACTCTAGCAGGAGGTTGTAAAGCTGCTCTGAAATAAGACATGGCCCATAGGAATGGATGAAAGAAACAATAATTCCTTGCTGTTCAAGGGAATAAAACCAACCATGTTGAGGGGTTTGGAAGTCTTCTTCTGTCTGTCAGTCACAGAGCAAAGTCCCTCAGTGACCAAGGAGGCATTAATTGATGTGTTCAGCTCAGCAGGAGCCACTTAGCAGCTCCTCTCTGTGCTGTGTGCTTTAGTTGCTCCTCCAGTATGTCCTTTTGATAGTGTCTCGGGGTTTTCATTAGTAAAAGTTCAGAGCTGCTGCTGCTGCCATGAGACACCTGTTTTCTCCAGACAGTTTCTCATATATCTGTATGACATCTGTATGAGTCTACAAAAGGACCAGGACTCGTTAGCTGCCCCTCATGTAAGGACTTAAAGAGCACATTGACTGTCTCAAACACCATCAAAGCCATGGAAGGAACTTGCCATAAGATCAGCCACCACAGCAGGAACTGGAGACAAGCACAGAAGGGAGGAATGTTTGACAGTGAGGCACAAATTTCAGGCCTGGGGAAGCCAAGATCTGGTGACTGCTTCCTGGTTAATGCATCCAGATGGAAATTCCCACTGTGGCAAAGTGTGAGAAAAGAAACCACTGCTCCTACACATATCACTCCCAGTCAGGAGAACAGCTTCTGCAACCACCCCAGCAACACCCATAACTTGAACTGTGTAAAGGTGGCAGCCTCAGAAGAATGACTCTGGGACCCAAACCAGTAAGAAGATCAGGGTGAAGAAGGACTAATGGGATACTGTTGGATCCATGGATGGTGACAATATCCTGCTTGATCTCTCTCTCTTTTGTTGTCTTCTCTATCTCTTTCTATCTCTTTAGCTCACATTCACAGTTAAATAAAATCCATATTTTTGTCTTTAGCGTATGGTCTTGTTTGCACCTTAACTGGGGCAGAGGCATCTCTTGCTAGTGGGACCTTGGTATAGCATTGCATGGTTACAGCACTGCATTACAGGCCGCCCAGAGAGGGTCTCCCTTCACTGGAGATATTCCAGAGCTGTCTGGACACAATCCTGGGCCATGTGCTCTGGGTTGGATCAGGTGACCCATTGCAGTTCCTTCCCACCACACCCCTTCTGGGATTCTGTGCTCCATATGGTCACTTCTCTGCCCCCCTGCCACAGGCTGGCCTCATCCCTGCTCCTTATGGGAATCATGCTTGCCTGTACTGCTTCTGAAGGTGTGGTCTTTGAGGAACCTGCCTGGTCACAGCCATGCCAAGGAGCAAAGTGATGCTGCACAGTCTGGACAGTTCTTGCACCCATGTCACACCTCTGTTTAGTTTATTAGTTCAGATATTATTACTTATTCCAGCTTAAGCTATTGAGGGCAAGTTTCTCCAGACTTAATGTCTAGGATAAGATTTAAACACATTTCTACTTACCATAAGCTTTCAATGTCTACATATTTTTGTATTTCCTGCATGATAGATAAATCTGCATGTGGATATAGTCACAAAAAAACCCATGGGACGTGCAAGTGAATACAGCAGAAAACTCTGAAATGTTGTCTTATATTTCCATTTCAGAACAAATATCCAGCAACATTATTTTTTGTTTTTAAGTTTTTCAAATGCTGACACATGAGTATTTGAAAACTTCATTCTGTGTATCAGTAAAGTAGAGAAAGTTATTTCTCCATTGCTCTGTGATAAAACTTGCCAGAACAGTAGAATATTTTTCTGCATATTCAAGATTCTCTGGCCTTCTGCACACTTGCAGTACTGTTAGTGAAAATATGAGTATTATCCCAAAGTGCTTCAGGTGAGATAAGAAATTTGTGTGTGTGTGTGAGAGAGAGAGATCTCCTGTTCTCTGAAGGGACATTTCTCAGATCTACAGCTTCTTAATGAAAATCTCCCTTGCTGTAAATGGTGCTGGTACACTGAGTGCATCCGAAATAACAATAATTTCCTTGGAGGTCAGCTGTGAGGCACACAAATTCAGACTAGCTTTGGTCAGGCTGATGTTGCCAAGCAGGTTCTCCATGTAATAGGTAAGAACAGACCAGCCATACTGGCTCAGAGCATGTGTGCAAAGAGTGAACAAGAGTTTTATATTGTACTTGGATTTCATAAAGGCAAAGGGAACATCTCATGGTCATAGGTAGCTAATGAGATGAGTGACTTCAAAAGTTCAAGACTTTTCCATACTTCAAAACAGCAGTGAGAATGGCAGAGTCAATATGATAGATTTAAGTCAATTTAGTAAAGGCTTATTCATGTCAGAGGATCAGGTTCCCAGCATACACTTGCAAAAAATGCTGAAGATAACCATCATGTAAAACATGTAAAGAAAAGATGAGAATAAGCAATAGAAAAGAGATTCTTTCTAGCTTAACCAGGGGAAAGGCTCCATCCTTAGCTGTGATGTCAGATCATGATTTTATTCCCACATTGAGTTGCAGGAGAGCAGTCAGACAGGTACATCTGTCCCACATCCCTCCTCAAGAACCACCATAATTCACTGCTCAGGAACAGCCCAGCATGGTCTGCCTCAGATTTATGTACTAGGTAAAGCTATAGGTAAAAACAACACCATGAAATCACTTCACATTTAGACATATTTGAGCCCCTTTCTGGGTTTGTGTTTTATGGCTGTTGATTTTGATCTTCCCAAAGGACATCAGCCAGAGGGGCTGTGGATGTTTGTGGTGTCACAAACCACTGACATCTGACCTACTCAGACCCTGATGAAAAGTGCAGTGAAATCAATGACAGACTTTTCTTTCTTTCCTGTGGCACTGGGTCAGATTTTTGAAACTCAGACTTGCCATGGGAGAGAAGAGCCTGTACAGGTGACTACCCCAGAATGGAAAACACATTGCTTTTACCTTTCTGATTTTAAAGGTAGTTGAACAAGCTTTTTCCATCTAAAATGGTGCTTTCACCTCAGAAACTGGGAGACAGAGGCACCCTTGTATACAGTCTGACTAGGACAAGCCAGCCTTGGGCACTGATGCATTAGTCACAAGCATCTCCATCAGTTCAAAAAGCAGGGGGATGGCTCAGGAAGTCTGAAATCTTATTACTTCAAAGTCAGCAGCAGATTTCACATTGTGAATCATTCTTTTTTATTCATGTGGTTGGATTCTGCCTGCAGCTTGTTTCCTTGTGAAATCTGGTGATTGAAGAAGGACAATCACAGGTTTGGGAAGGCTGAAGACAGAAGTGCCAAGGCACGTCAGCATTACCCTTTCATTCCAGTAGTGCATTCATAACAGACTATAATCACCAGATTGCTAAAATTTACAGGACTGATAGTTTGGCTCAGAGTAATGCTGGACCTCAGGAAAATAAGGAAGGAGAGAATGAAGGAGAGGGGGAAAGCAGTGCAAATATTTCATAGTAAAATATTACCAGATTTTGAAATTTCTCCTTTGGAAAAACAGCATCCCTCATTTTTTCTCCTGCAGGTAATAGCTAGAAAGAGCCTTTGACCTCAAATGCAACTGACTTTAGGGAAGAAAAAAATAATACAAGAGAAGATATATCTCTGTTGCTTTTATTTGAGTTGTAAGCAACTTCCTTGGACAGAGTAACAACAGGATGCACATAGGAGAGAGAAAAGAACAGCAAGGATAAAACCTGCCATTTCTGATTTTGGTGCTAACTCTTGTAAACATGCTCACTGTAGGAGACAGACAGACACAACATACTTTCAGGCCACCTGGAGACCTGGCAAACTTATGTCATTGTGGTGCTCTGTAGAACATTGCTATTTAGCTGCCTTTTTGGTGATGAGTTCACAGCCAAATGTTCTCTGAACATGATCCATTTTTAAGCACATGGCAAGAAAAAATGGGAAAGAGAAAAAGTAAGTGTAGAAAGGGAAAGAGAAGATAAGATAGAGACTGCATAACCTTGGGCCGTTCAAGCTTAACAAAAGCCAATTGACAAAGAAGGAAAAAAAGCTAAACACATTTCTTCATATCCGATTTGCCCAGTCATCTCTCAAAGTGTATATATGAAAGTTCAGCAACATCAATGATTTTTGGAGTTCAGCAGACAGAAGGAATGGCTCTGATCCTTTCCACCTCTTCTTCAGTTATCACTCACATAATATCAAACAAATTAGCCCTAAAAGCCTTGTTAGTTGAGGCACTGGAACAGGTTGCCCAGGAATGCTGTGAATGTCCTATCCCAAGAAGTGTTCAAGGCCAGGTTGGATGGGGCCCTGGGCAATCTGATCTCATGGGTGGCATCCCTGCCCATGGTTGGGGGGGTTGGAACTATATGATTTTAAAGGCTCTTTTCAACCCAAAGTATTCTATGATTCCATGATTCTGTGAAAAACTGTTGTAGGTCCCATAGACTCATTTTCTTCTTTGTTAGTTAGGCCTATTTCCCAATACTCCTTTAATCTGCTGATTTCCAGCTCTACACTTGTTTACAAAACAGGGTCTCAGCACTGTCCTTGATTGGCATCCACAGACCTCTATTTGGACATAGATGATCTGTCTTTAGCTCTTGCTGACATTTGAACCATCTCTGGTGTCAATCTGAGTCTGTGTTTAGTTACTTTGGGTGCTGTTAAGTCTATACCTCTACAGAAGCATTCAATTATATCTTCCTCCATTGTCTAGGAAACCATCTGAACCCTGGTGGTATCATTTTCTATCTGAAAATTTGGAATATATACAGAAATCCTACCTGATCTAGGAATTATGTTAGGGAGCAGAAGAGAGATAGCAAGAGCACACTGAAATCCCTTCAGAAGTATCTGTTCCCATCAGGAGCAGATGGTTTACAATCTGGCTGTAGTCTTGAGGATCAACTTGAGTCAGACTTGTTGACATCTAATTTAGGACACCATGGTGCTATCCCTGAAAGAATCCACTGGCAAAATCTGTTTGACCCAGTGAGCTTTGAATTCCTCCGTTTCTTGCTGTTCTGAGATGATCATCATTGGGAACAGTTTGCATACCTTAATAATGAGTGAATGCTCTTAGATTCAGATAATAGCTCAAACCCAAGCTGAGGCCAGGGATTGACTTTTAGATATCTTTTTGTTTAATTAATCTTACAGGAACCTGCCCTTCCCAAGAATCCTCAGATCCAAGGTTAGTGAGGTGATCTGGATCTTCTGAGACAAGAAAAAGCAGGGTTTGTGTTTGGAAGCTGCTCTTAGGCTGCCCCAAGAAGTCAGCCACCAAGTGACCCCAACCATGAGGCATTAAGGTCTCCATCTCCAGCATGGTTGGTCTCTCCTGCCAGTTGATCAGTAAATCCATGATCAGTATTAAAAGCCTGGAGGGAGCCACAGTCAGACACAGGATGGCTGAAACTCCTGCCTGTTTTAAGGCATAGAGCTGGGGAGTCAAAGGATGCACTGGGTTCAAGGTGACATTATGGGGTCATCCTCTTCCATCATCAATATGGCTTCACTATTGAAGCATTTCACCAGTGTTAAAGAGAAATACTATGTTTCTTATGAAAAAAATTCTCAAAATAGTCTAGGGGCTTTTTTATTCATTTTAGTAATTTTTAAATTTAGTAATGTTTCAAGAAAAAGATTAAAAATTCAGGGAAGGTGTTCACCATTCTTATTTTGGGATATAGAATTTTTAGCATATAATTTTCTTTTATGTTTTGTCACTGCATACTTTTCCGAAATATTTCTATTTGAAATAGCCAAATTATTTCATTGATGTTATAATTAGGGTGTCTCTGTTAAGAAATCAACTTTCTTTATTTTTCATGTATGCTGTGAAGAACAAGTGATAGCAAAGGTTATTGAAGATGGAAGTGCCAAGGCACATCAATATTATTGTTTAATTCTATTCATGCACTGGTAAGAGACTGAACACCTCAGATTACTAAAATTTCCCTGACTCAAAAAAAAAGGGCTTCTATCTGTTTATTTTCTTCCCTTATAAGGATGGAGTCTTGCTCTAGAAGCTGTTTCAATATATTATTGAATATATAGGTTAGGTACTAGTTCTCAATTTTTGTTGTGGTTGCAAACTGGTGTGTAACTGGTATAGTTGCCTCTGAAACATGTCTAGGTGGGGTCACTGGTGTTCAAGCAAAAGCAGTCCATGCTAAAGTGAGTCACAGATCAATGGCATGGAGAAGAAAATGGAGGCTCATCTAAGAAGAGAGTACTAGGCAAAAATCTGGTCAGTTTTGCTAAATTAGGGTTTTTTAATTAATCAGGAAAGTAAACAGTAGAGAGCAAGATTAAGCATTCAAGCCATAAACCAACACTGATAAAAGCTAGGGGGAATAATAGCATATAGACAAAGGTCATTAAATATCAGGTACTTCCATAATTAACATTAATTTTGAGCTTGTGAGAGTGAAATATTTAAAATATTTTCAGACTGGGCTTGATATCTTCAACTAAGTGGTTGTATGAAATGACAGCAATGGAACTGGCCTTTGGAAACTCTCTTTCACCCCTCCAATGCATAAATGTAATCCTTATTCTGAGAATGTCTGAATGAGATGGACAAGGAGATGTATGAAAGAGGCAGACGTAAGGAGAATCCGTCAATAAATATGCTCGATTTGCAAGTGAAATGATCTCACACACATGCACCAAATGCCAGCCTTTCAGATGTAATTGGAGATCTGAAAGTCAAATTGTGACCTTTCTGCCTAGTTCCTCTTCACCAGGAATAAAGATATTTGTGATCAGAATTTAGCTGTTTTGAAGGGTATTTTTGGTAGTAATGCATGAGGCTGAATATTATTGCTTCCCTTATTGAGAGCCAAGTTCACTCTGTGAAACTCAGACTCAAAATGTGCCAGACAAGAAATGTGCCTGAATCACACAGAAAAGACAGATCTAATGACTCACAAAATACTATATTCACCCAGATCCCTGGGTTCTTCTTTTATTTCTACAGCCACTTATTGTGTGATTTGTGTTCAAATCCACTACAAGGTAGCTCAGAAAAGCAATATGGGTCAAATCAGAGGATCAGATGAATTTTCACTCTGTGACTGATTCAAGGCAGACGCACCTAGCAAAGAGCAGAGGATGGAAAACAGTCTGGTTAACTCTGTCCTGTGATGTGAATTCACTGCCAAACACTCTGACACATCCTTGGTACAGAAATGCCTTCGATGATGCCCCCATGTGTTACCTACACAGCAACTTTAGTAATGACAAAAGTTGTCCTAGATGACCTAATACTTATTTTTCAAATTCAGACTCTATGAACCTAAGCTGAAACTACTAATCAGAGACAGAGAATAAAATTTACTGAAATAGAAGGAGGGCAGAATGGGTCACAAGAAGTAAATTAAAAGAATGATCTCAGTGCTGCCTATAATGTGTTCTAGTAATAAATTAATCAACTGCATGATAAAAATCTCTAGGGAATTTTGCTAACATAAACTAGGCAAAATCTGACTTTGAATGTCTTTTGTAGAGCAGTTTCCCAGGTTAGTATGTAGGTCAAATGACACACTGAAGCTCAGTGTTCACAGGAATGGCAAAATGAATCATACAGCAACTCCAGGCTCTCCTAGTCAATAATCCATTAATGGGAGAAGCTGTGTTTGATTCACAGCCACAGACATCTGGGGGCATGATTCTGCTGCCACTGGAAGCATGGCACATAACTCACAGAAAGTTAAAGGAAAATACAACAGCTGATGCCTCTGTGAGATAATGTCTGCAAGGAAGGTGGAAAGCTGTAGTTCTTGAAATTGTCAATCACAGACAAATAAAAAATTAAAAAAAAAAAAAAAAAAGAAAAAAAGGAAGAAAGAAAGAAAAGGTTTCTGGCACTTCCTAAAGACAGAATTCTTAGAGCCATCAAATATCCAGCCTCTCAGTATGGTTTGACAATAACTTCACTTCCAGAACAAAACATGGACCATTTCTCAAAATCAATAAACTTCAGGGTTTGGATGAGATGTAGGTAAAGATGGACAGGTCGGTTATCATTAACAGGAGGATGAAATAAATTGTACCAACTCATCTCACCTATTTCTACTAAAGAAAAAAAAATCACCAAAGAAAACAACAGTCAAATAAATCCAACAACAAAAATAACCTAAACCAAAGGTTTATTCTCATGATGAATATTCTGAAATTATGTCACCCATTATTGTTTTTAACTTCTCAGGGAATTGTAGGAAATTTTTATTTTCAAGTTTTAGAAGGATAGTGTAGGGTAGATACTTGATGACTTTCATAGCTGTGGGAAACAGGAATTGGAATTTAAGTAGCTAAACTGTTCTATATCCATTCTATCTCAATCCCATATTCAGGGGAATCTGTTTTTCAGTGTGGTCCAAATTTGTATGTCCAGGCACACAGTCAAGAAAATGACCTTCAGAAAGTTTGGGGGTTTATGAAACTCTTCAGTCAAATTCCTTACATACTTTCCAATTCATTCTACAGTGAGAATCACAGAAAATAGGATAGCAAAGGTCTTTAAAGGGGCATCTTGTGTACACTCACACAGCAAAATCCACTCTTATTCAAACTTCTTCCAATTACAGCATTCAAGAGTAAAATATATAATTTAGATGTGTCAGCTGCTCATGCTAGGCTACTTTACCTTTCCAAAGCAATCATTCCTAGGTCCTCACCTTCAGTTGAACTTTAAAATATAAAATCAACACATTTACTGAATTTAAAATGCCTTACTGAAATGTTTTTAGATGTTGAATTCTCCCCATTTCAGAGCAGAGGACATGAACTTCATGTAACTTTTAACAGACAGTAAAAACTCTAAACAGCAAACTTGGAAAGGATCTGTGAGAAACCAAAGCAACATTATTGACACTGCTCAGAACTTAAGCAGAATAGGGAACTCTGGATCAAGGTTTTGTATATTAATTATTTTATCACTACTTTCTCACTGAAGAGAGAGAGATATTTGTGGAAGAATTCTCGTTTAGACCTTGCAGATGAAACAAAAAACTATCCAGGCAACAAAGCAATGAGTTTGCCTTCATAGGATTTGCAACTAAATGGTATTTTCAACATGAAATAGGCACCAATCCACACAAAGCAGAAAGTTTAAATATTTCTTCAAAGCCCAGCAAATAAAAAAAAAAAAAAAGGAAAAAACCAACAAAAAGCCAAATCACTTTTAAAATAAATCTCCATCTTTCAAAGCAGATTTCTATGTCCTCCCTTGCCTGCATTGCTGTTTGGAGTGACCACACTTCCCTTCAAACAAGGTTGCTGTTGCTGGGTCACACAGCCCCCACAGCAAGAGTGCCCTATTTTCTGACTACAAAACCTGCTGCTATTCACCTGTCCTAGGGCAGCCAAAAATCTACTCTTCAGCAGTCCTGCTCCCTGCTGTGTCTGCCCTACTTTGTCATATCAGGGTATGCTGTTATCAATCTACCAGGATTCCGAGGAGTAATAATGTCAGCACCTTTCATTTCTAACCACGATGCCAGGAGCATCTCTGGAATCTGACTGAGATTACCTTAACGGCTCTTGTATCTTTCTTGAATCCTCCCCATATCAAAGGTTTTCTTTCAATACCAGGTCCTGATGCTTTGTTATTAAAAGGGATTCGTTTTTCTCTCTGCATTTCCAGATCCCTGAATGAAACTAAACTTCCTAGGCAAAATTAGATAACCAGTAGCCTTAAAATCAAATACCATATTTGTGATCTAAAAATGAAAAAATCATAAGTTTGTGTTCTCAGGTCTTGATGTTTGCATGCACTATGACAACTGTTCTATCTCTCAATGGGATAATGGCAATCCAAACTTTTTCACTACTGAGTGATCAACACATTTCTTGATAAGAAACTTCAGATCAATTGTGAGATAGCATTTTTCTTATTTCACAAGAAGATCTACAACTGGGAATGTCTGTATCTGAGCAAGTCATCAAAAACTTCCTTGTAGCCAACAGACACCTATCTAGGGCATTCAGTGGAATTTAGGACGAGATCTAGTAAATTATTCCTATTATTCATACAAACTATGAGTTACAGGAATAATCTTCATACAGGCTGAGATGATCTCAAGAAGACCTCAGATGATTGTCACACTCTACTTGCCTTGACTATAACAAAAGTCTCAATAAAATCTTCAAATCAGATCATAAATACCTAAAGATTCTGTCAGCCAAGTTTACCCTGGATATCTAAGAGTGTCCTTGTACCAAGCCATTAGGTTGATAATTGCAGTTTATGGAGAAAGGCATCTCCAGAAGAGAATATGTTCAACTGTGTTAGACACCTGTCCTGAGATCACAGCCCTCTGAAAGCACTGGCCTTTCTCCATGCTTGTCCCATGGGCCTAAATGAGCTGTGCACATTGGGGACCTGCCCATCAATAGGGCTAAAGATGGGGGAGATGAAATCTGAACAGATGTTCTGTGACTTTAACAGACAGAAACACCAAATGGGGTAAAAATAATGCTTTTAACAAACAATTATGCACAGTGAATCAGCCATAGAGTGGTTCCAACTCCAAGATATGCTGGTTCATCAATAAATAAGCAGTGCCAAGTTTTTTAATTATCATTCCTCTTATCTTTGTAATTCTGGTGGTCACCCTATTTTCAAATGATCAATGAGCTGAGCAGTTTCTAGTGTCAATACTGTGATTCTGTGTCTGCCTTCTTAACAGAATGAGAGGGGCATGGATAGCTAGAAGTCTGGAAATAGCCTTGCTTGGCTCATCTTTTTGCAGAAAAAGACTTCACATCCCTCTCTCCTTGCCCAGTATATATGCAAGCCTCTCTTCAGGCTTCTTAACATTGCTGCCTGCTCTGGCAGCTCTGTCTGTCTGCCATTCTGCTCTGAATTTAAAACAGGAGACAGCCATGGCAAATCATAACAACCTCAGTCCTCTGAAAGGCAGGAGAATTAGTACACAGCCAAGACTGCATTTCTAAGAGCTGTGTTTTCACAGGTCAAGAACTAAAAAGATTATGCAATTGTATCCTGTTATTTTGTATGAAGGACTGAAACAGGAATGTCAGGCTTTGTTTTAGCTTTTATCATATTTAGTTCCAAAATTCATATTCTGTTATTGCTGCTTTTCTAACCTGAATGAGAGTGTCTGTCTCACATCTAGTAGGTGCACAATAATTCCATCTAATTATTCTATAAAGTTTGCACAAGAAACTTCATAGAATCACAGCAGGTTTTGGGTTGGAAGGAACTTTAAAAACCACCCAGTTCCAAACGCCTGCCATGGGCAGGGACACCTTCCACTAGACCAGCTTGATGAGAGCCCCATCCAGCCTGGCCTTGAACGCTGCCAGGGATGTGGCAAAAGATGCTGTTATGGAAACTGAGGATGTCAAACAACATGGAAGAAATAAGGGCCCTGCTTGGCATGGTGTTGAAAGGTGCTGGATGTGGTTTCCTGATCCTCTGCTCCAAGCTGGGATCAGAGCAGGCAGCTCTGCACACCCACGCAGACAGCCAGCGAGCAACACAGCACTGTGGCAGCTTCTGCCTGCCACGGCCTGACAGCACAGCAACAGAGCACCAGCCAGCCTGGCACAGAGCTTTTGGGGAGCTTGGCATGCTGCTCTGGAGAGCAGACTGTGAGGGAGCATCTGTCCCTGAAAGCAGGCGAGAAGAAACGGGAATGAGGATAATGCAGACACGCTCTTGGACAGAACAGAGAATCCTACTGATGCAAGCACAGGCATGAACAAAGGGTCATTCTGCTCCATCCCCTGTAATCCAATCAGCTAATATCCCTTTTTAATTAGCTACAATCAAGTTAGCATAATGAGTGCCTTGTCTGTTTACAAGCTTCATCTGTCCTCTTCCACTCTTGCATCCCAATATGCAGTGCAGTTGCGGCTGGGGTTTGGTGATATTTGCTAAACAGCTTGACCGAGGGCTGCCCCAAACTTCCCATTAACCTCAGGGGCACTCAAATGTATCATTCTTAACTATTAGCAATTAATAGAGAATATTCTGCTACATTCATTCCTAGTCATTGTTTTGCCCTCCAAAAAGAATTCCCCCCCTGTTTTTGGTGGAATATTTTTATATTGTCTGATCTAATGCATCAGGATTAAGAGAGCCTTGCACAGCCCTTGTACCTGTGCTCAAGTGGAAGTATGAAGGACATTCAAGGAGCATTGAGGGGACTGGCAAGAAGAGAAGCTGTCCTTGAAACCTAATGTGTCACCTATGTTTATTTGTACATAAAAGGCATTAAAATATACAAGACATTTACAAGACTTAAAAGACATTTGTAGCAATAGTCCAGGACAAAATGTGCTTTGTGAGAATTCACTATGGTTTCTTACATTAATGCAACAAAATAATTCTTTCATTTCACAGCTCATGATTCTCTGTCAGATTATTGCATAGACTGCTTCTTTTTACTGCTCAGTGGCTTTTAATTGGTGTACATTGTAGGAAAGGAAATATCAATTCAAGAATGACTTAGAAATGCAAAATAACTAGGTTATTATCCTATTTTACAGTAAGCCTTCTTTTAATAGCCACTCATTTCTGCTGTTCAAGCAGACTCTGTGAAAAGGGATTTTGTCCTTCAGCCAGAATAAAAGACATCTTGATGCTAAAAATAAAAGAAATGGGAATCACTTTCCGGAGCTGGAATCCTCCCCTCCAAGAAGCCTCTGACAGCACTGAGGCTGGCAGAGGAGCATTTTGAAGGAACAAAGGCAACAACAGCCCTAAGACATCTCTCCTGCACAGCAGGAGAAAAAAATTGATAAGGGTCTGTATTTCTTTGAAAACATCCACCAATGTCTACCCTCAGACTCACTAAAATAAGGCAAACCCTTCCATCAGCTCCACCAAGCTTAGCCAAAGGTTTTTCAATGACTGCCTGTAAGCTATCACACTCCAACTACAGCAGGGCAAATGGGGCCAAATTAATATTCTGGGGGTTGAAAAGTGAAGTTAATTAAAACAGCAAACTGCCAGAATTTGTTCTTTCCTTTTCACTTTCCCTATTCTATCTTTTGTTTTATTTTTCCCCCCGTTTTCCTGAGCAGATTGTATTTACTGCTGAAATAAATCAGAATAACTCCTGGCTTCAACAGCACAATATTGGTGTGCAGTGTCTCAAGATCTGGCGCATAAAAAATTTAACATTCCTGTTGTAAGAAATATTTACCTAAAGAGACTCTGCACCTTCCCAAAGAAAATTAATAAAATGAGAAAACCCTCCCTGTAAAGTATGTTTTCAAAGCTTTTTAAAATCCAGCTAAAAAAGCTGCTTTATGTCACTGCTCAGCCAGCAAGTGCACAGCAGCTAATTAAAATGCACAGCTCCAGCTAGGAAGCTTATTCTGACTCCTGGCTATAACTGGCACGCTTCAGCCTGCCCAGATAAAGGTTGATGGGAACATGCAATGTCAGACAGCTTGATCTTCTCTGCTTTTCTCTTTCTGCACTCATCAGAGGCCAACCTGGAAAGGGGGGCTGAACCCTTTTCACATGGGGCACAGCCCTCCTGATCCTTGGCACCTGTCCTAACAAGCCAACCTAGCTCAGATCAGGGAAAACCAGTTTAATAAGAAAAGAAAGCAAGAGGGGGATTCTTTACAAGGACATGTAGTGACAGGACAAGGGGCAATGGCTTGAAATCCAAAGAAAACAGGTTTAGATTAGATGTTAAGAAGAAATTCTTTCCTGTGAGTGTGGGGAGGCAGTAGAACAGGTTGCCCACGGAAGCTGTGGATGCCCCATCCTTGGAAGAGTTCAAGGCCAGGCTTAAGGAGGCTTTGATCAGTCTGGCTCAGTGGAAGGTGTCTCTGCCAAGGCAGGGAGGTTGGAATTGGGTGATCATTAAAGTCTCTTCCAACCCAAACCAATCTGTGAATCTATGATTGATATTTGCAGGGGAAAGAACCTGACTAAGGAGCAGGTAAGTACCTGTCTGTGTTGGCTGGCATTTCAGCATGAATGGAGAAGGAGAAAACTCCCCCTATCAAACCAATGACATTTGAAAGATGAGCCTACTTCTAGCCAGGCATCTCTGTAATCAGTATGACCACACCTGCAATGCATCCAGCTGGGTCTAAACTCAGCAGCTGATAAAGATTGCTGCCCAGCAAGGGCTCACTCCCATTATGTGATTGATGATGGGCCAAGAACATCCCCAGCCTCAGAGATGTCTTGTACACGGACATATCACTTATAACACATCTGATCTTTAATTTCTCTATCATCTGCTCTGGGGTAAAGAGGGTTGGAAACAACCAGAAGCACAGAAGTGTCTCTCTCTGGGATGTTCTTCTCTTCTGCCGTGGCTGTGCTGCATGTGCAGGAATGCCCATTCCTGCTGGTCCCCTGAAGTGCAGTTGAAAGCAGGGTCACTGCTGAGATTCACAAGCACCTACTGCACCACAACAAGTGCTCAGCTGCCACTGCAGAGTTTAATGAAAGAACCTCTGTAACACAATTGCACAGCAAGGACAATACATCCCTTCCTGTCTTTCAGGATTAATTGTAAATAAAGGCAAGCTGCAACTCATGACTAACACAGCATTACTTACAAATATCTCATTGCCAGTCCTGAACTCTGCAATTCTAAGGTGCTCATTAATATCTGGCAAATTTCTACTTTTTCTCACAGTAGCAGTAACTTACAGGCTACGGACTGCTTTATGCCTGCTCGAGGTGGGTATGTCCACTTGATTCTTAAATCAAACTTGACATTAGCACCGCTTGGTATTTTGGGGTTTTGTAGGGGATTTTGATGGTTTGTTGATTTTTTTTTTTAACGTAGCTGTTGCAGAGACATCAGCTCAGATAAAATGTTGCCAAAATAAATCTAAAATCATGGGGTAGCTTAGACAGAAATACAGAAATACATCAAGACACTCCGAATGACACTGAATGAAGGAAGACAGAAATGAGCTCACAGAAAAGAATTATCTGCATCCACAAGAAAAACCAATCTACATTTTAGCAAGGTCTGTCTGCCCTGGTTCCTCTCTAAGGAACTCTGAAGTTCCCTAATCCCTTTTTTGGCAACTCTTCCATATGCTGGTATGCTGTTAGCACACAGCAGGGACACAGATTTCCATGATGCAATTTGCTTGTTTTTCCTTAGTCCTTCACTCTGTTTAACTTTGCCTATATGCTTCCCATGGAAATCTCAGCTTCGTTGACAGAATTATTAACAGTGGTGAGGGCTGATGGGGAATCTCAGGCAGAGTAAACACAAACACATCCTGGTATAGCACAGTGTTTGTTATTGCATGTGTCATAGTAAAACTTTATGAAAAGAAAAAGAAATGTTCCACTTCTTATAAAGCCAGTCTCATGGGACACAAAATATTCCATCAAGAAGTTCTAAGGGAATATGGTAAATGAGCTTTTTGGCCCTAATGAACTGATTTTTATTACCACTTATGTCCAGAAATGTATGTGACACAATAGCAAGATTTACAGTCAAAGCACTAAGCAGTCAAGAAAATACCAAAAATGGAACAACCATGTAACTTTCCATTCCTTTTATTAATTCTTTAAGGGTACTGTGAAAGTCTTTAATGACTTAATCACAGATGTGTTTTTCCACTGGGCCCCCACACCATTCATTGCACATAAAACCAGGTATGTATCCAAAACTCCAACTCAGCGCCCCTGTTCAATGGCAGCTCTACACCATTTTTGTCATGGCTTATTCAAACTCTGCACAGTTTGAATTCATTGTTGACTTTTTTCTGAGTTCATCGTGATTGCCTTATGCACTTCAAGAGGGACCTGTTTTAATTAGACTTCAAAAATATTAATATCTCCATTTGAAATACAAGGAACCAGGTTGAGGGACATATTGTTAAACACACCATCAGCTTTGAGAACCCAGTGTGTTATGCCCATGATTTGATCCTTCTGGAACATTTTGGTAGCACCTCTGTCCACAGACACTCATGGACAGTGCTTGTTGAAGAGGAGAACAGTTTATTGGGATCTTGGCCCAGGACAGCACTGTGAGGGGTCAATCTCTCAAAAAGATGGAGTTTCTTGTTGCCACTGGTGGTGGGAATCTGTTGTGAATATCCTTGCATTGACATCTTCATCTGGATTGGGTAAGGCTCTTCGGCTCAGTTCCCATATTCCAGCTGGCCTGTGATTCTATGTGAACATCCCAGCAAACATAATTTATTACTACTTATATATCAAAACCTTATATAAGACATTTCCAAAATAAATACACTAAAAGGGCTGGCCTATGTAATCAATTCTGCACTTGCAAGAATAATTTCTGTTCACTATTCTCAAGTGCCTTATCTAAGCACAATTTGATCACTTCAGGAATCTCTTGCCTTGCCATTCCACCCAGGATCACTGAATCATAACAAAATAGAACTAAAAACCTTGATTTTCATACATTTAACTCATCATTAACTTCAGGTCCAAAAATCTTGTTCCCAGTTCCCACAGATTTCAGCTGAAGATCCCAGTGCTTGACCTTTCTTCATCTGATCCCCAAGCCCCAAGTGTTACACACCTCATCAAAGAGGACCACTGGGGTCCAATTACAATTTGCCACTCTTAAATAAAAATATGATTCAAGGCTTAGTGAAAATCAGGTTTGTGCAGGTGGCCCTCTGGTTAACCAGGAAATCTTGTTTAAAACAATTTAATTGTTTTACAACTTTCCCGAACACCCAGCCCTCCCAGGGGTGAGACAGAAATTCTTCCCCTCTCTCTCTGCACTGTGTTGGTAACAAAATGAGGGGGTTTGGGAGCACTAACAATTGTCATTCTGCTTTTGAGTATTTGCAAACAAATTCAAAGATCAGGAACCCAGGGGCCTCTGCTTTGGCACTGACTCAGCAGCACGGGGAACAGGCTGGATGCAAATCACAACAACACAGCAGAAGAAGCAGAGGAAGGATGGAGCTTAACATAATTAGAACCTGTGGGAGAATTCATCTCCTCAGTCTCCAGGAGGCCACAGAAATTAAGATCTCAAATCTTTGACAGATCCAGGCAATTTTTAAGAGATGAAACACCCCAAGAGGAGCTAAGAGCCACAGCTGGCACCTGCCTTTCAAGGCAGAAAAGCCTCTTTCTGTGATCTGCTGCTTAGAAAACTTCCCAGGGTGACATCTAACAAAGTACCCTCATTCCCTGGGCTTAAGCTTCTTCACATTTGCAGCTGACAAGGGCAAAGCTCCTCACAAACTCACTCAGGAGAAAAGAATATTTAGCACTTGAATAGCTTCTTACCTTTCCCTATGCATAATCAAGTCTGGATCACCACAAAGTGTCTGTTTAAGCACACAGAACCTGGACTCAGTTCCCTGCTTTTGCACAGACACTTTGAGAAGTCTCATAGGCCCAAAACTTTCAAGTTAGTTAAGAATATCATAATTTGAATGGCTGCTTTCCTCTGGATCCCATTTCACCCATGCACTTTTGAGGATCAAGGCTTTACCCACGGTGCTTCAGCTTCCACTCTCAAAGATAAGGCAGTGCTCCCTGATCTTAAGGCAGGTTAAGGAAAATAAATGCACCATGACTGGGAGCATGCTTGGTAACCTAACAGACAGCCAGGAGACTGAGGAAGTTCTGCATATTATTTTAAACAAGCATTTTATTTTACATGTATGCATTACTGCCCAAGATGGCTGGGTAAATTAAAAAAAAAAAAAATTAACAGTGGTCAATTCCTGGAAAAACAAGGGGGTGGTGTAGCTCATGGAAAGGTCCTACTGTCCTCCACAGTCTGTTCTTCCCAAGCTTACAGCAGGGATCTAGGGAATGTTTTACCACAGCTGCCCTGTGGTGAAAAGACTTCAGTGTTGGTGGATGCTCTGCAGGCACATGGAGCCCATGGGACATGTAAAAGAGGGAAGAATATGTCACAGCAGACTCTCATGCATTGAGGTGGAGTTTCCCAGACTGGCTGGGATTTATGAGAATTCATTAGGACATTTATGGTTGGTATTAACCAAATCTACACACAGCTGTGTGCTTTCCTCATTATTCAGTTTGCCATGGGTGAAAAGGAAATTATTAGTTTTGAAGAGGCTGTCACAGGATAAAATGAACTTTTAGTCACCAAGTGAAGCCAGACTGTGGCTGGAAAGTGCAGCCCTTCGGAGACAATCTGAGATGGAGGGATACTGTGATGGAGCACAAAGCTCATGAACCCTGGCCTGATGTCTTCAGGCTGCAAGAGAGGGAGTGTAAGGTGAGCTGCCCTCTTAGACATGTTTGCACTGCATCAAATTTTTAAAAAAGTGGTGGTTAATGTGGCATTTATGATTTTCCCATGTTAAATCCTTTCTCCTACAGATCTAGGTTGTCCTCATTGTGAGCTGTAGGGATGGACTGATCCATGGCATGGGGTCCTGCCCTCTGGTACTACTTTAATGAACAGCAATGGTCACTGTGCCTGCCAAAAGAAGAGAAGGCCAGCTCAGAGCACCATTAAACATAAAAAAGCACTAGACCTCAGGAAATGGGCCCACAAGTCCATAATACTTTATGGACAGATGCTGCTCAGCAGACAGCTCCCCTGACCAGAGGAGATTAATTTAATGCATGTATATGACACTCCCCTTTTAAAACATCACTCATATGAGCACAAGGCTCTTCTCTATTCTTTTGACTTTGTGCCAGAAGGAGAGGACAGCCAACAAAGATAGACCTTCAAACACGCTATCACCAGATTTCTGCACTAACATATTTTGTAGCAGGACTGCTAAACCCTAAACCCATGGGCCAATTTGTGTTTTAATTCATACAGCAAATTGCCTTGTGACAAACTCAGTATTAACTCATTTATCATCTCTTTTTTCTGCTCAGCTCACCAGCCACAGCTTTATGTGCTGCCTAAATGCTGAACTATAGATAGCTTGAGAGGCAGAATCTGAAATGAAAAATGAATGCACCTTACAAACTTAGCACCTTGAGCAGGGATCTTGTCAAGCTTTACAAACTAAGCAGAATTGGGTTAGACCTGCACTGAAAGGAGACTGTGAAGAGGAGGGGCGAGAGAAAGCAGAAGGTGACATTGAGCTTTGCTTCCACCAGGACAGCAGGGACAAGGCTCCCTTGTGGAGCCCTGGTGGAAAAGCCAACAGCTGGAGCATGGTAATGGCAATAACTTTGGTTTTAAGGCATTAGAGGAGAGTTTTGCATTGATGCATTTTATGATTTCAGGGTGGGGTTTTTTCACCAGATCATGCACTCAGATTGCATCCTCCTTTTGCAGTATTTGCAGTCAGATTTTTACCTTCTGACAAGGGAGGCAGGAATGTTCATGTCTATGGCAAAGCCCAGTGCTGCCCAACTGAAGCATCTTAGAATCACAGAATTATTTGGGTTGGAAGGGACATTTATATTCCCCTTTAAAAAGCCCAAACCCCCTTGCAAAGTGCAGGGACACCTTCTACTAGAGAGATTGCTCAGAGCCCCATCCAACCTGACCTTGAATGTTTTCAGGAATGGGGCATCCATCACCTCTCTGGGAGACCTCTTCCAGGGTTTCATCGTCCTCATTCTAAAAAACATTTATTTTAATCTAAGCTAAGTCCAGCTTCCCTCAGTTTAAACCCATTACCCCTTGGCCAATTGCAGCAGGCCCTGCTAAAAGGCTTGTTCCCATCTCTTCAGCTCTGTGTCTGTTTTCTAAAAAAATAAAGGAATAATGCAGCTGCTGCAAAGTTGAGACACCAAGAACCTGCTAGGCTTAAAAAGTAAATGTGCTAGAGGCAAGGAACAAAGCAAAAAGAAAGAAAAATAACTACAAAAATGCTGTGATGTCTGCAAGCATGTACAAGACTGAAAAGAAAAACATACTATTGCTTGGACAATTCTCTTTTTAAATCTATTTATCTTTCTAATATTTAGATTTTTTACATTGAAAACGTTGCTGTCATTATCACATTCCCACATGTTAGTCTGATTCCCTCTACCCTTTTCTCCTATTGCATTTCAACCTTCTTCCAACACTTCAGAGATGGGAAAGAAAACCTTAAAGACAGAAATTCCCACAAGATTCCTGATTGCTGGTGTCCAGAAAGAGGACAGAGAACTGAATGAATTTCTCTGGTGAGGAAAACCTGTGATAGGAATTCCCCTGCTGAAATTGTACTGCACAATTCCAAAATTCCCAAACCTCTCAGTGCCCAGCCATCACCAGGCTGCAGGTGCCAAAAGCCACAGGCAGAAGCTCAGATCACAAACTCTGACAGACTCCTGCTCTCTTGGGAGAATGACTCCAAGGCTTTATCTGGTAGCCAGTTTTTGGGTCCTCTCCACCCACCAGCTCAGCCTCAGAGGGTGCTCTTCAATTTCTTTTGAGTTTTGTTACTCAATTAATTAAACTTCACCCTCTAGGGATTTTTTCACTCCTTGTGTGATGAACTTTCATGCCTATTTATGCTATGCCATGAAAGCAGACTTTCCCATAATTTCCTGCTCTTCTTTATGATTAATTTCCTCTGCTAATCAGCAGAAAAACAACAAAATATCTTTACAAGGAAAGAGTTATGAAAGGCTAAAACCTGAAAAGTCCTCAGCTTTCACTTGAAGCTCTATAGCATCCCCAAAGTCTGGTTTCTATTTCCACAAAATTCAAGAGGTGTTCAAATCCCCTGTTGCAGTCTATACCAAGCTGACCTCTTCGGCATGCAAACTCTTATATAACAAGAAAATGCCACCGTGCACAAAATTAAAAAGGATGGATGGGCTCAGTAATAGACATGACTACAATCTTAGCAGCTTCCTCAGCAAATCAAGTTATGTCACTGAGGTAACTTTTCAGCATTTGCCACTAACAGGAACAGCAAAGTCCTCAGAGAGTTGATCTGGCATAATAGCTGACACAAAACACATGGGACAATTCATCTCACTAAAAACTGCACACAGGTAAATTGCTTTCTCAAATGGCTTGGGACAGTCCTCAGAATAACACAGAACTCAAGGGAGAAAAAAAATGCTGAAATACAGATTTTGAATTATTGCCTCTCCCAGCTCAGAAATTTATAATGGAGCAAACAAGGGAATCCCTCAGTGCACCTCACCCCAGTGAGAGCATCCATGAAAGTTTGCAAATGCTGAGCTTTTTGGTTGAAGAGTGAACCTCAGCAAAAAGAAGGACAGAAATTTTTGCAGGTGCAGTGAGCAGAATGGGACAGAGAGGGGTGAGGGGTGCTATGGGAAGTAGCAAGAGCAAATTTCTGGGTGGCAAAGGCAGGATGCAGCCTGAAGCAGGGGAATGGGACCTCAGTGAAGAGGCAATCCCAGCTGCCTGCTTGAGCAGTTTTTTCCACAGCAACAAATTCATCCATTTTATCCACAGTGCTGCTGAAGCCCTGCATGGTGGGCAGAACCCAGAAGGGCTGTGAACTTCTTTAGAACACAATAGTGCTGTTAAAATACAACATATTTTATCTTGACAAAACTGCTCCCCTGTGTAAGAGATGCTGACACCATCATGGGAGGCTTAGAAAAGTATCTGATGGGCACAATGAGCCCAGAGAGAAAGAGAAAGGATGAAGTAATCACTTTGTGAGCTGCTAAATGCAGCCTCTGCAGAGTATAGGGTTTTCCTGGGTGAATACATGACATTTTTCAGCTTTTTCCTTCCAGATATTGGAAAAAACATAAATATAGAAAAAATTTTAACCATTTTGACTTGACAAAACATGGATTGCAAGTAATCCAAATTCTCTTCAAGTATGCTTTGTCCCTATTATTTGACTTGGCAGATAATTACAAACCAAGTTCCCTTGCCCACAGATTTGCATCTTAATGATGAACTTCTGAGGAGCTCTTTGCCTTTTTTATTATTATCTTTCAAAGCAATCTAAAAAATCAGATACTTGTCCATTGAACACAGTATATACCTAAAATCTGATTCCACTTTGGAGATCTTGGCCTTTTTTAAATTATCATTATTTTTGTCAGGAGTGTGGTATTTCACAGTTTTAAGTCTGTAATTTTCCTCTGGACAAAAATCAGATTGCCTTATAACTGTGGTTATCTCCTTAGTATACAACATATACTGATATATTAGATGTTTATATTTTTTTTAAAAAAAGCAATTGGTTTTGGACAGGGAGCAATTTGATTTGGGTTTATCTAAGAAATACCTACAAGAATTATGTGGAGTGACAGATTTGGCTTATGGGCTATGGCTTGAGGCACAGAGAAAAGGGAGGATAAATTTGTGTTGTGTTGAGTCCAGGTAATATCCCAATTCACAGACTTGTAGAATCTTTAGGGATAGAAAACACCTCTAAGGTCATTGAGTCCAACCACTGACCCTACACGCCCACCTGCCCAACCCACCCCATCTCCAAGCACCACACCCACCCATTTGTGATTCCAGGGGCTGTGATCACACCACTGCCCTGGACAGCCTGTTCCAATGTGGGACCATCCTTTCAGTGAAGAAATTTTTTCCTAATATCAAATCTAAATATCCACTGGGACAATTTGAGGCCTTTTCCTCAGGTCCTGTCACTGTTACCTGGGAGAGAGTGATCCCCAGCTGGCTACACCCGCCTGTCAGGGAGCTGTGGAGAGTGGCAATGCCTCCCTGAGCCTCCTTTATTCACATGCATGAAAAAACAGCTGCACTGAAAGCTCTGCTTGGGGCCACCCCTTTCTTTGGGTGTTGTTTGCATGCCAGGTGCCTCTTGGCAGAGGTGCTTTCCTGGCTGTGTGCTGAGGAACAGGAAAACTTGACATGTTTGCTGTGAGCAGCTTTGTTCAAAACCCCCATCCATCGCTGCTGAAGAAACAAAATAGAACAAAACAAAATCCCCAACAGATTCAGGGAGGTAACCAGGTGACTTATTCAAAATAATTACTGAACCTGGTATGGAAAAATGGAAAAAAGTCTGTGAGAAAACCTGGTCTGAGCCAAGCCTGGATTGGAACCAGGTCACTTCTGCTGTCAGTGAACAGAAGCCTTGAATGAAAGCTGCTGGTGGCCCAAGGTCAGGTCCTTACTAAGCAAGTCTGTCCTGCAAGTATCAGGCACTTTGCACACCTCAGAGAAGACCTGCAAAGCACTTTGCAAAGCACAGATGAAGACCCATCATATTCAGAAAGGCAATCAGTGGAATTCATAGAGGGAAAAGCTGTTGAGATTTGGAGTTTCTTGGCAGTGGTCACACATTGCCATCAGCCAGTGATTCTCTGCTATGTCATGACTGCTTTCCTGACCCCTTTGGAAGCAGAAACTGTGAAGATTCATGCTCTTACCCTGCCATGTTTCCCCTCCTATGAAGCTTTTCCATCCAAACCTTGGGAGGCACACATGGCAGGCTCTTGCATTGCACATCCATCACAACACCAGGTCTGCCTTTGTGGACCAACAGGGATCCATTGGGAAGGGACTCACAAGGATCAAGTCCAGCTCTCACAGAGACCAATCCCACAACCATAGCATTATTTACACCATGCTCTAACAACTGCTAATCTAACAGGAGCTATTTAATTTAATCTCTCAATCAATACATCAGAAATACAAAACACCAGTTAACTAACCAACACAGGAAGCATTTACAGCAGCACTAGGTACTAAATATGAATATTAAACAACCAAACTCTTCCTTGAATCAGAATTTTGACCCCAGTCCCTCAAAAGATGAAATATGGAGTTTGTTCCCTCTCTTACTGGAACTGAAGTGTCCTGTTGAATAATTAATAAATCAGGATGAGTTTAACTAAATTTCTGTCAGTTTTGTTTTAAAACCAATAGATAATAATTTTGACCACACTGTACTGTCAGATTATTACTCACAGCTGTTGTGTACCATGACATTGCAGATGACCCTTCAGTGGTAACAGGACACAAAACACAGATTCTGCTTCTAGAGCTCCTCCTGGGGCAGGGGCTGGGGGCAGCCAAAATCACAAATGTGGCCAGCCAGCCCAGCATGCATTGAGCTGCACTGATTCACTCCCATCCCTCCCAGGACTGTGCCCAAAGCCTGGCTGTGGGGTCAGCCCAAGATCACCTGGAAATGTTGTGACACAAAAAAGAACAGGCAGCAGAGCTTCCCTGGCTGACAGCAGTCTGGTCATGGGATCATCCTTCATCATTTCAAAGGAAACCTGGAGAAAGGCAGCCCTGGCAACTCCAGTGAATATAAAACATTGCAGAGAGGTCACCAAGAGCCCCATTATTCATCCTTCTCCCCTGGCTCCTACCTCTTCCCTGTAAATCTTCAGTTCAGTACCCAGATGCATCCTTGACAGTCTGAATTCAAACTGGGACCAATGCAACAGATAAAAGAATACAGATCTCTGAGCATATTTGTTCAAACCAACTCATTCCCTTTCATGTCCTTGACATTGAGATAGGGTGGAAGAAAATTTGTCATTTGATGACACATTACTTTTCCCCATCTCCATCCATCTTCCCCAATGCTTATTCAATAGTTACATGACTTGAATTTATCACATCAAGTGTACACTAAAATTGAATTAAAAAAATTTGAGTCAGAAAGCATACAGATGCTCATATGTTTTCCATAGCTAAGGACATCCTGTTAGAAGTGCACAGCTGCAAATTTTGAAACATTTAAAAAGAAAATTGCTTTACATGGGGGAAGGAGAGAGAGGAAAGATGCCTGATTTTAAACAATTCATGTTCTACATTATGCTGTTTGGTATATTTTTTAAGTTTTAGAAAGGGGAATACTGGGTTGAAAGGAGGAAAATTCCATTAGTGTCTCCAGAAAGGGTTTTAAAAATTCTCTATAAAGCATTTTAGCACTGAAAAGCATTCTTTTAGCCACATTATGCAGGGACAAATTCTTAGTCCACTGAGAATTTAAAATAGAATTAAAGAACACATGTTTACAGAGGCTTTAGAAAGAGATTTCAAATCAAATGAAGGTAATTAAAAACCAAAAAAAACAGCACTAGGATCAGATTATGAGCATGTGCGAACTGGTGGTGAGACCCCAACCATGAATTTCTGATCTATTTCAATTGTCATTTTTACAGGTTTTTGAGTGAGAGAGGGACAGATAACTTTGATCTACTGTTTATTTAATGGCATGAGAAGCTGGCCAAAGGCAGAACTCAGAATACACTAAGCAGAAGAATACCAGGGAAATGGACCTGACAGGAAACAATATTTGCAATCAAGTCCAGAGACACAGCAGCAGTAATCATGATGCAGGATTTGCCTCAATGGCCTTTACTTTGAGCCTTCTCTCCTTTGGGGAAAATGGGGATCCCTTTTTTTTTTTTTTTTGCACATTCAAGCCTTTTCCTTAGTATTGTCTGTGAGCAAGGGTGTCATTCACTTCTATAATTTCCAAGATGCTGACACATTATAATCATCTAAGATAGCTTCTAATTCATTTAGTATTGCATACATATAAATAGCAGAGTATCAAAGCATTCTTCTGGCATAATTCCTGATTTGTGCTACACAGAATCACTGTCAGGAGAATGCAGGTGAAAGTTTCAGCTTTGCCAGAAACAATGGCTTTTTTGTCCTTGTTTTCAAGGGCAGCACAAGAGAAAAGGTGAAAAACTTAATTTCAGCTCTCTGCAGGAAAACTGCTGTGGAGTTATGCTGTCTTTCATGATATTTGTCAGTGTGTTTCCTTTTCACAGGCTGCAAGTGGAGAAAAAGGTTGAGAAACTGAGCAGGCTGGGAACCTGTGGGAGTCCCCAGCCCTTTGATCCCTTTTACCCTTCCAGCCATCCAAACAGCTGCTTGAATTCTGGTTCACTTCCAGGAGTAAGTGGGTATTCAACCAGCTGAGTCTTTTGTCCACATCTTTGTTCTTTCCAGGCAAACAGCAGCAGGGAGAGATCTGTTCCTTTCACTCATCCATGGCAACAGAAAGATAAAAGAGTCCAAAACACTGCTGTAAGCAGCTTTTCCTTCCTACAACCACAAATTGGGGCACAGTGATCTTCTCTAAGGAGTGACATCATCATATGTGTGCTTTTAAAAGGAATTTTTCTCATGGATCCAATTGATTTAGGTGATTATTTATCTGCAGGGAGTGGAGGATGGTCCCTCTGAAGAGATCTGTGGCACCCAGCTGGACCAGATGGTTGTGCTCATTTCAGCTGGCAGAGCCCCCTTGGCCCCAGAGCTCCCTGGCCTTGCAGAGACAAGAGAGAGCAATGTCCCTCTGACACAGGTGTGACAGCAGCTCTGGATGCCACAAGGCCTTTGGAAATGGACTGGACCATCCACACCAAAACCTCCTCCTCTGGAAAACGCACCCCAGGGTGTTGAGTGTGTATCTCCAGCACAAGGGTGTCTGGCACCACAAGACAAGAACAAATGCAAGACTCAGCAGTCTTGTACAGCTGACACATATTAAATCATCAGCCTGACCTGCAAATACTTCCAGGATTAATCCCTAATGGCATTTTTATCCAGTTCTAACTTGGCTTGGTAACAATTAATTCGGGACATATAACAAGATCACAGCAGGAGATGAAATGGCTGAATCTTCACATGCCCCAGTTCTTAACTATTGAATTTTCTAATTAAAAGATGCATAAATAAAGAAGACATGCAAGAGCTTCTAAGTTCTTTTAATTAGAACATACAAAGCAAGCCACACAAGAGCATCCAGAGAAATGACAGCAATGCTAACCAAATGTGGATTCATTAAGCAGTTGCTTACAGCAACTCTCCCTCTATTCATATAGATCAGGATAAAAAATTGTCTGTAAGTGAGAAGTATGGCAATAACTATCTTAAACTGAATTATCTGAAAGCTAGCACCTAATTCCTTATGTGTGTGCCTTCATAAAGAAGGGTTTGCTGTCCATAGTGTAGAGAAGAACCACTTGGGTAAAAGGAGTCAGAATATATCACCTAAATGTCCTGGGTTATCTCACTGGCCTTGAGAAAGCCCAGAACAGATTCCAGCATCTCAGTTTCCGTTTAGACCCCATCTCATTTTTCCTGCTTTATCTTGGATATCCCAGGACTTCCCACACTGCACACCTTCCTGTTTTACCTTGGATATCCCAGGACTTCCCACACTGCACACCTGTGTTTGGGCAGCTGAACCATTTCCATCAAGCTGCACTGCATGCTGAGGCAGTGCTGGTAACTCCAGAATTTTATGGAGTCAATATTGGATCCTGACCAAAGATATTGATCACTGCTGACTTCCCAAAGTAAACCCAATTACATACACATTCCAATTAGTGACAAAGGAAATCTACAACATCCCCAACAAACATGGTTCACTCCAAGACAGTGTTTTACCCCTCAAAGTATGCTTATACTCTCCATTTGAGGAGCTACTTCATTTACTTGCCTGGAAATGAAACAACTGACATAAAAAAGCTCTGTGATGTCATAAGTTGTCTCACATAAGAGACAGTGAAAGGCTGAACAACTTTCAGCTGCTTTTTCCAACAAAATAAAAGGAATAACATAAGACCAGCAAGTTAAAACAGATTCAGAAAAAATGAGATCATTCATTACATGCCATGCTTATAAGTGGCTGTAGATAGAATCAATTATATAATGTGAGAAAAAACAGATGGGCTTTACAAAAAAAAATAATATGGAAATTACAGAGCCAAAAGTCTTAGAAAACGGGGAAAAGATCCTGGGGAAAGATCAGGATATAGTTATCCTTAATCTCTTTCTTTGCATCCATTTCAGGTAAGGATTGGGAAGAAGATCCTGAACTTCTAAATATTTTCTGATAATGAAGACCCTTAGATTAGCAAAGTGCAAGTGTAATAAATGCAGCAAGTGTCCTTTGGAAACAAAGAAATGCTGGTGGCAGTAATGACCTAAATGTGTCCTGATTTCTTTTCTCAATTATTGCTCTACACAAGCTACATCACAGGCTGCAAATCAGCAGGGTTGCAAGAGACCCAAGACTTCCTAGTGTAAGGAAATACCACCCAAATCAAAATCTTTCCCCTTGAAAGATGTCTCAGTTGTAGGCAGACTTCTTGATATATTTGTGACCTCACAGGTGAGATCCTGCACATTGTCTCATTTCACAGGTGGCAGCAGAAGGATTATGGGACAGGGCTGCAGCTGGGAATGAGCCTTGACCAGTGGGACTCCTCTGAAATGTCTTTTGCTGTCAGCCTGCTGCAGGGCTGCCCACAGGGCAGGGAGAGCCTGGCCCTGTGCTCCCAAAGCAGGGGACAGGGATGGGATAAAGAATCTGAGTCTCGTGCCCATCACCTGGGATTAGGCTGGTCCAGGGCTCCTTTTTATTCAAATCCCTTTATTTTCCAGGAGGAGGAGCAAATCCTGTCCCAACAAAAGAGAGAGGGTTAGGAGCTGGTTACATCATGGAGGCATGTTGTTAGGTATTTCATAGTCTCTGGGACACACAGGAAGCCATAGGAATTTTGAATTTCTAAGTTTCCCTGAAATAAGCAGTTCTTGCAAAAATCCAACCTCCTCACTCAGGGTTTATGAATAGTTTAATTTATATGCCTGTGCTACCAGCCTGCTTATCCAATGCACCTTCCATTTCTACCCTTTCATGTACACCCTCAGATCTACATGATCCCTCTGCTAGAGCTCAACTGGTCAAACCTTTGACATTGATTCCCACAAGTCAAAGTAGAAAAGCTAAATGCTCTACCTATCCTCAGAGCTCTAATCCTCACAGGGAATGGCTACAGAGAGCAGTGTTTAAGCTGCAGGAGTCAATCACCCAATTTGAGGTTATGCAGCACCCAACACGATGGGCATTCCCATTTCCATTCCTTCCTATGTGCAGCACTGTAACAGAAATAAATAATAATAATTATAATGATAATATTGCAGCACTGAGCTTGCTGTTCCCTGCCACTGCTTAATAAATTCTCATGATTATATTAAGGAAATCCAAGTGTGTGCATGTTCTGTAATTAGTCATCTCTGCCATGTGGCACAGCCAATCCTTCCACTCTCCCCAGTGATACAGATGTTAGCAGGGGAGCTCACAAATGCATTCCCCTTTAAAGGCAGAGTCTATACATTTCATTTCTTTTAATTATCCTCATTTTAAAATATATTAAATAACAGTACCTTTCACATCTGGTCCTCCTATAATTTTGTCTAATAGCTCCCCACACCCTCAAAAGGGAAACCTTTCACTTTAATTGCATATTAAAGCTTATTTTTGGAGAGGCATACAGCTATTTATTAATTGAGCTATTTCCTCTCAGAGACAAAGCAGTCCAGCATTCACTGAGTTAAGTGCAGGGTAGCTGCTGCCACTGTCTGTGACACATTTAGTTTCTCAAAAATCTATATTCTCCAAATTCCCCTAAGTCTAGGGCCTCTCACCCAGCATTAGCCCAGTGATGGAAAACGGGATTTTTGATACAAAAAAAGTCACGTTTGGGCTCTGATTTCTACTCTTGTAGCTCCTTCAGCTAAGCTTATCATCACTGCCAGTGAGATACATGCCTATTTATCAGTGAAGAAATAGAGAGAGTCTGACAATGTTGGAAAATCTGGTATGTTATAGAATACCTGGAAATGCAAAGCATGATTATGTATGCAAGCAACTCCTAAAAATACCACAGCTCTTAACAGAGGGTTCATTACCTAGACAGATGAAGCAGGTTTTTCCCAAGACAACCACCATCTATAATAAAGGAAAGAAATTAATTCTGCTTATTTTGACTAAAGAGAGGGGAGGGAAGAGGGAAGTGAAGAGCAGCCAGGAAAAGAGACACTAGATAAAAGGAATGAAACAGCCCCTGGTGAGAAAATTGTCTTATTAGGTGTTATAGGCTCATTGGTGCCTGTATGATGTCTGCCTCTGAAACTCCTGCCAATAAGTCTGCAGTGCTCAGAGTTTTGTACATTATTGACTGATTTCCTGACAGATGACATCAACCATCTGTGTCCCCATGAGGCCACTCTGCCCAGGTGTGCTTCTCACAGCCCCTTCTAGAGACCTGGCTGAACTGGGTGTCAGTCAGAAGCTCCTGACTTGGAGGAGAAATGGCAAAAGCCCAAAGAAGCATCACAGGCTGATGTGATGGGGCCCAGCATGGCCAAAAATGCTCTTAACAAGAGGAGGAGGTGCCCTGCACAGTGCCACAAGGTCATGAGTCATGTCCTAGGCAAAACCAGACACTGCTGCAGCCAAAAGTCATCTCTGTCTCTAAACCTGTGCAATCCTCCCCAGTGGCTTCCCCAGGCTTTGGGACTTGTTTTTGGGAAGGCTTGGCCAAGGCAATGCATTGCCCTTGAGGAATTAATACCTGCTCTGCTACCAGGAATGAGCAGCTGCCCTTCCACAGGGAGGGACTGCCAGCAAACAAAAGGATTTTCCAGTGTGTCCCACTAAAACGACTTTTGGCAGGAAAATGAGAATCTTTCACAATGGGGCCATTTTTAAGGGATGCCTGTACCAATTTCAACAGAAACAAAACATTTGATTAAAATGCAAAAGGCACAGAGAGACAGCACAAAGAAATTGGATTATAAACCCCCTCCAGCAACCAGGCTCTTCCTGGTGTCTCCAGCTTCTTGTGGGAATTGCTCCATTTTGCATTCCCAACCACTGCTGACCTGGAGAGGAGAGGGAAGGACATTTGTTGTGCATTTGCTACCATGGCCTCTTTCACTCTTCATCAACCCCAGGTGCTGTCACACCACCTGTGACATGATTCCACAGTTCCCACATGGAGATTAGGGTAATTTTCACTCTCCTTTTAGGGTTCTTTTTTACCTAAGAAAGTAAAGCTTTGAGGTCAGGCCCATGATTTCAACCAGACAGAGCAGGAAGAATTTCGGGTCCTGACTCTCATCACCTGAGAAAATTCTGTCTCTAAAAAGGTCCTTTAATTGTGATAAGAGGCAGGGAAGTGTGGCCTCCGACACACTTTTCCCAAGTGGGAAATCACTTCTGTAATAGCTTTAATTTCTTCTAGAATGATGTTAGCAATTAGATTTCAGTCCAGTCTGACTTCAGAATCACAATGTCCTTTCCAACCTTTTATAATTTTGCATGAACATAACCACTTCTTTTACTCTAGTAATAGCCACAATTTCTTTTCGTTTAACAAATTACATTAAATTTAAACAGTTTGTTTATTTCCTTTCTCCTCATGAGAGCAAAACATCTCAAAGAACAAGAATTTTCTTTTTAAAACTTCTAATGTTGACCAACGATACAGTCTTTTGGCTGGGAAGGACTGCTCATCAAGATGCATTGGTATGAAAGGCTCTGTGCTATGGCTCCTCCTCTGAGTGGGTTAGATCTCTGGTGTAGGGACAGCACAGGGAATCTCTTCAGTAAATTTAAGGTATCCTAGAAATGCTGAATTTACTGGACATTCAACGCACATTGTTTGCATTATACATGCACCAGGAGTCCTGGTTTGACCTCAGGAGCAAAAAATGATTGGTTAACCTTGTCCTTCAGAGTATTCTGGAGTGAGGCAGAGAGCAGACAGAGAAATTAACAGTTTCAGTGGTGGTAACCAGCTCCTCACTTCCCTTTTCTCATGTTGCCAGATATAAAATTATCACATTGCAAGGATAGGACCAAAAAAGCTGCCTGTATGTAGAGAGCCACTCTTTAAATACAGTATTTTGCTACTGCACAGCTTTTCCTTATAGGACACTTCCTTGCCCTTTAACCAGGTTATCTGTTACCCATTGCAGCAGTGCTGGTCCAAGCAAACCACAGAACAGCCCCATCATACCAATGCTCACAGACATTTCCTAAAACCTGCCCAAATCTCCCCTTCAGTAATTCCAGCCCATTACAGATAATTATACCATCCTCTGTGATTCCCCTTCCTTGCTTTTTGCACTTCTCAGGGATGCATAGGCTGCCCACAGCAAGAACTTCACTCTGGCTCATCAACATTTAAAACCTCCAGCAAAATGTTTACAAGGTTACCTTTCCTTTAAGCAAACCTAAAGTATGAGTTTTTCTGTGTGGTTGGATATTGAGACAATTCAAAAATACAGACACTGACAGGAAGACTGCAATAAAAGGGATAGAAAGGGATTCCAGCATTGCTAAAATGAAGCAAAGGTTTTCTGTATTTTTATCTCTGAATTAGCTGGAGTGGTTTCTATCTTAAAACTTACTTTACCCAGAATCAAATAAAAGGACATCTGTGTATTCTGGTCTGTGTTAAAGGTTTGCTGTGGTCAAGTTATACTCAGTATGAAGAATCAAGTCTAAATTGTGACATGCACTGATCGTTTTATAAAAAGAGACAAGATATTCTGTCTGCTCTGTTGCTCCTACCTCTCTGTGTGTTTCCTAATCTGGTGCAGTCATAAACTCCTGTTGTTTTAGTTATATAGTTTGCTAGCAAGGATATTCTGGAACAAAAGCAAAGCCCCACTGAGCCCCCAGGAGACACCCAAATTCTCTGTTTCAAGCTCTCCCATCAAAAATTAAAAAGAATACTGAAACCAGAAGCTTTTTTTTCCATACAGATACTGTCCTGCTTTCCATAAATCCTTGAATGTCTGATGCCACCCAGGTGTTGAGCTGTAAGATGAGAGTGCAATGAGACACCTGCACAGGGCAGGCCTGTGCCAGAGCTGCAGCTGGCAGGTGCCCACAGCTCATCAGGTGCTGCTTGCCAGGGCAGCAGGAAAAGCAAGGAGAAACTTTCCACATTTGCCAAGGAAATCAAATTGAGTGAAGCAAATAAACTGGGTCAGCCAAGAAAAGAAACAAGCACATGAAGGTCAGCCATGGTCCAGAGGATGCTGAAGATGTCTGTTCCCTGTTCAGTCAGCCACAAAACCCTTCCAGCCTGGACACCACTGCTCTGCACCTGGATTGCATGGGCTGCTGATCTGCTGGCCTGGCAGTGGTAAAATGGAGCCTGATTTTTGGAGACCACAATTCAGCAGCTCAACTTTGACTCTATTTTGCTGCATTTGCAGCAGGTTTCTGTAAAAATAATGTCTTTATTAAAATGTGGAAGAGGGATTATTTTACTAATTCAAATAGGCACTGTGTAAGGTATGTGGAGGAGTAAAAATAAATGATACCAAGGACTCAATTAATTTACCCACATATGGGTGTCAGGTGCCACTGGAGATGTCCAAGGGAGATCACATAATCTAGAGAGCTGCAGGACTGACTGATGGAAGGACAGGACCAAAATCTTCCAAAAGGGGAAACTGGGGGTAGCCACGATGCTCTAAAGCATCTCACATGGTCCATATGGCTGAAACTGATGCTGAGGGAGGAGATCACCTCATCTATCTATAAATGTCTGTGTCTGAGAAAATTGCCTTGGCTTTTTTTTTAAAGACTGTGAAGAGAAGCAGGTGCATGCAGATCACAGCTTTCACAGCTTCTCTGCCCTATTTTAGGGTGAGAGAAATATTCCCCAAAAGACCTGTTTCTCTTCATTGATTAGATGGGAAGCTCAGATGTGGGGTAGCCTGGCTAAAATTGGAATTTCTCAACTGCAAGAACATAATGTCCTCTGAGAAGAGCAGTATTTGCTGGGGATGGCTATAAAGGTGAAGGCTCCTTTCTACATCCCCCTTCTAGCTGCAGAAAGGCTTGAGGAGACACAAGTTCAAGGTGTCACACTTGTCAGGGGAGATTTCTGCCTTTGCAGAGATGAATCCTGCCTTTGCATTCACTCAGATGAATCTTGCCTAAGGCTTGGGCTAAGCCTGGGGCAAGAGAAAAGTACCAAGAGGAAAAAAGGTTTGCAAGGGAAAATGAGAAGTGCTGCTGCAGTGTCTGAGGTCCAGCATTATAAATTAAAGGAGAGAGTGTTCACACTCTGTGGTTTTAAGTGGGATGTGAGCTCACCCACACTTTAAGGTGGGAAATCCACAGGAAGCTTATGGGAAGGAAAAAAGGACAGGAAAAAAAAATAGAGGAAACTCACATGCAAAGTGAAGTTTGGCTGCTCCTGAATGTCTGTGTTCTGACCCTTCCAAAAGTTTGGGTCAGAGTTCAGAGTAAATCAGCTTTTTTAATGAATCATTTAGTACTTACAAAATAGTAAAACATCCCACAGCATTAACTTAGCAGTGATTAATGCTCTATAAAAGATTTTTTTCATGTATGGATATATCATGCAATATTTATCACAGCCCCACAAGTTGCTGGGTCATCACTTTTATGATGAACCTCCAGAGTTTCTCATCTCACATGGGTATAAATCAGGCATACTGTGAAAAGGAGGGTCATAATCTATTCCTCCCCTGTGTGGGAGGGTTATAGTGTTATTAAAATATTAAGTGTGTAATATTTCACAGTTGGGAACTTGCAAAATTAGTCTTCCTCATCAAGAATTTAGTGAAGAGATGAGGAAGTTTCCACTTCATTTCACTCTCTAAGAAAAGGAATGAATTTCCTTCATTAGGGCTCCTACTCTGGAGTGCTCCTGCATTTTCACTATGGAGATTTAGTTAGAAAAGTTTAAACTGAGCTCAGTAATTAACTGCCCACACTCTCCTGGTGCATTTTGGGGTTTACTAGAGAGGAGAATCATAATACTCCAACATGACTCCTGGGCAGAAGAGATCAATGTAAAGATGCACATGTGAGGCTCACATCAGCCTTTCCAGCTGAGGAATTGCAATTGTACCATGCCTCAGTTTCCCTATCTGTTGTGTGAGAAAACAAGATAAAAAAAAGGGGTTTAGGGTTCATTGCATAACTCCTCAAGGTTTTCTGTCACCTGGATATACAGGTAACTTTTTTTTCTCCCTGCAAATGTAACTTTCTAGTTACTTAAAATTCAAACTTTCTCTATTTTTCAACATTCCTATATCTCAGAAGAGTGATCCTGAAACTATTAGCCTTGATACAGTTCAGGGAGTCAGGCAAGAATCTCCACAATGAGATCATTTCCCAGTGCAGCGTTAATTCAGTCCAGTTCAGAGAATGATGCACATTTACCCACTCATCATTCCAAAAAGTAGCCTGGGAGCATGTGTCAAAAATTTGCCCTGGCCTCCTAGTTATATACAAGATGAACTGCGTTTAAAAGGATTTCCTGTGACCTCTTCCCTTATAAATCACTTTTATGATCAGTTTGCCTGCCAAACTCAGATCAGCAGCAGGAGAAGAAGGTGTTCAGAGCTAGAGGGAGTCACTTGGCCATGACTGTTATCAGCTCTGAGGTCAGAGGGAACAGTGATGCTCCTTCCTCCCACCCTGGCTGAGGCATCCTGGCTCTGTGCCTTGATTTCTCAAGATCAGCTGTCAAAGGAGGAGCCAAGGCTGTCACTGCATGAGCTGCTGCCTGGACAGGCTCTGCAGCTCTTCCCCATCTGTTCCTGGCTGAGCCTGCAGGGTGGGAGAGCCCAAGTGCCCCCAGGGCTGCCAGATCCAGGCAGGGATTCCCAATGGAAACACCTCCAGCAGAGCTGGGAGCAACGTGCAGGGACTCAGGGCAGCTGGAAGGGCCCAGCTCACCCACTCTGGCATCTGCCAGCCCCAGAGAGCTGCTCCTGGACATTTCATACCTTTAGGTCTTTGGATTTGTGTAGACACATTCAGACCTCTGTCTCTGTTCAGTATGAGACTGTAGACCCCAAGAGCACACTACAGACATCCAATTGTCTACTTCTGAAGCTGAATCATAGCCCTGGGGCTCAATCCATGTGCCCAAATATAGCCTGCTAGTGCCATCTAGATGCTCTGAAGTGTCTGAGACCTCTGAGCATGGCACATCCTTCTGGACAGGCAGCTGAAGCCTGGCCTGGATCTCCCAAGGCAGCTCTGATGGCTCAGAGAGATGAGTGGTGACCCCAGCATGCTTGGTCAGTGGAGTCAACACCAAAGCCAGTTGCAAAGCTATTCCTAAACTTTCTGTTTGAGCCCTTTCATGTTTCAGGCAGTGTGAATTTAGTCACATATATTCACATATTAAGAAGGCAGATGAGCCTCACTTCATTTATCTTCCACAGAAGTTGAAAGCACTAGTCTGTGCAAGACAGGCTGGTAAAACTGAACTATTTCCTTTGGGTGTAAAAAAAAAAACCAAAAAACATTCAGCAGAAATCAAAAAGGTTCCCAAAAAAAAGTTAAACTAATAACATCCCTTTACCTTCATCGTGTATCTTTTCTTTGTCTCACCCTTTCTTTTTCAGTGATGAAAAGGAACCAGAAAGAACAGGAAACAGATGCTGGGATCACAGGAGAAAGCACAGAGCTGCTGATAAAATGAAGGGGGGAAACTGTGGGAAGAAAATGCTTCTCTAAACCCTTCAGATCAATCAAAACAACAAAAGTTTCCTTCCAGAGCCCACTGAATTCACAGCAGTGACTTCAACTGTCTGCGTGATTAGTGAAAATATTTTTTTCAATAAAATTTAGCTACTTTAACGCTCAGCTAAAACAACATTCAGACAAACTGATCTCTACCAACCTCATAAATGTGATTTCCAGGGTCAAAGGCAGCTCTACCTTTTGCTACAAAATTCCTTTTGGTTACAACTGCTATTTATGGACATTGCAGAAACCAGACAGGGACTGAACATTAAATAGGCAGTTCCCAAATAATGAGTTTCTCAGTCATGGCAGCACAGATGCCATTTGTAAGTTGTCAGTCACTGGTCCACAAAGCACTCGTGACTTTATAGTCAATGATCAGTATCAGGCTACTTTCTTCAGCTTAGTACCAAGACTTGTCTACCTCCCTTTGGTATCTCCAAGGAAAAACACATCCTTGAATATATCACAGATACATCAGTAGGTGAAGCTCACTTAAAGTACTTAATAGCAAGGAAAATTATTTAAAGCCATTGTTGAAGCTTTCCACCAACTGGTAAGTACCAAAACAGTATCAAGCCATTGTGTATCCAAAGGCAGGATGTTCACATTTTTGTTGCAAACTTCATTTTCTTCTAGTTTGTCACAGGTAAGCTTCCATACCCAATGTTTTTGTGCTGCAAATGCCATTGCATTGCAGATTGCATGTCTGCTCTCTGATCTGAGAGAACATGGATGTAAGGGAGGTTAAGGACCTTGTCGTGGTTTGACCAGGAAGGAGTGGGAATTCTGGGAAGCTGTGGTCAAACCAATGAAGGTTTTGGGTTTCATACTGACACCTGGTGTAGCCAGTGGGGTTTGGACACACCTCCGAGAATACACAGGGGTTAAAAGCAAGGCACTGCCCTGGCACTTCCTCTTTGGGACATCGTCGGGCGAAGAGGTCAGATCTCTTCCCCCGCCCAGCCCGCTGCTGCTGGGCGGGGGAGGGGCGGCCATGCGGTAGGCCAGGGGCCTGGACAGAGGTGGGGGTTGAGGGGCTTTCAAGGATGGAAGGGTGGCGGAGCCCCAAGAGACATCGAGACATCGGGCGGCCAGCCCCCCCCCCCCTCCGGGAGGGAGAGCGGCCGGCCGCAGCAGCAGCACGTGTGGGAGTATCATCTCGTCCCAGGACAGACAGAGACTGAAAACTTTTAACCCTTTCTTGCATGATTGGGGCCTTGCAAAAATGCTAATCCTCCTCGAAGCTGAATAAGAAGGGAGATAAGAGATGAGATAAGATAAAGACCTGGCCCGAAGAATGTGGAGATGATTGGATGGGGAGAGATGATTTGGAGTGGCCTTTTGGCTGGACTTTTCTCGTGGCTATGGACTCAGTTGTTCCTGTGACACAGACTGCATTTAGGGGGAGGCAGTGCCTCAAAACCAGGAAGGTTCTTCGTGAGGACCCCCCGGCCCCAGGGGGTTGGAAAAATATGGGGGGGACAGATGTCCCAAAAGCAGAGACTGTGCCTTTTTGGAGTGAGACAAGGCATCCTTGAAAGACAACCCTAAAAGCAGCTCTGGCCATGTCTCGGTGGTGAGAGCACTGAGCATGGAAGGAAGATGTCACAAGCGGCAAATGGACTTTCCGGGCGGTGCCGCAGTGACAGGGAAGCACACGAGGTTTTCAGTGTGTTTCCACGAGAAGCCTATGGAACGAGAAAGACTCCTTTCCTCTTCATGAACTGAAGTTTGAGTATACTAAAGCGTCGTGCCAGGGCTGGGCAGTTGGTGTTTTTTGGGAGAATGTATCGGATTGGGAAAGTCAGGGAGTGGGGAGGAGGAAAGTTTTTTTTGTAAGGTTTTCAATTTCTTTTTTTTCTTTCCCTATTTTCCTGTAGTTTAGGTAATAAAGTGTTCTTTATGTTTAAGTTAGAGCCTGTTTTGCTTATTCCTGGTCACATCTCACAGCAGACACCAGGGTGAGGCATTTTCATGGGGGGCACTGGCTCTGTGCCAGGCTCAAACCATGACAGACCTGCCACCACATCTGTGATCTCTGATAACAGAACCTGGAGGCTCAAAACTTGCTCTCTGTTTCCAGGCTCCCTACTGTTGCAGACATCTTTTATGAAAAATCCTTTCCTTAGGACTTTTCCTCCTGAGAAGCTGAGAGGCCTCAGGAACAAAATGTAAACATTGATTATCTGCTGCTGTGGAATGAAACAGGTGGATCTGTGATTGATCTCATGTGGTTGTTTCTGATTAATGGCCAGTCGCAGTCAGCTGGCTCAGACAGATAGTCCGAGCCACAAGCCTTTGTTTTCATTCCTTCTTTTGCTATTCTTAGCTAGCCTTCTGATGAAATAATTTCTTCTGTTCTCAGAGTATAGTTTTAATATAATATATATCATAAAATAACAAATCAAGCCTTCTGAAACATGGAGTCAGATCCTCCTAAAACCCCTGTGAACACAATCACACCCTACAAAGGCATCTGATCAGAGGTCACCATGCACTAAATTAGTCACTTAAAAGGGGAAGATACCTCAATATACACTGAAACATGAAGGGGCAATGTGTATGAGTAATTGAGTGAAATGAATGTGGGAGTGCCAGCAAGAGGCAAAACAAACCCTGATGCTACTTCCCATCAGCAATAAGCACAAGCCAAAAAAGAAATATATAAATGAAGTTGTTGGCTATTTGTTAGTTCAGAAAATGCCACATCCCTTTGCAAACATTTCTCCTCAGAGTCATTAGTTTTCCCTTTGCAACAAAATGAATGATGAGGCAGACTGAAAAACATTGTGTTCCATTCAAGAACAAGTGGTTAGAATTCATGATTAGGCTTGGTGAAAGGGAGAAATGAACATTTCTCCTCTGACAGGAGGCTCCTGCTAAGCTAAGGAGCAGAGAACACAGCCCATAGCTTCTTCTTGGGGTCTAGCAAGGCCTTGGTCCAGAGAGAAAAACAAAACTGACACAATAATAACCAAAATTATTTAATCCAGATCTAGACAGGAAACAAAGCAATGCATTTGCAGAAGCATTTATTACCTAATTCATGCTGAAGTTTCCAGAATCTGTGTCCACTTCTTTCCCCAAGCTCCATAGTCTTGATCCCACAAATAAAAATTGCCTTGCTGATCTGACTGCACTCAGTATTGATTCCTAAAAGTTTAATTCTTCTGATGTGGTTATAAAAACTGGTATTTAGTCAGGCTTAAATTGCATTTCCTAAACACTTCTTTCAGGAATTAATTAATTCACAGGTTGTTAGTATTTAATGCTCATTATTTGGGAACTATTTACTTAATGGACAGTCCCTGGATATAACATAAAGAGTTTCTGTAGCAAACAATGGAACGGCCTTGGACACTGAAAATTACATCCATGATTTCTGATTTGTCTCAAGCATGCAAAGAGTTTGGGACTCAGATCTCATGTTCCCCATTCTGATTTCTCAGTATTGCAAAACATGGCAAATAAATCTCTTTGAAACATTTTGGTTAAAAAAAAAGAAAACAAAAACAAAAACAAAACAAACAAAAAAAATTACTACTCAGAAAAGTTACTTTCATATTATGAGGAAAAACCCAAAGTTTTTCAAATAAAGGCACTATTGCACAAAGGCAATGAATCTAAAGGAAAACACTGTGTCTGGATCTCTGCATAATGAATAATGGATTTGTTCTTTGTTCAAAAATCCTCTGTCCTGCAATGACTTTAATTTTCAGTAAGAGAGCTGAGTTTTTATTATACTGAATTTAAAAGCTATAAAATCAGATGTTCCCTGATGTACTTCTATATGTTATGTCAAATCAGGGTATAGTTGGCCATGAATATAGAAATGTGACAAAAGTTGCACTGTATTATGACATATTAACCCCTCTGTGAGAAAATAAATATTGTGCTACTGTTAAAATAGATCTTATTCATGGAAATAAAAACAACCAATAAAGCATTCTAAGCCATGCACACAACTTAAGAACTCCTTGAATTTACTAATGAAAAAGAATAGAATATCATGATACAACTAATGCTTTAATTTCATCAGACCTTTTTTTAAACTACAGAGAGGAAGCTCAACAGAGCCTCTGAAAATCTGCTACCTCAGAAGCAATATTTGTCTCTGCTCTCAGTGTACATGTACATGCCTCAGGATATTTGTGCTAGCCAGGAGGAGCAGAGCACAGGGCTGGCAGGAATTCCTTGAGAGAGCCCAGCACAAGAAGCCCACAGCTGATTGTGCCCTACTTACTGTTCTCTGCCACCTACATCTGCTCATGAGAACCACCTGCTCCTTCCAAAGAGACTGAGGTGCAGCTTCCAAAAGGAGGTTTTCTGCCAAAATTCCATTTTGATGTCAAAATGCATTTTAATCTACCAAGGAGCCATTTCTTGCAATTTTTTTCCAAATTTCTGTCACTTTGGGACTGAAAAATTTTCAGGTTTGGAGGAAAAAAAGTTTATTTTGCTTGGTAGAAGTCACTATCCTGCTTGTTTCCACATAACAGACTCTGAGCCTCTCAGGAGATTCTGGTGATGTTGTCATCTTGTCTGCACCACAATTACTCTCATGAGTCCCCACATCCTGACTGGGGCCCAAAGAGGTAAAAGATAAGTTACACCAAACAAACCAATGAAAGACTCAATGACAGAACCAGGTTTTTTGCTTTCAGTTCTTTACCAGATCACTTTTGTCCTAATAATCTTCCAGATGATTCCCTAATAAGCATAGCAGTGCTTATGTGTGGGCATTTGAAGATTCTGCTGTCTAAACTGACATTATAATATAATCCCATGGCTGGAGCACTAATACTCTTAATTGGCTTCTAAAAAGTGACTCTTATAGTGTCTATGGCTGTAGCAAGCCCATTTGCACAATTTAAGGTCAGGCTCTCTCCAACAAGACCACCATCCACAGTTGCACAGACTGAAAACTTGCTTTTAATGTTGTATTTTCTCAAAATCCATAACCCTAATCATTCTAATAAATATGATTTGTGCCCAGATCATCAATTTATTTTTCTACAGGATGCTCCTTCTGCTTTTATGCTGTTCTGGTTTTATTTGTTGAAGTTACTTTGGAGCAAAGGTCCAACATAAATAAATAACATGAAATGCAGTGTTCATCTCTTATTAGATTTTTGGGCCTCTGGAACTCAAAAAATAAAATTATGTTATTATTAAATTTCTTATCTTTCTATTGGTTTATTAAGCCAAGGAAAGGAATATGTTGGAACAAACTTCTCTTGACATTTAGACATGTCCTGCAACAAAGGAAAACCAAGAATCCAGCAAAAAACCAAAAAGACTCTTAAAATCACCTCAATGGAACTACCCACCTCTGTAATCTAGAACAGCTGCCAGGGAAAGGTCCTGCTTAACTTTAATTCTTGTTTTTCTTCACCTCTCTGCTTTGACTTTTGGTCTGTGTGGCTTGTGAGATTCCCTGGACAGAGACTGGTGTACATTTTACAGTTTCCACACTGACCAGTGGATCAGGTCTTTATCCTTCAGAAAGGTCACTGGGCACCACTGCAATGAATCCAAGCAGCACTGCCAAGCATCCTAAAGCCATCTTCCTCTCTGTCATGGGCTGCTCTTTCTGTCTCCAATTTGAAAATTAGAACAGAGAGTAATGTAATAAAACTGCCTGTTTGAAACATCTTAGGTTTCCTTACAAGGAGTGACGGAAGCTGATTCCATATTTCCATATTTTTCATGCTGGCCTTGTTCCCATATTGGGGATGGCAAGCTATCTTGGTGGTAACCAGAATTTGTCCACATTTAACCCTTTCCCAGAAGAGTTTTCTCAAATTTCTCTCTCAGCTGATTTGGAAAAGAACTCAGCAGGTGAGTGTCAGGGATCAAAATCCTTTTGGAAAGTTACCTACAATGGATTTCACAGAATCACAGAGTGGGCTGGGTTGGAAAGGACTTTAAAGACATCTAGTTCCAAACCCCTGCCTTACACTAAACCAGGTGGCTCAAATGTCCATCCAACCTGGCCTTAAACACTCCCAGGGATGGGGCACTTGAGGTGCTGCAGAAGCAAATGAATTTTTGTATGGTTGCAGCACTTGCACCCAATTCACCTGCACTAAAATCAGACTTCAGCACAGTGATTTCCTCTCAGAGCTCAAGAAAACAAACACAGAACAAAAACAGACAAATGCAAAACTGTTTTATGCTGCCACAACCTTGCCCAGAGCTCCTAAATGGTCCAGAAAAACAGTAGTGAGTGTTTCATACTGCTGTAGGAAGCAGAGTCTGACCTCTCCAGTGCCCACTGCAACCCAGGAATGCAGTACCTGATCTTATGTTGTGCTCTGCACAGATGGGGATATTAAAGAGTCAGAGGGAGTCAAGTGTGCAGCTCCCTCCACTGTAAATGCACTTTATTAGTTTATCCTTTCAGGCATATCTCAGCCTTGCAGAGGTTTCTGTGCAAGAAAAATGGGAGGCAGGTACTGCTTTTGCACAAGAGCATCAGCTTCAGAAGTGAATAAATACACACAGGTGAGACTAAGAAATATCTGTATTCACCTTTTCAAGGGAATAAAATGCAGCAAAGGCCTACTGTTTACAGCTAAATGTTCTTCCCTATACTTAAGGCAAAATTCCAATTTTATTGAAAGCTGTGGAGAAATTAATTTTATGTGTAGTCAGGATGTCACTCCTATTTCTTTTCTCCAATGTCTTCACACAAAAATAGAAATTTAATCCAAATGGTCCTTATTTGAGGTAAAGGCATCTCAGCTTTGAGATTCTGGAGAGGCCTCACTATCCAATTTTGTACATACATCCTGAGAAAAAGTTGGTTAGAAAATTCCATTTTTTTTTCCATTAAACAAAAACATAACAGTAAATTAAAGTACATCACTCTTTAAAACATTGAGTTTAGATATATGCCTAAACATCAAATCACACTGCAATCTGGAACTCAAAATATTACTTCTTATGTTTCACAGGGCTGGACCAAAAGCCACCAAGAATGGTGGCCCTGGTGCCATGCAATGTACAAAGCAGCAAGTGGTCACTGCCCTGCAAAAACCCATAGAAATATTTTCATATTCCCTTTCCTGTATCCTGAAAATAAAAATGGAAGTAAATACACTGAGTCTTAGTAAAGAAAATAAAATCCTGTTGCAGGGGGTAACTCCTGCACAGACCTTTTCCATGACTCCCTAGATTTGCCTGAACCTCTGCTGCTTTAGCAAGATGCTGCAATTTAGAAAGTTATTCAATAATTGCACGTGCACAAACCTTCATTTGCCTCCCCTGTGCTCATGCATTATGATGAAGTCTTTAATTATAAGTGAACATATATTATTATTTTTACAGGTTTCACAACTCAATGCACAGAGAGAATGAGGGATGCTGAGCAAAGCTCTGAATAGATTTCCTCCTTTCTGCACCCTGTATCTGCACTGAGTATAACCTTGCTGCATACTTCCAAACCCTGATGGAAATAAGACCATTGGTTTCCTCACTCCCAGCTTGGCAAACCCCTGCACACTTCACAGACACACACAAATTCCTTCTCATAAATCTGCTGTCACATCAGAGCAATCCTGGATTTATTTTATTGAGGGAGGAACCGAGGCCGGGAGGGCTGGATCAAAAGAACAATTTAATTTTTGACATCTCAGAATAAGGACACCATATTTCATTTTTCTATTCTCAAGGTTTTTATCAGTCCACAGCACAGCTCTCTCTGGCTTTGGCTGCAGCTAGAAGTGATGAGCACTTTTGACTTGCACAAGTGCTGTCCCATTTCCTCCCACATGAACACCCACTCCTCCTCCTCCTCCCTGGGGTATCAAGGGGAAAAGTAAGGCAACTCTCCTCTTCCAGCCTCCTGACAGTCCTTGGGAAGAAATTTTCTCTAGGGAAGACCAGCCAAGACCTCTGCCTTAAGCAGAATCAGAGCTGGGAGGATCTGGGAAGAAGTCAGCTGCCAAATTTCAGTGAGTTTCTTGTAACAAACCAGAACTTTCCAAAGTTCATAATTTTGTCACATATGGAAACTTCTACAGGAACACCAAATTAATTATCCCAGACATAAAGGCAATACTTCTTACCAGTGCTAAACCCACAGTCATAAAAATGTGGTAAGTTTCACTGTAGCATCCCTTTTTAGCACAAACAAAAAATATGTCCTGATTTCATTTTCTGAAATAGCTTGCTGTTTTTTGTTGAAAATTTTAAAAGGCTGGTATCATATTTTCAGATGAGGACAATGGTCAAAATGTTGCCAGTCCTGTCTAATTATTGTTAATGACAGACATCAGTACCAGTCCTGCCTGTATCTGATGCAGAAGGGTCTGCCTACTTACTGTCACTAAGGGATACAAAAGTGCAGCAGTGTTTAAATTTTTTTCTTCATAAAACCAAATTCCTCTATTCACTGAGTCTCTTGTTTCTCCTACTACCTGCCAAGAGGCAGGAGAACAGCTGAGATGTGATTTTCAAGGCACCAGAGAATTAAGGAGGATTTTGCACCAAGGCTGTGTGAGCTTCCACTGCCGGCTCTGCTTCGCAGCATCCCAGCTCTGTGCACTGCTGGCTCCTGCTGCTCTTGCTGATGCAACCACCCCAAAATACAGTGTGTGGCTTCCTCTGCAGGCAGTCAGGACTCAGCTCATTAATTAAAACCTGTAGCATCACTTCCAGCTGCCACTTCAGGCAAAGGTGAGTCTCTCCTAAGTCTTGCAGGGAAAGGGGAGCGGGATAGGGAAGGACAGGTTCTCAAGCACCTTAAAACCATTAGAAAAGGGAACTGCAAAAGAGTTAACAGTAACATACATGAAAAAATGTTATCTGCTTGCGGGTTTAGAAAAGTCAGGTAACCCACTGAAGTTACTTGCTCTGAGAATTGCGGAATCTTTAGGGTTAGAAAAGACCTGTAATCAAGTCCCACCATTAGCCAGCACTGTCAAATCCACCATTAAACCATGTTCCTACAGTGCCACATCTACATGTCTGTGGAACCCTTCTAGGCATGGTGATTTCACTCCTTCCCTGGCGGCCTGTTCCCATGCTTGGCCACCTTTTCAGTGAAAAGTTTATCTAAACTTGTGTGTGGCTGTTGGCAAGTTGCTGCATGCTCACAATGTGCTAAGCAAAGGAAACACTCAGAGGACTATGGCACGAAGCAGTGTGGGTTTGTCAGTGCTTTCCCAGCTAGGTATGACACTGCTCTGCTCAGCCTGAGGCAAACAGGAGCTGAGTAAGAGCAGCACTGCACAAACGTGAGCTGAGCAGCTGCTGAGAGGGGAGCGTGAGCAAGGGCTGCTGCACAGCCAGCTCAGGCTGAGCAAACAACTCCCACCTGCCTTCCTGCAGGGCCAGGGCTTCCTCTGTGGGCTCCCACAGAGCTCCTTCATCAGCTCATCTGAAGCACTCATGAAACTAAAGCTCCATCTCCCACCAACACTGGGGCAGCCAAGCCACACTCAGGGCAAGCTGGCAGGACACAGGCAGAGCTGAGAGCTGCTCCTTCAGGCTGAGCACTGCACTGTGATGCACAGCTGCACTGCTTGGCTGGCAATAGTTTTACTTTTTTTATTTTTATTTTACCATGTTTTGCCTTTTTTTTTTTTTTTTTGGTTAATGAGCCTGAGGACCTCTGGGTTTGCTTTAAGGGCTACTCAGTGTGAGTGCTTAAACATCAACACTCCATTGAACAGAATATCTCCGTAAGAATGGACCTGTGCTAAATTTGTGCAGTGCCCAGTCTTCAAAGAGTGTCCTTCATCTCTCATGATTTAAAAGCCATTCTCATGTGCATCCCTTTGCACCACAACTCTCTGAATGTTAATGTTTTAATGCCTCTCCACTTGTGCATCCATTTTTCACATGGGGAGGCAGATGGCATGCTCTAGCAAAGGATGGGAGAATATTCAGGGAAAGAACATTCCCTAGATATTAAGGGATAAATAATGCAGTGGAAGGAGACTTGTTTAAAATAGAGTTGTTGGGGTTTATTTGATGTCAATGTGCCTCCAATGTAGTCTAGTTGATATCAGCAAGAACCTTCTGTTTACTCTTACCATCTATATTTTAATTTAGACTAGGACATTTTCACAGGGAGTAAAGAGTGGAGGGTGCCCAAAGAGAAAGGGGAAAAGGTGCTGCACAACATCCCAGATTTAGTCCTGCATTTTGTAAACTGAGGTTTTTACCTCCAACAACTCAGAGACAAGAGTTAGATCTAAGAGTCAGTTATTGGGAAGAGGTGGGAAGAAAAGTCTAATGTGCTGATTTATTAAAATATGTTAATGCTTGATAGAGTAAATCTTGAACAGGATGTGTGTGGGGGCAGCTGTTTGCATCTGCTCAATGCCCTGTTCGTGACTGAATGGAGCAGGAAGGTGGGCACAGGAGGTGGAGGGTGGGTATGGCTTTCATCCAAATGACACACAGAATGCTTGCCCTGACAAAAAATTCAATTTTCTTCTTCAATTGGTCACTCCCAGTACATTTATATTGTCAGACAGCTTAGTATCACACTTTATGCCCTGGTGACCACCACCTGGAACAGCAGCGTGGATGTGACCCTTACGTTTGGCTCAACTTTGATTTCTGAGGGGCTGCTAAGGATTGGCTTCTCCCCCATCCTGTCTGTGGGCTCCTTCTTCTCTCAAAAACCAATATTTAATACAATTCTCTCAGCTGCAGTAAGCTGGGGATGCCAAAAGAAGATATTAGATGCTGTATATTAAAGAGTGACACAGGTAATCAATATGACTGTGTGTGGGCAAAAACTCAGGCATTAATGCAATCATTCCACCCTACACATCTCTGCCAGGTTCTCTCAAACCACATGGACCTAATACAGCATCAATGAACTGGCTCACACTGGGAAAGTCTCCCTCCTACCAGAAACCCCCCAGTGTTTCAGTTATTTTCTGTGAATTGTTTTTTTTTTTCAGCCAAAGATCAGATTTTAGAGTGTCTGACCACAGCTTGAAGCCCAGCAACAATGGAGATGTATCAGCTGGAATTGCTCCTCAGCTGTGCTTTGGTTATCTTTGGGAATCTCAGCTGGAGAATTGTGGCATTCTGCACAATCTGCTTTTAAAGCCTTAAGAGGAAATTTGAGATAAAACCCTTTGCTTTGGGAACACTGACACAAGCAAAATAAAACTGATATGGTAGCATTTTATGTTTCCTTCAAACGTGCTTCCTCAAGTTATCCAAAGAAATTTAAATTCAAGAACATCAGTTTCAGCTAAAAGTCATTTGCAAATCAGCATCTCAAATGCTTAGTGGTGAGTCAATTATATTTTTTGGTTTGGTCCAAGAACTTGATAGTTCTTGTTTTGATGCTTCTCATTCAAAATGTTCTTGAGCATTTTCAAAAAATTCAAACAACAACAACACAACCAAACAAAACCCCAAACCACAATTAAAAAAACCCTGAGAATATAATTTTAATTCTAAGTTCCAGTTATAGATAAATACACAAAAACATTGAAACTTGTCATAGTGACCAAGTTTTAGGCTGTTTTTTGTCTCAGCTCAGCTACTGATATCACTTGGTATAAGACAAATGAGCAGAATACAGGGGTTTTAGCTCAGGAAAATGGGCTTCATTAATTGACCAAGGAATAGCTAATGAGCCCAGAAGAAGAATTAGCAATTGGCAGAAAAGTAGGTGATGGAGAATTTAGCAATCTCAGAACATATAATTTTTTTTTGTTCTCTTTTTTTTTCTCATAACAGTACTGCTGACACTCAATTTTGTTTCAGGATGCATTTGCCCCCTCTCCCAACAAGAATCACCCAGGAAAGACTCAGCTGTCAGTCTGTGATTAAAAGCTTTCAAGCAGTGAGTGGGAAGTGGGGCAGATGTTGCAGTAAGTCCATTTTATTCCTGCACAAACCACTTCTCTGCAACCAACTTGCAGAAAGCTGCTGTTTTCACCTACAGCTGAGAAAGGTTCAAACCAGATTTTTTTTCTAGAATGACCTTCAATATGAAATTCTCCATGAAACATTCCTTCTGCTGCATGAAAATTGCTCATTTCAGAAATATCTCCACTAGGTCTATCAGTTTTACAAAATTCAACAGAAAGTATTGAGGGTCATGCTGTAAGTGTCCAAATATATGTTAAAAATGGAAAAATGTCTCTGTGACTTGAGATTGCAATTAAAGGGTCTGATCCTGCAGCACAGGCACTTTCTTACCCACGCCAAAGAGATGACTTTAGCACGTTCCATTACATTTTATCATTTCTGATGGCAATGAAAACATAAGGGGAGGAACCTTGCTCTGAGATTAATCTTCACTGTGCTGCTTTTGTCACAGCTTCTTGAAAAGCCAGAGCAGCCTGATGGCTCAAACACTGGTGAAGAACAGCCACACATTTTGTTATCTCCTGACTTTTGGAAGTCTTGGGACGTTTTTCCACTTGGAACGTGACTCCTCAAAGCCTGAGAGGTTCCTTTTGAGCCCTTATGGTGGTCCTGACACAGTTTACTGTGCTGGGATCCCATTTCAAGTGGCAGGAATTTTCTTTGGATCCAGATCCTAGAAAGCATCCTCATGAGAGTCAGTGGGCCTCTTGAAATAACAATCTTGTTTATGATAATTGAATCTATTTTAATATTTGCATAATATTTGAAAAAGGCTGAAAAGCAGACAACTTCTGTTCTCCTGTCATGGACCCTGAAAAATGTTGGGGCTGGAGATGAAAGTCAGAATATTGAAATGCCCTTTCCAACTCCAGGCTTTTTGATGATTACTCACAGCTTTAAGTGGTTGAAGTGGACACAGCAGAGTCCAAAACTCATGTGATTCATTCAGGAAAACATACAAAGTAGGAAAAGGGAGGTTTCTGTTTCCACAGATATTCTCTTGAGGGCACCACAACCAAAAATGCTCTATTGGTCTGATTAAACACATTCTGGGAGAAACAATATTTTGTCTTAGACACTTGGAGCTTTTACGCCTTAATGCAACTTCAAGATTGTGCAGGTTCCTCCCCACAGACCTTGCTTAAAACACCACCTTCTACCTGACATTGTGCCTGTTATTGTGGAAGAAGCATATTCCAAAGCAACTTTAAACTAATGGACAATCTACCAGTATCACATCCACTAAGTTTTTTTCTGTACAAGGTATCATTTCTGTGTCTTTTTTCATAGCAGTTGCCTCAGTTTCTAACCACTGCCTCACTTTTGCTCTTTCTGCCACAGCAATCAACTCCCAGCCATGTCTGCCCCATGCAGTTTTCCACAAACTACTATTAAATAAATCTAGCAGCTTAACAAAAATCCTTCCTTGAATAAATTAAATATTTCCATCTTCTGAGGTGTGTTTCTCAAAAAGACATTCTGAAAACCTCAAATATGTCTATTAAGACTTTACCAAAACCTTTCTTATTTTTTCAACAAGCTCTTTTCAAGTTAGATATGGTACAGTGTCCACCAAATTAAGCCCCCTCCTCAAGATTCTCCTACTCCTACAGTCAGGATCCTATTCTCCCTGTTATCTATTGATTGGCTAAGAATTCCCACCAAATGACTCTGAAAGCAATTCACTGGAGGGAGTATTTCACTGCATTCTGCACATGTAATTACCACTATTGTATGACTGGGAGGGAAAGAGTTGTTTAATGAGTTCAACAGTATTTATCATATTATATTCACAAATTAATATTAAATAAGACAGTACTGCATCTAGAATTTATTATTCTCCTTTTGCTCTAAGCTTTAAGCCTTCTAACACAGAATAGAAATGGGTCTGGAAAGCAAACTAACAGATATTCAAGGCAGTGTTAATTGGGCTCCCTGCCTGCCTGTCACAGCCAGACAAAATGCTGTTTACAGCCAGATGCTAAAAATTAATTGTGTCTGTGGCTGAATGGAAACAAGGAAGGAGCTTCAAATGGCAACAGGAGAGCTGAGATGCAGAGGTTATCCCCTGCACACGTCACATGGCAACAGCCTGGGAAATCTTGTGCATTTCCCACAAATAATCTAATTAAAATGAGAAGAGGGAAAGATATTTGTCAAAATATGTGCTGGAATTATGCAAATAAATGAGAGAAAACAAACCTCTGTGCTTGCACTCAGGGAAGAAAAACAAAAATCTGCCTATTTACAGCCAGCTCCTCTGGCCTCAGATGCTCTGTGCAAGGATCAGTGCTGGCACAGCTCTCTTCACACTTTGCACCCAATTTACCCAATTTAACATCCCTAATGGCAATGGTGTCCCTCCAACTGGAGAGGCAAATCCCAGCCCTGGAAGTGTTCATGGCAGGACGAACAGGGTGCTGAGCATCCTGGTCTGAATTTGGGAAGGGAACACTGGTGGGGAAGGAAGTGGCCAAGCAGGTAAAGGCACCTCAAACAGCAAAGGAGTGAAATCCTGGTGCAGGACCAGGAATGGGACAAATTTGGGTAGAGAGTCTTGTCCTTTGTAGAGTAACTGTAAGATGCTCTGCTGTAAATACAATTTCATTGTGAGTGACATTAGCAACTGCACCTAAACAAGGATACCTTAACAAACCAAAGGTCTTTATTTTGGAAGAAAGATCCTACTACCAAAAAGTTTCACTATGGAAAAGGAGACAGCATCTAGTAATCTTAGTTATCACTTGCATGGCATTTAAAGCTCATGAAAAAATAAAGCAGCCTTGCTTTTGTGTTTCTCTCTGTGTTTTCTTGCAAATCAGATCTACAATATATTTTTACACTGCAGCCAGCAATGTGCAATTCAAAACCTCTGCTTAGATTCTCACACAGCTCTTCTGAAGAGTGTGCTGCACTGAAAAGATGGATGAGCACTGAACAAGGTCCCTGTGCAAGTGGTCATAGCCCAGAGCCTGCCTGTGGTGGTGTTCACAGGGGTCTCAGGATGAGGGAAGAGACGAGAATCTTGACTCCATGTTTCAGAAGGCCAATTTATTATTTTATGATATATATTATATTAAAAGAAAATGATATATTAAAACTATACTAAAAGAATAGAAGAAAGGACTTCATCAGAAGTCTGACAAGGAATAGAAGGGAATGGAATGATAATAAAATCTTGTGACTGCTCACAGCCTCAACACAGGTGGCTGCCATTGGACATCAAGTAAAAACAATTTCACATGCTGGGTAAACAATTCTCCAAATCACATTCCAAAGCAGCAAAACATGGAGAAGCTGAAGCTTCTCAGCTTTTCAGGAGAAAAGATCCTGGCAAAAGGATTTTTCAGAAAATATGTCTGCGACACCTGCCAGTATTCAAAAAGCATTTGGACAACCCCCTTAGATACTTGGTGTAACTTTCATGTTCACCTGTGTGGAGTCAGGAGTGAGTTTTGATGACCTTTCTGAGCCTCTTTCCAACCCCAGTATTCCAGAGTGGAAGGTGTCCCTCTCTATGGAAGGAGGGCTGGAACCAGCTGATCTTTAAGGTCACTTCCAACACAAACTCTTCTGGGATTCTATTAAACTCTCCAGGGCTGTTAAAATATTTGCTCAGGTGTCTGATCTGCAGGAAGGAAATGCTCATTATTGAGCAAAGAGCTTTCACTGGAGCACTACAGGATGGAAAAGTTTTAACCAACCCCTTCACCACCCTGCCATTCATAGAGCAGGACAAATTAGCTGAGATTTAACAACAAGGTACCCCCTTCCCCACTTCTCCCCTCCTCATCCTGCCCCAGGCTGCTCAGCTGAGCAGTCTGTTATAAAACTGTTGACCAGGAAAACAGAAGAAAGTCAGCTGTCCAAGTGATTGCATAAAGGAATGATTAATGACAATATCTGAGCTATTTTTGTGCAAATGAGGTTATTGGGAAGGACACATTGAAAATAACTTTCTTCACTTACTTACTCCATCTTCAGGAATTGATTCTAGCTCTGGAAAGGAGATAAAAGCTGAGAAAACTTATGGATGATCTTAAAAGAGTGGCCACAAGCCCAAGCCACATGCTGTGATTGGAGGACTATGATAGGGTAAAAAATCAAGGTATTCAAAAGGCAAAGCTGGGAGGATTGCTGGGCTCTGTCTCCTGAGGCAATATTGCAGGGGATATGCTCAGGAGCAAATTTCTCTGGGCTAAAAAGCAATCTGGGAACTGTCACTGCCAGGAGGAGCTTAACCGAGAGCAGCAGAGGCAGCAACAGCAAGGGGTGCACAAGTGTGGAGCTCAAGCAAGAGCTGCATCGCTCAAACTGAGCCCAGCAGGGATTGTGAGGGGTGTGTGCACCAGCAGGGCACTGCCAGGCTGGGACAGACCTCCTCTGTGCCTCAGGTCAAGCAGAAAATGAAACCCTTCCGTCCCACAGACCTTTAGAGGGCAAACACAGAGCACAGGGCTCACACAACTGCTGCCCCCTCTCCAAACAACGCCTGCACCTCACATCCTTGCAGGACGATACTCAGACTACCCAGACGCCTACACACTATGAAACACCATCTCCTCAGTAGGATCACTCATTTCCCTAACAGCCGTAATCATACTAATCTTCATCATCTGAGAAGCCTTCGCATCAAAACGTAAAGTCCTACAACCAGAACTAACAAGCACCAACGTCGAATGAATCCACGGCTGCCCACCCCCATTCCACACTTTCGAAGAACCCGCCTTTGTCCAAGTCCAAGAAATGAAGGAGTAGAACCCCCATATTTGGTTCTACTCCTTGGTTTCAAGCCAACCACATAGACCACTTATGCTTCTTTCTCATAAAGAGATGTTAGTAAAATAATTACATAGCCTTGTCAAGACTAAATTGCAGGTGAAAGCCCAGCACATCTCTACCCAAACATGGCCAACCATTCACAACTTAACTTCCAAGACGCTTCCTCACCTACCATAGAAGAAGTAATAGGATTCCACAACCACACCCTAATGGTTGCACCAGCAATCTGCAGCCTAGTTCTCCACCTATTAACCCACTCACAGAAAAATTATCATCAAGCACAGTTGACACACAAGTAATGGAACTCATCTGAACGATTCTCCCAGCCATAGTTCTAGTCATGCTTGCCCTACCATCCTTACGAATCCTCTACATGATAGATGAAATCAACCAACCTGATCTGACCTTAAAAGCCATTGGTCACCAATGATACTGAACCTATGAATACACTGACCTTAAAGATTTAACACGGTAGGACCAGGGATGTCCCCAGACATCTCAGAACAGGCAGAAGTGCTTTGCCATCTGCCAGCTGTCCCCAGCATGCAAGGGAAAGGCCTCAAGAGAAATGTGCTGGATGGAGGTAGAAGCCTGGCACATGGCAGAGGTCCAGGAGGTGCCTCCAAGGTGGGGAGCACTTCCCCCACTCCAGCAGCACCATCCAATGACACCTGTGTGCTGTCAACACCTCCTCCCATCATCTGTCCAGATGTGGCTCCCACCAGGCACCACTGCAGGACCATCCCCTGGAGAAGAAAATTCATCAGAGGTCAGACCCCAAAGTGCACAGAGGAGAGGAAAATTCAGAATTACTGTGCAGGGCCTGAAAGGGGAGTGGGACAGCACCAACAGGACAGAGATCCAGGGGCCCCAGCAATGGTCATCAATGAGCACTGATATTATCAATGCACAGCAGGACAGAGACTGTGTGTGAATGCAGGAATGACTCAGCCAGGGCCACAGCAGAGGCTGTGCAGCTGATATATCCCTTGCATAGCAGATAAAAGCTTAGAAAATAAATCTAAAGACCTAACAACAAAGGCGGAATTCAATGCAGACTCTGACTGCAAGAGCAGAAAGCGTCCAGGGGAAATTTTGTCTTTTGATGAATGTAAAAAAATAATAGTACAGCCTTTTTTAAACCATGTTTAGAGAGATTTAAAGGATTTGAAAAAGGAGAGTAGATAGAACACATATCTAGGATTGACCAACTGAAAAAATCAGTATGCCTGACCTACCCTTCAGCTGCTTGGCCAAGAGACTACAAGGGATTATTTTATCCTGAAAAGGGAATTATCTGTATCAATAGTGATTTTAAAGTCACATTGAAGCACATCTCAAAAGAATGAAACTGCATCTCCTGTGGACAAAGGAGTAACAGGAAGTGTTAGATCAGGATAAAAACATTACTGAGATGGAAAATCATCCATATTGGCAGATGAGACAAGAAAATAGGAGGTCCTAGAAGAAGCACTCACACTGTAACCATCAAAAATAGCATCAGAACCTGAAATCTTCAACGAAGATCTAATCCCATCTAATCCCTGCCCAAAGGTCTAACTCAATCCAGTCCCATTTTAAGCATGTGTTTAATCCCAGGCTGCATAATAAAGTTCAAATATCCAGAAGCATATCTTTAACTAACAAATTCATGTCTGACTGTTTGTGCTATTTGGATTCCATGGCTCTTTTAAGAAATCACCCAGGATCAACAAGACTTAAAGACACCCTCATTTCCTTTGTGGACTGGATCTAGGCATGGTATATGCATTTAAGAGTTTTGCTAATCTAAATCTTTTGTAATTTGCTACCCACCTCAGGGCTGGAGATAATAATATTTTCCTTCCCTCATTTGTCTGACCTTTTAATTGTAGTTTCTTTAGCTGTAAAGCCTTTAGTTGTGAGGATAGAAAATACCCTGGAGCAAGAATTGTATCTTCTTATCTGTTTTAATAATGCATAACAAAAGATTGTTAATAACCTAATAAACAAAGCAAGATCAAACAAACAAAAGTATTCTCTAACAAAATTAAACCGTTGTCCAATGTACACTCCCTGTTCCTCAAAACATCAAAACAAAATGGTTTTGAAAATAACATATTCAATCTTCCCAGCAACTATTTCATCTTTTGTTTCAACAGCAAGAAAAGCATATGTATTTTGGGATTGAATAGGAAAGAAGCTCTAAGATTCTAGCCGTAAACTGTTTATCTTCCCAATAAATTAGAATCCTCAAATCTTCTCTTTTTCTCTGTGAACAGGCAGGAAATGTATCCCACCAGAATGTGCTGCTCCTGTGAGAAGCAACAGCTCTTAAAAACCCATCAGAACAGCACATGAACCCTGCAGCACACCTGTTGGCAATGCTGACTCATGGTGCACTGGAGCCTGCACACAGCATTTAATATACAACATTTGAGTGAGAACTGAATAAAACTGAAAATCTAACTAAAAGCTGAATTCAGCTGTTCCTCTCAAATTGTACACAGAATAATATCCCCTCAAAGAATTTCTGTATCTTGGTACCAAAATGGGGAATTCAATCTTCTTGCCTTTCAGCATCACATTTCTCCAGGAGATTAACCTCTGAATTAACTTTGATTCATGTCCAGAAGGTCCTGATTCTCCTTCAGGGAGCCACCAGCTCAGGTAATCCTCTTTGGGACAGACACTGAGCCATTTTAACAGCCCCAGAGAAGTGTGGGAACAATGTGGGTCCAAGCACTCCTCCTGTGCTTGTCCATCTGTGCCCCCTTTTCCCTTGCCTCATGCCCCCTTTTCTGCCTGAAGCTATTTTCCCTCAGGATCTCTGCTCTGAAGGTACCTGCCCTTGGAATAAGCTTTTATCCCTGGAATGAGGAGTAGGCCTGATTCTTCCTCTGGTATTTTGCTAGTCTGCAAAAGCTCCTGAAATCTACTGCCCTTTTCAGTCCAGGAGCACTGGCAGGGCTAAACCCTGAGTCCTGGCACTGGTGGAGACATGGTCCTAAAGTTTCCTACCTAAGACTAACTTTGACTTAGATTTCATTGTTCCCCAATGAAAATACACCATTTCCTGACACTCAATGTCAAACTGAGTCAGGCATCAGAGTCATCATCGCTCTACTTAATGCCTCCCACCCAGGATGTTAATTACTGAAGCTATGGAAGAACCCAGGCAAAAGAGAAGAAAACTGGGGCAGAGAGACTGAGATGTGCAGAGGCTTTTGCTCTCTTCCCAAAACCTGCAGGTGAGACATCTATAATTCTTTTCCCCAGTTTCCCACTGCAGCCTGCACAAACAGCCCAAACCCACTGTACCAGCAATTCAGACACCTCATTTCAATTTCTAGGAGTAACCTACAACAGCTGGTGTCCCCAGAGGTGGTGCCTGCCAGGATACAAAGCCTAAAAAATCCACTTCCACTCCTACCTGCATCACATGAGCTTCAAAGGAGCCAAAGAAAATAATTTTCTCTTTTTGTTAACACATTATTCTCCTTGTAAAAGCACTTCCAGAAATCTTGCAAAGGGGGGTTATACAAGAGCTAGAAATTATTATTACCATTATTATTACTAGTACTACTACAATTCCTCCAGACAGGCTTCATAGCAGCTCAAAATACAGCTCTGAGCAGTCAAAAAGAGGTTTTGCACCAAGAAATATCATTAAAACAAGCTTAGTGATGAATCACTAATAATTTTACTTTCCCACTGCACGATTGCACGTAGCATAAAAATATTAATTAATTCCCAGACCAGCAGGAGGGGAGGAACTGCCAGTTCAGCTCAGCCTTAGGTCTCCTCAGTTGCAGCATCTCATCTCCCACAAGAGAGTTCAGAGAAATGTATCAGAAATCTCACAGCTACCCAGAACAGAGGAATTCAACCTAAAGGAAATTCTTGTTCTAACCTCACGTTCTTTGGAAGCCAAAGCTAAAATGACAAGGAATTGCTCATCACCCAAGTCAGACAGGCAGCACCTTGTCATTCTGACAGCTAAAGGAGAACAGGATGCTTAATTATTTGCCTAAGGCATTAGGGCTGTGTTTGCATTGAGGAAACTCCCTACAATGTGACCACATCAGTGAAAAATCTATAATGCAGTCATCTGAATTGGCTCGAGGCAGGGCTTACACTGCTGCAAACCCCAGCAGAGTCTATTTTCAGATTAAATACATTGCCTGTACATGCAAACTGCCTTAGGGGTGGCACCAGTGACAGCTCCCAGTACCAACCAGTCCTGCACTTGACCAGCCAGAAACTCATCAAAACCCAGGTCTGAGAGCGTGACATTTTGATTCAGCTGATGCTCCTGTTGTGCAAACCCCTGCTATGGGTAAAGCATTCCCTTTCCTACAGCTCCTGCTCCTCCTGCTGTGCAGCACTGCAGCAGAGAGCAACAGGCTGGGCTGTGCACGGGGAAACCCCTCTGCTCTCATCACAGCTTCATGACTGCCCATGACAAGCAGATGTATCTTTAGCTTTGGCTCAGATATGTTTGTGCAGCTTCTAAATAATTCATCTTTAAGAGCTCGTGCCAGCCTTTCCAAGGGCATGCTCCGTTGAGAGCTGACAGCCACTAGTCCCCACAGTGCAAAGAGCTCGTATGGAAAACGTGTGTGGAGACTCAGGCAGCTCACCATGCTGCACTGCAAACAGAAGGCAGAATGAATAAATGCAAATGCCCGACACAGACCTGAGTCTCACTCTGCTCCTGGTGCCTGCAGTGCTGCTGCTGGGCTGTTATTTGCACAACAAACCCAGCTCTGATCTGCCCAAAGCGCAGGAATCAATACTGCTCCTTGGCAGGCTCTGCAGCTCTGCACAGTAATGAAAGCTAAAAGGGGCTTCCCTGGAAGAGAGAAAGCTGTTCTATCACCATTAGAAACCCACTGATTATATGATAATAATTCCTTCACCAAGTCTGTAAATGCATGACAGCACAAGAAGGCACTAAGCTGCGTGTAAAGATTTCAAATGACAGAGAATCTTCCACACTTACTGAGCCCCAGAAAATTCCTCAGCCCTTTCCACAGTATGCTACAAAGCCAGTACCAGCACATCCCAGAAAGAAAAAACAGTTTATTGGACAGCAATTTTTTTTTAAGTGAAAAAAAATCAGTGAACATGTTGAATTAATTGATGAAGACATTGCCTCCAGGCTGACCAAAACCTGGCCGAGGTTCACAGGAGAATGAAGTCCCACCAATAAATTTAGGGGCTTGATTTTAAAGCATTTAGCTGCAGCTCCATTTTGTTTTGTGAAGGTTTTGCCTGCCTCATCCCAGGCAGTCCATTTTCATGCACACATTGCCTGCATGGCTACGTGGCAGGGAAACCCCCATCTGCTCCCCTTGGATTTACACTCAGCCGTGACAAATGACTTTAGCTTCAACTTTCTGCTAGGAGATGCATATAGAAAATGAGGTCAAAAAGGCTCATTTTAAATAATTCATAGTGAAAAATTCTCCCTGTCTTTTCTAAGCCTGTGCAGCCAAGAGGAACCACCGGCTCTCTGGAGCCAGAAGAGCTGATCCATGTGTTTGTTCTGCTGCCTGTGGCTCTGCTCTGCCGGAGGGACGGCACCACAGCAGGGGTGTGGGAGTGAGGAGATCTGGATTACTCTGTTCCAAGCACCAACTGTCTCCATGTGTCAGCCTGGGAGAGTGAGAAGCATCCATTTGGAGATCAGAAGGGACAGGGTTGCTGGTGGAAAATCCCCACTGTGCATCCCCAATCCACATGGCATGAGAGGCCAGGCTGATTGATCATAATGGGGGGAGTGCAGGCAAATCTGGAGGGACCATTAGGATTGTCTGCCCTGATTTCGTGGTGTAACACAAAAATTGACACATAAATTTTCTGCAATCCAGTCAGTTATTTTTGCTTAAGTGAAAGAGAAAGAGATATTTGCAGTGAAAAGGCAAAAAGCCTCCACTTTTAGTGCAACATGGTAAAAGGCAGAGGAAATCCTCATAAAAGGATGTGCTGGGCTGGGAAATACTGAGACCATAAAATCAAGTGTCTGTAATCTCCAGCTAAGATGCAGTTCATGCTGTCATGTATTTATCTGGTTTCTCGGCTGTTTCTGTAGGCTCACTCTGCTTCCAGCTGTGCTTCTCTTTCCAGAGGGACTGATTGACTCTCATTTTTCCTCAGGCTCCACACACTCTCCTACAAGCATCTTACGTGACACAACAACCTAATTTCAGTTTATTTGTCCAAGCAAATTGTATGTCTGCAACTGGGCAATTGTTTTGGTATCAGCTAGTAAGTTATTGGTGTCCATTGGGAATAGACAAAGGCTTGTTCCAGAGTGCCAGCAGCTGCCAGGGTCTCATTACCTTCAGAAACTCTCCATATCTTTATAAGTCTCTTATAATTAAGCTGTTGACTGCTATTACAAATCTGCTTTTAATGAATTTTAGTACATTTATGTGCTTTCATTTCTGCCTATATCAGCTTATTTTAAGTACCAAGGCAGGTAATTCCTATATAATAAAAAATGGTGGGTTTCTATTAAACAGATAGATTTCATTATTTTGGGAACCACACTTGATCACTTTTTGCTTAGGACAACATTTTGGAGACACAGACCTAGAACATATTGATTACAATGTTGTGCTTAATTTCAAACCTACACAGAAGTTTGAAGAGGTCCATTCATGCATCTTTAGATAAATCTTCTGTAAAGGAACATTATGTGGAAAGGAACTGTTTAAAAGGGCAGGCAGTGGTAGGACAAGGGGGAATGGTCTCAAACTGAAAGAAAATAAATTTATATTACAGATATTAGGAAGGAATTCTTTACTGTGAGGGTGGTGAGGCACAGGCTGCCCAGAGCAGCTGTGGCTGCCCCATTCCTGAAGTGCACCAAGTTGGGTGGGGCTTGGAACAAACTGGTCTAGTGGAAGGTGTCCCTGCCCATGACAAAGAGGCTGGAAACAGGGGATTTTTAAAGTCCTTTCCAGCCTAAACCATTCTGTGATCCCATGATTTGATGCTCCTAAACTGTTAAAACTGAAAGAAGGCAATGCACATGTTGAGAGTTTTACAGAGCTGGCATTCAGACAGTAATAGCAACAAGCACGTAGACTTCTCCTGGGGGATACAGGGGGCTATAGCCTTCTTTTTAATGAATTCAGAATAAACATTTCCTGTAAAAGGTTGTTTTGCAAGTCACTTACAAGATAAGAAAAACAGAAGCAGAAAAGTTATTCCAACCACAAATATTAGAAGAAAAAAATGTGGAATCTCAATTTTGCCCAGCATTCCAAAACACTCCCCTTACCTGGTGTTGAGTGGGATCAGTGCAATCCACAACAGGAGCTCAACAGGCAAAGACATTACTAGTCCTGCACTGAACATCATCAGTTATGGTGGGAACGGACATTAGGAACAATCTCATAACTGCTTACACTTTGGGAATTGGAGCCTGGTCCTGGAGGGCAGAGAACATTCCCAGTGCCATTCATTTTGGTAGCAGCTCAAGGAATTGAACATCCTCTTGGAGGAACGAAACTGTGCATGAGATTGGGCTTTTGCATGAAATTGAGAGTGAAGGAAGGAGGGAGGTAAAATAAGGTTATGATGATGGCCACCCAAAGCTTTATTTACTCTCCTGAAAGTAGGTAAATACCAGTCTGCAGTCAGCTAAATGCATTGCTTGCTCAAGCAGTTTTATAAGCATGGAATTTACTCAGCTGTACCCATAACCTAATAGGCCAATTATCTACAAGAACATGCTGTCTATGCCAGGATTAAGAGCTAAACATAGGTTTTCTTAAAAATGCATCAAGAAATTAAAAAGCCACATGGTCATTATTGCTAATAGCATGAAGGCAATGCCTAGAGACTTGAGGTAGGAACAGAAATCAGTATGCCAGGAGCTGTGTAAAGAGGACAGGACAGTGTACAGCAGAAAAAGCTGACAATATCAGAAAAGACATAAAAATAAGGGGAAGGAACAGCAGGTAGCAGGAGAGCTGCACGGAGAGATGCAAGTGTCATCCAAGGGTCATGAATTGTGTGTGTCTGGGTTTCTATCTGGGATGGGTTAAACAGAGGGTGTGAAAGCTACTGGGAAGGCAAACGATGACAGAGAGGCAATGCTGAGTTATAAAAGACTATGAAAAAGGAAATAAGATTACTGACAGATAGGAAAATTGAAGCAAACTGTTAGTGGAACAGTCAGGATCTGAGATAAGGACAGTCCATGTTCCAGCACAGAAAGCCTTGTGGAACACACACAGCCATGCAGAGATCAGAAGATCACGCTGGAAATTTCTCACCAGCCCACAGACCAGGTGTCCTGGGAGCCTGAGGAGGGTCTGCACAGATTCACTTCTGTTCAGATCCCCCAGGCTCTCTCACACACCCAGGTGCTTCATTCCTGTTGCCTTTTTTGAGCTCTCCAAGTGTCTGAGCCTGGTAACACTCCTGCTTACTTAGCAGTTGCTTCTCCTCCCTCAGCTGTCACATTCCTTTTGTGCCTTCCCAAGGGTGCTTTCCTCAGCTTTCCTTATGTCCTTTCTGTTTTCTTCAGGGAGTCTTAAATCTCCCTGGCACAGCTTCTCTCCTCATCAGGGAGAGGTGGGAAGATCATCACAAGTTCCATGTTGCCTTCTGCTCCTGGCAGCACTGCAGGATAAGCTGTGTGTGTCTGCTTGTGCCTGTGATGAAAAATCACCTCTTATCACCAGCATCTCCAACCCCAAATGGACATTGGGGAAGAGAAATTATCAACCTGCCTTAAATAACTTGTTAAAGTGTGTAAGTGCTGGACCCTAAGGAGGTCACTTTGCTTCTTCAGCTTTGCCAGGGCTGCTCTGCAGCAGCAAACTCAACTTAGATTTGCTGCCTGTCAACATTGCACAAACTGCTGGGTGATCACCCGGTGCTCCTGGAGGATGAAATGCAAGTTCACCCTCCACAAATGATCCACAGGAGCAGAGTTTCCTGGCTGAGGCACAAGCCTGGTGCTCAGCTCCTGTTCCAGCAGGATCACCTGTCCCACCCATCTTTACAGCATCGTCCCTGGACCAATTTTTGGCAGACAAGTCTCCCTAAATTGCTCCGAGATTTCTCTGCCATAAGGCTGCTAGGATTTGTGCACAGGCTAAAGTGAGGGTTGGCTGAGGCTGCCTACAGGAACAGCATCACAAGGTGCAGGCACTGAGAGCTTGGGTGCAGCACATCGACTGAGCCACTGCATCTCTGCTCTGCCACCAGCAAAATGAGACTGGATTTTCTACTGAGCTTTCCCCCTCTGTCTTAAAGGGACTGAGTTGGGGAGATTTTGGCTCAAGGGTGTGTGTAGCTATGTGCAACACCAGCTTCAGTCTAAGGGTATTTTTCCCCACCCTGTTGTAGGATTCCCTCTGGAACCTTCTCCATCAGGGACAGCTTCCCAGACAAATCCTGGCCCACATCATCTTTCAGCTCCCATTAGGGGACAAATATCCACTCAAATGACCTTCAGGGAACACAAACAAGGATGACTAATTGTCATTTTAAGGGAGTCCTAAGATATAAAACACTGGGCAAATCACTGGGCAATATTCATGATGATCATAATGTGTTGTAGGAATGCAGTTGTTTAAGTTATTCATTTGCATATGCATTAATCCACATTATGTATGGAGAAGTGGTACTTGCAGAGATAAATTGAGCATGCAGTACAATGACTAAATTGTTTAAATAACATGAATGTTTTTCATTTAGTTCCCTGTGTGAAAGACTGAGCTGTTAATAATTAGTTTCCTACCTCCAAAAACGCACATGTTAATTAATTAATAGTTGCAAAGTACTTTGAAGTTGCAAAGCACCACAAGAAAGCTGTCCATTATTATGTATAGTAAATGCAATTTTAAATTAAATAATTTGCTTATTTGAAATTATTTCCCTCCTCAAATCCCCTAGAATCCCTTATCCATAATATTCATTAGCATCTACAAATAAATAAGTGTGTTTCAATATTCATTTGGAGCTTCAGGAGCAGAATTGCTTTTCCACCCCTGGTGTGCCAAGGATAAGACAGAGTGGCATGAAAAAATGCACACACAAATACATCTGTGTGAGCTGTGTACCACAGACAGGGAAAGCTGTGTTGTACAAGAGCAGAGATTCCAGGGTCAAATTGTGCCAATGTGGAAGAAGAGACCTGGGTGTGACTGCAAGCCCTGGGGCAAATTTCTGTGTGACCCTGGACATGTCCTGGCCTGCAGGTTGGGATCCACCAGACAACTCCCTAAGCCACAGCCCCAAACACGGAGGGGCTGCAGAGCACAGCAGCTGGGGTGCCAGGGCTCCAGCAGAGCTGATGCTTCAGCAGCATCACCCAGCCCAGCATCCCCTGCCCCTGATGAGTCTCTTCTGACACTGAGCCTCTCCTGAAGCTGCCAACAGGACACCAAGACTGAGCTCCATCTCTCCTGTTTTCCCCAAACTCTCAAGATGCTTCAGAAAACAGGTCTGAGGCCTAATCTTATGTCATGTGCCAGCTGTCATCTCTGGACCTCAGGTCCCAAAAACTCATGGTATTCATCCTTCACTGGTTTGCTGCTGCCTCTCAAGGAAGTGTGTCATCTTCAAATGAATGAATATTCACCTAACATGAGAAATTACACCAAATGTGGAGTCACACAGGTTACCAAGAGGGAAATAGCTCAGCAGGCCCCCAGTGCCTGCAGTAACTCCAATTTCCTGCTGAAGGAACACTCAGCAATGAAAGCAAGAACCACACAATGCTGCTGTGATACCTGAAAGAGGTATGTGATGTTCAGGAGGCTGAAAAAAAGACTTTCAGATTAAAAGTTTATGGGCTTCATCTTCTCAGGATTTCCCAGGCACTGAAAAGAGCGAAAGAGCCACGTGCTGCCGTGAGAAACAGGCACCTCCAATCTTCTGAAACCTGGGGTAAAGTCTTTCAGCTGCTGAGCCTCACCTGGGGGCACGGGGGAAGGTTGGTAACACACAGAATCCAGAAGCAGCCACAGCCCTCACTTCAGCACTCTGATATTTCCCAGGTGGAGCACAGTGACAGGGTAGGAGTAAACTCTCCTAAATGTGCCATCAAATCCCGAGGAAAACAAACACAACACTTTGGATCACAATTTCACAGATGCAGGAGAACTGGATACTATCTGTTTTCAGTTTCTCCATCTCACTGGAGAATTAAGAAACCTGATCTATGGGCTTTGTATTCATTACAGGTGACCTCACTCAAGATCCCTTTTTTGAACAAGTGCAAGCAACAATTAAACTTCTCCAAACATTCTAAAAATAACAGGTATTTTCTTGGAAGAGCAAATTTTCCACCTAGCATAGTGTAACTTAATACTAGACCTCATTTTGATGGACAAAGAAAAATCAATTATGACTTAAAAATGAGTGGTTGCTTAGGTACAGAAAATTATGGGGACAATCTGTTTACGTTTATTGTGTGCAAACAGAAAACACTAGTGACCAGCAGTGTAAGAATTTTTGATAGGGCTGATTTTGGACAACTTAGATTGTAAGCATCACTGACAGAAACAGAAATTTAAAGGAAGAAATCCTAAAAGAAGACTGTAGTGGGAACTGTTCTCAAATTTCCTGGTGGAGACTCCAAAAGCCAGAAACCTCCAGTCATGTCAGTGCTCTACAAAGAAAAAAAATAATCTTCTTAAATATTGAAAGGGAATATGGAAATAGCAGTAAGCATTAATTTTTATATATTTATAGAGTCAGGAAGAAAATGGAAAGGAAATGACAATTATAATTTCAAAACATTTGACTAATAATAAGGAAATGAAGAGAACAATTAAATGACCAATACAGACAGAAATAATTACAGCAATTTTTTTCAACATGAGCTATTGCTACAGGTACACAGAAAAACTGTTCTTAGGAAAAGTATAAAAAAGTAAAAATTTTCAGAGGATAGATATTTTTGTCTGTATATCAAACCGAGCAGGAATTTTATACCGAGGGTGGAACAGAAAGGTTGCCATCTGTGATGAAAAGGGGATGTGAGGTAGCATTTGCTAAAATTAAACATTTTTTAAAAACAACAGACACATATCTTGCACCAAGAGCCTTTAAGGGATGAGGAACTCATGATAAAGTTAATTTCAACAAAACTTAGGAAACAAAATTTCAAATGACTGCAGGATGATCAGCATCACTTGAATGCTCAAAAGTATAGAAGGGCTGAACTCGAGAATTACAAACTAACCAAGCTAATTCTGGTCCTGGGTAAATAATATAAAACTGAATTCTAGACTATATTAACAAAAAAATGAGGGAAATTTGGTTTAGCTCTTTGGTGACTGACAGATTGCTTTTACCAGGGAAGCCTGAAGTGATGCACAGGGTGGGAGGTAGAAAGCAAGGACAATAAGCCACTACTACAAAATACCACCATCTACCACAGCTAAAAAGTCAACCATTAACCCCAAAAAGGTGATTCAGATGGAAATTTTTCATGGATTATGGTCATGACATGAATTCTAGCTGCAGTAATAAAAAGGGGATGATCAAACAAAAGTGAGTAGAGAGACAAATGTGAGAAGAAATGGGTTCCAAATAGACATGGAGGAAAGCTGTCCAGCAGAAAACATAATGAAACAGAGGTAAATGGTTTAAAGCATTATTCACTCAACATGATTTCTGACTTTTGAGAAGAAATTGGACAAATACCTTTCACAAATGTCTCAGATATGCTGGTGTGCTTTGGTTTCTAGTTTAGCAGTGGACAAGATGACCAGCTAAGGTCCCACCAATCTTGAGATTACACTGAATTTGGTGGTATCTATCTTTATATCTATACCTGGTAGTGTAGTCCTCTTCATGTAAGAAGAACATGAAAAGAATGGGAAGAGTTCAAGAAAGTGCTTTAAAAATGCAAAACCTCAGAGGTTTCAAAAAGCCTTCTTCACAAAGTTCTGCCTCCTCCCTTACAAAGTAGAAAAATTACCCTCCAAGGTAGTTTAATAAAAATGGACTCCAGAGGAGAGAAAAGGCTACTTTTGATATGTTTTTTTTCCCAGGCCTATATCACTTCAGTGACTTTTTAATGTTCCCAAACTCCACATGACATCTATGGAAGCTCATTAATAACACAGGATAATCATCCACTGGATTCTAATGAAATTTTAGAAGCTATTAAAAAAAATTAAAATATCCAGAATGCTTATTAGTTACTTAGGGTTTTTTCATCCTCCTTCTCCATTAAATCATTGGCCCCAAACTTAACACAAAGGGGCCAGTCAATCACAACCATTTTTATCTGCTGTCTCTGTCACCATTTATCTGCATAGCTTTAAAAACAAAAGCTGTTGGAGACAGCGTCAGATGTTTCCCCTTTGTGCACTGCTCCCATCATCTGTCTCACTGCTCTTGTGAAAGCTTTGATGGGAGGCTTCAGCATTCCTGCAAAATGATTTATGCATTTTCCCCACCTCTGCAACTACCTTGTGACAAGAACCAGAAATCACAGAGCAGATTTCTGCAATTAATGCATTCCCACCACCTGAACCCAATGCTGTAAAACCAGGGCCCTGCCTTGTCACAAACATCCAGTGACATTGCCTCTACTGACACAGCAGCTCATTGCAACCTGGACTGCTCTGACCATGAATCAAGAGTGAAGCTCAGTCACACCTGAGCCCATGTCTGCAGTCAGTTTAGCAGTTTATGGTAAAGGAAGACTATAAATGTGACATCTGTGCAAAGATAATCTGTTTGACTGGTCCCTTCCTAATGCTGGGGATTAGGTTCATTGAACAGTCCCATGCATTGAATCATTCATACGTGAAGTTAAATCAAAATTAAAAAGTTAATTTGTCCCATTAAGGTTATCATTTAGAGGAAATACTAATCTGTTAGGAAGAATATAGAGAAGTGGAAATCAAGGACAGACCTACCTAAGGAGGAGATATTAAAAGAAATTGATTAATCAAAGTGCAAAACATCACCAGAATTAAACGTGGAGCATCTTCAATCTGTCTGGAGAAATTCATAGAGAAAATTATGGGAATTCATAAGGAGCTCAAATGGAACTGCTAATCAGAGAGGCAAAGTCACTGACACTGCCTCAGGGGATCAGAGCTGCAGCCTGTTCTTGTAAAGCAGCTGAGCCAAGGCTGTGGGCTTTGCTGCTGATGCAGGGGAGGTGTCAGTGAGGCATTGGCCACCAAGGGACTCTCTAGTGCCACTGGCTCTGCTTCCCAGTGCTCAGGGAACAGAGCTAGACAGATCTCAGGAGCTTCCAGCAGCTGGGCTCCAACATATGCCAGAGCTTCCTCCATAATAACAAAGATTAGCCTTGACATTTCCAATATTCTAAAATATAAAGTAAGAAAAAAAGCAATATGTATATTTTTAGGCACTCTTCTTGTCTATATTATTTTTTCTGTAATAAATCATAAGGGTACAAAAAGAACCCAAGTTAAATTTAAATATTTTCAAGAAACCTTTAAGAGAAGTACATCCAGTATCAAGGTCCCTCATGTTTATAAATATTATAAAATATTATAAAACAAGGTCACAAAAAATGGCTAAGAAATTCCAAAAAGGATCCCAAGGTTGCTTTTAGGGTATTTTTCCCCTTAGATACACAAACATTGTGTTTCTAAGCCGTTAAGATAGAAGATGACTATTCCCTTTAATTATGCTGGGAAAGTAAGGAATGGGGGAAGCAGAAGAGCTGTTTGAACTGAAAACCAGCATTGGCAAAAGACAGAAATGAATATACACAGGCTGTGCATAAATATAGATATGGATTTGAAAGGTTTTGAGCCACTAAAATAGCAAAAGCCTTGAACAGGCTTCAAATAGCAGCCGTGGGAGCAGAGCAGCGGGATCCGCACGCCCAGCAGGGATGTGCAGATGTGCCCAGGCTCTGAGCACTGCTCACTCTTGGGAACTGCCTGGCTACAGGAACATGGGCCTCAGTTTGGGGTAATTTGCTGAGTATTCCAGCCTTTTGCATCCTTCTCAGCCTCCTTCATGGTGCCCGTGGAGCTCCGTTCTCAGCTGCTCCTGACACCTGAGCTCATCATCCCAAACCAGTGCCAGCCCAGTGGTGCACTGCACTCCCGCTCTGAGCCCAGTATGGACAGACCCTCATTAGCCTTCACAAAGACTCTACCCACTTAAGGAAAAGACCACATTATGTTCCTGCCTCAGACAGAAGAGAACAGAGCTCAGTCCCTGCAAAGATTTCCTTCCTGTCCTGGATTCTTCTAGAAGTGCTTGCTTCCTTTCAGAGAAACAAATTAAAATCTCCTTCCTTCAAATCCTCCTGTTACTAGCTTGCCAAGGGGGTCTGAGAGCTATAAAGTGTCTCCTGATGCCCAGACAGAGATGCCTGAGCCTATGAAGGACCAATTTTACCTCGTGGCTGTGCAATAAGCAGCCCACTGCAGTCCCCACTGACCAGGAACACTTGTAACACCACACAGGTAAATGGGATATTGGCTCACACAATACCTTCTGAACAGACTTGTCACTTTTCTCACTTCACTGTATCAGCTATTTCTTCTTTTGCCCTCTTAATCTCACCCACACCACTATATTTTTTTAGACTATGAATGTTATGTTTCAAAAACCTGCATTTCTACTCTTCTGGAAAGATACAACAGCAGCAGACTTTCACTGGCAAAACAGAACCAAGCCCTCAAGAGAAATGAGAAGTTTATGATTTCTATATTATCAAATTTTTCTTTAAAAAAAGTAAATTTGAGAGAGCTGGAAGTTTTCAGTTCCCAGTATTTTGGAAAGCTGATACATTCACTTACATCTCTCTGACTGCCTGGTAACGTAAACCTTCCAAAGGCAAAAGGAATAAATAAAGAAGATTAACATATATGTAAAAAGCTGCTATAATTGTCACAAAAGGCCCCTTGTGGTTAAGACTGCAAGAAACTCAGCAAGTGTCTTGGGATTTGAACTCAAACTGGGAGTCACCACCACTCAGAGACCTTTTATAAGAGATAGCCAGGTCACTTGTAATTCAAAATTTGATAAACAAATTTATCTAAGTTGCTTTTATAGTGTTTTTGCCTAATAACACAATAGAGACAATATACATCTAAAGGGGTTTTTGTTGGTTGGGTTGGGTTTTTTTCCTAAGTAGGAGCAGATAGAAAAGAAAGATTTCTTTGTAAATGGCTTTGCAATTCTTAACTCCTAAAACGGCGCTAGCAACAACATCTATAAAAGTTATTTTTGTAGAAGAATCCCTGTGCTTTCTCCAAACACTTAGATACAGGCAATGCCAGAAAAAAAATATCTTAAAGATTGTGCTTTTCTACTTTAACAAAGGCTGTTTTATAACCTGAAGGAAAATGACTATTTGACTGATTTTTACATAATCTGCTTATTTTCAATACCTTCTCAGCTTCCCTGGCTATAAATAGCCCTCACTCACATGACACAGCAAACCCACAGATTCCTCACATTTCTACACACTGTGGATACCCCAAGAAGTCTGCAGGAAGGGTCTGTAAACAGTCCCTGGCCAAATTTCATGGACACAAACAAGGAGGACCCACAGTGGAACCCCATGCTCCAAAGGGACAGGGCTGACCACACCAGGCCTCCTCTCTGCTGCTTCTCACCAGCTGTGAGGAGATGTTGCACAAAACCATAATTAACATATAAACCAGCAGCTAAAGACCTCCTTAAAAAAGATGCCCAAACCTGTTTTTCATAAAAACATTTTTATTGCTCTAAAGGTTTTATTAAAATGCCAACAGACCAATTACACTTGATTGTTTGCAGCATCTACCTGCCTTGGTTACCACTCAGCTCACAACAGTGAAAGATGTTTGCTCCATTACAGGCTCTCCTCTCCTCCTCTGGAACTGCATTTTTTATTCACTACTGTTCCCCAGGTAGTCCAGAAAATTTGGAATATCAATCTCTTTTGCTAACAATACAGTACCTTACAATGAATTGAGGAGCTCATATATCCAAGGATTTGTGCTGTCTAAAGCGACAAGGAAAGCTCCCTCCCAAACAAAACCCCTCATGTCCAAAAACTGATTGTATCCAGGAACAAAATCAATTTATAGAATATGCTCTCTTTGAAAAGGCACTGACAACTTAAAGCAGAAAATAAAAATTGTGGGTAGAATATTCTTTGCACTGGAGACTAGGATTACCTAAAGTGGAAAGAGGCAGCAAAGCCTAACCAGTGCTGTAAGCACCCATTCAGTTCTCCCTGCCATGGCAACAATGCCATTAAATTCACTGTCCTGTCACACAGCTGAGGCTCACAGGGAAGCTCTCCCCGGTTTACTGGAGGTGCAGGCACAGAGTGGAGGTGCAGGCACAGAGCCTCAGGGACACATTCCAGGATGTGGCACCTCTGAGGGGCACCAGGTCCCTGCTTGGCTCAGCCACCGCATCTCCCTCCCCTGCACAGCCAGAGAGGTGCCTGGGAGGTGACTGCAGTGCAGAAATAGGAACAGCTTCAACATGGAAACACCTCTCCCTTTGAGCTGTGAGGGGCTGAGCCTGTGCCTTGCAGGTCTGGGTTTACAGGAGTACCCCTGCTGCTATCAGTGCCTGTACAAGTGCATTACACACCAGAGAGATAAGTCTGATAGTTACTGTGCTTTGACAGATATCAGCATTGTGCTATAATCCTGGAAAATCCTACCAACAGCATGTTCAGAGTGTCATGGTTTGAGCCTGGCACAGAGCCAGTGCCCCCATGAAAATGCCTCACCCTGGTGTCTGCTGTGAGATGTGACCAGGAATAAGCAAAACAGGCTCCAACTTAAACATAAATAACACTTTATTACCTAAAACTACAGGAAAAAATAGGAAAGACTATAAGGAAAAGGAAAAAAAAAATTGAAAACCTTACAAAAACCACTTTTCCTCCTCCCCACTCCCTGACTTTCCCAATCCAATACATTCTCTCAAAAATACCAACTGCTCAGCCTTGGCCCCACACGTTAGTATACTCAAACTGCAGTTCATGAAGAGGAAACGGAGTCCTTCTTGTTCCATAGGCTTCTCGTGGAGACACACTGAGACCCTCGTGTGCTTCCCTGTCACTCCGGCACCGCCCGGAAAGTCCATTTGCCGCTTGTGACATGTTCCTTCCATGCTCAGTGCTCTCACCACCGAGACATGGATCAGAGCTGCTTTTAGGGTGGTCTTTCAAGGATGCCTTGTCTCACTCCAAAAAGGCACAGTCTCTGCTTTTGGGACAACTGCCCCCCCCATATATTTCCAACCCCCTGGGGCCGGGGGGTCCTCACAAATGAACCCTCCTGGTTTTGAGGCACTGCCTCCCCCTAAATGCAGTCTGTGTCACAGGAACAACTGAGTCCATGGCTACAAGAAAAACGTCCAGCCCAAAGGCCACTCCAAATCATCTCTCCCCATCCAATCATCTCCACAAACTCCGGGCCAAGGTCCTTATCTCATATCATCTCTCATCTCCCTTCTTATTCAGCTTCGAGGAGGATTAGCATTTTCGCAAGGCCCCAATCATGCAGGAAAGGGTTAAAAGTTTTCAGTCTCTGTCTGTCGGACGGCTCCCACGCACGCTGCCCACACGCTGCCGCTGCGGCCGGGCAGTCCTCCTCCCCCTTCTCGCTGGCTGCTCTCCTGCTCTCCTGGGGGGGGGAAGAGGGGGGGGGGGGGGGTGGCTGGCTGCCCGATGTCTCTTGGGGCTCCCCCACCCTTCCATCCTCGAAGCCCCCTCTGTCCAGGCCCTGGCCCCAGGCCTCACCGCATGGCTGTCCCCTCCCCCGCCCAGCAGCAGCGGGCCGGGCGGGGGAGAGAGATCTGACCTCCTCGGCCGCGAGGTCCAAAAAGAGGAAATGCCAGGGCAGTGCCCTGCTTTTAACCCCTGTGTATTCTCGGAGGTGTGTCCAAACCCCACTGGCTACACCAGGTGTCAGTATGAAACCCAAAACCTTCATTGGTTTGACCACAGCTTCCCAGAATTCTCACTCCTTCCGGGTCAACCCATGACACAGAGAAACAGAAAATAATGGCTGCTTAAATTACATTGTCTTAAAACACCAAAATGGAGAAAAAACCAGAGACTGTTCTTGTTTATAATCTGTGTATTATCTGGCCACATTGTTCAACATCAACAGAGTCATTTGGGAAATCAATGGTGACATTTAAAATGGTCACACTTCCCAGTTAATGTTGTATGTAGACACTAAGCAGGTTCCTCTGGTTCCTCTACAGTTCTCCAACTCAGAAATGTAGCATACAAGCTGTCTGCACCTTGGAAATCTTTTGGGGTTTTTGAAGGAAGCTGTTTGGGTTTTTAATAGCTGACTGCTATGAGAAACGACGGAAATCCGAAAGACATTTTGTCCATCTCATTTTTAATGTTTTCCAATTGTTGTCTCCAGAATAAGCTCATTCCTCCACAACCAGCAATTTTCTAGCCAGAGATTTAAATAAATCAGTGAGCAGTGATGTGCCATAGCAGCATTCCTAAAATTAGTTGCACACTTATAATTCTGACTTCCCACCTCTGCTCTTCCCTGGAGTATTCAGGCTGCAGAGCCAAAGGACACAAAACTGAACGATAAAGACAGGCATGATGTCTTACAGCTTTGCCAGAAATGTATTTTTGGCATTTATGTACTACAAGCCTCTCTTCAGCCAGTTTATCTTTTAGCTCACTTCATCTTCACCAGAATATTCAGCCAAGTTTCAGCTCAGCTTATGCTACATTGAAGTCACACTGTTTCCTGAGAGCCTCCAGCACCCTATTCAGAGCTGCTCACTCATTTTTCTTTCCTGTTGTCAGGGATAACCTCCAATGTATTTACAGATGAGAAAAGGATCCTTCTGGAAAATCCTTCTGCAGCTGAACTGAGAGAGCTAATGGGGCTCATAGTTTTGTTTGTTTTTTTTTCCTGAGACACGACAAACACCTACCAGCAGAAAGTGCCCATTTGTTTGCTATTGAAGGACGCCCTTTAGACCCTGCATGTTTCATCCAGGATTCACCTCCTGGTATTTCCAGCTAAGGCTGAGGAGCTGATGTGGAGAGAGGAGCTCCACTAGGAGCACCCACAATGTTTTTTAAATCACAGCACATTGTCCTTAGGAAAGCTTTAACACTGAGGGTTGGGCTTCACCGTGGTGCCAGAGCCCAGCCCCAGCACTACAAGAACCCCTTGGCTCAGCCCTGAGTCATGGTTCTGCTGTGCCTTCCCTTCCTCCTGCTGGGAACAGCAGCTCCTCACAGATCTGTGCCAGCCCTTATTGATCCTGTGTCAGATCTTTATTGCACTCACCCCAAACCTATTAGCTGCTCTGGCATAAGCTGGAAGAGGCAAAGATGCATGAAGCTGCCTTGCTGACTTTTCTAATAGCTTTTCTCCAAATAAGCTGTTCCTGTAGTATATACAACATTATTAACAGTTTATACTGAGGGCAAACTGTGAGTACTGCTAATGCTCCTTGTTTCACCCCTCTTCTTCTGAATCCACCTGTAAATACCCCCATTACACTAAAATTGTAAGGTCTTTGAGCAAAGACCAGTTTTTATCTGCATTTGCAGTGAGATCACAGACCATAACTTGGTTCTTGCTGCTGCTGCCACACAAATATTTTAAGTCTTACTTCCCATTAACAGGCCTTCCATTTTTCTTGCTTGTTCCACCTTCCCTAACAACAGAAAAATTAGCAAAGTTCACCCATTGACCCTCCAAGCTGCAGTTACCACTGCCATGTCACTGTAAGAAGTTTTGAGCATCCAATGACAAAACCTCATTTCCCTTTCCAGCCCTCCTCTCCTCACAGTCACTTTCCTCCCCAGTTGTACCAGACACTGTGCATCAAAACCCACTTACTGAGACAATGCAGACTGGGAGAGCTGGATGGGCCAGAATTTCATTAAATGTGCCAATTCTGCCCCCATTCCCTGCTTGCAGCAGCACCACATGCAGGATCCAGAGACACAAAAACAGGGTTTGCTTTCCAGACTTGCCAGAAACAAAGCCAACCTCAGCCTGTCTGCATAAATCAACAATAAAAACAACATGCATGAGCACTTGCCAGCCAAAGGATCACAACCCACCTTGAGGTTTGTGCATCAGATTTAGCCCATATATCTCCAAAATGCAGCAGCAGCTGCCATGAAAGGTTACAGCTCAACAGCTCAGGGTGGCCCAGAAAAGGGAGAAAACCTCAGTGTTATATGAGTCTCTGGTTTTGATTGCCTCCCTAAATCCTCTGCATTTCCAGCAGAGATGGGTCACTGCAGGAAGGGCAGAGCCGAGACAGTTCACAGGTGGGAGCAGAGGACGCACATTGGCTGCATTTTTAAACCCTCCAGTCTCTCAGTGCCAATAGGACAAGAAAATGAGATGGAACCACAGATTTCAGGTTAAGTGAATCAAATAGATCTACCTAATGTACCAGGAGCTTGCATATGCATCTGAGTGAGACATGACTGAAAAACATGGCTTGAGAATAAATGGATGGGACCTCCAGAAACACAAACCCAACCACACCCAGCACAGAGGAGGATTAATCAAAATATACCACCCCATCACAAGCTGTGTGTGAGCAGCTAGCTGCATATGAATGCAGCTGGGAGACTGACCATGTGTGACACACCAGCCATAGAACAATGCATGTTCTTGAATTAATGTGATCAAATATTCACTCCTGTCTCTTCAGCACTATGAGCAAAACAGTTCCCAGGTCCCAAAGTCAGTAGCTCCATCCACGGTGAGCTGAATTGATACAAAGGAAGCTGAATTAGCCCTGAAACATGCCAGCCTTTAGTTGGTTTGTCTTCTCCCCCGGCAGTGAAACAGCAGGATTAACAGCAGTTTGTGTGTCCACCACTTGCACTCTCACTAAGCCCCACCTCAGGAACAGTGACAAAGCAGAGGAGCCTTAAGAAAGTAATTTAATCTGTGGCATAAGGGAAGACACTGCCAGTGAGGATACCAGCTGTATTTTGAACATCATTTAAAAGCCAGTTAGAAGGGATAGCGTCTCAAGTGATCCCTGACTTTAACTCCCAATATCTTCCCAAAACAACCATGAAGGGTTAATCCCCAGTTATCAAAGAACATTTATTAATATTGAACCATTGCTGGTTCTGGAGAGACACCACTCTCTTTTCCACCAGAGATGCCATCTTCTCCTGTTCACTAGCCCATATTTTTCATGCTGCCTTTTCACCCTCTGTCCCTTGAGCAAGGCAGGAGCAGCCTGTGGGAGCCAGAAAATCCAGCACTCTGCTCCTTCCAGTCTTCCCTTGCAGGACATTTTTCTCTGTGCCATACATGAAAAACATTAATATTTACTAATTATTGCAGTAAGCACAACTGCTTTCTTGTTAAATTATACTTGCCCCAGCTGGTAATCACAGTCATTTTCTGTGTCCTGTTATGTACAAATTTGTCCCCAGCTTGGGACAAGGATCCTCTTTCCTCTGTCTGGGCAGTGCAGAGCCCAAGGGATGGCTGGGCAGGGTGAACAGCATCTCTCTGAGGAGGGCAAGGATGTTCACACCTCATCAGAAGGCTGGAGATTTTATGGAAGCACTGTGGTGGGACCTAGAAGTGCTGGAAGAAGCCTGGGATAGTCTGGGAGTACAAGTATGCACAGCCCAAAGGGTTTTCATCCCTGCTTGTCTCTGAAGGTGCTTTTATAATATATATAAATGCACTACAAATAATTTCTGAGTTAGTAAAAAAAAAGCACTTGCTACATCCAAAGAGGAATAGGGGCTGCAGTGGCTGTGTGGTACTACACTATTGCAAACACACATTCACAGGTGTGTCAGACATAACCTGTGCCACCACATTCACCTCCTATTCAATTTCACTTATCACATGACTGCACACTGCTAATAATGTCTTTATTGCCACTAAAAATTATCTGGGAGCTTATAAAGGGTGCCATGACATGATTAATCTCAGACTAAACCCCTAATTTTATGGTAGATTTGCTGACTCACAGAGAGACCAGTGACTTTCCTCTGCCTCATCTTAAAATACAAAAAATATTAAAAAAACCAACAAACAGTGACCAATCTGCAGGGAACATGATGTAAATTTTATAAAAGCAATAACAGAGATTTACAAAAGATCTTGCACCCTGATAGCCATGTTGCAGGATAGGGCATTTTATGAAATACAGAAGTAAAGAAACTGAAACTTATTGAAGAGAAGTGTTGTCAGGCCATGAGAACAGCTGAAATCATCACCTCATTATGTGCTTCTCCCAGTCCTGTGAAATCTCAGGTTTGAGAATGAAGTTTAGTTTTGAGAATGAAATAGAGGAGCCACCAGCCTGAAAATGTTCAAAAGTACATAGATGTAGCACCTCATGATATGGTTAAGAAGACATGGTGGTATTCAATGAATGGTGACCCTGAAGGTCTTTTCCAATCTTAATGACTGATTCCAAGCTATTCCTCTTTTATCTCACATTTACCATGCCTGGAAGATGCAGCTGCTTTGGTGTCTCTCTTTATTCTTCACACTTTCTTCAGGCTTGGAGCTGACCCATGAGCATGTAGGGCAGAGAGGGAGGTTCCGTGCTCCAGGACAGCCCAAACTGCCACAAGCACACTCTCTCAGCTGGGATCAGCTCTGAGGGCTCAGCTCTGCACTGGAATAACAAACAAAGCCTCAATCTCCTCCTCTTGGGGTGTCAGGACAGAGCTCACAGCCCTGTGCTGCCAGGAGCAGAGGACAGCCATGACACGTGCAAGGACAGTGGAGCCACCCTGAAATGAAATCACAGCCGTGGCTCTCTGCAGAGCAGGAATAGTGCAAACAGCAAACATCACAGAGCTGGATTCCTCCACTACCTGGGCAAGACTCCTCACTGCTCACCAGGTCTTGGGCTTGCTCCCAGCACACCCAGAGCACACAGAGTCTCCTGCAGACCAACAGCAACATCAGGCTGCACACTGCAGACACTTTGGGATTAGACAAAAATGGGGAACTTGCCCGAAACAGCCCCCAAAGTACCAGGTGGGGAATTCAGTCATTTTCTCTGTACAAGCAGCACTTTCATTAAGTGCTTCTAACATGCTGATCTACAAGAGTAGCCTTATTTCCCTTCCTCCTTGTCTTCTTCATGTTACAATGAGGTTATTCCTTTTGCCTCTCATTTTTGCCAGTTTGTTTCCAACATCTCCCTTGCCTCCTTCTGCAGCTCATCTGCTGTTTTGTCACCATCACTGGAGCTGCTTTCAAAGCTGCTGGATTCTTCTCTGAGCTATTGCTGTCTTCTTGTCTTACCTCACTCTGAAAAACATGGGTTTTATTGCTTATTTTTTCCTCTCCCTTTTTTTTTTTTTAACCCAAGTGGGCTGAAAATCATTATTTTCTCCCTCTGGACAAGGCAGACATTAGACAGGTCCATCTGTTCTCCTTAGAGGATCAGCAGCAAAGAGACTGCATGGACACCTAAAACTTACATCCCACTCTTCAAGAGAGCTGACAGCTGAAGAAATCACCATATTGCAATTGCTTTTTAAAATAACTGAAGAGATACAGCTAGGTGTTTGTGTACTGAATACAATAACATTGACTTAGAGCCCTTTCCAATAAGGAAAAAAAAATAAAACCAAAACACCACATTCTGGCAATCATTATTTGGCCATCAGTGTAGGGACTACATTGATCAGAAAGACCAACAACAATTTCTGAGCCCAGTTCTGCAAACCTGATAATGAGTTAAATGAGATTTACCTTCTGAATGCTTATGGAACCAGGGGGACATCAGCAGAGGTCACCATAAGGTGAGCCTAAATGGCATCACAAGAAGATTTAGGAACAAGACTGAATAAGAATTGAGCACTGCAGAAAGTTGGTTATCTTGGTTCATGCATTCACATGTTTTGAGAAGGGTGTTTCAGACTTTAGACTGCATGGGATTTTAGCATTTGGTAAAGTCATCTCAAGGCCAAAAAGGCTGGCTTGTTTTATCCTCGTGTCCAGAGTACTTCACAAAGTTATTTTATTATCCCCCACAAGGCCTTCAACAACGTGATATGGATGAGATTCACCTCAGGGTTTGCAACGTAGATTTCTACACCTAAGCCATGTGTTGAAGCTCGTCTTACAGTCAAGGGATCCCTATTTACTTGGCACAATCAGGGTGGGGTAAATCACTGTCTCCTTCACTTCAGGATGAGCTCAAGATCAGCAATGCTCCTGCAGCCATGGTTTATATCAGCATCTGAGGAGATTGAAATGGCACATTTAGACATTTACAGGGAAAACATCTACATTTCATCTTAAGCATCCCAGCACAATTACTGTAGCTGCTACTACTTCTGTTGTGTTACATTATGATCTTAGCAATACAATTAAGATACAAATAAATCTCCTTTTCCTGATTTAATTCATTGCTCATTTGCTTATCTGTTGCTAAATTAAAAAAAAAAAAAGAAACCTAAAAATCAACAAGAAAACAACAACACCCAAACCTATCATATTCCTGGCTATACCTTGCAGTTCTGCTTAATCACCAGCCAAGAATATACAAAATCATTGATTTAGCCCATATTTTGCAGCTAAGATACAGTCTACAGCTGTCTTCTAGAAAATTCTCCAAATTTGTTTTAAAAATGACAAGTGGAAAATTGATAATTTCTTGAGCTAATTCTTTCAGCAGATTTCTGATCTGCTATTAGGCCTTATGTATAGCCTGAATTTATCTTGCATCACCTTCCAATCATGCTATATCATCATTTATGCAATTAAAAAGCCCTCTAGTAAAACAGAAACTCCATCTTCATAGCCTGGAACAAACACTGATGGAAATCTCAGATTACGGCTAATAAACACATTATCTACTTCAAGATGCTGGGAAATTAACTCATGGTAGAGTAAGAGAAAACAAGCATTGCCAATGAAGACAGATTTCCATCTGCTCAAAATCTCTTTTACTTCACTCCTCCTAATGATGTTTTCTTTAGAGTTACTGTTTCCAGAAAACTATAAGGTATTATTCTATAACAGCAGATTTTCCCTATGGTGTCCAAAGAAACACTGCTTTGGAGGTGATTATGTCCTTCTTTGGTCTCTGGGAGCAATGTTCTTTCTCATCCCATTTGCTGGGGAATGTGGTGACTCAGGCATTCAGCCCTGGCTCAATTGCTACAGAAAGCTGCTGTCCATTTATTGCCACACCAAGAGCTCCCATCTTTAATTTCTTGATCATCAACCCCAGCAGCAAATGGAGCTGCAAACCAGGACATGGTGTTATCATCCTGACTCTGGGAGCAGCAGCTGCAGCTGCGATACCAGCTGTGCATGAATAACTGCAGGTCATGGATTAGGCTGAGCTCCTAAACCACCTCCTCCTACCACTGGGACCAGGGACAGGTATTAGTCCTACTTGTATCCTTTCTGGGAAGACAAATGGGTGCCCACCTCCACTGCTTATTCCCTCTTCCTTGAGAGAACAGCTGAGTCACCACAAGGAAGCTGTTACTTCCACAGGTCATCAATAAATCACTTTTTCCCAACACCATCACCACCCCTGGGCAAAGAGTGATCAGGAACTGTGACTCACAGGTGTGTGGGCCTGGATCCCAACAGCTCTGTGAGCTTCTCCTACATGGATTTGTTTGTGTAGGGACTCAAACAGCCTTGCCCAAATTCACAGGGGGCCCACTGGAAGGACCTCACCCCTGGATGCCATATTCCCATCACAAGGTGATTCAGAGATCATCTTGCACCTAACCTACCTTGCTCCACATGGATAAAGGGATTCTTGATGAGTCCTGACTCTGGGGGAATAGAGGCACAGTTTTAATCCTGACATAGGTGAACTCAATGTCAAAATCCAAAAAGTTAAAAAAGAGGGGTAGAAATGATAAAAAAAGTAAATACAGCTATGCATGAGGAAGAGATAACTTGACATGTCAACTCCATCACCCTGCTATCAGCACTTAGGTTGAGGGCTTTTAAGTCAAACTCAGCTCTGCTGTCCCAGTCATGTAATGTAGGAATGGTAGAGCTGGAGGATCCAGTGATTGGTGCTGTTCTTCAGTTATGAAGTGATGAATGCCACCAAGGAAAAGAGGGGAGAGTGGATTGAGTGAGGGACAGGGAGAAAGAGATGGGAAAGTGAGAAGGAGTTGTAGAGTTGAGACTGAATGATTCTTCTGAATGATGAAAAAATGGTGGAAATAGCAAATGAAAACATCTGTTTAGAAAAAAAAGTCATTGGGAAAGACTTCCTATCTTCAATGAACTGCACTGGTTAATGAAAACTATACCTAGCATTTCCCAGTGTCCAAACACAGACAACACTGGTTTGGGTTAGCCTAGAGACACACAACTTCCTCTGTAGCTAAATATGAATATTGATTGCTCTGCAGTGGGCTGACCTGCCCAGCATCTCTGTCTAGATGTTACACCTCACTTCTGTCCATGCACACTGAGGATTAAATGGGGAGGAAGAAAACTCTTCATGACTCTGGGCCCAGAAGTCTGCAAATTATGTGAAACACATTAAAGAATGTATTCTGCAAAGAGCAACCAAATTTATTGTTCCTAGCAATAAAATGGAGTTCAAATCTTGGAGATGCACAAAACTCAACTGGATAGAGCCCCAAGCAACCTTGTTTGAGTTTGAAGTTAACCTTGCTCTGTGGACTGGACAGGAGACCTCTAAAACATTCAATTTTAAATGGTTTTATGGTTGCAGTTGTCAAGTCCCTCCTACAGCCCCAATATCAGACATGACCTACACCAAGAAATGTGCAGAAACACAGCCCTTTGTTTGCACAACTTCCCCAGCTTATCTGCACTGGATCTGTCACCCAATGAACTGGATTTATGAGAGAGGAAATAATTCTCTCTCATCTTTGAGGAGCAAGGAGGGAAGGAAAGCATCCATGTTTAGATAAACCAGCTCCCAGCATGAAGGAAACAGGCTGGGTGTGAATTCTGGCAGCTCTGGGATGGATTGGTGCTCACTTGGTACTCTGCCGGGGGATCTCCATCTCTCCTATCTACCTCACTCCTCAAGCTGTCTTACACTACTGGGAGGACAAGTGTGTTGTGTGCAAGACCTTGATCCTGGCCTCTGGAACTAGCAGAATATCCATAAAGATAGAAAGATTTTGTACTGGGTCCAGAACAAGCCTATGGTGCAGCAGCCAAATCTAATTGTTCCTCTGACTGTAATAGATTTACTCTACATTTGCACTGACATGACTAAAAGCAGCTGCTGGCTCAGTATTTCTGCAAAAACAAGCAAAACACAAACTAGCAGCTGTTCAAGGAACACATCACCACCCAAATACACTTCTTTATGTCAGGGCATCTGCATGCATTCAGATCTCATACAGTTTTCCAGTGATTTTCAACATTAGGTTCAATTATGCTGGTGTCCTGCTTCAGCTGGTGTATGAAAGTGAGCATGCCCATGAAAATACTGAGTGGTGCTTGCACATCTGCAAAGTCCCTAATTTTATACAGAAAACTGTAGCCTACAAATAAAAAACTGTATGGGCCCACAAATGACTCTCATGATCCCTCTCATTCACACCAGGTCTTTCAAACTGACCTTCTACACCTGTTACAGGCTTTAAAAGGACAGCGTTCAAGCCACCCTCAAAATGTTTTCTAATCCCTAAAAGGCCCCTAGAAAACAGTCATGCCTGTTCATTGATTTTGGGAGGTAATTTTGGGTGATGTAGTCAAGAGAACCAATTCAAATGGACTGAAATTCAGGAATAGGAAGAAGGAGGACTGATGCTGGCAAAGTCCCAGCACAGCAGCTCCTGTGCCCAGGTAAATACAAGAGACAAAGGGAACACCCAGTCAATCACAGCCTTAGATGTACAACAGGTACTGGGTTTGAATATGACCTCAAGATCAACTGCAATTACCATAAGAAATCAAAAGCAAATTTATGTGAGAGCTCAGGGAGACAAAGCCCAAGGCAAAACAGAGAACAAAAGGAAGGTGGAAAGTTAAACTCAATAATCCCAACTAGAGAAAGACCTTAAAACTACTGAAATGTTATTTTCTTTGGCATAATGTCAGGGATGACTGTAGGCTTGTCATGGCCTGGTATAATAAGTAGTAACATATATAAAGCTCTTGAGGAGAGAAAATTAGAACAGATATAATATAGATATAACTAGAATTTATATAATAAAAGTCTGTGTAATAATAAGAATCGTATTCCTCTTGCCTTTACAGGTACAATCATTTGTCTGGACGTGGTTTTTACTGCAGACATTTACCAAAGCTCAGTTCCTGCTATAGACAAGGGAGAGCTGCTCAGTGGAGCTGAAGCTGTGATTAATCTCCATGTAAAGCAGACCCTCACATCTGGTTGGATGAATTCCACCCTAAAATCTACTGATTGCATTGACTAAATCTCCACTGACTATAAAGAGAAGCTAAATACCTACAGGACACACAGAACTGTACATGAACATATTTACATTTAGCTGCCCTAATGTGGCTTTGATCCCTGCCCCTCAGGTCAGGCAGAAAGTTTCCCATTCCTCAGGTGTTTTCAGTGCAAATCCCTAAATTTAAATTAGTTCCATGAGGTCTCCTTTGTAGTCAGGGAAGAGTTTCAGGCACTGCAAGACGTGATTAATCTCACCCATTTTCAAATTGTCTTTAGAATAAGATTAATTGCACTCCAGAAATTTCCATTTCCTGTTTTTCTTCAGCAGCTATGAAAGAATTCCAGGCAGCTACCTCAGATAATGTGCTAGATGGATGGATCCCATTGTGGAAAGACTGACATCCAAGCCCTGTGGAAGAGCAGGGAAATGCAGTTTGTGGAAGTAATTTAACACTGAAGAGAGCAGCGGATTTGACACTGTACTATGTGATAGCTCCATATTCTGAGAGCAGGAATTGTCATGAGCCTCTGCCAGATCCCATCTCTGCACCCAGGACCTGACAAGGTAATGGAGCAACATCTACAATAATGAGTGAGACACAACCAGAAGAAATAGCCAAATATCAGCATCCACACAACTAGGAACATCTTCACATTTTACACTAGAAGTTTGTTAATGAACGATTAGTAGGCTCTTCCTCCTGGATTTCTGTCACAAAAATGTATTTTTTTGTTAATATGTCAAGATGTGGGGGTGAAGTGTTGAAACCTCCATGGGAGTTTGAGCAGCACAAGCAACATTGAAACAGAAGAGGCAAAAGCCGTGGCAAAGTCCCATGAACAGGAAGAAGAAAAGATGTAGAATGTAAAATATGCTATTTAACACACACCAAGGGTGAAACCTGTATTATTTCAGTGGGGTAGGATTTCTTGGGCCTTTGTCTAAGTGAAACGTCTTATCCCAGGGATAATGGTTTGCAACTAAGAGCATCAACTTAGACTAAATATAAGGAAGAATTTTTTTACAATGAGAGTGATAAAACATTGGCACAGGTTGTGGATGCCGCATCCCCAGAAACATTCAAGGCCAGGTTGGATGGAGCTTTGAGCAACCTGCTGAAACTGAAGGTGCACCTGCCCACAGCAGCAGGGTTTAAAGGTCTCTTCCAACTTCAATTATTCTATCCCAAAAGTGGCTTTTTGCATGGATCCAGGAGGAAAACCTCAAAGTGTTAAGATCTCATATATAAGAACTATGTCTGTTCTATTAACCCAAGGATATTCATCCCGGCTCTGTGTCCCTGAGGCCAGCTGGCATGAGCAGTGTCCACACCTCTGACCTCACCTCCAGAGCAGGGAGCCCCCCAGACTCCCCCTGGGAGTGGTGCCAGGTCAGTGGCAGCACCTGAGCTGTGCTCAGTCACTCAGTCACCAACAAATACACCACCCAGCAGTGTCCTGCTGTCAGTCAGAGTGTGTCACTGCTTGGGAACACCTTGGCACAGCTCTGACAATCAGCCAAGACATGGCAATGACTGCTCTGGGCATGGGCAGAGCTGCTGCCATAGCTGCAGAGCAGGGCTGCACCTGGGGCAGGGCACAGAAGGAGTCTGGGTGTGATCAGGGAGCCTCAGCTGTGTGCACTGAGGTTCTCCCAGCACATCTCACAGAAGCAACAGTGCTGGCAAAGGTAGAAGAGCAAATTCCAGTTTGTAAATTACCTTCCTAAACAAATTCCCCTGCAATTTCAATCAGCTACTCTTGACATTCCCTCCTCAGGGTGTAATCCCTCCTCATAAACCCTCTGAGCCTGCATGGAGAGGCATAAGGGCAGCAAAGATAAGCAGAGCTGGTTCTGCACTGCTGAGAACTCGTGGGCAGCTCCCCATCAGGAGCTCTGGGGGTTTCACTATCAGCCCCTCAGCAGCTGCATTGCTTCTCCTCCATCTCCACTGAAAGCTGAAAATTTTACACTCTGAATTTACTGTCAGTGGGGAATGTCCTGTAAAGAGTGTTCTGGTTTAAGATTAACATCTCTGTCATTGACCCAAAGTTAGGTATAGCCCAACTCTAATGGCTCCTATAAAACATAGAAGAGCTAGGCTAGGACCTGGATGGTTTGGGATATTTAAGCTTTCAGCATTGCTTTATCTCTATTACAGTGGTGGATGGCACCAAGAACAATTAATTATTTTGCTGTTTGTGATACACACCATGTCAAAAGCATGAAAAATCTGAGATTGAGAGATAACAATTAAAAGCACATCACAGAAATAAACAGATAAACATAGCCTGAAACTCAGGTTTGAACAAAAAGAAATGAGGAAATATTTGCAGCTTTGACACAGGTGCAATATCTCATAAAACTTTGGTTTCCTATTAAGTATTTAGTTTTATTAAGTATTTGGTTTAGTATTTAGCACTAAGTTTCTCCCAGTATTCAGATGACTGGGAGAAAGTATATGACACTAAAAACTGGATCCAGAGCTATAAATAAAACCCTAACAAATTACATTGTATTAGCCAGGAAGCAGGGAAGTTATTATTTAATAAAATGCTGAATTGGGTTTTTTAGTTCTGGCCATACTGTTTCGTTAATGATCTAGAAAAAGAACTAAATTGAATGTTAGCAAAATTGTGAGGTACTAATCTAGAAGGTGATCAAAACACCAGTGAGGACAGAATAAAGTAAATATAAAAGCACTTGAGATTTTAAAAAAGGCACCACTGGAGAGTCAACATGACAATCACAAACTAACAGAGGTTGCAAAGCACATCCATGCAGCTCTCAGCCACAGCTCTGGAAACACGGGGACAAGTGAGATTCAGGGATCCATGGAATGAAATAGTGTGGGAAGTCAAAGGAAGTAAAAGACAACAGCACCCCAGAGAGGATGAGGATTCCTCCTCTGTCACTGCCATACAATGGATCTCTGCAGCTCCATGCACCAGCAACTGAGAAAATCTACAGCAGGAAAGACTTTGGCAAGATTGATCATGAGGGAGAGGGAGTCAGAGCAAAAGACATCCCAAGAGACACCAGAGGTGCCTCATGTCAGGGTCTCGGCATCTCTCCAGAGAGAGATTTAGCAGAGAGATTGGTGTAATAGTGGTGTAATATTTAGAGATATTACAGCTTCCCTTCTGCATGGTTTGCGCCAGTAAGGAGGACAAGGTGGTGTCCTGGTGACTACAGCCTTGTGGTGGTTATTGAGCTGTGGGAAGGCTGAAGATGCGTGATGGATCCTGTGAAGAACTGGAGCTCAGGATAATCCCACCAGGCCTGAGCAGAACAATGAGCTGGTTGTACAGAGGAAGATGATGATGGTACTTCATGCTGCTTTCCACCAAATCCCAGTAACAATCCTCTGCTCTGGACTACCTCAGTGCCACCTTGGACAGGTTCCTCCTAACTTCAGAGGGACCTTATATTTGCTCCAAGTTAAACACACATTTAAGCAATGTGCTCACTTAAGACTGGGGAAGGCAATTTACAGATTTCCAGCCTGGAAATTCTCCAAAAGTGCCTTTTTCCAAGTAGGTTACCAAAACCTAAATATCCCAGGGCATGTCCCTCTCTCCACAAAAAATGCTGTTTCCCAGCTACCATCCTAAGACACTTAACAGCTCTCGTAGAGCTTATTCCCTGCAAAGCTATTAATATTTAAGTTATCCCATTTAATACAGGATCTGCCAGAAGCAATAGCAGATGCATGGCTCCATTCTTCCTGTAAAGTTTCATGCACAAGAGAGTATGGCATTCTTAAGTAAAAAAGGGACTATAATGTTATTAAACACAAGAATAAACATTATTATTTATTGATATCATGCAAGGCTGATCATGGTAGCACCCAGCCACCTCGCTGTGTCTAAGGTCACTAGTCATTTATATTTGTAAACAACATATAAATTATCTTAATGCTCACTTCATCAATTTTGATCAGAAAGTTTCTTCCAGCTATTAAATCAAATTCTTCAAGTTCAGGCCTGCCATTTTCTGACCTTCCACATGCATCTCAATGCCACAAAGGACTTTTTGACAGTCAAGGGATACAGAATTATGCTCTACATACATGCACAGGTTTGCATGTTGGGTAAGCTATAAATGAAAATGAATCAATCAAGTGATATTTGAAGATGAGAACTATCAAAAAAAAAAAGAAAAGTGCTGGTTGAGTGGATTCTGAGGTGACCTTTGGGAGAAGTAGGAATGGCTGGGGCACCTTCATGCTCACCTGCACACAAAAGCACACTGGTAGATGACTGGCATTATATGTATGTATTATTTTTTAATCCAGCTGTTAAGATGGATTGGTGTTAAATTAGGCTTTAGTTACTATTTATTTCCATTAAATTTGAGTGTTCCTACATTTTACAGCAAAATGAGCAAAACAAGCATAGAAAGCCTCTCCCTGCTCATTTTTGTACCATTTCCCGAATCTCTCTTTCAGATGAAAACAAGAAGTAAAGCTCAGGTGTCCTCTGCACCCAGCAGCTGTCCCAGACCCTGCTGTGCCCTCCCATGATCCATTGTTTGCAGCAAGGAACAAACAGAGACCTATGAAGAGGCTGGGATGGCTTTTATGAGGAGTGACACCGCTGACCACAGCCCAGGCTGGAGATACTGAGATAAATCTGGTCCTGGGCTTTCCCACTGACAGTGTCACCACAACTGCTGGGGTGGCACTGAGCTGCTGCTGCTCCTCACACCAAGTCTCTCAAAAGAGAAGAAAAACGTGATTTTCTGCCTGCTGCAGTGGCTTTGCTATATCATTGCTTGTCAAACTGATTAAATTTGGGACTGTTCCGTTTTATAGACCTAACACCAGGGACTGTGGCTTCTATTTGAGGGGCTATTCCTCAGCTGAGCTGGCAGAGTGAAAGCCCAGCTGCAGTGTTTTCTGGCACTGGCAGCGCTGCTTCCCCTGACATTCCAGGGATTCCCCTGCCCATCCAGAGGAGGCTGGTCTGAGCTGGGGAGTGAACTTGAGCACCTGCAGGGTGCTCAGGGACCTGCAGGGGCCTGGGGGACACTGAGGCACACTCTGTGCACCAGGCAGGCCTGTGCCTGCAGCTCCCAGGAGCCATGGCAGCACAGAAACCTGGCGCCACCGAATACAGGCCAAAGCAATCCAACCTGAGGGCACCCAGGGAGTGGGGAGTGGGACGTGCTCTGAGCACTGATGCCCAAGCACAAAGATTTGGGGCTGCAGGTGAACACTTATTCCCACCAAAGGGCCTGGTCCATAATTTCAAAGGAAGTTTGGATGGTTAAACAAGCATTGGGCACCTGTGAGCTGCCGAGGGGACTCCAGAGCTGCAGCTGGGCATCACCAGCCACTCACTACCCAGGCACTGCTTTCCCCAGGCTGTGCTACCCCTTGTCCTTCCCCCAGCAAATCCCAGCTTTGTTCTGTTGTGCCAGCTGATGCCAGCTGCTGAGCTACAGCCACATTCCCCAGGGCACTCACAATCCCAGGGCAGCTCCTCAAGCCTCGGTGGAGCTGCAGGAGCAGAGGTGTGTGGTGAGGTCTCCAATGACTAAGACTTCATTAGTTTTTACAAAGTATACTGCAGAATATTTATCCATGCATTATGATGAATTAGCATCAATAATTAAAGCAGAACTCATATTGGCACACACATAAGCAAAGGGCACTTGCTAATGGACCAGGCTGGCTCTGCTGCCCAAGGGACTCACTCAGATACAAGTCCACGCCAAAAAAGCCAAGAAAGGATTCATAGTTGTCCCTCTTTTTACCCCAAACCTTCTCCCATGTCCCTCCAGATGGCTTACAGAGGGAGAGCACATCTTATGGAGCATCTCCTGAAGGGCAAAGAGGAAAATAATGGAAAGCCTCCAGACCTTCACCCTGCTCCCCAATCCCATGACACTCTTTCCTGCAAGCAGCCCACCTACAGTCAGTCAGGCAAGAGGTGCTTCCCAGAAATGCTGATTTGATAGATCTCATGACTCTGCCTCCTCTTCTTATTCCAGGTATTAGGCAGAACTGAGAGAAGATGGCATAGCAAACAGAGAAGGGCTCTCTAATGTTCCTCATGGCTTCACCCTCACATCAGCAGGGACATTGTGGGGATCTACACCAGCAGAGTGCAGGTGATGCTGCACACTTCCCCAAAAGCAATATCTAATCCCAAACCTTTATCTAGTCTTTTTTTCCGTGAAAGTAAAGGCTGTAGTTGTCTCAGAAGATGATATGAAAATGAGAATATCTCCTAGTTACCTCTCCTTCATCCTCTCTTTAAGTCAGGTTAAAAATTTTCCACAAATTGCAATTCCAAACAATCTGTATTATGTTACCTTTCTGTACTCTGTCCTTTATCCACCAAATATTTTGTGCTTACAGCTAAAAACAACACTGGAAAAATAAAAAATCTTACTTGTTTCAATTTTTCATTCTACTCATTAATGCTTCTGTGCATAAATAAAGCATTTGGATGGTTTGTGGAGGCGGACAGGTCTTGAGTCTGTCTCCCTGACCACAGCACACCTCCCACGAGGCACAACTGCAGGGGTTTCCTACAAAATATTGCACTGCCTAATACAAAGGAAAATACAGAACATCATGGGAACATCAGCTGTACCTACAGTGACATGAGCTCAGAAAAAAACAGGGATAGGCTGTAGCCTGACCTGCAACCCCCAAGAGACATTTCCAAATTAAATATCTCAGAATCTCAGGTTATTTTATTTTATTTTACTTTATACTGAAAATGTTCAGCTAGAGTTTAGCTTTACAGACATGAAATTTTTCATGGGGAAAAACATTTTTTTCTTACCAAGTAGGACCACTAAGACATTGCCATATTGCCAAGAACACCATGAACCCTGGTGACCCAGCAAAGGGGAACATCATGAGTGACAAAAGATAAATCTTTTGTCTAGTAGAGCTACTAGAGAGCAAATGTTTTCAGATGGGGAAGGAAACAGAGCTGGTTTCTTTAGGGACCAAATCCCCAAGGACAGGCTTGGATAAATTCACTTGTGCAGAACAAAGAAGAAGGAAGAATCACAAGGAAAGTATCTCACAACACTTTCTCTTAATTAATGCCAGTGAAAGCTGAATGCTAAAATTTCCATCAGGAATTACTCCCTTTCTCCACTGCACCTCTGTCCCTAGGGCTTGGCAGGGCCTGATCCTATTTATGAGCTCTCCTTGAATGACTTCCTCAAACAGAATTATTCCAGAGGACCCAACGGCAACCAAAGCCTCCTTTATGTGCACATTCCAATAGTGAGATCCACAGGATCCTGGATCCTCATTTATGTGCACATTCCAATAGTGAGATCCCCAGAGGATCCTCCTTTATGTGCACATTACAGCAGGGAGATCCACACAGGACCCTGGAGTCTCCTTTGTGTGCTCATTACAGCAGTGAGATCCACACAGGATCCGGACCCCTCTGCAGCCAGACGTGCATCTCTGCATGATTTAACGAGATCCCATCAGTGCCACTCTTTCAAAAGTTGTGGCATGCAAAGTTTTCACCAAGAGCTTGTCACAGCCCCCTCATGCCCCTCACACAACACCCTCAGCAAGGATGGAAAAGTTTCAACCCTCTTGCATCAGCAGCTACCTGCCTCCCAGACCCTGGGATACACACAATATTGGAGCGCTTTGCATCATCTCTTCCTTAAACACCTCTGAATGCTTGGATCTACAAGGAATTCATCACATCCAGCCATCCTCAAATCCCTTCTGGCCCTCACCTGCTTATTCTCTAGTTATTTGTATTTGACAGCAACAATCCTACTGGTTAATTTTGGGTGCATGGCACTTACTGCAAAGTTACTCAGATGAAACAAATAATAATATGTCATTAAGATAACATAAATGGGACTTTCCTTGAAAATTAAAACAAGATCAAATTTATAGATTTTATGGGAAGACTGGCAATCTCTCAGCTTCCCAAGGAAAAGTGTAAACTGTTCTAGTGTGAAAAGAAGCACGGAGAGACTGCTGGGATGGAACTACACTGTGTCACAGCAGCACCTCCAAATGAGAGAGACTCCTTTAAAGAAGGAAAAAAGGTTAAAAGACAATCCATTTGAAGGCAAGAATAAAGACTTTGGGTATCAACTGAGATGCTGCTTCCCAACAGCTCCTGCTCTCAAGCAGGTCCTCCTCCTCCAGTGGCAGGAGCAAGCTCTGTCAGCCACATCCCAGCACACTCCATCACTCTCACCAGATTCCTTTTGTAGGGTTGGATCCTACAGTGAGGTAAGACCCCACAGCTTTATCTGAGTTCAGAGGGAGCTGAGACTGAACAGAAACTCAGTGGGGCCAATTTGGACAGCAAGATCCTCTGGATGTCCTGGGGAGGGATGGAGTGTCTATGCTGGGCTGACAACTTGTATGTTTTACTTCCTGTAAGGATAAAGACTTCTAGAAGTGTTTTGTTTTGTTTCATTTTCATTAATATTGAATTTGGCACCGATGGTTTCCACAAGACTGTTACTGACTTTTGTGAGTCAGACTGACATTTCAGTTTTGCAGGAGTGAGTAGTCATCAAAGAGAACTTGACCACACAGTGTCAGGTCCACTCCTAAGAAGAATCAAACCTTACAAACGTCATGATTTTTTCCCCATTCTGTGATCCATATTGCATAAGCACCTTAAGGTCAACCACACATCTAAAGAGTTATCTAAAATGAATGCTCTAACTTGGAAATTCTTATAGCACTGCAAATAAATGTCAATTGTTTTATTATATTCAATTCAATTCAATTCAATGAATTCAATATTCAATTACAGTATTGTCAATTGTCTGAATCTCTCAGCTCACCTGAGCCTCTCCAGACACATCCACTGTCCTATTGCTTATATGCAGCCATGAGCCCAGTTGTCACAGAGGGGTGCAAACGGCTTGGAATGCTCTGCTGTGTGCGAAAGCCTCACTGAGGGGTGTGGGCTGGCCAAGGCAGGATGAAAGGGGTGTCCCTCTGTCCAGCTGTCACTTTCTCCAGCAGGATTATGCAATACTGAACACAACAGCAAGCTCCAGACCTAAGAGCCTTCCCAGCAAAACACACTTCAAGTGCTGCCACTGCCTGTTTGCTAGCATGAGTTTTCCTATGGCAGAAAGAGGTGAAAGAACCAAAAAAGTGTCACAGCATCCAGTTTCCAGTTTCAGATTTTAAGCTGGAAAACAAGACCCGAGTCCCAAGATATACTTGATGAATAAACACTGAAAAGAGGGGAGAAGCAGTGAATGAGTGGTACACAAGCAGCACTCTGTAGTGATGGTTGCTTTCTAACTCTTGCTCAGGACTAAAGCACTGTGAACATAATAAAAATGTGCCTGAAGGTAAAATCACAGCCCTACACTCAAGTTGTTTATTTGCAGGTGCAAGGACTATGCCAATGATCAGTACTTCCCGAGAGCCAGGCTCACAACCCATGCAGCCTAGAGAGCTTTGTTTGTCTTTGGCAAATAAACCAATTTCAAAAATCACTGCTTTAATCCTCTGTCACATAGAGGTCTGCACACCTTCTAGTGCCAAAGAAAAACACTATCACTGTGATCACTGACAAACCCCTGGGTTCTCAAACACATTCACAACACTAAAACAAACATTTATTTTAATACGACTCTGCCAACTCCATTCCGTGATGTTGACAGAATGATCTTTTTGATATTCCTTATGACAGCTTAAAGCAACAGAATTTTTAGGAATGCAAACCAGTTGTCATTCTCTTGACTTGTCACCTATGGGCCATAAAACGAGTTTATTTCCTCTCGGTTCACTTGTGGTCAGTGTAACTTTCTGGTTGACAGCGCTGCAATGCTCGGGTTTCATGCACTGCGGGGTGATGCTTATCGGACCGAAACCCGATGGTTTTCATTTGACGCTTTTAGCTACGGAAGGGATCGGTTCGCCCGCGGTCTGCAACAGCAGCTGAGCCTCACGCTCCGGGCTGAGCTGAACTGGCTGCGCTCCCTGGAGCACTTCTAGCTTTAAACCCGCCCGGAGCTTGGGTTTTTCTGGCATCCCTCCTCCGGTGCCTCAGACACACCGGCTCGGGAATGCCACTCCAAGGCAACGTGGAGGTACGGGCAAGTCAGAAACACAGAGTTACGAGCAGCTGCTCCTTTTGGAAAACCCGACGACATAAGAGCAATAAAGCCGCTAGCAGACCCTTGCTCCAGGCACCCGGAGCGCCTCACCCCGAGGATGAGAAAGCAAAACGCTGCTGATAACCCCCCCGGGGCAGCCCCGGCCGCGCCCCCGGAGCCCCGCTCTGCGCCCCGCGTACTCACACGAAGGCGTGATAGAGCAGCGCCCAGCCGCGGGGTCGTTCCAGGGCGTCGTAGATCAAAGTTTGGATGCGGCGGTACCTGGCGTGGTTCCGCTTCACCGGGCGGCTCAGGGGGGTCTTCGCCAGCAGTCCCAGTCCCGGCGGGCTCCGCTTGCCGCCCTCCTCCTTCCCGCCACCCTCCAGCAGCAGCGTCCCGTCGCGGTCGCCGCCGGTGCCCAGGGCCAGCGAGCCCTGCTCGGGGTCGCCGCCGGCCGCCGCTCGCCGCCCCGCCGCCGCCGCCGCCTCGCTGGCCGCGCTACCGCCCGCCGCGCCGCGCCGCGCCTTCAGCCCCATGGTCGGGCCCCGGAGGCGAGCTGCTGATCGGCGGCGACAGCCCCGGGAGCCCCAGGGCCATGATCCGAGCTCCCCGTCCCTCCCCCCAAAATGACTTCTCTATATATTTATATAGATATATTCATCTGTGAATGTATGTGTGTGTGTATATATATATATATATGTATACATATATATATATATATCTGGAGGGAGGGGGTAGAAGCGGTGGGCAGGGGAGGCGGTCACATCCCCGTCAGGTCACCCCCGCCGGCGGGCCGCGGGCGGGCAGGAGCGCGGCGCGCACCTGGGCCGGCGCGAGGGAGGGGAATCATCGCGGAGTTTATTTACCAGCCCGATGCCCGAGCCCCTTCTTCCCCCCCCCCCCCCCCCCTCCTCCTCCTCCTAGCTCCTGCCTCCCCCCAGCCCTCACGTTAGGGAGTGGCCCATTGTATGCAGCCAGCAAATAGCCGGGCGCCCGCCCCGCGCTCCCCCAGCCCCGGCTGTCGAGTCATCCGCGGTGTGGGGGACACCGGCCCCGGCCCCCCGCCACGGCACTGCCCCCCTCCCCGTGTCCCCCCACCCCCCGGCTGCCGCCCCCCAGCAGCCGCCGCCGGCGCGGAGCGAGGAGATCCCGGCAGCCGGCGGAAGGGGAGACCCCGCTCGGCTCCCGGGGATCCCCCTGCAGCATCACAGCCCCCCTCCCCCGCTGCGGCTGCAGGGAGGGAGGGAGGGGAGGGGAGGGCATTCCCGGCCCCCGGCGGGGGGCTGCTTCCACCGCCGAAGCAGGAAGGAGCGGAGGATGGGGATGAGGGATGCCGGGAGAGGCGGCGAGTGGGCGGCTGGAGGCGCTGGCGGCCGCTGCGGATCCCTGCGAGCCGGAGCCTCCGCCCGCGGGCCGGGCTGGGGCAGCACGGCCGGGGAGCTCCAGCCCCAGTCCCACCGGGCAGCGCCTTTGAGCGCGGCTCTGTCACGGAGATGCCGCTCCCGTGCCCTCCCGGGAGGCTCTGCCGGGAGCGGCGCCGGTCCCAGCCCAGCTGAGCCCAGCTGAGACCCGGGGGCCGCCCCGAGCCTGCGACCCCGGAGCTCCCCTCGCTCCGCTTTGCCGTGTGAACCTCCCCCGGTCCATCTTCGGACCTAAAACCTGGCGGGATGTGGTCAACAGCGCGGACCCTTTCCCTTTCCGTTTGTAGGCTGTAAGGAAGAAGGGAAGAGACAAGCTTTGTGTGCCTTACACCTTTGGTGCCCTCGCATTTCTTCCACAACGCGCTAGAAACATCCCCTCTGAGCGCTGCTGTCGTGTAAAAACCTGCCTTCAGGGCTGGGCGTTCGCATAGCTAGTACACCTTGGGAGGGTAGAAGGGGTCTAAAAATAAAATAAAATGCAATAAAATTAAATAAATGGTAAAAAGAAATGGACTATAAAATTATATATGAAATGAAAAATAAAATAAATTTTAAAAATAAAATAAAATTATAAAATAAAATATAAAATAAAATATAAAATAAAATAAAATATAAAATAAAATAAAATAAAATAAAATAAAATAAAATAAAATAAAATAAAATAAAATAAATGTAAAGCATTACAGGTTGATAGTGGTTTTCATGGGAAGTTCTCCTCCTCCAGATGGGGGAGTTTTCCTGGTATCTCCTGTAGAGATGCCAAAACACCCAAGAGCCCTTCCAGACTCAGAAGCAGATTTGCCACCTACTCTATCTGCTCCTGTTCCATTCCTGAGGGATTTATGATCTGAGCAGTCCTTCCCCTGTTTCACACACCAGGAAGGGCAGCAGATGCAAAGGCAGCTGCTGGAGGTGGTTTCTGGACCCAGCACAGGCCATAAAAATTTCAACCAGACAATCCCAGGTCACTCAAAAACCACGCTTGTGTCATTGCAGAGCTGGGTGGAAGAAAGGCTGTTTTCCTTCCCATATTTCACCCTCTGAGGGTGTAAATTGAGCAAATTCTGTGCCAAAGAAGACAAAAACACTTCTTTCTTCAGCTGTGCAAGCTCCAGCATTGATGTGTCTCAGTCACCATCTGATTTTTAACCTTTGCAACCCCAGGGATTTGTCTGGAAGGCAATGAGAGCAGAGTGGTACTTCATGCAATGCCTCCAGTGTCAGCAGCCAGGGTTGGGATGCTGAGCTCTCCTGGCATTATCAGCAGGAAGGAGCTGGCCTGGGCACAGCTGACATTCTGCTGCCTGCTCTGCTAACATCTATCAGCATCATTTGAATGTCATTTATAGCTGAATTCCCAAGGAGGGCTGTGGGAGGCTAGGAAGTTTTGATAACTAGGCCATTTATCTCTCTCCAGCTCCTGTTCTAGCTCAGTACAATAGCGATTACACTTGCCAATGCCACAGGGGAGCCATAAGCATTAGTGAGGATGTATGGGGCACTGAGAATGAGCTCTTGCTGCAGATAACACCCTATGCCTTAACCTTCATCCCAGTGCTGCATTAGGAAGAGGTGGGAGGAGAAGGGGAGAGGAAAGACAATTTATAGTGAAGCAATTCATCACAGCTTTGAACCACAACAGTAATGTTCAAACCAAAATGGGGATGGTAAATAATTTTCATGGGGGGGGGGGAGGCAGTAAATTATTTTCACTTGCAAAGGGTTTCACCAATGTCAGATAGCAATAGGTGATTGATAGGAAGGAGCACCAGCTTGTTTGGCTTTTATAACACTTACACCAGAGACACAACACTTTTCAATATCAGTTACATGGAGGGGTTTTTCAGTGGCAGGCTTCTGAGACATTTTCAAGCCTCAAATCACGCCCATACAAGCCACCACTTGAGACCCAACAGGAAAGAGCTTCCATCGCCTCTCTAAAATTAAAATCCCACAGCTCAGTGTCAGGAATTCTCCTCCTCCATATTCCATCTGGGATAACTGCTGCGCAGATGTAGCCGTGCTGGCTGAGCAGTGTAAAGCAAGGGAGGTTGGCTGAAGTCTTCTAAATCAATCCAAAGACACACAACAGTTTCAAGGGGATCTGAATCAGCCCCCAGCAGTGGTTTTGCAGTACCCCATTGATGGTGCCACTGCTGGGGACACATCCCTATTGCACACCTGCTGGCAAAGCTCCCGCTGATGGTGGAGGGAGTTTGGCCAGAGGGAGGGCTCAGGGCTGTGGTTTGGCTTAATGAGCAATTACACTCCATTACTGTTATTTATGAAGTGTTGCTGGCAGCACCCAGCGTGCTCAGGTTTGATATCCACCTCCTTGGCTGACACTGGAGATGTCTGTAATCAAAAGCAAGTGCTTCTGCCGAGCTGGATCTGGCAGCCAGGAGGCTGGAACAGGTTCTGACAGGAATGTGCAGAGGGACTCCAGATAAGCATCTCCCAGCAGGTTATGCTGGCCCCCATCAAACAGAAAACTGGTTTACTCAAAGAGGTTATAGCCTAAAATCAGAGGAAAACAGGATTGTATCTGTTGGTCAAGATAATATGACTTTATCTTGGCTTTTTCATAGGTCATCTGGATTCTTGTGAATGACAAACACAGGAGTGCTTGGTAAACATCACATTAACACACAGAGTGTATTATGGTAGAGCCACATAAACACTCAGCTGGACCACCCAGAAGGAAAGTGCAAGTGGAAAATCAGTTACTGTGCAAAAGACTTTAGGAGCAACATGGGCAAACACCTGCTCATGAGCTCGTGTCAGAGCAACAGAGATTTGTTACTTGAAAAAGTGGTCAGGCTATCTAGGAACCAGGAACAGAAAGCAACACTGTCTATACTGTGAGTGAAACTGTCATGAAATGCCATGTCCTGCTCTAGTAGGGCATGCTTTGAGAAAGGTGAAGAGCAGAACCACAGGGATCATTTCCTGAGATGAGAGATTTGAAGCTTGGGGACCTCTTGACTCGGGAGTCTTATATATGGAGCAAGGCCCAGTGCATGGAGGGTGAAACTGTATAACCATATAAGTAAGTGGGATCTCAGTTTCAGTGTAAGCACTGATGTTGAATTTTATTGCCCTTTTCTATCCTCCTTCTGCCTCCTCTATCTTATCAAGCAAATTTTTTGCAGTACTTCAAGGCTTCTAGTTTCTCATTTAGGGTGACAAGAACTAATCCCATTTTTAGCTGTCTCTAACACCAGCTTCCACTCAACCTTTGGTGTAAGCTCCATCAAGCATCCTCGTGCTCTTTCCTTGGAAGCTCCAAAAGCTTTAAGGAGGACTCCATTCACACACAAACCTACCTTGCTTTTAATCATTTTGTTAAAACTCAGTACTTGGATGCCCACAAAATCTACCAGTGGGACTGAGCATGGTCTGGAAGCCCCTACTGATGAATGCCAAGTGAGACACTGCAAGTACAGCCCTGAGAGCCCAGATTATTCAGGCAGTAGGAGCAGCCTGGCTTTAAAAGAGACCTAAAGCCCATGGGGGCTGATTTGGGGAGTTGCTAGCCAAGACCCAGGTTGTGCTCTCTCAACTGCATTGTTCAAACACCCAGCCTCAATCTTGTCCTGTGACTTCTGTGTTCAGCAACATTTCCTCTTCCCTCTTTGTGCATCCACATCTCCCTTCCTTACAGCTACATGTCAATTTTTTTTTAAGGGCTTGTTTCTTAAGGATTAGCATTGAAGGAATCTAATATGTGGCTTAAACCAACAAAAAGTGTAGCCCAAAAAGAACAACTGGTTGGAACAAGACAGAATTAACTAGCCAAGCATGAAGCAGTCTTGGACTTGGTCTTAAGTCAGAGTTGCAGGTTTGATCTTTATTTTTAAAAGTTATAACTTAGTTTAACTTGAAGATGTGTTCTGTGATCAGCAGGTGGTCAAACTGATAAAAATGTCACACTGGCATCCTGATCATTGCATGAGCTGCATGAAACCAGGTCAGGCACACAACAGTCATGTTGGGGAGACTGAGATCAGTGTCTGATCTTAAATCTGGTGGTGGAAGAGTGGTTGAGATGTCCATGAAATCTCAAAGCTGTGCAGAAAAATAAAATGTTGTTCTGACAGGCAGCTCTTCCTTCCCCAGACTGCAGATGAACCTAATGAAGAGTAGCTGCTGCTCCAAGCTGTTTTCTGTGCAGTGGAAGCCAGAGCCTATATTAGCTGTATGCTCAGAATCAAAATAACTCTAGGGCTGATGCTGCTGTTCCCAAAGTGGATAAAATTCATTAAAATAAAAAAAGAACAACGAACAAAATAAAACAGCAGCTCTAAAATACTTTCACAGTGCTCACTTGAGGGAAAGACTTGCCAGAACAGGTCCCTTGGTCCAAGAGCTAGCATTAAAAGTGTTCCCTGGTTTGCAGCTGCAGCATCTTCAGCCTAGCAGAGAACATCCCTGTATGGCAGTGTGGAAATGAGGCCACAGAAACCCCTATGCCCACTTTGCTGTCCCTAAGCACTGAGTTCCCTGGCACTCCCCTCCTCAGAGCATCCATAGGAATGGGAGACCAGCTGCCAGCTGCCATTGCCCTTGCTGCCTGCCAGCCTTATGGAAAACATGAAGTGGAAAATAAATCTCCACCAGTGCAAATTACTGCATGGGCAGGAGAAAATCAATACATTGTAACTTCACACTGCCTTAATGCCATTAAAAGATCGTTGAGAACCAATCAAAAGAGCATCCATAATTCACTCATAGTCCCCTTGCTGAATCCTTGTCACAGTCACAATGTGTGTGTGCATCCATAATCTTGTCCCATCATTTTGCACAGTCCTTGTTTTTGAGACAGAAAGAAGGATTTCAGCCAGCAAGGTTCTTACATTGCATCAGTACCTTCAAACCTTTGGTTTCCATCTCTGCTGAGCTCTGACCATCCCAGTCGTTGACTTTCTTGAACAAACTACTCATCCAAAACTTTTCCATTTCTCAACCCAGTGAGCTCAACCCTTTCACATGGTTGAATCCACGTTATCATGATTCAGGCATGGTCCTTTAGCACACAGGGCAGGACAGCACTAAATCATGAAAAGTCAAAGGGCTGTCTGAAAAAAATCTTCAGGAAAGGAGAGCAAGCAGATAAAGATGGGTCATCATGAGTTTTTCACTTTCTCTCACTCAGTCTCGTGTTTTATGACTTTTTCTGAGCCTCTTGGAATTGCTCACTTCCCCTCCTGACTATGAGTGAATGAAGGCAAGGTGAGAATCTCCCTTCCAGGTGCTGGGACATCACACAATCAACCCCAAATCCAGACATTTGAAATCCTATAATTACAGATGGCAACTCTGAGAAATATGTATTGAAATCATTACTGACTCCAATGATTTCTCCATTTCATTTCAGATCATTTTTAAGGTTCCATATTTTGCCTAAGATAGTATTGCATCTTCCTGTCATAGTAGGTCTCTTAATTGGATATTTTCCCTTAGCATCAAAATAATCAGTTGGAATGCCACCAGTGGAAATCTGATTGTGCTTTGGATTCAACATCAGTCACTGTAGAGTTACCAGGAGATGCAGCCTGTGACTGCTTTTACAGAGGGCTTCCATCAAATTCCTTCTTTGCCTTCAGACCTGCAGAAGTCACACTTGCAAAAATGTGTCTTGCAAGAAATTTACCCCCTGGTTTCCTTTATGTTGCCTGTTTTCATACAAAGAAGCAGCCGGTCTCAGCAAGCCAGTTCCTCTTAGGTATTTTCTAGAAATCTTTATCCAATGCTTCCAATTTTCTACAGAATAGGAATGCCCATATGGCACAATTGGAAGTAGAAAAGATGAAGGAGTGATGGCTACATATAGCAGAAACCTCTGAATATCAGTTTTAAATTGCTATAAATTGATCCACTGCAAATTCCTCAGTCCCTTTTGGTGGAGCAAGACAGAAAAGGCCTTTGCTTTGAGTTTCTTGTGAGCCAGAATTGTGTTTCTCCATGACTTGGGCTCCATCATTGATGGTGAAATATGAGGATGACTGAATAACTGGTACAACTTCACCACCAGCTGTGGGTGGGGCTGTGAGTGGTTGTGTAAAGCATCACACACACTGAAATAGGGATGTTGTCTGGCAAGCCCTCATGGTACAATCTGCTTTACAACACCCAAGTGTTGTAGGAGTACAACAAGTGTTGTACTCAAGTCCTAGTCCGGGGGAATCCTGATAACCTCAGTGGAAGAAGTCTTCAGATAGTCACAAATCAAAGCTTGATTGAGGTTGGAAAGGACACTGGAGGTCACACAGTCCACTCCTCCTCCTCCTGCAGGGCCACCAAAACCTCAGGTTCTTGTCCAGATGGCTTTTGAGTCTCTCTTAACCCCCCAGTTAAATTTTACCTAATTTCTTGCTTCTGAACATCCAGTTTCACAAAAGATTGATTGAAGTACCTGACACATATTTTAATTTCAAGGAATTTAGCCCAGAACTACACTATGATTTACAGCTGTCAGTCCTTCTCACGTAGAACCCAGCTCTGGTTTGTACAGGGATCCCATCCCCATTTCAAATGCAGCCCTTGGGAGAAGAACATCCCATGGGCTGGCAATGATCCTAAGGGCAAGTTTCTTTACACTGCCTTTGGTAACTGCAAGATTTCACTCCAGTCATTCCAAGGATGTCACTTATCACATCCCCAAACAGAGGAAGAAATTGCCCTGTCTTAGGACAACTTCTGTCTTCAGAAATATAAAACTGAAAATCTATTTCCAGCCTCCTTTTCCTTGCCCACTCATTTCCAAGATGACGCTTCGCTCTCCCAGGGGAAGCAATCTCTGACAAGCAGCTCCTCCAGGACTTTCTGAACACTGCAGCTCTGAATCCCCAAGTCCACACCACACATATCCTAGTTTTAAGGTGGCTTGTCTCTAGATGGACATTGTCCTGCACAGGCAGGCACAGCTCCCCAGCCCACGCAGTTTCTCCATGCTGAAAGCAGCAGTGAGCTGCACAGTACCAGGAGCTCACAACATTTTTCCCTCTTGGTTTGCAGCTGAACAGGCCCACCCTATTACACAGGTTCCCTTTGACTGATGCTGTCAAATCTACAGCTTCAGTAGAACCAGCACATTCCCAAATGCTGTGTCTCTGTTTCATAATTTGCACCTTCTGTGTTCTGAAAGGGAAGGGTTCATAATCAATTGCAGAAAACTGTATTTCATTGCACTGAGATGAATGTTGATCAGCCTGCACAACACCAAAGTTGACTTCAGGAAGAAAATATGGTGTGACTGTCACCTTGTTGCAGCTCCCAGGTATCTCATAATTCCTGCAGCTCAGTGAACAAGGGATGCACTGTGAATCTGCCAAATTAAATATTTTTCCGCTTTTCTGGAGAACAAATGTCCACACCTCCCACCTTGAATGATGTGGGACCCTGCACTATCAGAGCAATGTTTTTCTGCTACCATCATCTTTCCTGTTGCTACAAAGGTCTGGTTAGGAATTAGCCATGAGAACAAGAAATTAGCCATGAGAACAAGGCCCTGCTTTGGAATAACTCTGCCTACCCATCCAGTCAGCCTTGCTGGACTATTGCAAATGTGGGTCTGGGTGAGTCCAGGGTGCCTGACAGCATGGATGTGCTCCTTAAATCATATTATTACTTAGCTTGATTTCAGAGTGAAAAACCCAAAGAAACTGTGAACAGAGATTGTGTGTCTAGAAGACAGAGTGGGGAGGAGTAGGAATTGCTCTCATCTGTTCAGGAGGAGACCTGAATTGGAAATTAATTTGTAGGTGTAGCACTTAAAAACTCTTGCTTTCTTTTCCTGCTATTACCTCTTCCCTGTGCGGCTGTGATCAATATCACTCCAGGTACCATTCAGGGAGCAGATTTTTTGTCTCAGTTCCTGAGGATTTGGTCCTGTGCTTCACTTTCTTCCAAGGCCAGTGCACACAGTTGTCTTGGTTGGGAAAGACAGGAGTCTGCTAAGGAAGGCAGGAGCCTCCCCTGAAATAGAGAATGTAAACCCTCCCCACCCCTCTGAATTGCCATAAATTTTAAATTAAGGGGCTCTCAGGCAAAAATATGGGAGCAGGAAATAACAGTTCTTTAATAGGGAAGGAAAAAAAAAAAAGGATAAAATAAACAATGCAGTACACTAGAACAACACTGACAAAGTCAGAACCCAACCTGACACCCTGTGGGTCAGGGTGTTGGTGGCAATCCCATTGGAATTGTGGCTGCAGCCCTCCTGGAGTGTCAGGGGTGGCTCTGTTGGAGCAAGAGGATCCTGTAGAGAAGGATGTATTCTTCCTCTGAAGATCCAGTGGAAGAAGAGGCAGCTGCTGTTATTCTGGGGAATACAGTGGAGAAAGCCGTGCTGGTGTCTCAAAACCCCTGGATTATATCTGGGTAGCAATGCTTGGCTCCTCCCTCTGGGCGGAGCATCTCACAATGGGATGTTATAATTCTTATCAGTCATGCAGTGACATTCAATATTCTGTTATCAGCAATGTCCCCTCCCCAGGGAGGTGTGAATGTGGTCACTCAAAGAGAGAGATAAAGCAAACTGCCCACTTGACAAAAGATAATCTGCCATACAGATGGTAATAGAAAATATCTTGCATTGCAATCTGGGACAGCAGTTCACTGGAGCATTAGGGCTTTTCTATTTTGGGACTGCAACTTCTGGTACTGAGCAGGGCCTGCAGGATGGATGGGATCCCTCAGCACCTCAAGAGCAATGCTGCATTATTAATGAGCAGGTGAGCAAGGAGGGGTATGGCAGTGCAGTTCTGAGCTGTGTGCACTGAGGCACCAACAGTGAGAGCACATCTGTCAGCCCCATCCCCACCAGATGGTTCCTTTCTGTGCCCAAACCTGCTGTCATTTATTTCATCAGTAATTTACTTCAGGGCTGAGGAACTGACACATCCCAGGTAGGGGAATAGTGGTCTGACACCTGAAAACTTTGACAGGAGCATAAACCCATGGAAATTCTTCAGCAATGAGTTAAAGAAACTCAGAGTTTTCTTTTGAATGGAATGACCTAAATGAAAAAGAAAAAAAAATATTAATATGTGCTAAGCTAAGCTCTTTCTTTTTATTATTATTCTTCTTCTATTTATTAATATTCTTCTTGGAAACAAATTTTTGGAAAAGTTTTTTTTTGCTTGGGAAACAAGCTTTTTGCTCACTAAAAACAGTTTGAAAGCTGATTCTATTTCAATTTAACAAAATAAAAACAACAAAATGGAAAAGTTTGGCAAGCAGTTGTTAAAAGTCTGAGCAAACAATTATTTGATGTTTCAGCATTGAGCAGTTCCTCCTGCTCAGAGCTTCAAGAAGGTTTAAACCAGGGCAGTACTTTCTCCTTGGGGTGGACAATGAGGACATGTGGGGGCAGCCAGGGCAGCAGCAGGAGCAGCTGGGACTGAACAGGCTGTTTCCAGTCAGTCATTGTCTGTTTGCTGATCTGTAGCCCTGTAAACTGGGAATATTTGGTGCATTTTTCACTGAGGTTCAGTAACAAGGCCACATATTTGTCTGAATCTTCAGGCAGCCTGAGCTCACACTCAGTAGTGCAAAATTTCACCTTTTTAAAGAGGGTGTCATAACCTCCTGGGCTCCCAAGATAAACATCACTTCTATTCTCTCACTTTTTTATGAAAGGAGAAAATATTTCTTCCATGCACAGCTGAGTGTTCATCTTGCTGTCCCATCCCACTTTCACAGCAGCAAATGCTGGGCTGTGACCACGGCTGGAGCCTGGATGGGGCTCTGAGCAGCCTGGGCTGGTGGAAGTGTCCCTGCCTATGGAAGTGTCCCTGCCTAAGGCACCAGGCTGGAATTGGATGAGTTTAAGGTCCTTTCCAGCACAAACCATTCTATGATTCTGTAATTTTTTTCTTGGACACTGAAATCAAACTGAGGAGCACTCAATCTTAATTACAGCTTGATCTTCGTTGGGCAGAAGATCATTTGTGATAGCCAGGTACAGTGGGGTCTTGAGGTCTTTGGTAGATGTTTCTAGTCAGCTATGAGAATGAAAGAATTGTGGGACGAATGGTTTCAAACTCTTGAATTCATAGTGGGGTTTTAAGCTGAACTGAGGGGATTTTTTTTTCAAACTCAAAAGTATTAATAGGGAAATTATAACAAAGAAAAAATTGAGTGGAGGGTTTTTACCTATTTCGAAGAAGCTTAGACAGGGTCAAAAACTTTCTTTTGAAGATTGGTTTGAGGTGTGTGTTTTACCAGTTCAAAGCCCTCTTTTAGCAGTTCAAACCAGTAGTAATAAAATTAGAAAAGTTGCCAAAGCCAAAATGCAGCATTTTGAACAGCTGAAACAGATTGCTCCCATGGTTCTTTCTGAGCCTTGAGGTTGCTTGCAGTACTGCTGAAGTTGCATGAGGTCCCTTAATGCAACTGAATTTGCAATGACTGTTTTCATGGCATTTCTCTGAGTTCAGCAACCTGACAGCAGCCAGAACCCAATTTTTGTTCCTTTCCAGTGCAGCATCTCTTTTTCTCCACATGTTTGTGTGTTGTGTGTGGTTGTACCATCAACACCCCAAACTCCACCCAGCAAAGGCTGATGATGGCTGAGGGGTGTTTCTCAAGCAGAGGAAGTTCAGGGTGCTCTGCCTTCCTTCCTAGGGCACAAGCAATTTAGATTGGCTACTGAGAAATCCCATTTAACTCTGCTGCAGCCATAGATTTTGGTTACCTAAGCTGACTGTTGCTCTATTAAGGTAAAAAGACATTATTTTTCTGTTTGCAGAACATTTAAGACAAGTTCAGATCCTGGGGGTTCTGATGACCACTCTTTTCTGCCATGGGAACCTCCCATTCCTGATGTTTGATCCTAGTGGGGACTTTCCTGGAGCAGTGTTCAGGCACCTTTCTGTAGCTTCAGAAGAATCCTGCAAATCCACTTTTGCAATTTCATGGGGGGGAAAAAGCAGGTTCAAATAAAATATTTTACTTTCTCTTAATTCCCCAATGTCAGGTCTTGGAAATTATTTTCCCTTGCATGGCAGAGGTTTTGGGCAGTGCAAGGCCCAGAGCTCATCCCAAGACTTTGCTGCTGCTTGCAGACCTTCCAGTTCAGCAGCTTCTTGAAGTTTGAATCCCACCAATTCAAGTGATTTAAATGCATTTAAATGTCTTCCTGGGCACTTTCGTGTTCCTTTGAGTCATGTGGATTTCTCAGAATTCAGCACAGAAGGCAGCAAGTGAATAAAAAGAGGAGCTCAGAGGAAGAGATGCAGATGAGGATCCATTTGGCCAGATCACTATCAACTTCCAGGCTGAATTACAACTGAGCTGCTCCTATCTTGGTTCAATCAGTCTGCCCTTAGAAGAATGATCTATCAAAGAAAGATTATATATCCAGGAAAGATTATATATCCAAAGAAAGAAATATATCCAGGCTTGGAGAAAGGGCTCCCCGCAATGCATCATGGAGGCCAGACACAGAGCAGTGTAAAGGCATTCTCAGCACAGCTCCTTCACCTGTAGCTGACCTTTCTGCTCAAAAAGAGAATTAATACAGACTGTCAAGAACTTGTTCTTTGGAGGCATCACTAAAAAGGAAAGTGCCTGTACCACAAGATATTTTTGTCCTCACCAGGAAGCTACAAGAGCATTAATTTAAATGCATTAACACGATGTTGCAGTTTGTGGATGTTGGAGGGAAGCCCATCTTCCTCCCCACTCCCTCAGCTGCCTTTCAGCATTTCTGTCTGTGACAGGGCTGTGCTGGACCAGAACAGGAATTTGGTGCTACTGGACACTGAAAGAAGTCCCACTGGGAAGGGTAGGAAGTGTGGGAAGATGAATTGGGTATTTCCAGGTCTCACTGCAGCAGCTCACAGCACAACAGGGAGCAAGACTTTTGGCCTCCAGTTTCTAAAATTTGCCCTTAGATCACCCAGCACAAGCTGTATTAACCAGCAGAAGCTCTGCACTAACAGAACTGGTGGAAAGCTGAAGGCAAGGATGACTTGGCCAAACCAAAAAGCCTCATTCAGTTCTTCTTAAGCCTCTGTATTTCCCCAACAGATTTCCAGCAAGCTTGGAAAGAGCAAACCTTTGCAATTAGTTGGAAAATTTCAGTGAGGATTTCAGTTCCTAGACTGGGATTTGTGGTGTTTGAAAGTCCCAGTGCTCCCTGTTTCATGCCTTAATTTCCCTACCTTCAAATGGAAATGATGTGGCAATAATTAGTATCTGGAAAGCATTTCAGATGTTTATACATTCCCTAGAGCCAGTTACCTACAGTCAATGGGATATAATGGCCTCATATTATCACAATAATTAAATACTTCCAGCTCTCCACTTAACTAATGTTTACTGTGCAGCAGTGAGATAGAGGAAATCTTAACATTACCTGGTTGACAGAGAACACATTTAAAGGAAAAAAAAATTACAATATTCAAGACCTTATATATAAAAAATCCCCATATGTTTCTGAGCAATTAAATCCCAAGAACTGTTAGGCAGCCTAGATAACTCAGTTTTTGGGCTGCAGGAGTCCACCCTGAAGATCAAAGAACTGCAGCCATGCAGGGCAGGTCTTACCCTTGGATCCTGGTGATAAAAATTATACAGACTGTGATTGGAGCAGCTGCACTTCTGCAGCCCTCTCCCAGACATTTACTATCTGTGGTTCTAAATAGAGATCTTCAATAAATTATTGCTGGGGCAGAAGGAGTCATACTTGTTCTCTGAAGCATCTGCCTCTAAGGCCAAAGCAAATTATTGGTGTTACACTTGTACTAAACAGCTTGTCTTTAACCCATAGATAGTTTTGGAGAATATTTTTACCTTTATAATACTTACATGGTATTCAAATGTAAAAGTCTGTTTGGATTGAGAATAGGTGATAGAGGCAATTTTACATAAAGGTGTCTAGGACTTCATGAAAAAGACCAAACAAAATCTTCTAGGATTTCATGTCTGAAGGCTGGGTTCTGTTCTGCTTCTCATTTCCTTTCTCCAACCTGGATAAAAAGGATAGATCTGGTGCAGTCAGGCCTATGGTTTAAGTATATATACATATATTCCTTTTACTATGAGCAAACATATAGGCTAAAACCATAATCACAAATGCTGGCTCACCAAAACCTGAACTTTTCACAACCTATTCCTGTGTTTTGTGCACTTGAAAGAAAACAGAGACTAAAAAGATGTCTCTGAATAATACAAGAAGTTCTGTGCATAGGATGGTGCAAAGTGCACCTCCAATGTGATTACCAGGAGCCAAGTGGGACTGTGTAATTTCAAACTGATTCTGAGCTGTATAATGAATCCCTCAGAGAATTTATTGCAGCACAAGTAACAGCAGACAGACCATCTCATGTATGAAAAACATACTCCATTTGATGCATCTTTAGAGTAATACTGAATAATAGAAGATACTGTGTATCATCTTAATTTTTTATGATGCAACACCACAATGCAGGTCAAATAGAAATTTTCTTTCTAAAAGAAAAAAAAAAAAAGAAAACAAGCTTCAACATGTAAAACTCTAGAAGTACAGAAAGTGGGACTCTAGAAGAAAGACTCTAGAAAGTGGGAAACTTTGCTTTGCCTTCTGTGCTAGATCAGGCTACTCATATCCTTATTTTCTCAGTCCCTCAAATATGGCATCTGATGTCATTTCCTAACCTTGAGAAGAGGGAAACTCTTCCTGAAGAAGTCTCTTCAAGCAGCTTATGAAAAAAAATTGAAAGGAACTTCTGCTGCCCATTTCTTTACACCTCCTCTTGCCACTCTCATATATAAAATTGCTCATAGGCATTCACTGAGAAAATGCAATTCAGCCTGAAGTAGAAATACAGATTCATAGAATGGTTCAGGTTGGAAGGGACCTTAAAGATCATCCAGTTCCAATCCTCTGCTATGGGCAGGGATGCCTTGCACTGGACCAGGCTCCTCAAGGCCACCCAATAATTCCACCATTCCTGATGGACTTTTCCATCAGATGCCTGACAAAAGTTTGACTGGAACCTAAATAAATTCAGTGTTGTGCCAACAGGAACTCATTTCAGCAGTGCATGGTAGAGATCCTTGGCCTTTTGTTAGATACCCTTGACCCAACTTTCTATCCCACATGCCTTCAAATCCAAAGCTCCTGCTGCTCATTAAATCTCTACTTTTGGTTCAGAGGTTTAAATGATTCCATCAGTACCATCAATTGACATGAGCCAAACTTTGCTTTATGTGAGCAACCACAATAACAGAGAACTTCTTGTAGGCTCAAAAGGTTTTTAAAACAAAAGGAAAATATATAGAGACCTCCCCTTCAGCAACATCTACTGTGTCAGTGCACTTTGTGTGATTTGAGAAGCATTAGCATTTTGTTTTGTTTCAGTCTTGTAATTAGAAGGATTGTGCTTCATTATCCCACTGTAGCTCCCACTGTGACACAGTTCTGGTTATCTTTGTAAAAAGAGTATTTTATACCAGCATCCAGTTCTGTCAACTGACTACAAAAGCACTGGATGTTTCTCAATTTCTTATTTCAAAACAGTATTTAAATGAAAAGGAAACAATATTTTCCCCTCCCCCCCACCAGCCATTTCTTCTTTTGAAGTCCTTATATTTGGGAATGATATAAGGAAGCATTTCAGACAAGGGAGTTTATTTCCATGGAACTGAATACTTGAACTATTGAAGGGAAAGATAAATTTTGGGGACTTGGGGGTTTTTTTTCCTTTTTCTTTACATGATAGCACTTATTAAAAGGGAAAAAATAGTTCACATTAATTAACTGATATTTATGTGATAGGGAGAAGGGCTTGGGTCATTTTTTCCCCCACAAAAGGCCCTGAAGAGCTGATGCACAGAAGTATGTTTGTAGATACTGGCAGTTTTCATTCTAAGAAGTCTCCAAGGTTGTATCTATGAGCTGTATCCAAAGAGCTCCACTGCTTTCTTCTTTTCTTCAACTCATCTGCCAGTATCCTGCCCTTCCTTGAAAAATCAGAGCCTCTCCTTGAACAAAACATATGCTCATAGCTAATAGGATGATGTTGTCAGTGATACATATAATCTTGTGTTCCTGTGTGCATATGTTAACTGTAGTATTCATTTGGAGTATTCTGATATTCAGAAGGGAAAAGGGCTTTCCTATATTTATGTTAATTAGCATAACATAGTCTACCCAGAATTCATCATATTCTGCTAAACTCTGCCAGAGAAAATGTATTAATAGCTGAACTGTTGCGATCCTTTATTAATACCAGCACTGCAAGCTCTGTACCAATTTTAAGGCTTATCAAGAAGACAGGATTCTTGTACTTATTCCTTAAGTCTTTTCTAGTAAACGGAGATAATGAAAAAACTGCTCCAGGGGAAGAAGCTTGGGAGGAAAGTCAAGTGGTTTTTAACTCCATACTGGGTTTTTTCCTGTAGCTGTTGGATCAATGACAATGAATTCTTCCAAGGATTCCCAGTTCAGAGGAACATTTTGTGCTTCCTCATCCCAGATAATACCTGCACCTTAAATCCTTCCCATGAAGGTCTGGGGAGGCCCCTCTGACAGGAGCACTTCCAAAGTAGATATGTCTGGTTTTTCGGAAAACTCTGGTGTAGCAGGATTTACCCAAGTGGGGGTAAATGAACTCAAACTTTGCCCAATTTACAGAAGTTACCAGTGGAGGGAGAAGTGGGGTCACACTGCTTTTGGTATTGGAGAGTGCTGAGAGCAGCCTGAGCCATCAATCCCTGAGTGAAACATTCAGAGGATGTTTTCTATCTGAAACTGGCACTGGTGAGGGTGCAGCCCTTGCAGCTCACCCAAAAACATCTGGCTGATGAGTCAGTCACTGCATACTACAAAAGTCCAGTCCCACTTTTTATTGGCAGGGACTCCTAACACACTCCTAGGAGTGTGTGGAGATTCCTCCCTGGAGTGGGAAATGTCCCTCAAGGTCACTCCTCTATGCTGAGCAAAAGAGAATTGCCCAAAGTCATTGACATGGATAAGTAGCAGCAATCTCCATTTAATAATTATTAAGCTTTGGAATTGTTAATTTGATAAATAATGCAATATATTAGTAGTATATATATATATATTTATATATATATATAGTATAATAATTATCTATACTGCATAGTAAATAATACTGATTAAAGCCTCTTAGTCTATTCATTATCATCATCAATTTAAAGAAATAATTTTATTCATGTTTTGTGGGATCTCAGCACCTCAGGACTGAGGTGCCGAGCCACCGAGACCACCCTTGGGGGGCTCGGGAGTCCTGGAATGTTGCCAGAAGCGTCTGGTGGCTGGACTTTGATCCTACACAGGAGACGACACCTGTATGAGGATAGGAGGATTTCACCGGGGTGAATGGTGAAAGAATTAGTTAATTAGAGGGTGAGACACAGGGTTTAAGATTTCTGTACAGGGGGGTTTAGAGAAGTAAGATGGAGGAATTGGGGCGTGTCCTGTCCTTCTTCTTCTTCTTCTTCTCCTCCATCTTCTGTGGTGATGGTGGCACTTTGGGATTGGTCATTACTAAAAGTGCACCGGACAATAAGGGGGAAAGGTATTGGGGAAAAATGATAAATATTGTACACGCAACTTTGGGTATAAAGATAGGTGACTGTCCGGAGGGCAGGACAGTGTGCTCATGGCTGGCTGCTGAGCAGACCTCTGTCGGGCCGAAAGAAAATCTTTTAGATAAACAATTAATAAACATAGAGACCGAAAGAAGAACTGAAGCCTCTTCTCGTCCTTTGATACGCGGGCTGCCCCAAGGCCACTCCGGGCCTTTCCAGACCCTCCAAACAGCCAAAAACCGGACAACTGTGGTGCATTGGCCGGGAAAACCATTTTCTGCATGCATGGTTGGATTGCCAGTGGACGAATGGCCAGTTCCAGGGCATTCCGCAGTTAACATTTCACAGGTCATTGCAGATCCTGTGAAAGAGTGGTGTTCTTGGACACATCTACTTCCTGTGGCTTCTACAGAACCTCAGGAACTGGAGATTTTTGGGTCCATGACAATGGAATTCTGCATGCAGTTTGAAGTTCCGAAGGCCACAAAGGCAAAAACTATCGATTTAACTCCCATTCATGAGTTTTATAAGAATGCATCAGCTTGGTGCAAATATACAGAGAAAACTACCAAAGGATCGATCCAAGTCCCAGTGCAATTGCCACGGGGTTTGTTTTTAATTTGCTGGGACAGAATTTGGCACGGCATTCCTGCTAATGCCATGGGAGGTCCATGCAGCATTGGGGAAATTTCAATGCTGTCGCCTGATTTGAACATGCTAAGAGAGAAAAGGCACAGAGGAAAAAGATCAATCGAAAAATATGCGGCAGATTGCAATGATGAAGTATTTTCTTGGGATAAGAAAGCAAGCATTGCTACGGCAATTTTCTCACCTCAAACAGCATCAGGGGTGGCTTTGACTCAGATCAACCGCATGGGTTGCTGGTTGAGCAAACATGCACGGTCTGTGTCTGTCGCATTGGATGACATGTTAAAAGACGTTAGTGGTGTAAGACAGGCGACTCTTCAAAACAGAGCTGCAATCGATTATCTATTGCTCACTCATGGACATGGGTGTGAAGAGTTTGAAGGGATGTGCTGCATGAATCTCTCAGATCATTCAAAATCAATTCATGAAAGTATTAGAAATATAAAAGACAGCATAAATAAGCTTGGCGAGACCACAGGATCATGGATCGATCAGCTGGTAGATTTCTTTGACATTTCTCCTATTTGGAGAGAAGCTTTAAGGGTAGGGTTTTATGTTTTGATAGTTCTCCTAGTCCTCATAATTGTCGTCCCATGCATCTTTGTATGTCTAAAACGCGCCATGAATCGGGTGATAAAAGAGGTTTTCTTGGTGCAAACAGAAGGGGGAGATGTGGGATCTCAGCACCTCAGGACTGAGGTGCCGAGCCACCGAGACCACCCTTGGGGGACTCGGGAGTCCTGGAATGCTGCCAGAAGCGTCTGGTGGCTGGACTTTGATCCTACACAGGAGACAACACTTGTATGAGGATAGGAGGATTTCACCAGAGTGAATGGTGAAGGGATAAGTTAATTAGAGAGTGAAACACAGGGTTTAAGATTTCTGTACAGGGGGGTTTAGAGAAGTAAGATGGAGGAATTGGGGCGTGTCCTGTCCTTCTTCTTCTTCTTCTTCTCCTCCATCTTCTGTGGTGATGGTGGCACTTTGGGATTGGTCATTACTAAAAGTGCACCGGACAATAAGGGGGAAAGGTATTGGGGAAAAATGATAAATATTGTACACGCAACTTTGGGTATAAAGATAGGTGACTGTCTGGAGGGCAGGACAGTGTGCTCATGGCTGGCTGCTGAGCAGACCTCTGTCGGGCCGAAAGAAAATCTTTTAGATAAACAATTAATAAACATAGAGACCGAAAGAAGAACTGAAGCCTCTTCTCGTCCTTTGATACACGTGCTGCCCCAAGGCCACTCCGGGCCTTTCCAGACCCTCCAAATAGCCGAAAACCGGACAATGTTTGGCTTAATATCCTTAATCCTGTGGGACAAAGCCATATGAAGAGTCAATTACACCTATCTAATCCTTTAGACACAAGTCATTGACCAGTCTGAGGCTAGAAGATGATCCAGCCCCACCCAGGCTCCTTTCTGAGGAGTTTAGAGAGCAAGGGAGTCCTTTCTGCTCCTTGGGATTAAATGGAAGGGTCTCCCTGATAAACCCGGATAAACCAGAGCTTCCATTCAGCCCATGGCATTTGGTGTGACTCTGTTTTCCTCACACAAGGTTTCACTTCAGCCTTCTCCCTCTTTTCACTTCAGCTTTAATCTTTCCTCTCTGCTCCCACATTTTTTCAGCACTTGTTTTGTAACCTTCATTCATTTTTTTTGAAGGTGTCCCCTTCTCTTTCCAGCTGATCATCTCTGAACTACATGTCTGGACCTGGGGCACAATTTTTACAGAGAAAGGAAAGCAGAGAGAATTTTAACACACCCTGTGTGGGCAGTGCATTGTCTAATACAATATTCTCTGTTTGTCTGGGGAATCTCTTCTGTTGGCAATTTTTATTAAAGGGACTGTTTTGCCTGAATACTAAAAGGGCTCATTCTTCTTGAACTCCTGGGTACAAACTGACACAAATATGATTAATACAAACCTCCAATAATTACCACTGTTTAAAAAAATCAGCAAGCTGAATAGGGAAAACATGAAAATAATTAAGAGAAGAAGAAAGGGGAAGGAAATGCATTATAATTTGAATAAGAACACATGCATGGCTATGAAGCAGAAAGAAAGCAAAAACATGAAAAAAATTCAAAACAGCAGGACTTGTTAGTTCCTTTCTAGCATCTCTGTATTTGCAAAAGAAATCATTGATTCAAGGCCTACAGGTGAGAACCATACCAAGGAGACAACCTCACCTAGGCACAAGTTTTACCAATTGGCTGCATTGACCAAGAACATGAAAAAATAGTAACAATCACATTGTTACAGCTGGCACAACTTTTACAAGTCAGTCCTGGCACAAAAGCAGCTGTTCTAGCAAAGCAAACCTTTACATCTGCAGGAAAACACTACAGGGGACACACATTTCTGTTTCCAAGTCCTAAGGTAAGGACTGTCTGCCCATGTGTCAACAATCTTTCTTTGCTTTTGTTTCCGACTACTCTTCCCTGAAGGGGATTTTGAAATCCTACTGGTTTCCATGAGGTCTAAATTTCACTAAATCATAATCTTCTCCACTCTCTTAATGTTTTATTGGAGAGTATTTGTTTTCTGAGCTGCTGTCTCTTCATCTTTCCCACACTGCTCAGTTTCATCAATACAGTTCATCTTCTGGGTTTTTTTGTTGAGGGTTATTCCTTAAGGTTTGATATGAATTTGAAAGCTGCTAACCCTGACCACTTATCTTTAATGCAAAAAAACCAAAAAGCCTATTTGTAGCAGAAACCTTGTCAAGCAGTCTCATTGGGATCACAGAGCTGTGGTGATAGAAGGAAGATGGCTGGAGTGCTACAGTGGAAGGATAAAGGTTTTTCAGGAAGGACAGGCTGGAGAGTCAAACAAATTGCCCTGTGTGAGCTGCAGAAAGGCATGAAAAGCTGCAGAAAGGCATGGAGCTCTGCCTAGGGATGGGTGATGAGCCAGCTGAGAGGTCAAGAGCAGTAGTCAGACAAACATGGCTGATATGGCTAAAGGCCACTGGAGCTGAAAAAGCAGTAGCTTCAGCTACTGAAAAAAAGCTAAAAAAGCTCCCAGAAGCCTCATGTTCACAGACTCTGGTCTCCAGCAGGGGCTTGAATCACTCTGGTGTCTTCTGAAGGGGGAACACGGGGAATAACAGAAGGTTGTCACAAACAACCCACTGCCAAGCTCAGAGTTCTGTGGTCATGTCTTGGTTTGAAAGACAGGTGTCTGCTTAAGGAAGGCAGGAGCCTCCCTTGAAATGGAAAATGTAAACCCTCTCCCTCTGAATTATTGTAATTTTGAAATTAAAAGGCTCTCACGCAAAGATATGGGAATAGGAATAACAGTTCTTTACTAGGAAAAAATACAAATGCAGTAGTACCAAAAAAAAAACCAAACAAAAAAAAAAAAAAAAACCAAAAAAACCCCAAAACCAAACACTGATAGAGTCAGAATAGGAGTTGACACCCTGTGGGTCAAGGTGTTGTAGCAGTCCAATAGAAATGGTGGTTGCGGCCCTCCTGCAGTGCCAGCTGTGGTTCTGGTGGAGCAGGGATCCTGGAGAAGGGTGGAATTTTCCTCCAAAAGTCCAGGGGTGGTGTAGATGGGCCTGGTCTTCCTCTGGGAGTCTAGTGGGAAAGGCTGCCTGTGGTGTTCCAAACCTCAGATTATATCCAGGTAGGAATGCTTGGCTCCTCCCCCTGGGCAGAGCATCTCCCAATGGGATGATGTAATTTTATCAGTCCTGCAGTGACACTCAATGGCCATCAAAAGAATTCTCTCCTGGAGGGAGAATTGGTTGTGGAAGAGATAAAGAAGAACTGCCCAATTAACAGAAGATAACTGCCCCACCTTTAACAGACAGTAATAGAACCAACACCCTCATTTCCACCCTCAGACAGGTGAGCAGCAGCCTGGCCAGAGGTCAGTCTCCAGGGGTGTAACATGGGGTTGATGCTGGCACAAGTGTTGTTGTTTAACACCTGCTGAACTGACAGAGATGACTTGGCTGTGTACCCTCTGGAGGTTTCCAAGTGACAAAAAACCTGGAAGAGGTGATTGATACATGAAAGGGTCGTGCTGCCATTCAGAGGGACCTCAACAGTATGGAAAAATGGATTGACAGGAATCTCATTGGCAGGAATCTCATTAAATCCAATACACCCAAGTAGAAAGCCCTGCATCTATCAAGGAACAAATCCCCGCACCAGGAGAGACTGGATGCCAGCCAGCTGGAAAACAGCTTGGGACAACAGGACCAAGGTGGACACCAAGTGACCATGACACAGAAATTTGTCAGCAGCAAAGAGGGCTAGGGGCTCCTTGGCTGTGATATTTGGAGTAGTGCAGCAGGCTGGGGGAGCTGATCCTTCCTCTCTGCTCACCACTGGTGACACACATGTGCAGGTTCTGTCCAGAGCTGGGCTCCCCAGTAGGGGAGAGACATGGACACACTGGAGCAAGTCCATTGGAGGGCTAAGAGAATGATGAGGAGCATCTGTTGTACAAACAAAAGCTGTGAGAGCTCAGACTACTAATCCAACAGAAGAAAAGGATCGGGGGGATCTTATCTTTGTGTATAAATACCAGTTTTGAGGGAGTGAAGGTGATAGAAATTCCTCTCACTGGCTTTCAGTGACAATAAAGGAGGTAATAGGCATAAATTGAAATACAGGAAATTCCATTTAAAATAAGAAAATGCTTTTGTATTGTGAGGGTATTTGAAAATGGAATGTGTTCCCCTAGAGGCTCTAGGGATGTGTGGTGTCCATCCTCGGAGATAATAAAATTCAACAGCACATAGCTCTTGGCAACCTGCTGTAGGTGACCCTGCCTTGAGCAGGGCATTGGACTGGATGAGCTCCAGATGTGGCTCCCAAGCTCAGCTGCTCTGTGATCTTGTGAAATGCATTCAGCCCAACTGCCCAGTGCCTGGATACAAAAAAGCATTCACAAATATTCTTTGGTTGGAAGTCAGTCACTGTATAGCTCACATTCTGAAGATGTATAAAACAAGGAGTGACAGGAGGGCTTTGCTTGGTTCTTCAATGGAACAAATTCTCTGGAGTAACACTTCAAGGCCACTGCCTCCATCCAAGCTAAGACCTAAGATCTGTTCTACAGGTCTGACACGCTCAAATCTCGAGCACACACAATAGTGTTACTTTATTCTTAAACATGAGATTGTTCATGAGTTTTACTGCAGTGGTGGGCAAAACTAGAGAGGTCAATAGCTGCCCTAGGAATTAGAGCCAGCCTCTGAGTTTAAGGTCAGATCTCCACCTATGAGACTGGCACAGTGTATCTGACCCTGGGATATGCTCTAGGGATTATCAGTTGGCCAAAACAAAAATTTCACTATTTTGGGTATCTTCAGGTGCTCTTGTTCAGACTTGAGCAGGATCTGCCCTCTTTCAGAGCATCAGGAGGAGGTTCTGAGTTTCAGTCGTAATTAGACAAGGATAAATTGTTGGGGGGACTGAACACTGTTCATTTGGTGTGTCAACAGAGTAATTCTTTAGAAGTCAGCACAGAAGATACACAGATTGAATCAAGGTGGCAAATATACTCAGGGACACTGACATGCTTGTCCTTCCATCAGGAATTCTTGGGGGACAGCTTCCTCTGGCATCCAGGACCTTCTTTTTGCAAGACTCTCCATATTTTTTGGCATCCTAATGGTACAGTTTAGGAAGAACAATATTCTCTAGAATTTAATTTTCTTCTACTTCAGCCTAATGATTTCCTGATCAGCCCCAGCAGGGGTTCAAACTTAATCTTCCTAACATCTTATATATAGCAAGAATCCAATAAATGCATTTTGATTACTGCAGTGGGGCTCAGCTGTGCCTCTTGATGCAGCACAGAGGAGGTGCTATCTGGAGTCATCTGGAGATGGTAAAGGAGGGGGAGTAGAAAGTGAGAACCAAGATACTGAGAGTCCCATGGCTGAATAAAGGCAAAGGTGTTTGCACTCAGCACATTAATAGTAGATGAAAATTACTCTGAACATCTCAGAGCAGCTGGAAATGGCTTAGTGCATGCTCATGCCCATGTAGGACCATAAGTGGAGGATCTGGAAAAGACATGCTGGAGGTTGCAGGTCTCTGAGGTCTCACAGGGAACAGACCTGCAGCCCTCCAAAAGCCAGAGCAACCAGAGCTGAGAAAGAGACTGAATTCACAACAAAATCTATGGCCATTGAGCAGAGCCTTGCTTCAAATGATGTAGCAATTGCTCCCTGGACAGAAAACCTCAGCCAATGTTCACTGGAAATTACAAGAGTCGGGCCATCTACTGCAATGCAAGAGACACAGAGGCCATTTCAGAATTCAATTAATTAATGGGGAAGGAAAAAGTACTGTATTGTGAGACCCAGTACTGTATTGTGAGACCCAGCCCCTTGGTATGCAGAAAGAGGTGTAAAAGCAATCTTTGGTGCACACTAGCTCAACCTATGAGTCACTGTGCCAAATCCATTCCTGGTTTTTAAAGGCTGAAAAAAACAAAAATAAATTTATTCATTTCATTCTCTAGAAACAATCTTTGAGCTCGAACACTTACATCAGAAAGAAATCAATGAGGCTGAACACTGTGTTATTCCAGCAGGTTAGTTAATTAAAGTTCTCCTCGGGGTTTGTGCCAGGGTCCAGCTCCTCATGGTTGCTGCATCTGAGCTCTCCCTGAGGATCAACCATCCCTTCTCCTTTCTGTCATACAAGTACTTTCCATCTGCGTTTGTGGATCAAAGAGGACACTCAGTGGCTGCTTAGGTTATCACAGGTACGTGTTCCAGCAGTTTTCCAAAGGAATTACTCCTGGGAGCTGCTGGCAGAGGCTGCTCACAGAAGCATGCAGCGCCATGCTGGGACAACACCAGCTCCAGAGTTCCAGAGAAGGGCACAACTCCCCACTCCAGTCACAGGCAGTGACTAAGGCAGGGATCTATTTTTCAATTATATTTTTGACAAATGCATTTCTTAGCAGAATTTCTTGTCATTTCTGGGAGATGGGAGGAAAAAGATTTGAGAATGTCTCAATGGGATTTTTCCTCTTTTTATAAAATATGATTACCTGCTTTTAGTATTCACAGCCACAACTTCCCATAAACCCAGGGGCCTCTTGAGCACTGTAGGCACTTGATGGAGACAGATCAGGGCCAGAGTGATGCAGCAAGGCAAAGGTAATGTTTGTGGGCTGAAAGGATCCAGGCAAGCATTTCCCCAGTATGGAACAGAACTGAGTTTTGAGGGGTTCAGCCTGTGCCCCAGGGCCCTCTCACTGTCATGGCTGAGGCAGCACAGTGGTGTGAGAGTAGAAAATACCTAACAACCACTTTGCAAGCAAAAGACCTTGACAAAAAGCCCCCAGCCACGTGGTGTTGGCTGCTCACAGTGTGTGTTTATTGTTATTTCTGCAGTGCCTGCTTATCTGCCTCTGCATCTTCCTTGCACAGGGTTCCCTTCCCAGATAGGGAGCAATGCACAGACTCTTGCTTTGGTGAATGTTGTCACACAACTTTCCCTGCATCCCTGTGACTCCCAGAGAAAGCCCGGAGGATTGACCACAACTGTGGTTGAATTCACTGGGGAGTTACCCAGACAAAATGAGCAGTGCCCATTCCTCAAAAAGTAAATAATATATGGGTTCCAGAATGAATGTATCCATGGGCTCCTTTCCTTATCAACATAAATACAGGGAATGTATTCTGCTCCCTACAGATTCCTGGCATTGGGGAATAAAGAATATTAGCAGATGAGCAGAGGAAAATTGCACCATTGCTGCCTATGGTTATCTGGCTTAAAGAAAGGAAAAATTGGAAACTTCAAGGTTTTTCTGGCAACATTTGCTGCAATTAAGCGGATGTGTCAATAAAGGGAAAGGGTGGGTGGAGAGAAGGAGAGCAATTTCTAACTAGAGTAGTGCTCATTTGGATAGTGACTGACACTGGGAAGTGACTGGCAAAGTCTTTTTTGACATCCTCAGGCTGATGAAGACAGCAAGGGGATTTCCCACTGATATCAAACAGAAATTTGCACAGAGATCAAAGGCAGAATAAAGCATTCCTGTAGTGAGTAAACTCTGAAAAAATCTTCATTACTTCTAACACACTGCACTGGCTATAGTCAACAACATCCTTTGCCGCACATCATCCTGCTTTATCCTCCTTTGGCATCTGGCTTGGATTTCCTTGCCTCTTCCTTTTTTTGCCTCTCTTGCAGTCTCCCTGGCTGCCCCACCTGGCAACACAGTCACTAGCAGAGCTTTTATTAGCAGCATCTTCTGGATTAGGCAATTATTAGTCATCTCCAGGCCTTAAAAAGGAAATAGGTCTGATTACATTTATACTCCTGGCATGCTCTTCAGCACAGGGACCATGTTTTCACCCTGTATCTGAGAGGCACAGAAAGTGATAAACGAGTCACACTGGAGCTACCACGGTGGAGAAAATAGTGCAGCTGCTGCTGACAGGGTCTGAGTGAGTGGCAGGTACAGACATCATTCAGAGGAGGGGGTTTAGGCTGCCTGCAGAAGAAATAACTGGGGCTGCAGCAATGTATTTGGGAAATTTTGTCAGCAGATGTGTTGGTGACTTAAAATACAGAGATATTTATATATTTATATGCTTATATATGGATATAAGCTAATGGATACTTGATTCTCCATACTATACAGAATAATTGTCAAACGCACAGGTACAGTGAACACCTCAATCTGGACTAGTCCTGTGGCCAGCCTTAAGTTTTGATTTGCCATGTCACTGAGTTTCATTGTTTTTACTGCTCAACCTTGTATCAAAACAGATCTGACACATTCTTCTCATCCCTTCAAGGCAGACTGCAGTAAGGTGATGCTCCTGCACTGTATCCCTTTACATCCATCTGGGACAGCTCCTCACACTAAAGGCTTTGGGCAAATAATCATCTCCTAGGTAAACCAATATGGAACCAAATACTGACATGTTTTCTTACATCATATTTTTGTTAAACTTCCTAAAAGCAGTTCATGTGTCTGACACTACTGAAATCAAAACAAACTAATTGTTAAAATGTTTTAAAGTATCCATTGTTAAAACAGCTGCCTGGGACATCACTGGAGAGTTTTCTTCAGGGGTAAGGACTGAACAGGCTAGTTTAGGATTTGCCTTGTTATTTCTCATTGTTTGCCTTTAAGTCAGCAATTTCAAACTAGTCCCACTGTGATTGCTTTGTCCTTTAAAACTCACTTCTCCCTGCCAAAATCTCTGTATCATTATGTTATAACTTGTCTCCAATTTGCCTAAAATTTCTGGAGTTTAACTGGATGTGGTTCACTTTGAGAATTAATGCAATACAAGAACATAATCAATGAGCAAGAAAAAGCAACATTATCCTTTCTCAGTGTGTTGCATGCTGCAAAAGTCAAACTAGACCAATGTCAGTCCACAGTTACAGATATTCTTTTCAGTACACCCCTGAGAACTCCATTAGGGCTGGCACCAACTTTCTGACCAGAAACTTTCTGAGTCTTTTGAACATGGTTAGTGAACATAAAAGTCTTTCAGACTTCATCTAAAAGTTGTGAACAGGACTTCTGTAGGCTTCATAAGAATTTGGCTTGCATGCTACCAGAACATTCAAAAAGACTCTTTGTCCTTATACTTGAACAAACTAGAATAAAAGTGCCTAAAGAATAGTGGAACAAAAGTACAATCAATATGTCAGACAGAGGGACACAAATTTATATTTGATAGTGCAAATAGGCTCACAAGCCCAGAAGTGGGAAAATGGAAGGAGGAACACTTTACAGAGAGTAATTACAGAGAGTAATGTTTGCAAGCAGTAAAGTCAGGAGCTGCTGCCTCACAACTGCTTCCCATGAAATCTGGAGTAGGTGAAACCCAGGCCTGTCCAGAATTTGACTGACTGCTTTAAAAACTGTACTTTCTATGCTGCTTTTCAGGCTCATACCTAATTCACTGTTTGTGGTTTTCTTCTGCCTCCCTCATTGTTTTTGCTTTTCCAGTGTCTTTCTCCTATTCAGTGTTTCACCTGATTTCTTTCTTCCCACCTACATACTCTTGCACAATCACCAAGTCCCATTTAATTTCCTGTTCTTATTATAAACTTCTAAGAAGTCTTTATCCATCAGAGGGGCTGTGCTTTGTGCCTCTTGTAGCCCACCAGCTGTCATTACTGGGATTCACAAAGACCTAAATGCCTCAGTGTTCTCCAGCTTTCTCTGTACCTCATCAGCACTTGCAATTACTGGCACTGCATTTCCCAAACTGAGTGCAACAAGAGTAGAATATCCAAACTGAAACGCTTTGTCTTATATTCTTTCTGCATCCTAAAAAGGCACTTCTAAAGTAGGACAGTTCTTTTCAGTCTGGATCTCTATCTTTGGCAAGGTTGGCTATTAAAATATCACTGCCCTCTCTGTACTGGCTGTCAAGTAGTCAAGGGGGCCTCTACAGAATCTTCCTTAATAGTGCGGTTTGGGAAATCTGTTTCCCACAAAATGACTGAACACTAGCAATGACTTAAACCACTCCACTCCTTGGTTTCATTTCTTTAGCAGAACAAACCTTTTATTCATCTTCCTGCTACCTTTTTTCAAAAAGTCTTAGTACTAGGCAGAAGGAAATCGCAGGTGGGTGCATGTGGCTGAATTTAGCTGCTGGAGTGAGTGGAACTACCTTCCACAAACATTTGCACAGCCCTAAGGAAAAATAATATCTCAAATTCAAATTTAATTCAGGTTTAGTTCTAACAGAAGCTTTTAGAAAGATATTAGCCTAGATCAAGATGTCCAAAGAAGAGAAGTGTTTCCTAGAAGGATCAGCTGGGAAGTAGTTGGAAAGTGTGAGTGAGCCTTTTAGGAGTCATGGCATATAGGCAAGGTGGCTGTGGAAGAGATAAGCAATGTTTTCTGCTCAGGGAGGGCAGAACAAATGGTGCTGCTTTAGTCTACAGCATGAAAACAATGTGGCAATAGATGCTGCTTTTAGAGGCACATTGGGCAAACAGCTGAGCAAAGTCTGGGGATAGCTGTTCTGATCTTGAGGAACTGCAACAGCCCCTGTGTGTCCTCAGGGTTCTAATTCCTCTGGCTCTAGGGCATCCCTCAGCAGTTCTGGGAACTGGTGCCAGGCTCATCCAGGGCTGTGGGTGGGCACAGGAAGGTCCTGATAGCAGAACCTCCTTGGGATGGAGCTTAAAACCACAGCAGCTGTGACAGGCCACAGGCTGTCTCTATGGCTCTTCACACCCCACTCCCAAGGGAGTAGCTGTTCCACAAGGGAAGTGGAAGAGGGATCTCAAAGGCAGTCACAGCTTTGCCAAGGCTGATTCTGCTGGCAGAGTCTCTCAGAGTCATCAGTGCTAGTGGTTTAATTGCATTTGCATACTGTGCTATTTCCGAACACCCTGCGCAAGAGCACTAATTTTGCTCTCAACAAGATGTGACGTCTGTGACTTCACTGACAGCCTGAGTTGCTGAAAAATCTAAGTTTTAACTCACAAGTGACTCATAGTCCTGGCTTTTGATCATGGCCCTCAGTACTGCTTCCATTTCCTTTCCATATCAGATCTGTCTGTTCTTTAGATTAAATAATCCAAGATGGTTCCTGTGGGAGGGCTCTATGGCTGTCAGAGAATTGTAACATGACAGACCCAGCCTCCACCCAGAGACCAAATTCTCCCTATTTAAATAGAGTGATTTCCTCTCCTGCTATGCCCATGGAAGGGCCATCCGTCACAGACTGCAGAGGAGCAGTGGGGCTGGTCTGTGCTGCCAGCCAGGGAAGTTCATGGTGGTCTTCAAGAAGAATCATTAGTAGGAAGTAGGAAAGCAGGGCAAAGGATGAGATCCAGAATACTGAGAGCCTTAAATCACCTCCCTCAAAAACAGAAGCAAGTAACTCAATGTGTAGAGAGGTAAGGAGTCAATGATGCTGTTGTTAATATCATATCACAAGGCACAGCAGGGACAATAACTTGGAGTTGACCTAAATTTTTTATAGTGAAGGGAATTCAGCCATGGTTTAAAAGCCTTTAATGATGAAGACTTTACTTGATTTATCATGAAGTTGGTTAATTGCCCTCTCAGTTAAACATTAACTTCATTTTTCCATTCCTGGCAACGTGGCTCCCTGGTTTTATAGTTTATGGTTCCTGGGTCTTGGTGTACCTTTATCCCCTGGAGAGGAGGGCCTGTGGTTCCCTGTCAGCTCTTTGTGGAGTGTTGCAGCCATGCCTGTGGGCCCCCACATGGAGCAGGGTCTGGGTGTGGTTTTCAGAGCCAAGCAAGCTGTCACTAAAGCCCAATTTTTAGACTCATGATTCTAACACTGGCACTTCTTCCTCTGACTTTGATCTGTGCCCTGTTATCTATGATTTGCAAACATGATACAAACCACTAGTTACTCATCAAATCTTCATAAATCTCATGACTTTCAGTCACTGTTTTAGGGCAAATTTAGGGGCTTTTTAAAATTAGGTTTTGCCCTCTGTTCCTTTTTATTACTGTTTATTTTTAGAATAAGAAATATGCTTAACATCATTTGTTAGCTGAACATTGAACAAGTAGTTCTATTAATAGACTGAAGTGTTCCTGTTGCTGAGGAAGATTAGTACAACTCTGCTGAATGGAAAGCACAATAAAAAGAAAACAATAGCATAAATGAGAACGTTTTGATTGTTTGCTATAGTTGTCCTTGGTAATGAAATACAAGGTGAAGCTGCAGAAATTATGTGAACTTGAAAATTTTTATATATTTGAATAATCTGTGTGTGGGGGAGGTATTCTATACAAGGGACTGGTTTCTTGGTGTTTTCCCCATGGCAGTGTTGCTGCAGATCATAACATCCTTATTAATGCAGAAGATGTTAGCTTAAATAAAGTACACACCTTCTTAATTTCAAGCATAGCAGGTATGACTCTACCTCTTCATTTCAGGCTAGCTGAATCCAGAACTTCATGCAACATTTCTGTGTTACAGAAAGCTAAACCAGCAAAGGCAGCAAGCATCAACAGAGATTTGTGTAACCTCTTGCCTCTCTCGTGACCAGTGAGAGGAGCCAAGGGAACAGCCTGGAGCTGTCCCAGGGGAGGTTTGGGTTGGATATCAGGAAAAGGTTCTGCCCCCAAAGGGTGGTTGGGCACTGAACAGGCTCTCCAGGGCAGTGGTCACAGCACCAAGCCTGACAGAGCTCAAGAAGTGTTTGGACAACACTCTCAGAGCACATGATGGGGTTCTTGAGATGTCCTGTGCAGGGCCAGGAGTTGGACTCCATGATCTTTGAGGGTTGTTTACAGCTAGTGACTTTCCATGATTCCATGGTTCTGATGATTTGCTTGTGATTCTAACCACTAAGAGCACAGTCAATAATTGTTTACTGAAATGAGTGTTTTGTTTTGCTTTAAAATGAGCAATAACATACTTGGCTTATATACTTTCATTATATTTTATGCAAATATTTTAAAGATGCAAGAGTATCTTTTCCAACTAACTCCTGGTGAAAATGACGTGGGTGTTAAATATTAACCTGAAAGCTAATTAAAATTCTCAAATAGTTCTGGTGATTTTAAGTCCTGTCATTTTTTATTTCACTGGCACTTGGGTTACAATCTCTTGGCTGATTCTGATCTCTCATAAAAATTTTGTTTGGATGGTTAAAATGTTCTCCTTATATTTTTACAGCATATCTTCTCAGACTCAACAATCACACACTTCTAAACTGATCTGGGATTGGCCTTACTGAAGCAGATTTTCTCCATAACCTTAGGTAAACCAATATTATCTCTATTCTATGTCAAATTTAATTTCACAAACACATACCCAAAGTCACAAGTGTTTCAAAATCAGCTTTCATTTAATAAACCTTAGAAGAAAAATATTTGAGCACTAAAAGGCACAAAGTGCAAGATATCTTGCAGATAGAGAGAAATATCCAGCAATATGCTGTTACCATGTCACAGGTCAGTATTTGTTTAGGTTTAAATCTCTTTCCTTCTCTATGAATGTCAAAATAGTTATTATATTGCTATGTATGTGTATAAAAGCCAGGTGTATTAAGATAAGCACTGGGATTACTAATACAGGCATTAAATGAGCACATGGTTGAGTTTCCATTTGCTCTCAGTAATGCAGACCAAGAGTTGCACTGTAGCTCCAACATATTGAACTTGTTTTCTACTCTTTCTAGATTTCTTCATGCCAGGCCAAGCTGCATCAAAATTGCAAGGGAACTCAGTGCTGCTGCTGCTGACAGCACTTTCTTGTTAATCTTGCTTTACAATACATGATGCTATTTGCTTGATTGCCATGTTTGCCCTTGCCTTCATAGAAACTTTGTGCCATGGAATAATTTTTATATGAGGAAGGAAAAAAACCCTTTTCATCTACTCAGATGCACAGAAGTCATAAATGCAGAGAGCTCCAGAGCTGATCTGTACACTGGACTGAGTCCCTTAGGTTGTGTCTACATCCCCACAGCCTGACACCAAGGGCAGCTGCCTGCTCCTGTAGGAACAAATCCCTTTCCCTGTGAAATGGAACTGCTGCATCCTGAATCCCACAGGGAATGACCCCTGTTAGCTCCTCTGCCGTGTCTGGGGAATGTGTGGGAGCACGTGGGCTGGTCCCAGGCAGAAAATGCAGCAGGAATAATTTCCAGAAACTGTGGATAGTCAGCACTGTTAACTTAGTGGTACAGATGGAGCCTGAGAGTCTCCAGTTAAACAGGAGAAATGGGTGCTTTGTCATAAACACCAAAAGTAGATAATTCACATCTTTAGCTTCTCATTTCTCTTGTTAAAGAGACTTCGAAAGTTTGAGGAGTGAGTAGGAGAGAGACAGACATCTACATGGTAGAAATCCAAAGGTAGATGGGATGAATGTTTCTGACCTCACAGCTACACTTGTACCATAATGTCCCATATTAAGGTCAGTGGAACTTAATTTATAGCTTAGTTTTACACATGCACTTCAAATGTCCTTCATGTCCATCAATGATTTCTAAAATCAAGGCCAGCTCTTTTAATCCTGTTTTCAGTGAAGCTAAGGGCAAATTCCCATTTCTTCATTGGCCCCTGGAATTCCTTCTTAAGGTTCAAGTCTCCAAATGAGAGATGCTCCTTTTAATTGGATTACTCACCAGTGTCTCTGCTGATAGGCAGCAGAGACTGAGAAAAACAATTATAACTCTGATATTCTGGACAGCTCTGCTACTCTAGCTCTCCCCCAGCATCTGAAGAATTGGCAGTGCTTAGAAGAAAGTCCATGCTAAATTAGGAAGTGTTCCTTTCTGCTCTATATTAACAGCTTGCAAGCAGCAGGAGACCAAAGAGTTTTGCTCTATGAATTATTTTTTTTTAAATGCAGAGAATTAGTTCTTTTCTTGTTCTCTATTTTTATTGCAACACTTTTGCCAAGACTCCATATGCCAAGATGTAATTAGCTTTCAGAGAAGACATTTGCAGATCTGGCACAGACCATGGATAGTTTAACAGCTTCTTTTCTGCTTCTTCTGAATATTAAGCAGGAGCATATAATTGCTTGTAACTTCTTTCAATGCATCTCCAGAGTTTAAATCATTTTTCAGAATTAAATAAATATTTTAAAAAATAAGATTAACACAAATAGTATTCAAAGAAGATATTTTAGGCACATAGAAAGTCAGGAATTCCTACAATTATGTGGTTCATTTCAGTGCAAATCTATCCCTATCTTTTAATTATACATATATTCATTCTCTGTCTTTCTATATAAAGATGCCAGGTGTGTGCACTAGAGAAAAGCTGATTTTCTGAGGGCCACCATGTGTTTTGGTATTCCTTGTCTCTGGAGTGCTTAATATCCCATTCATTTCTCTTTTCATGTTATGGCTTTTAATTTGCTCAGCAATTTGTTCTTAACCAGACATCTGGAGCTAGCACAATATTTTCAATCAGCTTGAAGATCATTGGAAGCATTGAAAATTTTTACTGATATCACTGCTCTTCACATCACCCATGGTACAAGCCATAACTGCATCAGCTCCTCCAGGCTGGCTGGTCCTGTTTTACTGCCCACCATCATCTGAGCCGAGTGCAAAGGATACAAAACCTCACAGCCATGGTGATACTCCCCATATTGCACTGGAACAAGCCTGCAGACAGGAATAAGGTAAATCAGCCTCACTCCTGGACAGGCTGAGGGTAAAGGAATGTCTGACTCCCAGATGGAACCTGCTGGAAGCTGCATTACCAGTGATGCATTGACTAGGGATCTCCTATGCTTTGGCCCTCTCTGACTGCAACAGCTCTGTGAACAGCTTCTGCAAGGATGTCTGGATCTTTTTGATGAATTTTCCACAGCACATCTTCACCTCTGTTTGCTGGACCACCCTTGGCTCCGTGGGCCTGTGTTCTCAAAAGTGACAGGTACTTTGAAGGGCTTTTTCCCACACTTCTTGTCTGGCTCTTCCACACATTCATCTTCTGGCTCCTGTGCAAAAGCAGCAGCCAGTGGGTCTTGCAAGAGCTGCTCTCAATGGCAGTGAACCCCCTTTACTGTTTCCAATCAGAAAAAAAAAATATTGAAAGCTATTTTACTTCTGTAAGACTGTCAGGAGCTGGACTCAGTGATCCTGGTGGGTCCCCTCCAGCTCAGGATAGTCTGTGATTCTGCACATATTGGACAGTACATTGTTAGAAGATACAGTGGCACAGTGGGGACAAACTGGTGAAGCAACCTTGTGTAGGCTATGCATAGGCATGAGGCTGCTCTGTGCATTGCAGGAGAGTTCTTAGGATGTGCTGCAGTTCATGCAAAGACCTAAGTTTCATGGAGGTAAAGTTTGGCTGAGGTAGGAAAAGACACTTGAAAAATCACAGACTCACAGAATTGCTGGGGTTGGAGGTCCTTAAGAATCATCTAGTTCCAAATCCTCTTCATGGCAGGGTGTGGGAACCCAGGACATTCCTCTGGCAGTCCAGGATGGCCAGGACGCCTGCCAGGGTGCTCAGAGACCCTGGCACAGAGCCCAAAACACCTGTGGATTTGATTTTGACCTGTGGAGCAAATGACCAACCTTATATGAAAATCAGCAAGCCACAACAGTTTAAGCAGAATATTAGTAAAGTTATCATGGGGTGGAAAAGTGGATTTTGGGGTTTCTGGTATGGGGGTTCAGGAGGCAAGATGGAGGGAACTGGGCATGTCCAGCCTTTCTCCTTCTTCTTCTTGGCCTCCATCTTCTGCTGTGATGTTGGCACTTTTGGATTGGTTTAGAGTAGAAGCTCACTGTCTAACATAGGTGATAGGTATTGGAAAGTAGTTGTAAATATTGTACACGTAGTTTTTAGTATAAAGACATCGCCCTGGGGGCAGGCAGAGTGCCTGGGACTGTCCTGCTGGATGGACCTCGGCAGGGCAGGAGAAAATTTTTTATAGATAAGATACAATAAATAACCTTGAGACCAAGAACTGAAGAGCTCTGATTCCTTCTTCAAGTGCTGGGCTGGGAAAGGAGACTTTCTAACTTTTCTCAGGGTCACTCTGACCAGCTAGAGATCCCGACAGCAGGGCTGCCATCCACTAGATCAGGATGCTCAGGACCCCATCCAGTCTGTCCTTGAACACTTTCAGTGACAGGGCATCCACAACTTCTCTGGGCAACCTATTCTGCTGCTGAATTAAACAGAATTAAAATGGAGTGTTTGCATATGTTCAACCTAAAGACTGCTTAGGATTTTAAAACGAAAAGGGTGACTTGACCTGAATACATGGAAGACATAACAAAATTCAATTTCTTTCACAAAATACCTAACTGAAATGTTTTGCTGCTTGACTGCACCTTGGCAATGCACCCAGAGGGAAAAAAAAGGGATCTTGATTTGCTCAGCAACTTAATATGTAGAGTTATCAAACAGAAAAGATGTCAGTATTCACTGAGCTGGTAACAGAGACTAATCCACTGCAAAGCTGGAAAAAAATATCTTGGGTCTTACATAATCTGGACAGCTCAGTTTTCAAAGGGATGTATTTGTGTATGTCAGAAAGTCAGGCTCTGATTAATAAGGCATTTAACATAAATGACATGGTTTTGACAAAGGAAAAGTGACAAACAAGCAGAATGTGATGCCTCCCCTGCCCTCTGGCTCCCTCCAAAGACTTTTTCAAATCCCATACTAATTAGATGCATGTGCAAACAACTGATGTGTCATGCCTTTAACAAGCAAAGGCTTGTTTTCTGTGAGCTAATTTCCCCAAAAATTCATTCAGATTCTCCTGTCCTATCCACGGGAAGGGATGTTAAGGATGGCTGAGTACCTTGGATCACCTGCCTTCAGCCTTCTGGTGTCCCTCCCCAGCTGATCCCTACCTCCTGAAGAGCTCAAGATGAGGCAACCACTGTCAGATTCCATCCATTACAACCAGCTGAAATTCTTCAAACAAGTGCCTGGGATGCTGCAGGCTTTTTTCACATCTCCTGTATGGACATCCAAACCAGAAGGCTGGCTGTCATCACAAGAATAAGGGGCTATGGATATTGCACTGGAAGCTTCTGGAAAGCCATGGATGTTTGATCTAAAGAGCATCCTACTCATGAGCCAGCACACCAGCTCTCCACATGTCCCCTCCTCCCATTCACCTTCACCCTTTCTGTGCATCCTCATCCTGTGCATGTCTGAAGAGTGTGGAAAATGTGGGTTTTTTTCAGACTGTCATAGTAGGGACAGTACAGGTCTCTCTATTATCACCACTGCAGGAGAAATTTTGTTGTCTTAAAACTCAAATAATCCCACTTCAAAACAGGAAGCAGACAGAGGGAGGACCATGACCAGGTAACTACACCAACCCTGTGAGGATTATAGAATCACTTTATAATGAAGAAGCAGGCATAAGTGACCTCAGGAAGCTGCAGGGTATATGCCAAGCTAAAACAAAAAGAAAAATAACATAAATAGGGGCAATAAGGACAAAACTTTTAGCAAGGCCTTTGTTTGAATCTGAATACAACACCAGGAACCAGGCTAGAGCAGCAGTAAGGCTGAAGGTTGAGCCCCCACACTGCTGTCAGCTCTGCATGGGTGCCTTTCTGTGCAACATGTGGAGCTCTGCACTGTGGGAAATGGACTTGTCGAGAGCTGTCAGGGCCTGACAGAAGGCCCCCACAGGATGCATCTGTATGCAAATTTTGAGATAAGAAATGCTGACTCAGAAATGCCATGGAATAGGACAGATATTGTTGAGAGCGAAATGGAGCTAGAAAAAAAGTTTTGAAGGATTTCCTTGCAAATAAGACTGGATACTTTGGAGAAATAGAACTTTGAAAGATGCATTGCAGTGGGACCCACAAGGAGTAGTTTTAGATGATTGGCTTTAAGGCATCTACAGGATGGTGTGGCAAAAAGCTGATAGGCCAAGATACACTTATAGTGTCATGTAATTAGGAGATAGTTGGCTTCTGATTGTGATGGTGTGAACTATAACATCTCTATTGTCTCACCATTCTCATGAGACTGAAAATGGAATAAAAGTTTTTAGAATGCCTCTCAGTTGCCCCATCCCTGGGTCAGGAAAAGGGCATTTTCCAACACTGCACAGCCTGAAAGATGCCTACAGGGTGGTGATGAAGGAACCAGGACCTCCAGCAGCACTACTGACTGGGTAGACATGGCAGGAGTAAGAGACAGTGAAGGAAAAAGCAGGAGAAAGAAAGATCAACAGTCCTCTCCTTCCCAGGCCACATTGAGGGTTAAATTATTCACTTGATGGGCAATGTGAGGATGAAGTCAGCAGAACTGACACAGCAGAGACCCACAGCACCAGCAGTCATTAGGATGTTACTGGTTTGAAGCATGGTGGGGGAGAATGCATTTGTCACTAAGTCATGGATGGCATGGGAGGAGCAGCACCAGCAGCCATCACTTCTGTTGGATTCTGCAGCTCCTGAGATATGGCTGCAAACATGGGTGAGAGGCAGGGCCCCATCAGGCTCCTACAAGGGTTGGATATTCTTCATCAGGATGGACTTTATTTATCTGCACTGTCACAGAGTAGAGCTGCTGTCCTCAATTCAAGCAAATTTGTGAAATAGAATGAAGAGTCCTTGCACACAGAGAAAGCTGGTGAAAGGGCTGCAAGGCACATCCTGTGAGGAGAGGCTGAGGGCTCTGGGCTTGTCTGGTTTGGAGAAGGCTGAGGGGAAACCTCATTGCTCTCCAGCAACTTCTGGATGGGGTGAAGGCAAGGGGGAGGGATGAGCTCTTCTCCCTGGGATCCAAGTGACAGGATCCATGGGAAGGGTTCAAGTTGTGTCAAGGAGGTCAGAAAGGACATTGAGAAGATGGATTTCTTTACTTAGAGGATCAAAGACTTGAACAGGCTTTCTAGAGAGGTGATCAATATCTTAGGCCTGTCACTGTTTAAGAGGCATTTGGACAATGCCCTTCACAACATGCTTTAAATTTTGGTGAGCCCTGAATTCATTGGGCAGTTGGACTAAATGGTTCTTCCAGCCGAACCAGTCTGCTCTGTTCTGTTCTATTCATTTCTGTTCTACTCTATCCTATCCTATTCTATTCTTCTCATTCCACTTGTGTGGGGTTTGACACATACAACCTTAGGGGTGCATCAATGGATTTATATGCATAAGTTCTGCCAAAATTCATGTGAGACCTTGTTTCCAAGGATTCAACATCTATGCAAGGAGTGCAGCTGAATTTCTCTGTCTGTCTGGTGTTGAAATGCCAGAACAAAGGAGGAGACCAACAAGAATCACTCGAGTTCACAAGGATTTAGTGAAAGAATTTTTCATCTCCTCTATTCAGACCACTACTCTTTCTCCTGACTGATGTTCTCAGGTTCACTGATGTATTTGCCATTTAAAAAGCTATTTTTAAACTCCCAAGTCATGCTTCACTCCAAAATTCTTTACAATGGAATTCACAATGAGTTTCTTGACTAAGATCAAAACAACTCCTGCATTTTTTATTGTCTGCCATTTTCTATACCACACTATCAGAATAATCAAGGTTAAACTGCCAAGGTCTGAATCTTCTGACAGAGTGCAGTAATAAATTTATTGGAGACACTGTAATTGCTTCACCCTGAAATGCCAATGAATATGTTGAATATTGTAGAGCTTCTCACTGCCCTCTTACCATTTCCCAGAAAGATATATTATATGCAGATACTAATCTGTTAATTGTCATGCAGTCAAAGGCATGCAAATTATGTAAAGGTGCATCTACCAAAGAGTATTGACATGCAAATTTTAAGTTCTTTCAAGTCTAAAGGGAACAAGAACATTCAGCTCTTTCCAGTTCCAGTGTAAAATAAGAGTTTATTCGCTTTAAAAAATAATTTTAAAATAATTTGAATATGGGCTCCTAAAGGTAAAAGTAAAAATGTGTACCTGTAATTACTGGAGAACTTCTCTGCTGGAGTGACCTTTCAATTGAAAATGACATTTTTAAAATACATTGTACAGCCAGATTGCAGTGGAAATGAGGAAGTCCCAACAATTTACTCTCAAGAGGCGACATAGACAAAAATGCTTGAAGGGATTTTTGCACTTAGTGCCTTTGGCATCTCAGCATGTTCTCCTTTCTCCTCACCTCCAGTCCAGAAGAAGGAAAGACACTCTCTCCTCTGCTTTATCTGCAAGTGGTGGTGTCTTTTTTCATCTCATCTGCCTTCTGGGAAATAAATCTTGTGCATTTACCTCATCTGACTTGATAAATACTGCATGGGAAGTAAGAAAGTATTTTGTGTTTTTTGAAGACATGTTCTCGAAATTCTTGGTTTTGTGTTTTGTGACCAGTCCCTGTCCAGCATAAATCAGAAATTCTGCTTTATTCTACTTTCTGTTTATATATTTCCACATATCCAAACCAAGTTTTTAAGCAAGAACTGGTGAGTTCAAGTTTAAACTTCTCCAAGGAAATGATGAAAGATAGGGTCTGATCACTTACTGAAAAAGTGGAAAATCATTGCCCTCCAAAGGCATCTCAGACTAGACACTAAATACAAAAGCAATTGAAATAGCCAGTCATTTGAAAGTTTTACTGTCAATATTTCAACTCAAATAGAAATACTTTTACTGAGCCTAGGAAAAGGATGTTCTAGTTGATAGAAGGCATTCATTTTTTCAGAAAGCTTCTGACAAGGTTGAAAGATTAGGAGAAGGAATTAAGCTGTCATGGCATAAAAAGAAAGGTCAGCTCAAGGATAAAGAATTTCTTAAAGACAGGCAACAGAGTAAAAATAAAGAGTTTTCACAATGGAGGATTATCTGTGGATCCCTAGAGAGACCTAGGCTCAAAGTTGAGCTGCTCAACACCTTCTCAAACAGTCCAGAAAAAGAGATGAACAATGAGATGATAGTATTTGCTAAAATAAATGTTGAGGTGATAAAATGGCTTGCAGGAATCATATCTCAGACTGCCTGAGAAGAGCACAAAAATGTCTGAAAATCCCAAGGAGTTGAGTGACTGAAGGAAACAATAGCTCAATATCTCTTATTACAAAGTGGAAGATAACTCTACCTAAACCTGCTTGATCTGTCAGTACATAGTGGCAGGTTCTTGTCTAGCTATTGAAACTCAGGAAATAAAACCTGAGCTCCCTGCAGGCAGTTTTATAAATATGTGGGCACAGTGCTTGGCAGCATTCAAAAGATAAGAGACCATTAGGAATCTGTAGGAAAGTGAGAAGTAACATGGTGCTGTGTAAAACCACAGGGCAAGAACTTTGATTCTGCCCCACTCTGTCCTGGATGTGACAGAAGTAGAAAAGGTTCTGAGGAAAACAACAGGCTGAATCAAAGGAACTGGGAATCCCCAAGGATGTGTTGATAGGCTTAAAATAAACTAAGGCCAATATTTACAGGATGCATAATTAAAGCTTGTAGCCACAGGATAAAGGATGGAGGTTTATAAGCATAGTTAGTGTGAAATAACAGCAACAGAGGTTCCCAGAGGAGTGTTCCATCAAAGATAATTGCATGGTAGCCCCCTAGGTCAGACTTTCCTCTAGCTGCTGTCTGAGATTGTGTCAGGGAAGGATCTCTCTTTTCAAAATTTCTTGTTCAGATCATGGTCAAGTCTTCCCAGCAGGGTGTGCAAAATTGAATTTTGCCTCTCCCAGAATGAGGGGAAGGGGCCGGACTGCGTTGGAGTGTGGAAGAGAACCTGCCTGCCTCAAGGGTTAGCAGGTGTGATGGGGCAGCCACACACAGCCCTCCAGAGCAGTGGGAGATTGTTACTCCCTGTATTTGCTGGCCCAGAAATGTCCTGCTTGAACTGAGGTACATCTTGGGCCAATTGGGCTTCTGGCTTGGCCTCATCTGGTCTCCCTTGCACCTACTGCTGTGGGCAATGGCATAAGAAATTCATTGGTGAATTTGTGCCTCCTGCCCTCAAGTGATAGGCTTCTGAATTATATTCTCGTCTCTGCCACTGCTGGATTGAGTGATTGAGGTTTATCACTTTATCCAAAATTCTTCATATGATCACTCATAAGATGAGCATATATTTTCCCAGTTTTGACTCATAGTTCACCAATAATTTCAGCACCAATTAAGCTGAAGTTGGGAAGCTTTCAGGGCTCCTCAGGAAGTGAGTAGAGATAAAACAGTAGAGCTCAGCCCTTCCTGGGAAACTGCAGGATATGATACATGAGGTCCTGAAGTAAGGCACCTGTGGATCATCTTGACAATAAACCATGCTAGATGCAGAATTTAAGAGTTAGCTTGTACATCAAGCTGTTCACCCCAATTCCTTTAGCAAAAATGATAAGAGCTCCTATGAACTCTAACCAAGAACTCTAAAATGAGCATGAAAGACACAAACCAGCCCGACATTCTCATGGCCTGGAAATGGACAGGTGGAGTCTGGTTTAGTTCAAGACTGGATGGCAGTTTTGAAGTAGGTCTCCATTTGTTGTTCCCCTCTCTGCAATGTCAGGGAACAGATTTTTAGAACCACCTGAGCAGACCTACTGTGTCATGGTACAAAAGCAGTGAGAACACTATGCAGGACAAGAAATGGGGAGAAGATTCACACTTGTGTTCTCACACAGCTGTTCCTTCCTCAGACAGACTGAGCAATACCTGGGGTTTTCTTTCCCAATCTGAGTAAAGGTCCAGGCCAAAGAATACTACATAAAGTCTTTACAGCCAAATGGAACCTGGAACCTCAGTCTGTCTGACCAAGCTATGCATCTTTCTTTTCAAGATCCCAGTGATAAATTCAAGATCTGGTATTTCAAGAGCTAATAGTTGCTTAAACTAATTTCACAGCTCATTTAATAGGCAGAATTCTCTGTCTCTGACCACATGTGGTAATTTTCTTTACTCCTGTGGTTCAGATATATCCAATAATAAAATCCCTCCTACTTGAGTCCTGAGCTGATTTAAATGGTCATTTTTGCCAGCTGTCCTTGAATCTTCTACACTGAATCCTGAATTAATACAAGAGGAAAGAAAAAAAGAACTTCTTTGTCTATGATAAGAACATGAACTAGATTTGAGGTTTTCAGTGATGAGATAGCAGGTTTGAGCTGACCCAGAGAAATTAATTTGTCTGGATAACTGTGACTTCCATGCCACACATTTCTCTACTACTTATGAGCAAATATTAGACTGAGTAATCCCTTTGAAACAGCCATTAAAAAGCTTCCCTCAGTCATTAAACCCTTTCATTGCCTCATTAATTCTAGCAGTATAATCTGTTTTTGATTAACCAGGTTGTTAAGCATCCAGTGTCAAACACTGATAAAGAGGGAGAATTTGCTTTACAGATCACAGACATGTAATTATGTATCTCAACACAGCTGATAAAGTGTGAGAAATTACCTGAACACACCCCCCCCAGCACATTAGCACCAAGTAATCTGTGATACCTTCAACAATAGGTGGATAACAACATGTCACAGGAGCCTTTGATACTTTTGAGAATGTTCAGACTCAAGTTTTGTATAATTGAAACTGAAAAAATTTAATTAATTTATCCAAGATACTCTAGAGCTATACTGGAGGCACACTTGGAAAAGTTTTAAGAATGTTTGACAGTGACTTAGTTTCACACATGAATTCCCAGATTGAGCTAAAGTGTAGACATAAATTTCAAAAGGCAAGCATTTTTATTTAGCATATTGAAAAATAATTTTAGTGAGATGAATATAGCTTTTACTACAGACAGAAGGAAGGGTGACACTTTAAAGCATTTAAATAGCTGAAGCTGTAACTAGATACTGAGCAGAAGCACACATAAGGAAGTTCTGGAAATGGTGCAGGATATCAGCATCTTTAAATATTCAGAAACAGAGTACAGAGTCTTAGGTTCATGGAAATTTAAAAAAAAATGAGTGAAAAAAATGGACTTGATTCCCTTAGAGGATTTCCACTGCAGAATGGAGTTTGGTGCAGGAAAAGCAGACAGCTTGGATTTCTTCTGTAGCTGATGTCATGTTTCACTTCAGCTACCCTTTATAGGTGCCTGATAAATCTCCATGGGTGCTTTCCCTTTGAAAATTTTTATACTGATGATGCACTTTCATTTTAAATATGGAAGCATATTGGAACTTTATTATCAATCTCAGTGAAATCCTTAATTAAAAAGTCAGATGGCTGCCTGCCTTGTTGTAAAACCAGAGAAGCCAACACTAATTTATGTACACTGTCAAACGGGCATAATTATGCTGCTGGTAGACTTGCAGATGGTTAGCAGCAAGAGCACAAAAACAAGGGTCAAAACATAACCACAGGTCACATCTTTCTAGCCAAATGTTCACCAGTCAGCTCTTCTATACACATATTTCCTATGAAGTTTCTGAGGAGGAAGGTGTTTATTGTTAAGAGCTGTGGGGTTTTTAAGTGCTTCTGTTTATATGATACATGCTATAACTTCTGAGATCTTTTTTTGCCCAGACGTTCAGGCTGTACTACATGAGAGTTGTATTTCCAGGAACAGAAGTAAAACCCCCAGTGTGGACCTGGTTCTTATGATTTTCCTATGGATCATGCTAGAAAAGCTGTTGTCAAATATCAGAAAAGTGATTTATAAGTTGAACCACCTCCATATAGTGCCCTGTATGGGAAAACTGACACTTTGTGCAGATCTGAACTCATCCAAGGGCAAACTATTATGCTGACACCTAGGCAAAGCAGAGGGCTGGTTCTGTGCTATCCCATCTCCTTAAGGGAATGGGCTTTGACTCCTGATCCCTGGCCAATTCCCACCACATCAGGGCTTCTCTGTGAAGAGCTGTGGAGTTTCTTTAAATGGATCTGTGGCTCACAGTTCATAATAACCACATTTCTGTACTCTGTGTAAAGGAATGGTTGCTGTTTTTTATCAGGTTTGTAAGGCAGAAGAACCTATGCTCAGTCTGTCTAACATGATTTCCTTGTTTCCCTGCTCTTTCTAATGTCTGTTTTATAATTAGCTCAGATAATCCATGGTGATTGTGAAACCAACACAGTAAACAGTCTCCAAAACTGATGTACTCTATCACTCTCACAGTGTTTTGACTGTGACATGTTTGATGAAGGAACAATTTGTACAAAACCTGCCTCAGAGAGATCCCACCTGATTATTAGATAGTTCCAGTGCACAACAGTGCAACCAAGAGCAGCACTTCTGGCACTAATAATATCTTTTATCATTTCTGCTTTTTAAAAAGTAAAACATGAACTGTCACTCTGAGTAAGCTGTGTTTTCTAAATTGTCATATCTTTTGTCCCTGTTAATTCATATGCTGTTTTCTTAGATTTCAGCTTCATTGAGCTTTCACTCTGCCTGGGTGTATCAGAGGTGGAAGGAGAAAATTGGTTCTGTCAGTATTGCTCAGGTGCTGCAAATGAGAACAATAAACTTCAGCATGCTACAGATGACTCTGCAACAGAAGAAACACATTTATTCACAAATAATTTGCAATTAAACTGTGAATAGGTGATGCCCAGTGACAGCACCAGAGACAGTGGGCACAGGCTGAACACAGGAGATCTCTCTGAACATCAGGAAACATTTTTTTTACCGTGAGGGTGACCACGTGCCTGCACATGTCACCCAGGGAGGCTGTGAATTCTCCCTCCCTGCAGATATTGTAAAGCCATCTGTATGTGGTCCTGGACAACATGCTCCAGTTTAAACAGGGAAGTTGGATCAGATGACCGTCACAGGCTCTTCCAACCCTGAACATTCTGTGAGGCTGGGATTTGGTTTGGGTAAAGTCACTCAGCCCAGCACTGACAGCAAACACCTGGTCTTCAGCAACTGCTCAGAAAAACACTAATGCTCAGGCTCCCTATATCTTTCTTTCATATACATTAACCAGTAAAAAATGTATTTGTTTCCAGTTCCCCTTTATGGGAATTATCATGTGAAATATGCAGTGGGAAAGCATATTTTGCATGTCCAGTACTGTTATTCATATATAATATACTCTTATTGAGTATATTCAGAAATCTAAGACTAAAAGATTTTTTGGTAGTTTTGAACCAAGTTTGCTATTTTATTGCACATTGTTCTGCACTACAACTGTAACTGGAAGTGCAAGATAGCTTTATCCTGTCATAGTGTAACAGATTCCCTTCTCCTGTTCTTTTTTTGACCAAGATGAATCAATTTAGTGCTGGAGGGAACTGGACACTTTCTGTTTTGTGCATCAACAAAATCTCATTTTGATGGCAAATCTAAAACTTACATCCCATCCCAATTTTAGAACAAGAGGAAGATTTTGTGGCAAATCCAAGAGCATTCCTGAAGTGTTACACATCTTTCCTCTCAGTACTGCTAGAATTTGTCATTAACCCCATTCATCTGTCTACTGGATCATGAGTAAATCCATCAACTGCATGCTGCTAAAATTCCCAGTCATCTAGTTAGAGGTGAAATATCACAACACACACTCAGTGCTTTCTGAAATTTTAATCTGCTTAACCCAATTACATAGTAAGAGATAATGCTGTATGTACAACTGCTGAGTCTGCAGGGATAGAATGCAGCAAGTGGCAAATCAAAAAGCAGCATTTTTTTTTTTGTCTCCTCTAACTATGAGAATTGTGCTCCAGATGCACAATGGCTTTGATCAGCTGCCATGTCCTTAACTGTGGGGGACAATGCTGGAGTTCCTTCCTCAGTCTTCCTTTCTCTGGTGGGGGCTCTGACTACCTTTCATTCCTTTTGTTTTCTTCTAATTTTTAGTATACAGGGGATACTGTATATATTTTATCTGTGTTGTGAGATTTTTTATCTGGCTGCATGTCCTTTGTCCTCGTTTGTCTTTTCTCAAAATTGCATTACAGTAATCAGAAATTTTGTGTTTATGCTCTTGAGGTGTCATCTTGTGCTTGTGCACTTTGTCCCTCTGTGATCAACCTCTGCTTGAAACAACTCTTTCTTCAGTGGTTCCAAGCATGTTTTGGTACCTGCTATTAATTTTCCTATGAGATGTAATTGTAGCTCCATACATTTTTTCCCCCAAAATCAGAGCAAAATCTATTCACAATGAAACCAGATGAAAAAGAGAACTGAGTTGGAATGGGGAAAGATACAATCGTATTATCCTTTGGTTTGACATTAGAGATTATTTTTTAGAGCTCTCTTTATGAAAAAATAAAATAACCATACATGACCAGGCTGCATGGATGTCTCTGTTTTCCACAACTGTGTGAAACTCTTGAAAGGTTCACCCATATTGGCTGAAGGTTTCAAAGGTTGGTTGTCCCTACAAGATTTTTAGAAATAAGCAGTGAAGAAAAAGAGGAAATCCTGTAAAAGATTCACTTAGAAGCATCAGGAAATCCTCACAGCTATCAATAAAATTACAGGAAATTTAAAAAATTTGGATCTGCTGCCAAAATTTACTGATTTTTCTCTTCACAAAAGTGGTGGAGCCTTTTATCTTCATCTATCCCAAGGTCAGCAAAACTCATACTTCTGAAACAAAAGAAAGTAGGCATGAAAGGAATAAAAACATAAATTGTCCATCTGATTGGTAAAAATTACTTTACCTGTTGGGCTGCACAGTTTCATGAAACAGCACCAACTTTTAGGACTCCCAGGCTCTCCCTGGGCTGCAAGGGGGTCTCTGTTCCATGGGGATTTCTCTGGGGCTACCGGGGGGGATCCCTTTCTGAGCCCGCAGCCCTTCTGCCCTCCTCCTCCTCCAGCTCCCCTTGGGGTCCCTCCTCAGCTCCTCCTCCTGTACCGCTGTCACCTTTGGCCCTTGCTGAAACCTGTTTGTCCCCAGGATCCTGCAGCCCCACTGCCACCCCCAGGGCAGGGACACTCTGTGCCACCTCAAATACAGAACCTTGATGTGCAATCTAGAAATGATCCATGCTCACCTTACGGGCATATTACTACTCAGTGAGATCAAGAGATAAAATTTAATATGTCTTGTCCATATTAGCCAGCAAAGTTAGGCATTTCTTGTGAACTGGGCATATTGCAAAAGCAGTTGATGTTTTTATACTCCATTAACCAGAGCAGAGCTGATTAAATATGTTTCAGGGCTCAGAGGCTTGTATCATTGAAGAATTTATTCTGGGGTTGGAAAAGTTGAGTCAGTGCAAAAGAAAAATCCAAGATGATATGACGTCCATCAGATAATGCCCAAATTCAACTTTGGTTTATGTCTTTGAGATATATAAATTTTCTTTTCAGCTTTTAGTATATCCAGCATTAGTATGAAACTTCATTTTTTTACCCTATATCCATTTCAAATTGCAACCGAAGAAAATGCATCGGTTCAAGCCATCAGCCTAAGCTGATGGATATTTTCTGCTTCTCTTCAGTGCACTTTAAGATAGACTATTTATCTTTATCTTACATTAAACATCTGTGAAGAACTATAAAACACTTTAGAGTGGCTAAAAATTCCCAGAATTCAATGGGAATATTTTCATTCAAACTGCTGAGGTTTTTGCACGATGTTTTTCACAATTAGGGACACAGCACTTTCAAAGGCTGTGTTATCAATGTGACTGTGCTGAGGATACTGTGGGCACTATCTGAGCTTAGACAGTGTTCAGTTATACTGCAACTCATTAATCTTCTATATTGAGGATGAAAATAAGTTTTAACCAGAAAATATTGTTTGATTCTTCCTGACCTTGCTTGCCCTTGACTAAAAGCAAAAGCTGATTTTAATCTGAAGTATTTTGTCTTGCAAATGAAGTCTTCCATTATAAACAATTACAAATGCATAAACAAGGTAATGTAGGTCACTCAACTTACTTTTTTCCCTGAAGTTTCTCTTTATTTTTTCCCAAAATCTTCAAGAAGTGGGATTATTAGGAAAGCTCCAGAATCCAGGAGTTGTGCATTATGCTGAAGATTGAGTCATGAATGGTAGATTACAGCAATATCTCTCACTCCAACCATACCCTTTTCTTCTACTGTTGTCTGTTATGAAAATGAAAACACTGAAGGAGTACACAGAGATTTTTCTTATCCTTAGTTTAATGAGAAAAATCCTAACTCTTGTTAAAAGTGCTTTATTCATTCCTTTTCTCTTTTTCTACAGTATTGGGTCATCTCTCAACACAGACAGTAAATTGTTTGAAGAAATTACAATCTCTGATATAAGGCCCAATTCTAATTTCAGAGCTACTAAGTAAACAATGTAGAAAAAACAATTTATATAGCAATATACTAACAGAAAACTAACTAGCAGAAAACACCAGCATAAAAAAGTTACTGATAGGAAATGTAATGTTATTCCCAACTTCAGCTCTATTTTATTTATACATGGGGTCATGAATTCAACACAAACATTCTCATTACTTATAGAGGGGATATTTTACAATGTTTCAAATTAAGGGAGGAACATCTTCATTATTTTCAAAATCATAGGAGCTCTTCTTAGCCTCAGTAACTTTCTGTGGTTGGAGCTTTATAGGTCCCTGTCCAGTTCGTTCCTTTTCCTGGACTATCTTTGTCACATCAGGGAATGAATATTTACTAGGATCCACTTCCAACTTCTCAACTTGTCCACTCCTGAGACAAGAGGGAAATAAACAGAAAAAAACATAATTTGAGTGTCAAATATAGGAGAACTGTTTGAATTTATTATGTGATTCTATGGTTCTATTTTGGGTGCCTGCCTATAAACACATGGTATGAGGGTTGTTACTGAGTCCAATTAAACCAGGGTTAAGAGTTCTTCTAACTTGAGAATTGATTGCTAAATAAAAACCCTAAGTGCAAACACATGAAAGTAATACAAAATCTCTAAGATTTTGTACAGAAGAATCTCTAGTCTCCAACTTCAAAAGTTAATTTTAGATAGCTATAATTCCCTTTATATCAGAACATGGTGACTGCTGGTATCACAGTACAAATCACTGGCTTTTGATGTAAGATTTTTTTTAAATCCAACTTTTTTTTTATTCTTTTTTTTTTCTGTTCCTTTTTGCACAGTTCCTTCCCACTTACTGTCTATTAATTTCCAGGTGACAGGTCCATCTTTGGAAAACAGAAATACTTGCATTTATAGAGAAAATATAATTTTAGGAACTTATCTGCCTTGATCAGCTAATTTTTGTATTTTGGCAACATGACTCCTCACCATGTTTTTATTATTAAAAAATAAATTAAATTATAAGAAAAGTCAGAGTTTTAATACAATTTTCATATTCTATTGCTGTTAGGGATACTCTTTCAGATGACACTTAGAAATGTGTACTGGCCACTCATTAAGGTAATCTATCCACATCACATGATGATCAAAGATTTGAAACATACTCTCTGTCTTGCAGCATTTAATCTCATTGTTTATTTTTAAGAGAGGAGCTCAGTGATTAAATGGAAAAAATCTAACCTGCTTTCATGCAATTTGTAACTGTTTACATGAAAAAATGGCAAAATGGAAATTTAATTGTACAATTATGCTTAATTTCTTCAAATTAGAACATGATTTGTACATCTTTGTACTCCATTTTATACTGAGTCACAGCTCCCAGCTCAGCATTAGAAAAGACAGTGCCTCATCCTTCAGAGATGTGAGAAAATTGTTTACCCAGGAGATCAGAAAGGCTCCTTAGAAATAGAACAAACAAGGGGGAGGCAAAGTCACTGCGTGACAGAATGCATTTTATGGATGACAACACAGAAAATGAAAATTCGAATATAAAGCACAGTTAAAGATTTTAAACTGAAAATACACCATCTTTAGTTGTTAAAACAGGGAGAGTTTTGCAGGGCAGCTTCCAGATTGTGCCAGTGCTTCTCCATCAAGGCTGTGGGAGATGTGAGCAGGCATCCCAGCCCTCACTAGGGCAGGGTCTCTGTCCCACTGGAGCAGAGGTGCAGAGGGGCTCACGGGAGGGCTCCTCCTCCTCTGTGCCATGCTGAGGAAGGCAGGAGCTCCACAAGAGGCAGTCACCAGCCTAACCACCCCTTTCAGCTCTATGCCACTAGGTTTATCTTGTACTAAAAGAATAATTTGATCACTTTTTCTGAGCAGAAAACAGCCAGAGAAGCTAGATGCTTTAATAACCTGCATAAATCTTTTCCAATAGCAGCATAAGCAAAAATTACTCCGAGTAGAATTTTATGGGTAATGAAAACAAATACAAGAAAAGTTTTATTTCTTTACCCTAAAAAATTCTTCAATTTAAAAAGCTAGATTTTTTTTTCTGATATTGCACTATACTATTAAATGAAACAAAAATGTGTTCATTTGTGGCAACATGCTGAAAAATGTTCATCTCCCCAAAAGTAAAGGGCATTTTAGTTTCCTGTGTAATTTACAAAATGTGCTGTGACCTGGAATCACTTTATCATTAGCTGTTGGTGAGATCACAAAGAGAGCAGACCCTTAAACTAATCATTTATCACTAATCTGAGGCACCTCAGAAAAAGCTAAAAAGCATAAACATGAGAATAAATTAGGTTCAGCTTGTGCCTCCATCACATGCTAGAAAAGAACTTCCTTAAATTGAAGTATTTCAATTAGCAGTGGTAGCTCACATTTGTTCAACAACTCTAAAATTGTACAAATTGTCATTCATGAAAACACAATAATGGAGTTTGAATATCTTATTGCTTAGTAGGAGAATAAACTTCAGCATTCCGGAATTGAATTCACAGTGAGTGTCATAAGTAACAATCCACATCAACAAGCTATGACAAGGTTATTGCATCATAAATGCAATTCTCAAAATTGCATTCTCAATTTTGCAACATCACATGTAATCTCAAAGTATGTTAACAACAGGCAACAGGTAAGACTGAGAATCAAGCACAGTGAATTTTTCCAGAAAGGAGGTGGTTTTCATGTACTTACATGAACACGATCAAACCCTCTATACGTGTTTAGTAAAGCTCCCCAGTGCTACCCCAGGTACCACAATACAACAATTGACTGACAGCAAGACTCTGCCAGGCTGAACCCAGTGCAGCTACAGCACAGATCTGATGCTCTCATCATGCAACCATGCAAAAGAGGCTGGGGATTGATGAGGTCAAGGGTAACCACCTGATCATTTTTTGAAGAAAGAACAAGTTTTTCCATGTAATTAACAGAATAAAAACAATCTTGTTGCTGAAGCTCTTCCATGAGCAATGGTAAAACAGCTGTTATGGAAACAAAAATACTCCTTGAAGGACCAGCTACAGAACATACCCGAAAATCTCAGTGTTTGCAAACTATTTCAAGTTCAGGTCTAAAAACAGATAAAATTCACAGTTTTTGGCACTCCTACCTGCTGCTGAGTGTTCTCTACCTAAAAAAATTATGTTCAAACACTAGAGCTCCGCACAAAAATAAATTAAAACCTTTATTTCCTCCTGATATTTTTTTCCCTTTGAAAGGCTATTTCTACCTCCATACAGTTTGATTAGGCTTTTAATAAATTAAAATTAGAAGACTCCATAAAAAAGAAAGTTTTGCGTCTATAGCAGCCTGCTGAACAATCTGGTGTGTGACATATGGCATATCTGATAATTTGGTATTTCTTGATAATTTACACTTTTATTTACACAGTCTTTAATCCCCATACTTGATATTTAAATTACTTGACAGTTATATTTCCCTCTGTCAACTTCTGAATTTCAATAAAATTTAGATTGCTAGAGATTTCTCATATCTTTGATCCAGAATATATGGTTATTGGCATGTGACTGAAAGTTTCCTTTCTGGTGTCAGGACATAAATATAAAGATATTTAGGAGTCACAACCAACTGCTTTGAAGAGGCACTTTTTCAAATCTTTTAACACTGTGAATGAAACAGGACAAAAAATCATTATCATCCTAGTCAAAGTACTAATAAATGCTTTTCTTGAATAAAAAAATAGAGTGATTCCAGTATATGGAATGACATCTTATTTGAGAGCTTAGAGAAAGACAATTCTTTATTTAGGTGTGTTAAAAACTGGTGGTGAACATAGGACACTTGTCATACTCTGGTCTTAATTTTTGAAATTATAAGCTTAGAAAAAATCTACTAGGTAATCTAAGCAAATAATTATGGTTTTTTAAGTACCTGGAAAATTAATTCCTCTTTCATTGTTTAAGAGACCTTTTAAATCTCTGTATATGTGTGTAATCTGGAATGAAGCTGTCATTGGAGCCTTCAGAATCAGTGGGAAGACATGAATACTGGTAGAATCAGATGCTTCTCTCAAGGACAAAACAACAGTGAAGAATAACTAGCAAAACAGTGGTAAATGTTCTGATAAAGAAAAGGCTGATGATATCTAGGCCATTGTGTTCTAAAAGGCAAATATATTTCATGAATAGGATTCATCAGACTGAGAATACTGTTTACCCAGAATATTGTTTACATATGAGAATATGTATATTACTAATGTCCATGTTTTGAAAAGTTAGAAAATTATAGCCATTGTGACATTTTCAACTTCACTGTTCCATCCCTTTCCTTCTTTTGAATAATCACTTCAAGATATTAAATTTTGAACTGCTCTTGTCTGCAAGCAAGAAAAATGCTCCAATACCTGCAATATGCAAATTGACTCTGAATTTCTATATGTGACTATAATATAATTTTATTTTCTCTCCTTTCATTGTTATATTTGTCAGACAAACTTGAAATCCTTAAATATTTGGGAAACATATACTGAAAACATACTTTATTCTAACAAAGTTTTTTCAAAGTTATAGAATGTTAGAAAACAACTTTTAAGTCCATTTCTGTCCTCAGACTTTTGTCCTTGTCCCATCTGCACAACCAAAGATAACTTCAGACTGCAGTGATCAGGAACTAACTGAAGTGTTCTCTCGAGAATGCTTCCTCCAGAAGGGCACATTTCTGAAGCCTTCTCACCTTTATTATAGTCAAGGATTATCAGATGCCAGTGTGCAAATTAATTTTCAAATAACTTCTGAGGAACCCCCCCTTTTGTTCTCCTAATTAGACAAACGATGGAGATGTACACCCTCTACTTTGATTAGCTCCAGGCCTCTATGAGAATGCAAATAACTCCATCCTTCCAGATTAATTTGAGTAAAAAGCATTTTAACATGTTGCTTAGTCATATCTGACTACAGTTTCTGGTTAAGAAGCCAACTGAATTACAGTTCCTATGACTCCTCCTTTCCCATATATTACTTGCATTCTAAAAGTTCTCAATGTCTTCACGACAGATAGCAAATTCCATTACCAGAAAATATTAATTCTGCAAAGTGTTCTGCTCTAAAGATTTGTGATCTAATCCCAGGTATTTATCAAAGGCATTACATCTCAATAGAACTGATAACTGACTTGTCATTTGTGATCTTTGCACACATTTACTTATCTGTCATTCAGGCCACTATTCAGATGCACTTGTCTTTCTTCATGTTGAAATGTTTGTGCTTGGTATAGACACTGAGAATTTGGGTTCTGAAAGATCCCATAAATACTGTTGCAGCTCTTTCAGATCAGTTTGTCTGCAACACCAATCAGTTTCTGACCTCATCTCACCTCCCTTCCCAATCCTGAGGAAATGACTCATTTTGTTCTACTGTATTTCTCTTCACAACACAGAGCTCTCTCCCCTCCAACCCATCACATTCCTCTGTGTAAGCTGTAGGAATTTCAGACTGGGAGAGATTTTCAGCCATTCATTCTGTGGAAAGGCATTATTCTGACACTTCACAAGGACTGCTTCAAGAAATCAAATTAGAACTTCTCACTCCCAAAGAAAGATTCTTACTCTTAGATCTACAATTTTTCCCACAAATTTTTTCTTTGCCTCTTCTCCACCAAAATGAACCAAGCTAAATCAGGGTCATCCAGTAAAATAGAGCGTTGTAGTAGGTTTCATATTCACCAACACTTATATCTCAAGTGAGATGGCTGTAGAGAATTTTTGAAATAATCACTCTTTTATTCTTTATTTGTTAACAAACAAAGAAAAGCTCAACTATAACCTTCTCCAAGACTTTACTTCTCCAAGAAAAGTAAAGTAATGCTTGTTTATCACTGAAACTGCACACCATAAAAGAAGTTCTGTTAATGAGTCTTATCATGACATGTTTGCTAGAAAAAGATTAGAATTAAAATCCAATACAGTAATTAAAACCATTCAAGTTTTCTCAGTCTCAAGTTCAATACAAATGACAGGTAATTTTATATATTTTATGTCTCTCACAATTAGTGAAATTCGTCTGAAACTGTTCAGAGGCATTTATGGGCTCACCAGCATACAGAGGTGGACAACCCAGCAGCATATTTTTCCTTTTTTTCTCCTTAAGAATTCAGATGAAAAAAACCCCAAACCAAACTAAACAAAACAAAACAAAACTAAACAAAAAATTGCCAAAAGCCAAACATTATTCACTGCCACTAAGAACTAATTCCAGTAGAATGTAAGTCAGATTTCCAGACAAATATATTACATGGTATTCTGTAGAGCATGTGCTGGCTTGGTCACCCAGTGCACTCCTGGATAGCTAAGAGGGGAAAAGACACTTAGGGCAGTCAGATTTGCAATGCCTGAACTACTAAGATAGGAATCACCTCTACCTTGCATTCCTTATTTCAGTAAAAAAGATGTGTATAGATCAGAACTTGCTGATTGGTTTTTAACTCTGCAGAAGTTGCCACTCCATTCCTCTGCCTCTCCAAATTAAACCATTCTCTGGCTACATTTCTCAACCTCTCTGTATATAAAGATTTACAGTAATAGAAAACAAAATAAAAGCAAAAGAAGAAAACTCAAAAAATTAAAGAAAAAAGGTTGTATTCCTAAGAATATTTAATTACTGGAGGAACTCAAATGTGTGTATATTTACATTTAGAGACATTTTGTGTTTAATTTTTTTCTTCTCCAACATGCTAAAGGAAGAATAGTCTAAAGCTGAAGGTATGAGACCAGGATTGTTGACTTTACGTAACTGTTACTTTTAAGATTTCCAGTACAATTTCAGAAAAGTCGGTTTCTACCTACCTCTGAATTTCCTCTATGCAGCTATGAAGATCTCAGCTTTGGTATCATACAGCTGAACTGTGAGGCCAGTTCCAGTAAGGAATGGCACACCCAGCTACTGCATTAATGGAGGCTTTGTAAATAGAACAGATCAGTCTATTATTTTTATATTAGTCTGAATATTATAGATCAGCATAATTCCTTTTACAGAAGCTTGCCTCTTTGAAGGTTCCACATACAGTTTTGTACACAGTCACAAAAGAAATCTCTCATACATTGCAGAAGTAATGACAGTATCATCATGTAATCTAGCTAACAAGAGTTAAAGAGATTTAAAGCTCTGCATTACAGTTTGGCAGATTATATGTCTGACAGCATTTAGCTAAGACATCTGTAGCTGTCAAGTATAATCACTGTAATGAATGTTCTTCTGTAATCTAAGAGACAACAATTCAGCAAATTTTTAACATCTGGCTAGTCAGCGACTTTTCAGCTAAAGAGGTCAAAACATGCTATTTTTAGAAAGAACTGTAATTCAAAGACTCTTTTCCTACTTCGACTTTTGTGGGATATATTCCTGTAATATTTTAGCCCTCAAAATCTGCAGAAAGCATATTATTAAAACTGCACAGAAATCAAACACAAATTTTTGGAATTTCACTATGCCACAGAATATCTGTAGTTCATCAGCTGGCAGGAAAGGGCACCATTTCACACAATTACCTCCATGCTCCCATTATTATTTAAATGTTTATTATGCAGCCAAAACTAAAGGCAGAGAGTTCTAAGGAACGTAAAACCCTAGAACCAATTTCCTAGTCCACAAATTGTTTCTTTAACTTATTTTCTTGTAATGCATTTAAAGATTTAGCTGCATTTCTGTGGAAAAACACCATTCTTTTTGCAAAGAAGTATCGTAAAATAGACTCACAGAATGGTTTGGGTTGGAAGGGAAATTCACAGATCATCCAGTCCAACCCCTCTGCAATGAGTAAGGCACATCCTCAAGTAAATCCCATTCAACCTGACCTTGAATGTTTATAGGGGTGGGGCCTCCATCACCTCTCCGGACAGCTGGTGCCAGTGTTTCACCCCCCTCATAACACAATTATTTCTTATACATTTTCCCTCTTTTACTTTAAGACAATTATGCCTTGAAATCTGTCCCCATATTCTCTACAAGATTCTTTTTAGTGTGAAAGGCTCCTAGAAGGTCTCCCTGAAGCCTTATCTTCCAGACTGAAGGACACAGAGTCTCTCAGCCTTTCCTCATATGAGAGGTGCTCCAGTCCTCTGATAATTTTTGTGGCCTTCCTCTAGACTGGCTCCAGCAGATCCATGTCTTTACCAAGGATCCCAGAGCTGGATGCAGAACTCCAGGTGGGGTCTTGGAAAGCAGAGCAGAGAGGGAGAATCCCCTCCCTCAGCCTGCTATCCATGCTGCTTTTGATGCCATCCAGGACATGGCTGGATTTCTGGCCTGCAAAGGCACAATGCCTGCTCATGTCCGGGTTTTCATTCAAGAGTATCCTCAAGTTCTTCTCAATCCCTTCTGTTCTCAGCCTTTGTTTATACCAGAGGCTGTCCTAGCCCATGTACACCACCTTGCATTTCTAGTGCATTGGGACATATTGCAAAAGCAGTTGATGTTTTTATACTCCATTAACCAGAGCAGAGCTGATAAACCATATCTGAACCTGTTAAACACCATGACATTCACATGAACCCACTCCTCAAGCTCGTCCACATCCCTTTGGATGGCATCACCCCTTCTGGAATGTGAACTGCACCGCACAGCTTGGAGGCACAAACAAACGTGCTAAGAGTGTGCTTGACATGGAAAGGAAATTTCATTTACTTTTGGGAATGGAAACGGAATCTTGCGGTTTCAATGGGGACCAATAGAGGAATCTTTGGTGCATGTACCTGCACTAGATGGAATGTCATTCATTTTCATGGCTTTGACTTTGAGCAAGATATTTTGATTTTTTCTTTTTTACCTATGTATCCATGGCATGTCCCTCATATCTTCCCCTCCCAGTTGTGTCTTCCTGTTTGACGTTTTTCCCTTGCTTCTGCAACATCTGTGAGCATAGTTTGGACATGTTTTGCTCATTTGCCCTGCAAGTGATAGGATCACGTACCATTTTCTAGTAGTGACTAAATTTCCCAAATTTCCCACATTTGTTTTTGTTTCTCCTCGAATTGCAATTGCTCGGATGGAAACTCCATTGCAGAGCGTTGGTAAGACCTTCTTATTTACTTTGGCTTTCAGCAGGGATCGATTTAGGCAGGCTTTGCTGCATGTGCCGGCATTGATGGCATATGGTTTTGATGGCTTTGACTTAGGGAAATATATATTTTTTTTTTTTCCCACATTTCTTTTTTTCTCCTCCAATTGCAATTGCTTGGATGGCATCTCCATTCCAAAGTGTTTGTAAGTCCTTCTTATTTACTTTGGCCTTCAACGGGGATCGATTTGGGCAGGCTTTGATGCATGTGCTGGCACTTGATGGCATATGGTTTTGATGGCTTTGACTTGGAGCAAGATTTTCCTAATTCTTTTTTTTCCAAAATATGCATGGCATGTCCCTCATTCCTTCCCCTCCAAGTTGTGTCATCCTCCTTGAGTTTTCCCTTCCTTTTGCAACATCTGTGAGCTTAATTTTGGCATGTTTTGGTACTTAGCACTGCACCTGATAGAATCCCGGTCCATTTTCTTATAGTCACTAAATGTCCCAAATTTCCCACATTTCTTTTTTTTCTCCCACAATTGCAATTGCTTGGATGGAATCTCCATTCCAGAGTGTGTGTAGGTCCTTCTTATTTACTTTGGCTTTCAGCAGGGATCGATTTGGGCAGGCATTACTGCATGTGCCTGGGCTTGATGGCATATGGTTTTGATGGCTTTGACTTTGGGCAAGAATTTTTGTTGTTTTTTATTTTTTTCCCAAAGTGTCCAGGGCATGTCCCTCATATCTTCCCCTCCAAGTTGTGTCTTCCTGTTTGACTTTTTCCCTTGCTTCTGCAACATCTGGGAGCAGAGTTTGGGCATGTTTTGGTCCTTTGCACTGCAGCTCATTTCCTCCCAAACGATTTCTTGAAGGCACTAAATCTCCCGATTTTCTGCTTTTTTTTCAATTGCATTTCATTTGATCCTATCTCCTTTCCAGAGTGTTTGTTAGCCTTTCTTTTCAGGTTCGCAAGATTCCCTTTCCCTTCCCGAAAGGAAGTGAAATTTCATTTGGGAAGGGAAAGGGAATCTTGCGGTTTCAATGGGGACCAATAGAGGAATCTTTGGGGCATGTCCCTGCACTAGATGGCATGCCATGTCTTTTCATGGCTTTGACTTTCAGCAAGATTTTTTGAGTTTTCCTTTTTTTCCTATGTATCCCTGGCATGTCCCTCATATCTTCCCCTCCAAGTTGTGTCTTCCTACTGGACTATTTTCCCTGCTTTTGCAACATCTGGGAGCCTAATTTTGGCATGTTTTTGTCTTTTGCACTGCACCTGATAGAATCCTGGTCCATTATCTTGTAGTCACTAAATGTCCCAAATTTCCCACATTTCTTTTTTTTCTCCTCCAATTCCAATTCCTCAATGGAATCTCGGTTCCAGAGTGTTTGTAAGTCCTTCCTATTTACTTTGGCCTTCAACGGGGATCGATTTCGGGAGGCTTTGCTTCATCTGCCTGCAGTTGATGGAATATTGTTTTGATGGCTTTGACTTTGGGCAAGACTTTTTTTTTTTTTTATTTTTCCCAAAATATGCATGGCATGTCCCTCATTCCTTCCCCTCCAAGTTGTGTCTTCCTCCTTGATTTTTCCCCTTCTTTCTGAAACATATGTGAGCATAGTTTGAGCATGTTTTCGTCCTTTGCACTGCACCTGATATAATGCCGGTCCATTATCTTTTATTCACTAAGTATCCTAAATATCCTACATTTGCTTTTTTTCTCCTCCAATTGCAATCAAATTCCTAGCGTCCTTGTTTCTAATCTTTTTAAAATGGATGCAATATTTCCATTTTTCCAGTTACCAGGGGCTTCACCTGACTCTTTCCATGACTTTGCAAGTATAATGGAGAGTAAGTATCCTCCACTTTACCTAGACCTTCTGCAATATTTCAAATACTCTGTAATCAGACTGATGTACTGTTGTAATGACTGCTGCCCAAGGAAAGGGTACAGTCCTTGGGGCTCATTAGAAACCTCAAGCAATTCTTGCAGGTGCCCTCTCATCTTCTCATAAGGCAGATCATCAAGAAAAGAAGTTAAGGACTGATTTTTCTTAGAAATTAAAAACTAAAAGTAGAATTAATAACAACTGACTCTTGCAGAACCATTTTACCAGTGTCCTAAATAATAAAACCAAGAACAGCCAAGATCCAAAATGTCATTTTTTACTAACTCCTTAGCCTTTTTACCAAGATTCAACACAATGAAATCAAACAAGGAAACAAGTGCAACACTTGAAATATAAATGGATAAACCGCTTAAGGGACTTTGTTGTTAGAATATCTTATTCTGGTATGATTATCATTGGCTATAGCAAAAGGAAAAGGAAGATTAAAACATATATCATGGTGTTTGTACTTAGGCCAAGTGTTCGTGAACCCCACTGTCTATCTACAGTAGCATTTGCTAAGGGTTAAAACAGAAAATAGTGCATCACTGATATTCACTTGCTTTCGGCAGTCATTAATTACAAGATTTCAAGTTGATATCATATTTGATAGGATGGATCTGGGTTACAGGACCTTACAGAATTGTTTTTAGAAGCTATTTACAAAAGCAGTAGATTAACCTGTATAACAGTAAGAAAATACATTCATGAGACAGATTCAAAATAATTGTTTTCTACAAGGTTTCCAGAGTTGAGTTCCATAGCAAGGAGCTCTGCAGAGGCCATTCTCAGTAGGTGATTTTGTTTTAGCATATACTAGTTAACAACCTGAATGAGGTGATCGAAAAAAACTGATACGCAAAAATAAGTGGATATTTGGCTCTGGTATTGAAGGAGATCACTTTTTAATAAACAGCACCAGACAGGTTATTAATCTAAAACTTTTAGACATACTTTTACTCTCCACTAATCAATATTTTCATATTTTCAACAATAACATAAAATAAGTACATATTCTGGCATGAGAATAACACACTGATAAAAAAAAACTGATACAGAAGATAAGAAGGAATTACCTTCTTGTGGCTTTTTGCTGTGTATTGCAGTCAGAATGTTTAATTGAAGCTGAAACTTTTTGCTTAGCCAGGATTATTTCTTTAGCCTAAAATAAAAATAGACAAAACACAATTCTCATAAAAGTTGACACTTTTGCTCGCAAGCATTTAAATAATCTTTCAAAAATAGAAAATTGTGAGTGTCTGCATAAATTTTCTCTTGTGACATTTACTCTTTCTGTTACATTTTACCACTCTTCACTCAGCATGAAACACAGACATAAGGCAAGTTAAACCAAATTATCTGAATGGAAATATAGTCAAACATTTATATAATTATACATAAAAGAGTCTTTAAATATATACATCTACTTGTGTTTAAATATATACAATCTTGATTAGCACCATGTTAATAATGCACATTACTGATTTCATTTTGGTTCTGGTGTCCAAGTACTTGTTCTGACATTTTTATTAAAAAATCAGCTGCAATCTGGACTTCTCCCTACTCAAATGACAAGTGACCACAAACTCCTTCAGCTCCTTTGCTAAAACAGAAACTTAGGTTCAAAGTCCAGAGGGATTCCCCTTCTCAAAGAAAACACATCCACCATGATTTTTTGGAAGATGTGTTATTGACAAAAGGGTATCTCATTGTAAAAGGATCTCTTTCCCTTCATAACAACAGCATGGGAGAGGCATCCCTGAAACATCTGAAAGGAGGAAGAACAGGAACTACACCAAATAGTTCATGTTATTCACTGTTTCACAGTCCAACTGATTTGAGAGCAGTCTGTTCCAGAAGCCCTTCACTGTGAATTTAGTCTCCACTCTGAACCCCAAATTATATAAAGACAGTCTGTAGCTTCAGTCATCTGTTTCTGGGAATCAGTGTGAAGAGGCTGAATCCCTCTGGTTCTGTATATGCTTTGATGACAGAAAGAAAGCCTTGTTTATTTCTGCCTTCCCGCTTTTCAAATATTCTTTTTTTTTAACAGAAATTCATTCTGCTGATCGCCTTGAGACTTGTGCTTCTTTCTTTGTCCTTAGAGCACACCATCAAGGACGGTGGAGAAACATGCTGATTCTGCACTCCTAAGAAAATACATCCCTGACAAGAACTGACCTTGGAACTTATGGAAGGGTTAGGATTTGCCTACTTTGGCCTCAGTAGAAAGATAACAATGTGAAATTTGAAGCCTGTGGTATATTAAAAAATTGACTAAATCAATATAATGAAGCTTTCTGAAAGTTATTCTAAGATACTAATATTTATGATACTAATACTATGATTTCTAGTATTTACATTTTAGTGTACAGTTTTGGGCAGCACAATATAAAAAAGACATGAAGATATGAGAGAGCATCCAAAGGAGGCCATGAGGATGGTGAAGGGTGTGGAGGAGAAGCTGTATGAGGAGTGGCTGAGGTCACTTGGTCTCTTCAGCCTAGAGGAGATGGAGGGGAGACTTCATTGAGATCTTCAGCATCCTCATGAGAGGAAGAGGACAGGCAGGCACTGATCTCTTCTCTCAGGTGACCAGTGACAGGACCCAAGGGAATGCCTGGAGTTGTGCCAGAGGAGGTTAAGGCTGGATATCAGGAAAAGGTTCTTTACCCAGAAGGTGTTTGGGCACTGGAGCAGGCTTCCCAGGGAAGTAGTAACACCTGAAAGAGTTCAAGAAGCACTTTGACAATGCTCTCAGGCACATGGTGTGAGGAGTTGGATTTGATGATCCTGATGTGTTCCATCCAACCCAGCCTATCCTATGATTCTATGATTAATTAGAAAACAGAAAATGACCCCTTTTGAGATCAGTATCAAAGGATTCTAGATAGAGATGTTTAAAAAAAAACTCTGGAGTGTATTTGAGAAAACAGAAGGAATATGCAAAAGCCGTATTTTTATTCATAGTTTCAGTCCATCTTTTTTTTCCTACAATGGCTTTCTTATTCTACAGCGGGAATTTGAGGAAACAGATTTTCCCTGAAACACATTTATGCTGAAAGATTATTAGATTTCTAGGGTTCCAGAGCTGTGTCTCCACATGCCTTTGATGATAATGAAATATTACCACATTTACCATACCTAGATAAGTAAGAATTATATGAAGTAATTCTATCAAATAAAACTGACATGCATAATACACACTACTCCTATTTTTAGATTAATTAAGCAATCTAACTCTCATTGATCTTTAAATTTCTAATCTCTTTTGAAATCCCAGGCAATAAAAAGCTGTCAGCATTCATTTGAGGCTGGTAATATAATAAAGAATTGATCAAAAGTCCAAATTTTACTCTCTGACTCACTAAACTTAGAAAAAGAAAGTTTTCAAACATGACAGAGAATGTCTCAAAACCCTAAATAAAACCTGCTTGTTAATAACACTGGGGTTTGATGCTTTTACTGAGGCAGCAATTGAACTGCTGGTGTAATCTACTGATGACATTTTATGAAATAATTTATTTAATATGCCAATTTTAGTCAAATTCTATTAAAGAACCTTCCATTTTTTTTTAATTTGCCTGCATCATCTGCAAAGATGATGCTGCCAAAGCACAGAGGTTCAAAATTGGAGAAGTTTCATGTCACAAATATTTTTCCCAGAACACAAGGCATGTACAATGTAGTCACTGTCCACACCTTGCTCATGTAAAATCTCCATACAAAGAATTATTGCAGTATAAACACTACACTTTAAAGGTGTCACTATATTATTTCACTGAACATTGTGTCCTTCAGTTTCTTTTGATGACCTTCCAAAAAATGTTGGTAAACACTGCCTTAGAAAGGCACCCATTCTGTGGTTATTTGTTGTGTAGCATGTAATATGGTTAAAAATATGTTCCCAGAAATGAATGTGAAAATTATTCCTTTCTTTTACTTCATGTGGAATTTACTATCTCCAACATCTGTGATGTGACAAGCTCATCAGAGAGGCAAGGAAAGAAGTTTTGGTTTTGTTTTTAAAGACTAGGGAACTATAAACAGGCTGGAAGATGAATGAAGAAAGGTTTATTAACCTGATCAGGATCTCAGTAAAACAAGTGAAAAACACTTAGAATTCAGATAGATTTCTATTGTGTTACTGAAAAGAGAGAGATATTTTTAGGACACTATTGCATGAAGCTTATTATAGGAGACTATTTTTAGATTAGTGGACATTTCACTTATGTAAGGAATGTGCTAGGCCATTTATCTAGCTGCAAAAAAAAAAAATATTTTGATAACTGTTTTTTAGAAACAAAAAGGATAAAATACAGTGTAATATAGTCATTAAGCTTGTCACTGATACAGCCTAAAAGAAATGGAATGTATTCTGCTCTTCCTATTAACTTTACTAAGAGGAATTCCCATTAAGTTGCTGATCTTGAACCAGTATTCTCAAGCATTGATAAAATCAGCCATAATATTCTGCAAGAAAAATATCTATTGGCTTTCCTGTTGTCAGTCATTATTCATCTACCTTTCTTCCTATATTACATCCCATTAATCATAATGATAAAATTTGTATGGTTTGAGATTATCTGAAGAGGAACTATGCCCCAAAAATCTCAAATGAGCACTCCATTTCAGTCCTAGGAGAAGAGAACAGATTCTGTGAATGTAAAAAGTCAATTAAAAAGTGAACAATAGATTAGTATCCTTTACATGCAACTGCAATGAAGTAACACAGATTCATCTTTTGTCAGTAAATCCATGAAGTTCACAGGACCACAGAATGCTGGAGATTGGCAAGGACCTGTGAAGATCATCTAATCCAAGCCCCCTGGTCAAGCCACTTGAGCCAGTTGCCCAGGACCATGTCCAGATGGCTTTAGAACATATCCAGGGATGGAGGATTCACAACCTCCCTGGGTGACCAGTGCAGACACCTGGTCACCCTCACAGTCAGAGTCTCCTGGTCTTCAGGGGGAACTCCTGCATTTCAGTCTGTGCCCACTGTCTCTGGGGCTGTCACTGGGCACTACTGAAAAGAGCCTGGCTCTGACCCTTTGCACTCTTCCTTTAGGGTATTTCTGTGTATTGATGAGATCCCCTTGAGCCTTCTCTCCTCCAGGCTGGACAGTCCCAGCTCTCTCAGCCTTTCCTCACAGGAGAGGTGCCCCAATTCCTTGATCATCCTTGTGGCCCTTTGCTGGGTTCTCTCCAGCAGGTCCATGTCTCTCTTGCACTGGGGAGCCCACCACTCCATGTGTCTCCCACCAAGGCTGAACAAGGGGGAGGATGGCCTCCCTCCACCTGCTGGCCATGCTCCTAAGCTGCTCAGGACACAGCTGGTCCTGACAGAAGAGGATATTGCTGACTCACGTTCAGCTATGTGGCAACCAAGACTTTGCTTTTCTCCAAAGCTGCTTCCCAAAATCCACTGACAACATGCAGCATTCCATTCATGTATCCCCAAGCTACTCAAGCAGTTTTAACCAAACCAAGGCCAAGCTGAGGACATCTACCCAGTTATTCCATAGTGCTTCTCTCTCCTCATGTTTTACAAATATCTGAGAATCACATATTCTGAGAGGAAGTATGCTCCAGAGCCTCAGGCTAGGCAAAATACGTAGGTGTAGCTAAAATATCAAGGTAGGTTAAATATAAAGTTAATAATGGAATAAAGGCAGTTCTCAATCACAGTGTGAAGAGAGACTATTCATTTTGCTGATTTAGGTATGATTTTATGGGTAGGCAGCAGAGTTAATAGATATCCAGAAACACTTGGAAATATTTACATTTTCTAAGGCATTGATCATCCACAAAGGGACTAGCAAGATGTATGAGTAATAAAAGCAGGGTATGGGACAGAAAACTGCAAAGACAAGTAACTATTAAACAAAAATAAATCATATACATTTGAAAATTACACTATTCAAAATGACAAATGTCAAGGCCTCATTTTCAAACAAATTTATGGAAACATAAATTCTCATTTGAGTGAATTTTGAACATTCAGAAAACCTTAACTAACTAAGTACAATTTTCAGTATTCTTACAGTTTTTGGCAAAAATGCATGTTTGATTCTAGAGTGACAGTTTGTGATTCCATGAGGGGCTGTCCTCATAGGGACAGACAGATCGTATGGGATTGGATTATAGAAGGGAACATAAAAGGCAATACCCACAAAAGTTAGAGCTACTAGATGCATAGTCTTAGAATTAAATCAGAGCACAAAGAGAAAAAAAATAACCCCATAGAGCAGGGGAAGCTATTTCAGCTAAATAGCTTCCTCCTTCAGAAGGAAATGCATTTGATATACTCTGGTGGACCCACACATATCCCCTGCCCTTACACAACAGAGAAATTTCCTGAAGTCCAGAAGACCTAGAGCACCAAGAGATGGTTTTTTCACTGTAACTATCCCTGGGCAGGATTATCATATTCCAAAAGCCAGAAGTATAAGATGTCCTACAGAGGCCTTAAAAGCAACCCAATGCTCCCAAGGCAACAGCAGAAGATGCTGCAGTTGATTAACTTCTCCCTCAGCATCCAGAACCCCACCATACAACCCATTCTCATCTCTGGAACTCCACCTCCCCAGAACTTCCAGCTCCTTGCCTGATCCAAGCAGTTTCAGTTGAAACACCATGCTGCCACAACATTCCTGCTCTATGGTCACAGTAGTTTGTACAGCTGGTCAGGGGATCCTTTCCAGCCAGGCAGAGCATGAAGGGAAAATGATCTCTTCATTCATAAAGCAACTCTTTTTCCAAACACATGAGAAATGAGAGTAGTGCATGATCCCTTTATTTGGACAAATATGTAACCTTCATATATATGTGTGCCACACAAGTTGTGATAAAACGATTTGTTCTTATTATTTCACAAGTGGAAAAAGATAGTAGGTATGGGTTTATTTTCCTTATTTAAAAAATCCTATCTTCTTAGACATTTGCATAATACTGCATGTTTTGCATAGTCTCTTTTAGCACATAAAAAGCTGATCCTGTTTGAAGCAAAGGAAATACAAATTTCTATTAATACTGATTTTCATATGTTCCTTTAGAGGGTTTTTAAATACTAAGGCTTGGCTCTGCAATTAAATTGTCTTTATGCAATGTTCCTTTTCTTGGGAAATATGCCCTGATGGGAAAGGCAAGACTGCATATCTTTAGCAAGCCAGATGTTACCTGTAACTCAGAGACATTCCCAAAGTACTCACAACATTTAAGGACCTTTGTGTGATGTCTCCTGTTTTACATACCTTTGGCATGGTGACAACTAAATGGCCAGTTGTTTGTGATCTTTTAGCACAGCTGCTATCTGGCTTCACTTCCTCAGGGAGCACAAGCTGAAAAGGCTACCAAACAAAATGGAATTAAAGTATATCATGCTAAAATATTTTTTTCTTTCTTTTACATGGACAAAACAAATACAAGGCCACCACTATCACATCCTTTGGTTGTAAGGATACTGCAGGTGTAAATGCTTTCACTTTATGTATGGTATTACTAAACCTAATAAATTAGGCTAAATAGCTTTTGCTTACAAGTAGAGTCAGATGTATGTTCCTGAACTGCTGCCATTCCTGAAGTGGCATTTCTAAAGAAGGTTACCAATGATGCTTGACTTATATTAGCAATTAAAAGAGAAAGATTATCCAGTCTATTTCAACATAAATCAATTCTCAAGTTTTGTTTATGCAGTTGGCTCAGTTAAAAATAGGGATTTTGGTTTACTGTGGAAGTACTTGGAATTTTTTTTTCTAAAATGATGATAAAATTAAAACCACCAAGAAGAGAGAAAACTGGAATGACATTTTAAATGCCCTTCCAAAAGAATATACATCCATTGGTTTCTGTCAGCTATAAATTCCAGATTGTGAAATTGCTAAGTTCTAGCCTAGGGCAACTAGGAAGCTCTCTTCTAAAGTGAATTATGTTACACTGTGTGGGGAGAATAAGAAGAGAGGAGAGAAGGAAAGTGAAATTTTATTTTAGGCTTTGTACATCTTCTGGTTAGGACTTCCACAGTTTATGTGTGTTTCAAAATAATGCTGGTATTGAAAGAACATTCTCTCTGCATAGATGCAAATGATTGGTAACTTAGAGAAGTCAGATCCAGAGTTCACTGAATAACTATGGCAAACATTAACTCTTGATTTAAAAATGAATGTATAAGAAATCACAAACCTTTCCCTTCACCAGTACTCGTACGTAAGTTGGCTGCACATCAACATCAAGTAAAGAAGTGTCCAAATGTCTTCAAAATGAAACAGAAATAAATGAATCAATCTACAATAGAGCATATAGCTCTTTCAAAATTTCACAATTTATAAAGCACAAGCTTAAATTTCAGGTATTAGATTTTCCAAAATACTACTAGGGTTTAAAGTTTTTGGGAAAAACACCCCATAATCTTCTTGTGAATGTCACTTACAATAATGTCTAAATTCTACCAAGTCCATGACATTTGCTATTGTATAACTGCAAGAATTCAAAATCCTTGATGAAAACAAAAAGGTCTTTCATCTGTTAGTTCAGTTCTTTACATTATATGAAAATTAATCTACATACTATTTTAAATTGTGAAAATTATTTGCTACTTTTCCTTCTGAAGGTTTTACTACTAAAATTACAACAGATTCCCCCCAAAATTCCCCTTTTTTGTACAGAACTTGCTGGAAAACAATGAACAGATATACTTTCTATTCCCAGAAAACACAGTCATTTTACATCTTTCAAAGAAAATTTGTGGCCTGTAAAAGCTCCAGTTTTATATCTGCTCTTCCCTATGTGACACCTGATGTGACTCATGGGAATGCACAAGCATGTATTTCCCATTTCTCTTCTTTTACAACATTACTTAACAGGTGAATTTTTCAAATGTTTTAGTCTGCATTTCTTACAGGTGAGCACAGATTATTAAAATCTGGACTACCCAGGGTCCCAAAGTGTTCAAGAAATGACTGTACATGGCACTTAGTGCTGTGGGGTAGTTGGCTAAATCATGATGAGTCAAAGGCTGGACTTAATGACCTTGAAGGTGTTTTCCAACCTAAATGATTCTGTGATTCTGTAGCACATCCAGCAGTTTATTGAACCTGAATAGATTTTCTGAGGTTCCAGAAAAAGATCTGTATCTTGTAAGTCAGAAACATGGAGCAAAACTCTTTCGAGGGAAATTAATGACTTTCAAGGGAAGCACACCTGGCATGAATAATATTTTTGTGATATAAAACTAGTACAAGTTTTATGTAACAAGTTTCTATTATGGACAGATAAACTTTTGGGTTTCCAGCCCCTTCCTGAAGAATGGAAAAGGTCATTGAAATGCTTAGCAGTGTATGTACTATCTCCTCATCAGATTTTGCCTGATTCAACCAAATTTCTTCCAAGCAATGCTCTAGTACATTTCAAGAATAGGCATGAGCCATGGACTCTTCTCACTAATCAAGGAAAATAAGACAAGTCTACTCTGTCTGTCTCAGGGAGAAGAAGAATTTAACTAGAAGCACGTGAACAGTAATGAAGCACTTCTAGGGCCAAAGCATGAGCAAAAACCCCTCTCCCTACAGCCCTTATCTGCAAAGGAAGAATGGAAAAGATTTTACATATGTATAAGAGAACAAGTGTGGAGGACACCTGCCTGTGGGCTGCAGAAAAACATCAGCTCCCAAAAGGATTATCAGACACAGTGTCCATTCAGGATTAACAGAACAGTCTGAAGGGCCTTTGGCTTATTCAGCTTTACTTCCTTCCAGGTTTTGAGATTGGTTCCACTATCCACTACATTATTTGTTTTCTTCTTGAAAAGTCCCCATTACAGAGAGCAGTATAATTGAAAAACTGTGTATTACATCTTATGAGTGGCAAAAATTATTGGGAAAAAAGATCTGACCTGTAAACAGCAAGATCCAAGATGATCTGGTTGTTTTCTTCATCATCTTTCAGAGAGAAATGAAGCCTAAAGACAATGACAAGAAACAGCTCCAGGATAAATACTGCTGGAGTGAATAAGCAAACATTACAGCATAGTTCAAATGTCAGCAATTTTAGATGAATACAAACACCATTTAGACAATGTCATGTGATAATTTAGAAACAGTTGCCATTTGCTCCAGTACTGGCATTTGAGACAAGGTCATTCTGATATTTATTTTCTGTTCTCCCTACTCAAACCACAAGAAAGAGAAAAAAATCCTCTGCTGAAGGTTGGTTAAAATTAAGCTTATTTTGACAATGCAGAACGAGAGACATCTGCTGGTGAAACCTGTCTGCTCTATTACATCTTCACAGAAAAAAACAGTTCCAAAATGCATGAAAAACACAGATCTTTGTAATTCTAACCTTATTGTATGTTCAAAAGACATGCACTTTTTTCATAGTAATTAATTTGTCCCAAGTATAAAAATCTGTCTGTGTATTTCCAGAGTAAAACATGATCTGCATAATATCCTTGATTCTATAAGCTTTATATGTGCTGAAAATGAGCCTGTAGATTGTATTAGCTGTATTTTTGTGATTTGTTGGCTGTGTTCTTAAAATTGGGAATGAATCTTATCAGTTATAAATTGATGCCATCTATTATTACAACTGTAAGGAGATCTAGTCTAGACTTACAAGTTCTGCTCATATGCTCAAATATTTCCCATGCATGAAAGCAGAGGGAAAAAAGAATGAAATTACCTACAAAAGAGAAGCTTTTGATAAATTAGTTATTAGTATTATATGAAGGGATTTTGCTTAATATAATTTATCTGGGCTATTTCAGTGACATTAAAATACTTAAAAAAGATGGGTTCTGGTAATAGAAAGATGCTCAAATGTTAACAGATTAGAAGATAAATTTTTTCAGCAATAAAAATATTTCCCAGATATGCTTTTCACTCCTGGATCTCCTATATTCTGGGACAGTCAATTTGCAAGAAAGTTTACAGGTTGTAGTTTACAAGTATTTTTTATTGGAAAAGTGCAGAGAATACAAAACAGTTTTATTTCCTGTCTTACTGCATCACTGATCTTGAGAATCCACTAAAACATGAAGGGTGAACAAGAGGACAGAATTATAAAATTTTCCAGGAGGAATCTTAATTAGAACTGAAGTACAGAAACAGTCTGTCCTCAGCAGCAAGCAGCTATTCCTCTTGCTAACTTTCCAAAAGAACATCAGAGAAGTTTGGACATTTTTATGGACGTGAGACTTCCACGTTGAAGCAAAAACTTTGGAGAACACCATCTGCTTATTTGTATCTCTTTCTTTATGTCTCTCCAATACACTGCCAGATTGCACTGAACAGCTGTGACATTCTTGTTGAAGTCATGACAAAAAATGCTCATTGGTCTGGCTCTATGTGGGCACATCCACAGACTAAATTCAGAAAACTCGGGTGACACAAACAAGGATGCTACTAACAGTGAACTCTGTTTCGTCTAAAAAAGATAGCTAGAGATTTAGTCTAAATGTCCCTGCTTTTTGGAGGCGCAAGTAACTTCTACTAACAAAAGATTTAAATTATTTTAGGCTTGTCTTTTTGGATTAGAAAATCATACAAATATTTTTTTAGTCAATACATTTTTACTGGAAAAAGTACATCAATACAATGGAAAGTATCTCCTGGTACAGACAGACTAAACATGGCTCTACATGACACTAAACTCTTGCACTGCCTTTAATTCTCTCTGTTCTACTGAAAAATGTGCACTGCATATAATTTCTTGAATTTGCAAGTATTTCTGAATTTCCAAGATTTAGAAAGCAGTCTTCATGCTAATGATAATCATGTGCATAGATTTGGTTTTGCAGAGGTCAGTGGCCACTTTCTCATCCCACTCTGCTGCAGGAGACCCTATGGGGAGCTGTTCATAAGGAAAAATATTTGCACTCAGTCCCCTGCTTTCCCTTAGAAAATGAAAGTTTGGTTCAAGTAAAATCAATGGCTGATATCCCTGGAAACTCATTCCAAAACACCTGAAAATCCAAGTGCCTTTGTCAATGGTAAAACACAAGACACTCCTCTGTAACCCCATCCTCTGTTGATGGAGACCTCACTCAGGGCCACAGGGCCTCTTGCCAGAAGCTGATTATCCTTACACCCGTCATCAGAGGACAGAATGATTTTGTCCAGAAATATTACTGGAATGTATTTTTTCACATTTTAAGTGACTTGTCATACACATTTATCTTCAACAGTTAAACTTTTTACACTATTAGAAGATGCTCCAAGAAAGAGCCTTACTATAGAAGGGAAAAGACTAAAATATCTTATATATTTTACAGAAAAACAAGTTCTTCAATCTTGAAAGAGGAAGTTGTTAAATTAAACAATCCTCAACACTTAACGCAATGACAACTGATTCTTCTTCCAGCATCAGAATATAAATTTAGAATCTACTTTTCCAACAAGGAATATAATACTGCAACAAGAATTTCTCAGCCTTCTTATTTTTGGATTGTCACATATATTGAAATAGCTGCCCAAATCAACTGCAGAGAGATTAGACTGCTTAATCTCTTAACCTTACATACTTAGGCACATTCACATTCAGAACTTTTCCTTCTGCAGTGACCAATGTCCAAGCAGTCTTCTCTCTCTTTTTTGATTCCCTTAATAAAACAGAAAGAAAAATTGTTTATGGTTAATCAATAAAAAGTTGCATTATTATGTAAAATAGCAAAAATAAAGAAGAGGATGGCAAGACATAAGAATTATCTGGTATTTGATGTTAAGGCTACAATTTAGAGCAGAAGCAAAACAGATTGCATCATGCACATTAAGAACATCATCTAAAGATGAGCAAATAATTTATAATGTCACAACTTACATGGACAGTGACTTCTTCTGCATATCACCATGTCCTCATCAAACAGAAATATATCAAATTATCTGGTATACCACAAGAAAATAAGGATGGCTTAAATGTATGTAATGGAACATTTTTCTAGTTATAAATGGTGAAACTCATCATGAGGTGTTGCCACTGATAACTGGTTTGATGTATGGGCAAGCAATTCTAAAGAGTTTTATTCATGCTCACTTGATTACTCCCACTGAACAAATGCCTGGCTTGCCTTCAAACAGCATCTGTCTCTCAATCACTAATTTTGCTCTAGCAAGAAGAATTTTAATGGTCAAAAGATTAAAAGCAGCATTAAATAGGATACGGTAGGACCAAAGGGCAGACATATAGATTATTCGTTGATGCATAAATTACATTTTTTGCTGTGTTCTTAGTTCAAAAAATGCAATACATATTCCAGATTTACTCATGATGTACTGATATATTACTTTAACATTTACTATCCATTTCCAGCTATGAGCAATTAAACTAAACTGACTTTCATTTAGTACAATAAACAAGCTATGATAAATTTATCTGCCCAAAGTAGATCACAGTAAGATTATTAAGACTTGTAATACTGGTATTAATATATTGATACTTGTAATACTGGTATTTTCCTGTGTAAATGTTTAGATTATGAGCATGGGAAGGAAGAGCAAGGAATCTTAGTAACATGAAAAAGAAAAGTCTGATCACACCTAAGTAAAAATATGGAGTTTGCTTTAAAAATACAGCACTGTAATTGTCACATTGCATTAATCCACTCTTCAATAAAGTGGTCATACCTACTATATTGACCACTCTTCAGCTGGTCAATATAGTGGGTATGACCACTTTAATCACCATATTAAAAGGGAAAACATTTCTCAAAAAAAACCCAACAACAGTGCATTGTTTCTTTTCTGTTCCTGAACCTATTTCTTACCATAAATTCAAGACTAAGAGCATGTTAAAGGTAAATCACTAATGATAGATATAAGATATTATAGATTTAGAACACCTTGGGGAAAAAGCCCATAAAAACAGATTTGGTCTATAAATACAAGGGATTTGAAGAAGAAAGAAAAACATTTAAATAAACCTAGTGAAACGACTACATAAAACCAATTTCTGTTTAAGAAAGACAATTATCCAAGTGTTAAACATTATCCTATAACATAAATCAGCTTTTGTGTGGGATTTGTGGGCTGCCAGTCTCCACACCTGAATTCCTAGACTTGACACTTAAATGCAAAGTGAATGAACCACCACTGTCCAAAGGATGTTCTCAGAAACACCTCACAAATTATATCCCACCACCTGTTAGCTTTTAACAATCTGTTCCCAGATGAAATTGTCTATTCATGTGAGCCATTTTAAGGAGATGCTGTGAAACTTTCTCAACACCAAATCAAATGACCCATAAAAGGATTTTTAAACTCTTTCAAATGCTTTGGGAATTCAGAAAAATTCAGAAATTAATTATTATATCTTTATTATAACACTGTTTGGACTGTCCTTGAATTTTTAGAGGGAAGCATTTGGAACACATTTGCTTTTGACTAGACCAAGGCATTTCCAAACACAGCAAAACTCAAACTGGCTAGAACATGAGTTTCACAGAAGTTCTTCCAGGAAAGTGCTAGAACTTGAATTAATAATAACAACAAGTTATGCACATTTCCAGATTTCCTGGAGAATTCCCTAGGACTGACTTTTTCAATACTTAGCCTTGACAAAAATTTTAAAAAGCAAGTCCTTAAAAAGAACAGCTAAAAAAACCTCCAGCACAAAGTATGTTATATAAGTAGAAGAGAGAGAGGGAAAAAAAAGACACTGTAAACAACAAGACACTGTTTACAATGTCTGTGGAACTGATAAGCCAGAAGCAATAAAATACTGCAGGGTTTTGCTATTATCTGCATATATTTTGCATGTTCAGCAAAACAAGGAACAAATTTATGAAGTTTTAAAGGCTTTTCAGGGACCAGACTTCTTCAGATTCACCATGCCAAATAGCACAGATAAAAGAATCTTATGACTTGTGACAAATATCTTTGATAAAGTATGAGAAAAAATTTATCAGTTATATGGAAAAAGTGCCTGAAATGCCACTTGGGCAAAAAACTTGTAGCATGGCCTGCTTTACATAATGCAATCTGCAGTATGGATAAATGTTTTTAGCAGAAAGTTAAATGTCGAAGTACACAAAACAGTTAGCTGCCAGAAAAGTGGAACTTCTAAACTGCATAAAAATAAGTTGAAAAAAACCTATATTTAAAAACTCTGAGGAAAAATAAAATAAGGAGTACAAAATGAAGTTTAGAAAATGAAAGAAAACAAAATCAACAATCTGAATATTTAGTTTAGACTGTATAAGTCTATTTTAACAATCAACAGGCATTTAAGCTGTCATTTCTCAGTAACATTTAATGTCAGGCAATCATCTGCCTGTTCTCTGCACCTTTGAAAATTTCTCCTCCAATTCATCAAGATATTAAAACAAAGAAGTACCTTGCGTTGTCTTTAGCTCTCCTTTTTTCTTCCATGTATCTGTGAGTTTCTAATCTAGATTCTGGAGTGTATGGTGTAGGCTCCTCCCAAAATTTTCTGTCTTCATCATCATCATCATTTTCAACAGTTCTGCATCTTTCTTGCTCTCCATCTGCTTCTGCCTGATTGGGTTTTTTCTGTGGGGAGTCTGGGCTACACAAGATCACTGAAATATTACCCCAATGAAGTGAAGGAAAAGTAACTTGCTAATAAATTACTGCAATAATATTTTTTAACCCAATAATAACTGTACAATTCCTATCAAGATTGGTATCTTATATATTTGGAGAACGTTCTCTGCTCTGCTTCTTTTGTCAATCAACAAAGCACATTTTGACACAATGTTTTTTATTTACCTGACTATGAAGTGATAGTATGGCTGTACCTAATCCCCTGAAAACCCTGAGAGATAGTTCAACAGATTTAATTTCAGAAAAGAATTTTCAGATACCCTCACAACTTTCAGGTGAGAAAAAACCTTCAGTCCATGTGCTGTTTAAGAATTCCCAACATAAGATCAGGAATTTATATGGTAGCAATGAGCATCTCCTCAAATGCAATCTTAACACCTGAATAATTTTTTCTCCCTAGCTGTAAGCTTCTATAAATCTCTATCAATAGAGAGAGACAACTAAATTTACGATACAGGTGTGATCTATGAGAACAAATTTCTGCAGGCAGCTTCATGGAACAGTTTCTATGGGATTAAAAATAAAATGGGCAGCAAGTGCAATAGAGGATGACACCAGACAAAAATCCTGCTGCTGCCCAGGTAATGTCAGTGACATGAAATGGCAGAAATGGGAAAACCAACACCAAAGGCCTGCAATATTCCATTTCAGCCCTCAGATGCTAAGGCAAAAGCAATTATAGATGAACAGCTGCTTTCTCTGGAACCCCTGCTTTACCTTAAACAACAATTTCCAGCTGTTCTCCTGAAAGAAACTATTTATTAAACTATTTTGGCACCCAGACAACTTAGCTTGGAGTTTTGGGAGAAAAAATTCTATTGAACTGTGTCTGCAGGTCAATAATAAATTATGTTTGTAACTAATTATATTTTTCATTAGAGGTAACATGCATGAGGAGAAATAACTCTGCTTGAATCAACAATAACTATGAACAAAATACTTAAGTGGAATTATATAAATTCTTTAATGGAAAAAGCCAAACTTGTGAATAAAGAAAGAATAATGTTTACTCACAAACTGTTGTTGTTCACTGTTACCTGTCACATCCAAGCTTAGAGTCCATTTGTTTCTGTTTCTCATCCTTTTTTTCTTGCATCCTTCTTTGAGCCTCTTCCTTTTCTCTGGCCCTTTTGAGAAGGTAAGCTGCTTCCTGTTCTCTGATTTTCCATTGCACTTCTGGATAGTCTTGAAGGGCTTTAATCCTCTCTGAACGTTCTATTTCTTTACTATCCAAATACTTCCCAAAGGAGAAAAAGTCAATATAAATATGTGAGAAAGTATAAATATATTCAAATCAATAAATCCATTCAATTGTAGTTTAATTTGGATAATTAAGTTCTGTCTATAATTAGAAATGCATCTTTCACATATCAAAAGCACTATGTGATTATACTTTATTACAAAGCATTAACAATTACTTTCTATTCAGATCTGAAAATGGTTTTGTGTTTCTAAGATCTGCTTTTAGCATTTTCCAGGAATTTTAATTAGTCTTACTAGACTATACAGTAGAGACTCCCTTCAGCCATTTCTGGTCTTTGTCTGATTTTGATTCAACCCAAAATGATTTCTTTTGACGTCTAAGCTTGCTGCCAACTGAGAAAGTTGAATCTACTCTTAATAAGTTAAGCAGTGCCTGTGCTTCTCTGAGGAAAATTGTGAGAACATCTTTCAGGCCTGAGACTGCTTCATTGGCAGGAAATCATTACATCAGCTCAGTCACAGCACAAAACCACAATCTCAGTGTCTATTTCCAGCCAAGGCAATGTAGTGCAGTTTTACACCAATTTGTATTTTTTTCTGTCTCACACTCAGGTTTAGTACATACTGCTGGAATGGTACCAACAACCCACTAACTCTCTGCAATCATGCTAATAATTTAAAAATACATTGTATATAACAACCATGAGGAAAAAACTGCCAGAACTGTAAAACACATTTATTTGAAAAAGAAAAAAACAACTCTGAAAAACTTTTGTTTAAGAATCTCCAATAAAGATGACAGAAAAGTTAATGAATAATTGTGGTTCCATCAGAATGGAACCAATTATTATCATATTATTTATTGTAGTCATTTCTTCTTTGGAATAGAATTTAATTTCCTGTGAACATTAAGAAAAAGTCTAGTGGTTTTCCAAGTACAGGGTTTTTTTTGTTTAGGCCAAGTATGTTCAGTCAACAGCACTCATATTTTATTTGGATTTAAGTTTTAAAATCTTACTTTTAATTGCTGAAGAGTTGCCACTACAAATTGTCTATAACCTTCAAATTCAGTACATGGGTTACCCATTAAAAACAACTCCTTCAGATGAATATTGCATTTTAGGGATTCAATGCTGGAGAGTTCACCAATGAAATTTGCTGTCAGGTCAAGTTTCTTCAATTCTTCACAGCCTGTTTGAAAGAAGCCTTAATTCAATTTGTCCATAACATAACTGTACACATGATATACATACACACACACATACACAATTGGATATAAAACTGTCTCCATTTGTGTTCTGTAAACTGATTTCATTCTATCAGAACTCATCTTTTCCAAGACTCTTTCTGAGTGAGAGTGACTCACAGCTAAAGTTCATGAGCTTACAATATTTACAGGAATAAAACAAACTCAATAAAATACAAAATACCATAACATTATTGGCTTTATCAGTATCAAAACTTTGTGGACATTCATGGATGAGCTATTAAATATTTAATTTTCAGATAAGCTGGACTTCCTTTTTAACAGTCTGATTGCCATGATATCCCTTCTCAGCTAAGTCTCAATCATATGGCTAAAATCCAATCCAATTGCTTAAAGACAGCAGGATTAATTATGAGTTTAATTTCTGAGTATGGGTAATCTCTGGCAATATTATTCAAGTACAAAGATAAGACTTCCCAAAAACTCACTCCAAGTTATATTTTCCACTCTGTGGACTCAGCTGTCATTGTAAACACTTTATCATTGGTTAAATTGCAAAAACTGGTGAGAAAGTGTTTGTACTAAAACAATTCATTACAAACAGAAACTATAAATTAGATAACAAGATGCTCTGGAAAATCTGATTTTTAAATTTATTAGCCTTTCCTGTTATCATAATGTGTCCATGAATCATAAACTTGACTCTAAGAGTAAAAACTTGAGCTGAGAGTAAGCTCAACTTTGATTCACATCACTGTAATCACTTTCCTTTCCTAGTCTATCTGCTAAGTTTTATGCACAGTTGGGCTGTAAGAGAGTAAACAACATGGAACAATTTATTAGGGGATTTAAAGAACCCAAATTTATGCAAGGGCCAATCCCAAAGGTTGTAACTCCTAAGTAAATGACAAATCACAGTAATAAATAATACAGCCTGATAGCTGAGCTTAAAATTTAGTGGCACGAAAAAAAATGCAACTTTCTCAGCAAATTCCCAAATATGTACTACACTACCTACTTCTTCACTATTTTCAAATTTGTGTTTAGTCTATTTGCTTGTTTTCTTATTTAAGCCATCCCCTTGAATCAGTTTGCAGACTTAAAAACACAAAGTAAACCAACCAAGCACTCAACTAAACCAACAAAAGAAAAACAAAATGAAACCAAAACACACATACAAATAACCAACCAACCAATCAGTTTGTTTGTTTTGGTTTTTTTTAACTGTTCCTTTGTCAAGTTGGATATAAAGGTTCAGCAGCTGGCCTAATCCGAACTGAGAAACAGAAAACAATCAAGTCATAAATTATTCAAGTAATATGGAATGTGTTTATGGCTTGCTCCAAGTGTTAGATTTTAATCTTGGAAAGCGCCATATTTTGCACATGAAATGTGCAAAAGTGACAGGATAAAGGATTAAACACAGATAAAACAGACAGGATTCCAAGCAATGAAGAGAAAAAAAATCCTCTGAAAACCTCTTTTAAAAAACTCAGACCCTCAATGCAACCTGTGCTGAGCACAGAACCTTCTTGCGTGTGACATTTGATTCCTGAAGATGAAACGTGACCCGGAGACATTTAGGAAAGTTCAAAGAGAAAAATTCAGCAGTAGGAAGTGCTTGCCACAAAAAAGAACCTACTGAAACCCTGCACCCAAGGATCATTTACACATCCACAAAATACTCCCACAGGTGGGCATGCTTAATGGCTTCCACCCTCTTTTACACAGAGTCACAACTTCAGTGTTCTAATCTGAAAAGGCAAAATGGCTTTTTTCAAAATCTGACCTTCCAGATTTTCAATTCTTTCAATGTTGTTCAAAGCTACATTTAAATATTCCAGCTTCTTTAGTTTGCTCACATTTTCTGCAACAAAACATAGATGGATTACTTCAGTTTTCAGCACTGGAACGTATGATGATTTCACCTGCTTACCTTAAAGCAACAATGAAGCAGAAAAACGGCAAAGGACAAATCAGAATATGTACCACATTACTGGACATTAATATTTTAATGTTAATAAAAAGACAAAACAAAAAAGTTTTCTGAAAACATAAAATAAAAAAGCAAAAAGAAACAAGGAAAGTTATAAACACATTTTAATCACAAATCCATAAAACACATATCTAATTCAAGAGGAATGGCTGAAAAAGCATAGTGAGACATTTCATCTTGGGAAATGTGAGATATCTACAAATTCAGTGACATGAATCCTACCACAGTTTGCAAAGAACTTGAAGAGGTATTTTCTACAGAATTCACAAATGATGACATCAATTTCTCAGCAAGAACTTGTGCAGCTTAGTTTGGATGTTTGTTTTTGCAATATTTCTGTAATGAAATGACCATTTCTGTATTTCTGTACGTTGGGAGAGCTGTGTTGAAGGCAGTGGCACCACTCACACTCACAGGGGATGCCTGAGAAGCCCCTGCCTGCTCGTGAGAGCTGCATCAAGGTTTGCATTAAGAAGAGAAAAGACACAGCCCAACAGAGCCAATATAAACCATTTCTCTGTGATATTCAGAGATATAGAAGAGTGCTTGGAACTGCTGTGTCCTCTGAAAAGAGTTGCTGTATCCAGTGGGAAGAAAAACTCCTCAACTTCAATATTTTGCAACACAGCCCCCATTGACAATTATTTTTGTCACCTCTATAGTGTGGGGAGGGCTTGGTGCGGCTTGTTTTCGTTGTCTTTTGATTTGGGGTTGTTTTTTATTTTGCATTTGTTATTAAAGTATTACCTCAGAAAGCTGTCATGTTATACAAGAATATATGAATCAGCAAGTTGCATACTCTTTCAACTCCTACAGTTAGATAATGGTAACAAAATAACTGCTAGTCTCAAAAATGAAACTGCTGAAAAAATTTTGGGTTCAAAAAGCAACAGTCTGAATGTGGTATCCTGTGCTAACCTGAAGGAGGCCTGAGTGTTGACAGAAAAACCACAAGATGACATCTTGTGCCTTATTAAGAACTCATTAACAGAGAGAAGACCGACTTATTTTAGTCCTTCTTTTGATGGGGCAAAGAAGCACAAAGCAGTTTAAAAAACTGGTTTTCTCTGGGAAAAGATTCCTCCACTTTAGAAAATTCTAAATCTCTCATTTTAGATTTCCTGATGAGTCCCTTGAGAAAACTTAAAGGATTTGCCTACAATTTCTGAGCACAGAACTTCCTCCTAAAACCTTAGGATTTTTGTTTTCCTCTTGAGGAACTTCTAAGAGATATTCTAACATAATCTCTGACCACTTCCAGCTTTTCATTGTTCATCTAGACAATATGTGTAGAATCTAAGCTTTTCCAGCCCAAGGATGTCACATCTTCCAATATGGAAAAAAAAACAAGGTATGAAATTATATCTTGTTCTGTGGTGCAGGAAGACCATTAAGGCTTTGTTGCAGAAAGTTTGGTTCAAGCACACAAGAAAGTATTTTATCTGAATAAAAATTATTTCAATGTTAACAAAAAATATGATTTGCATGAAAATGAAATTTTGAAAAGAGCCTGAAAGAGCTAATTCTGTGGTATCACAGCCCATGGTATATGGTAAACTCTTTGACTCTCTCCCACAAGACGGAATATTTAAACTGTATCCTGACTTTTGAAATTTAAATCCATGAAAGGTGTTTCATACTCATATTCTAGTGACTTGTATCTCAGATCTCAGTAGTATATTTTTAATTTTAAATTTCCCTTAAAAATTTCTGACCTTTGTATAAATTCAATAGAGAAACCAGGAAAGGAACTCTTGATAGGAGCACATTCCCTTAAGTATAGCAGGATATTGTTTTTTTTCTGATTTCAAAATTATGCATGTGAATACATTTTAAAAGAACCATACTGACAACAGACTTACCAATTTTGGGAATTAGGTTATTCTGAAGATAGAGAATTTTTAAATCTCGACACCATTTGTCAAGATGCTCTAGCTTTTCTATTTCCTGCTGATGCAAAGAGATTTCTTCCAGTGAAAAAATTTCACAGTTGTTATGCTCTGCACGTCTTCTAACGAGATCTTCAGTGACTGAAAGAAACATTGGATGTCATATTTCCCTTTAATCATTTTCTGCCATCTGACTTATGAGCAAATTATAAAATCATTAAAATATTTTGTTCCACCATACCAAATAGCCCAGTAGGAATGACAACAAAAATAAAATCTGGCAGAAATTATATCAAGATATCAAGTACTAGATAGCTTTGACCCACTCTGCCACAGTAAACATCTTTTGTGAAACACAATCACGTCACCTGGAACATCTGGAAAGATCCATTTGAAAACTGCTGAGTCTTCCATAAGAATGTGATACAACCCTTGCAGAAATTAACCCAGCAGCCACTATTTTCAGCATAGCTTGGGTTGCAGATTGATTCATGTAGACAAGTAGTGGAGTGTTTTACGCTGTTTTATTTCCAGATGCCAGATGTTCACATCCCAGACAGCAGCAGGGGGTGGGGGGGAAGCAAACCACAGTGTGTCATCATATTCTTCCAGCAGCACAGGGTGCACAGAATAAATGCTGAAAGTGGGCAGATATTTTTTATTCCATAGCTAACTCATGCTTATGAATATTTATGTTAGAATGAAATGTATACCTGGTATTTCTTAGGCACTACCAGCTCATCAGAGCCAGCAGAGGAGTTTCAGTGGCTGAAAAGCACCAGAGACCTGGGTTCAGTTATCATGTTGTAATATTTAATGCCAGGCAGTCTCTCTAACAGTGAAAAGGCTCTGTATCATGAAGGTAAAGAAATCCTACAAGAACCAGTGCTCACTCCTGAGCTAGATAACAGAACTTTGTTTACAGCACACTGCACAAAAAGGTGCCAGCATTTTCCTCTCCTTGACAAGCACTGGGCTATAGTGAAGTACTGAGGAAAACCACAGGCTTTTATCAAGTTAGCACAGGTATTTTCATGATTTTTAACGCTGAAAAAAAACCAAAAAAGCTTTACAAAAAGGATATGAAGAACAGCAAGTAAAAAGAAAAAATATATAAAGAGCTGTGAAAACAAACTTCCTACCAAGCATTAATTAAAAGTAGTCTTTACTTTGTCTCAGGGAGGTTTTGTGAAATCATCCAGCTTTATCAGAGGTCCTGGAATGGCTGCACACATTCCCATGGACCAGCAAACTGCGTACCAGTACAGCCCAAACTCTCATGTGTCCGTACAGCTCCTCTATCTGCAGTCTTCAGGAAAGGGTGAAACTGGTTGTATTTATATTATATTATTTATAAATGCCCAGGCTTAAATCACCCTTCTGCTCAAAAGAGTTTCACCTGACAGAATTAATTTACAGAATTAAATGTGGAGATACAGATATTGGTTGAAGGGGGAACCTATCTGCACATAAATCATTTTGGGAAAGGTGTCTTTGTCTCTTCTAACCACATTGAGCAGGTTTACTGCATCTGAACAATCATCATCTTCCCTTCCAGTTGAACTTGATTAAAGTAACAGAGAAAAGAGAAAAAAAAAGTCAATAATCATGGCTAAATACTTCAGTCTTCACAGTAACTATGAAAAAACACTGACATTTCTATTAAGTTACTTGGCAAATCTGCTGGAAATTGAAAGAAAAAAAAAGTCTGCTTACTACTGTGTTTGGCTGCAGATTTTTCAGTGGCACTATTACCAGGTAATTTTGAGCAGGAAAACAATACTCCCCAGTCTGCATACATACACACTGGTGGTGTGAAAAATGCATATTTTATGATTGGCTTTTCACAAATATTAAAATGAATTTAATATGTGTTATGTTAGAAAGTAATCCTGTATTAATTTTCTTAAGTAGTGTGTTAAATATAGGTTTAGGTTATAACATAATGTTAAAATAGAAACTATGTATGTAAGATACTTTTTCTAAAGAGAGAACTTGCACTGAGATAGCAGCCACAGGAGGACACCTTAATCTTTAAGAGAAAAAGAATTTATTGCCCCATTATCAGAAGAAACTAACTTCTTCCTGCCTTGCTCAGCCCTGGAGACGCCGTCAGGATTCAGAGGAAGAAGGTGTCACTGACCAGACAGAATCCTGTGTTTGAATGGATTCTATGCACCATGCATGAGGTGTATGAATATGCAACAGACTATTGCTTTTAAGGGTTAATCCTCTGTTAATGTGTGTCCTTTTTTGGGCTTATTTTGCCCAGAAAATGTACCTGGACATCTGCAACTCTTTGTCTCTATTGTATCATATTGTCCTAATCCAAACTGTCCAAATTATTATTACTCTAATTATATTACTAATTTTATAACCATTTTATTACTATTAAACTTTAAAAATTTTAAAAACAAGTGATTGGCATTTTTCACAGGTGGCAATATTATGCTCCATACCCTTTATAGAAAAAAAAGTCATACAAACTATTCTTGAAAGCTTAATTACAGCCCAATTTCCATTTGCTGATGAAAATTGAAATTATTTTTGCAGCAATTCTGCAAAAATGTCCACTTTCATTAACAGATGATTTGCAAAGCAGACAGTCTTTCACAATAGAAGCTACAGTGAAGCTTTAGAAAACTAGTTTGACATCCTGTTGTAGGGAACTGCCTGAATATTTGACATTTTGTGTAAGATCTAGTTCATTGAAGAGGAATGAGGGAAACAAGCTTGCAAGAGAAAACAAATATTACATAAAATTTTAAATAACAGCATCTCCAGGACATTGACAAACACACTGAACTCAATAAAACGTTCATTAACCAGATTTTCTGGTGTTGGTTGCAGTAATAGGAGACTGGAGCAACAGCCTGAGAGATCACAGCTACTCCCAGGTTGGCATCTGGGATGGCATCAATCAAGTGGAGAGAACAGATCTAGAAGTTCTAATGCCTGGGCTTCCAAAAATGACATGTTTTACTCAAGAAAAGAAGCAGAAATGAAGGATAACAATAAAGAAATTGAAAGAATAAGCAGATGGACAGCTGCAGGTGTAGCAGGAAATGGTGGAGGAAGCTGCATTTCAGAAAAGTAAAGTATGCAATCATTACTTTTAGACTCAAATTCATGCTGCGCTGTTCAGGAGATAAAGTCATTCTCCTTCAGGCAGTGCCTGCTCCAAGAGGGCAGCTGCCAGCTTCCTGCAGGGAGAAGGAGCTCCTGTCCAAAGCACTGTGTCAGCCCAGCACGGGACTGGCAGTCCAGCGATAATATACCATCAAAACAGATTACAAGAAAAATCACAGAGGAAGGGAACTCCTTTTTCATGAGTAAAAGGTGTGAGCACTCAAGTCTTTTGGGCCATACTACTGTTAAAAGATGATCAATTCATAAGTAACAGTATAGGGTGTTTTACCTCATTTGGGGTTTTTACACATCTGACATAAGCCATCCTATCCAGCACCCCACCTTGCAGGGCCACCCCAGTCCCCACTGCTGGCCCTCTCAGGGCTGCTTTGGGATGCAAGGAACCCCTGTGCTTCTCATGGTGAGATAAAATGGGGGTTATTACCAGAGAGGAGGAAAATCTCACCATTATCCAAGGCAGGCAGGAGTGCAGGGAGCTGCCAGGGGACTGTGGGGATGGTGTAGAAAGGAGACAACTGTGCCGAGAGGGAATGTGAACCAGAGAATTGTTTAGATTGGAAAACACCCTTAAGATCATCTAGTACAACCCAGCACTGCCAAATCCACTATGAAACCGTGTCCCTAAATGTCACATCTACTTGAGTTTTAAATAACTCCAGGCGTATTGACTCCACCAGCTCCCCGCTCAGCCTGTTCCAGTGCTTGAGAATAAATTTTTCCCAATATCTAAGCTAAACTTTCCGTGGCACAACTTGAGGCCATCTCTTGGCCTGGCACAGGCGAGAAGCGGGCGGCCGCCCCATGGCCACAGACTCCTTTCAGGGAGTTGTAGGGAGCCATGAGGTCTCCACTGAGCCCCCAGGCTGAGCACCCCCAGCTCAGCTCCTCATCGGACTTGTGCTCCAGCCCCTTCCCCAGCTTTGTCGCCCTTCTCCGGACACGAAGGAGGCGCGCAGGCCCTGCCGTCCTGGGGAGGAGGGCAGGGCCCGGGGAGGGGAGGGAAGCGGCGCTCTCCGACACTCACTGCGCACCATGGCCGCCCGCAGGCACCGCCGCCATTCCCGGCCGCGCCTCAGCGCTGCCACAGCAACGGCCCCGGGCGGCGGCGCTGAGGCGGATCCCGGCCCTGCCCTCCCTCGGCAGGCCGCGATCAGGGAGTTCTTTTCCTCGGGCGTAAATCTCGCGTCTCGTCCTTTGCATGACACTTCTGTCCTCCTCCTGCGTATCCGTCAGCTAGTTTGCCTCACACATTTTGGGCTGAAAGCTTGTTTTCCGTTGTTTGCCTAAGCAGCCTGTTCCAGTGATTCACAGTCCTGTACAATTTTAGCATCCTAGAACAGTTTAGGTTGGAAAAGACCTGTAAAATCACCAAGTCCATCCGTTAATCTGACACTGCCAAGTCATTGTGAAAAGCGCCAATCACTTGGGCTTTTTTTAAATTTTAAAAGTTTAATAGTAATAAAATGGTTATAAAAATAGTAATATTTGAATTAGGACAATATGAGACAATAGAACCAAAGGGTTACGGATGTCCGGGTACATTTTTCTGGGCAGCACAAGCCCGAAAAAGGACCCCCTTTAACAAAGGATTAACCCTTAAAAACAACAGCCTGTTGTATATTTATACACTTCATACATGATGCATAAATTCTATTCAAATACAAGATTCTGTCTGGTCATGGTCAACAACTTCCTCTGAATCCTAACAGCGCCTTTGAGGCAGGAAGAAGTTCATTTCTTCTGATAATGGGGCAATAAATTATTTTTTCTCTGAAAAATTTAGGTGTCTTGTGGCTGCTATTTCGCTGCAAGCCCTTTCTTTAAAAAAGATACTTTTAAAAAAAGTATCTTACATAGCATAGTTTCTAATTTAACATTTTTTATAACTTAAAACTATATTTAACACAGTACTTAAGAGAATTAATACAGCATTACTTTCTAACACAACACATATAATATTCATTTTAATATTTGCGAAAAGCCAATCATAAAATGCATGCATTTTTCATACTTTCTAACACAACACATATAATATTCATTTTAATATTTACAAAAAGCCAATCATAAAATACGCATTTTTCACACTACTAAATCATGTCCCCCAGTGCCAGGGCTACACCTCTTCCAGATTTTTCCAGGCATGGCAACTCCACCACTTCCCAGCCCAGTCTGTTCAATTCTGGATCACAGCTGGCATCAGATCAAAGTGGTGGCAGCAGGAAAGTCATTCTGTATTTCCTACCTGCCTTTATTAACCTAAAGGTCTAATCAAACTGAAGAGTCATCTTCTACTAACAGGAAATTCACCTATAAATTTAAATAAGGCTGTAGGAATTTTCACAATGATCAAATTCATTTATTCAGCCGTTTACCTCTGATGTAAATGCAGCTCCCCACAGCCACACTGCTGGTTTCTATTTATATTGAGGAATATGAAGGTGCCATTGAGTTAAGGCTCCTGAGATTTGTGGAGATGATGAGACACAAAGAAGCAGGAGTAGTTTATGCACTTTTTTTTCCATAGTATTTGTCCTGGCCTATCTGACTGGATAAGTAACAACTCCACTCAGACGACAGCGAGGTTTACACAGATGGTTGGATGTCGCCCAAGGCCCCTGCACAGAATCACAGACATTAAAGAAAGACCACTAATCCTCCTACCTACATATTTATGTCAAATTGCAGGCCTCTTCAAATAATAATTATTTGCTAGTAATATTATTTTTTTTACTTGGGAATAGAACTCACAATCAAAGCATTAATTTCAAACAAGGAAAAAAATCTTGGTTTTGCTTTGTACAGTATTTTCAAACCTGTGTTTACATTGTATTTAATTGAAATGCCTATGCTATTTGGTTAAGTTAAAATCAAGGGGTGAAAGTGTTCTTCCTTTTTCAGGTATCCTGGATGATAATTCTGGAGAAAGGAATATAAAATCTGCAATTAATTAAATTACCAAATAAGTGAGTTGACTTGATGAGTGGGTTGACTTGGCAGGATGCCAGGTGCCCACCAGCTTTTTTATTTTTTTTCTCACTTCCCAGCCTCAACAGAAGATGGGGAGAAAATATGATAAGCAGTTCATGGATTGAGATAAGGGCAGGGACATCACACAACAATTAACATCATGGGCAAAACTGAATAAATTTGGGGAAATTAATTTAACTTTTTGCCAATTAAACAGAGTAGGATAGAAAGACATAATGACAAATCTAAATCCACCCTCCTTTTACTTTTCCCTTCTCCCCAGCTCAACTTCCCTCCAAACCCTTGCACCTCAATGTCCTGAGTTAAGCCACAGTTTCTTTTAATCAGTACATACATAGGTCCTGTTTGACAAATCTAGTTCAGCTACAGGACTTCTTCTCCAAGCAGGTAACTTCTCACTTGTGATGAGCACAAAAGTAGAATTCTCTGTACACCAGTGACTGAAAAGCTCTCAGAATGTGTTTGATTTTCTCTTGAGAAGAACAGGGTTTTGTGTGACTCAGGGCTAAATTATTCAGGAAGACAGTAAGCAGCACTTTGGAGCATGTTTGCAACACACTGGTCCTCACCTGGTGGTCTGGCACACACAGGGCAAAGCTAGGTGCTGAATATGTTATTTGCTGTGTTCTTTATTTTTGCACAGTTGTTGGGTTTTTTTTCTTTTTAAAATTATGTACCAAGAGTTTTCAGCAGCACAAGCCTGAAATCCTAGCATGAAGCAATGTACATGCCAGAGATAATATAAAGAACCATATTACAAACAGGACATTGGAGATGAGAAGAAAAAGTCACCTCTGGCATGACTGTCATGAAGAAATTCAATTTACCATTCAGTTCAATATATTACAATTTTATTTGTTGCATGTGTAAAACAACACAATATGTATTTCTATATAATGACAAAAATAAGCTTTATAGCATTATTATTACAATACTAGCATTTATAGCATTATTAATACAGAAGTTTTTTGAACATGTCTTGACTTTATCCATATATACAATCATGTAAGGTGCTCCAACCCCAGAAAACTTATATACATGGACAAAGCTGTTGAAATGCTGCAGCTTAGAGTCTCAGCTGGTGTTAATCAGCTGATTGATACCCACTCAGAATTTAAACCTATGTATTTTTATTTATTTCCTATTGAATTACCTTTTTTTCAAATATTATTTTTTCATTTTATTTTTCTATGGTTCTAGGTAACATAGTCACCAGTGCAAAAAAGGCTTTATGTTTGCACTAAAGTACCAAAAAACTCTCCCCCAAAGAGCACACAATCTGCAGGACAGGACATGAACTCACAAATAAGAAATTCACTGAAATACATGCAATTTCTAATAATAACAATCTTCATTACTGAAACACACTCTCAAATACAAGAAGAAATGAGAACAGGAACAACTTTATTGATATAGAAATGCCAGAGATAGGGGGGAAAGAAGCAGCATGAGAAACCATCAAAAAGGAAACAATATAAATGGAGTACCAGTTTTGCTCAGTGTATATAGAAATGTGCAAAGAGCTTTACAAAATAGTGCAGCCAATTCATAAAAATGTACATCAAAAAGCAGATTTTGCAGAACTGGACTAAGTGGTCATAACCTGTATTCTGTACCATGAAGTTTATTCCATGTAACTTAAATAATAGATGGTAATATAAGGTGCTATATTAAAGGGGAGTAAATGTTTAATCACTGGGGACAAAAAAACCCATAAAATTCTATTTGTTTTCTCTGTTAGTATATGTGTCAGTTAATCACTAATTAATAAGTGCCTTTACTGTGAGAGAATTATATTCCACAGTTATAACTATAACTACATGGTTATACTGTAGTTAACCAGAAGCTGCAAATACTCATTACCTCTGAAACACTGAATTTACACATTTAGGTTGGAAATTTTTTTTTCAGTTTTTCATCATAAAAATCCTGGCTTCAATTTTTTATCCAACAGGAAGAAACATATGATTGTTCCTCTTTTCAGAGAAAAAAGATGAGGCCTGTTTTTATGTCCATAGGAATATACAGAAGGGAACTGCCAAAGCCAACCATGCTGGTAATTGACTAGAACTTTGTTAATTCAACATCCACAAATATCAAGGAAATCAGATCTTAATAGATCCCAAGCATTTTATTTTTAGTCCTTGAACTCCAATTGAGAAATTGTCCCAGGAGTTCCCTCACTCCAGATCAGAACAATTCTAATTTATAGTTTGTATTTATTAACAGACAGATTATAGGAATTAATTGTACACCTTTTTTTTCTTTCAATCTCAATCAGATTTTGCTTTGATAGTTTACAGTGAACTAATGAGTTTACAGTGAACTTTTCTAGTTTTCAGCATAATTGGTTTGATGACTGCAGGGTAATTACAGTCTTAGTCTTTTCTCTCAGGATGGGATTTAAATTTCCAGATTATTATTTTAAGAGATTATTTAAACACTAAAAATCTTTATAATCCTTTATTTTATCATTATTTTAGTAATGGACCTTTTATGTTAGGCAAAAATAGATAACAAAATATTTACATGTTTTACAGATTGATATTTACTCTCAGTTGTCTCTGTACTTTAAATAAAGAGGAATTATTTGACACTTACAATACTATTCAAGTGCATTAACTACAAGTAAATATGAGGATAAGTATAATAAATACTGTTTTAGTTGCATAGTAAATCATTATCGCAGGTACTCAGCCACTATCCAAATCCATTATCTTTGATAGCATGTTGTAACAAGAAATTAATACATAAAATATGAGATTACATCATTTTTATATAAAAAAATTCACAGGAATTGCAGAACATTTTTCATTATTGAGATAAGATACTACAAATATAGCATTTCTTTGTGTGATTTCTTTCAGGTAGTCACCAAGAAGTAAGGCCTCACTCACATTTGATAAGAAGAAAAATAAAGCTAAAATTCATTGTATTTTGGAGGAAGAATACTGTCAAATCTGTTATATTTTTTCCCCACAGGAGTGTGTAACCATGGCCATAAGGAGGTATCCAAGAGTTCAGTGCTGAAGAGCTGATGAAAATAAATTGGAGGAGGAGGAAAAATGAAAACTGTTATTGACTTTATTTCAAAATGAACAGAAGTAACAACTCTGCTTTTAAGTTTTTAATTGAAAGAGTGCAAGAGACAAGCATGTTTTGAACTGTGGAAGGTCCTGTTGTGCAGTACCCTGTGTCAGCCTGTGTTTAGTTTCGTCCTGCCACGCAACAAGTGCCAAGTTCTCTGCTCCATCCTGTTGCCCCTGCTTTGTTAACACTGAAAATGGCTTTCAAAACCAGAGTGAGCTTTCAAGCTCTGATGTTTCAGCCTTACATAAACAGTTCCACTGCCTTTAAGAAGTGCCACATGTGGCATCCCCAGCATGGCACGCTGTGAGTAGGACATTTTGTCACCATAGGCAAAGTGATCAAATGCCTGAACTCCTTTCTAAAATGCTTTGTTCTCAGAATTAACACCCTTCTTCTAAGAGCTGAAAGAAAGGTTTTCCAGGTTGTGTCTGCAGCTGTGCTGATGCCTTTAGATCTCAGAAACTGAACTGCGCTCAACCAGGAAACTGATGAAGAAGGCTGTTCTAGCCACACTATAAGGAACACAAACTGGGCACAGCTCCACTTGGTTCCTTCTTTTCATTTTTAACTGAAACTTTTAACTACAAAGTAAAGACACAAAGGAAATAACAGAGCCAGGACTGGGATGACCAACTCCAAGTACAAATAAATCAGTGCTCTTCTTTTAAGGGTTTGAGCTGCAGCGAGGCTTAGAAATGCTTGATAAACAGAAACTGGAGTGTGAGGATGAGGAAAAAGAATAGGGAATAGAAGAATCTCTAAGTGTTTTTCAGATATTCTGGACCAATTCCTGTTGATGCTGCTTCACTGCTTCGGTGGAATGCAACCAGCTCAGAGCAGCACAGCACCTGGTCCTGCTCTTCAGTTCACACTTGGGAAAAGGAAGACTTGTTTTGCCTGTTACTGAGAAACATGTTTTCTCTGGGCTGAAGCACAGCAATTGTTAACAGCTTATACTATTTAGACACTGCTGCCAGACAACAGAAGGAAAATACACAATCCAAAAGGAATTGTAGACATCAAAGTGGAATAATTTGCAGTGAAAACTGGCAAGGGTCCTGTAGCGAAACTTTCTTTTAATGAAAAGTCCATGGAACCTTTCTGATATGTTTGGACCCTTTTCCATAATAGGACTCATTCCCAAAAAAATATGGAATTCTTTCTAAACTTAAACATGTACTCACCAATTGTTCTTTATTTCTTATTATTGTCTGTGGAGGAAAAAAAAGAAGAATACATTTTTGTATGTCTTGATTTAAATCTTTAAATCAAGTTTCTTGTAAGTATTGTATATTATCAGTAGGTCCTGTTTGACAAATTCAGCTAAGCTGCAGGACTACTTGTTTGAGCAGGTAACTTCAACTTCTCACTTGTGATGAGCATAAGAGAGGCATTCTCTATATACCTGCTGCTGAAGAGCTCTCAGAGTGTGTTTTTCTCTTGAGAAGAACAGCTTTGTTATGACTCAAGGCTAAGCTATTCAGGAAGAGGGAAAGCAGCACTTTGGGGCATGTACTTGCAACACACTGGTCCTGACCTGGTGGCTTTGGTAGAACCAAAGTTTTAGAGACTATAGGCATAGCAACAAACTGATACATCATCTGTCAGAAAGTGGGGCTGTCATTGCACTGGGGCTGTCCAGGTTGTGCCTTGCTGTTTGTGACTTCCAGTGTACCCAATTCAAAGGCTGAGGTCTGCCAGATTGTCTTGGTGCCCTTGGCATACACTGATGTCCTGAACCCTGACAGCTTCAGAAACAAAAAAGATCCTCTTGAGTTTAACTTTCAGCCCATAAAAATTCAGATGAGCCCAAACTTTTTAGTCTTAGAAACATTTTGTATTTTAAACATTTAGAATTTTGTGGTGCAAAAAAAGGTGAAAGAATGGTAATTCACAAATCTAGCACATCCATACTTGCTTTCAGCATGAAGGCCAATGCATGAGCTAATGGTGCATTGGGTTAGAAAGGCCAAATTATATCAATTCTGTAGCCCCTGGAAGCTGGTGATGTGGCAAGCATCACAATTAGCTGGTTTTGGGGTTTTTTTCCAGTTGAAAAAGAAAGGCTAAGTCTGGTGGCTTTGGAGTGGACTTCAGTGCAAGACTTGAAAGTGCATCTCTGGAATCTTAAATTCCACTGCTTGGACTGTGTCTGCATCATGTCATGGCAGATTAGGTTTACCTCCCTTTTCTGCTACAACATTTATTGCACTTTATGAAAAGGCAGGTTTTTGAATTAACAGAGTTTCTATGAATACAGATCAGTAACTGGAAAAGCCAAAAGCTCCATCAGTAACTTCAGACCCCACCTTCTGTCTTCTGACTTGAAAAGAACAGGAGGAATCTCCTTCCTCTTCTTAATATAAAATTTCTAAATTTCTTTTCTAAATTTCTGAATTACTTACCAAAATTTAGTTGTTTTGAAAAATGTATTGAGACTGAAGAAAGCGGACACAGCAGTATCTTGGGACAAAAGAACTGTGAAATTAAGATGCAAAATGCTGTAATGGATTGAAGGCTACATTTGTCCCCATTTGACCATATAATACTCTTATTAGGATCAGTAAGACCCATGGATATACATTCAAGGAAAGAATTTGTTCTTCAGGTGTGACTTAGTAAAAAAAATTATGTTGGAAATAAAGAAATTCTATACTTACAAACTAAAATCATCAGCAACAAAGTGGCAAACAGTCCTCCCATAAAATATCTGAGAACATAACAATACCCAGAAAGGTTAAAAAAAGCCAAGGGATGCATATTGGGTTAAAAGAGGTGAAACCTGAGTGGGAGGAGGAGGAAGGGTTCTTGCAGATGAACCCTCTGAACTCTGGTAGGTGAACTGTAATTTGAAACTTTAAATTACGTAAACTATTGAAGATAATCTCCTGGCAAGAAAGACCTCAGCATTCAGACTGAGAGAAAAATCCACTTAGAAAGACATGGATCCATTCTGATTCTTCTCAGCCTGCCAAAACCCCTGTCAAAGCACACTTGGCAAAGTAGCTTTCATTTCTGCATACATACTTCTTATTTTTGTGCATATCTATATAGCTCAGATATTTGCCTGCATTGACTATCATGTGAAAATACATTTTCACAGTAAGATACATATAACTTTGAAAATGTGACCCTTAAATTAAGTTTTATTCCCCAGTTGAAATGAAGCATGCACTCATGTCAGAAACAGAAAATAAAAGAAATAAAAATTACCTTGTACATACTGAAATGATTAAACACATGATCAGTGCAACCATCTGAAAAATGACATTTTGCACTGTCCTGGATTCTAAAATAAAAATCAGGAAAAAAAAGGGCTTTAATGAAAGTAAATATTTTACAGGAGGTGTTTGCAAAGGCTACCTTCAGCCTGTGAGACCGGGCTCTTCAGCTGCTTCTAAAGAGAACTTGCCTGGAGTGATTCAAAGCAGAAACCTAATTTTCATGCTCTGGGTGTCTCTCAGGAGTCTTTTTCCCCCACAACTACAGAAACACTGTGCCCTCCATGCTCTCAGAAAACCAGCCTTTCTGCATAATTGCCTGTTTTAGTTTTTGCTCCCATGCCCTTTCCTCCATTTTCCTTTTCACTCCTCTTTTCTTTTTTTTTTTTTCTGAAAAATGGGTGAGGGAAAGATGTGAACAGGGGGTAGTAATTGAATATAATTTTTAGGATTTTGTTATTTTTAATCATTTATTTAAAATATATGTTTTAGTAAATAAATTCTATTCTGCAAGGGGCCAGATCCATATTTTTAATGTATTTTCACTTCACTCTTAAAATGAGGCATGCCAGAATAAGAACATAACATACCTGCATTGCTCCAATTCTCTTCATTTGCATTTATCATAAATGAAGAGCAGGATTTTGAAGCACAAAATGGTTCCTCAAAATTAAGAAACTCATCATCTTTGGTGAGAAATGCTCCATTAGATGCTGGAATTTGCCTTTGTGACACATGGTTATTATATTCAGAAGAAAAGTCTGAATCACCTACAAGAAATGCATGTATAACTGAGATTGCACAGAAGAAGAGCACTGAGACTTTGTAATAATGAATTTAGGAATTAATTACTGAATCACAGGAGAGGTTGCAAATTGTTATGGGTAGGGAATTGGTGGGTTCAAATGTATGCAGGAGGAAATATGCAGAGTAAAGACAAAATTGCATAGGGCATAACAGATGAAGTTATTGAAAGAGCCAGGTGAAAGCAGACAGTGCCAGGTATTAATTACACCAGAATAAACATTCCTGGTGATGACTTTGCATTCAAATTCAGTCAAAAAATGACTTTTTGGCACAGAGGTCTTTGCAGACTCATACTCAGTTGTAATGCCAGGAGCTCTGTTTATCCCTTAGAATTCTGTAGCTCATTCTGTTCTTTACCTGCACACCTTGGCAGACAGCACCTGCATAACTTCCAGAAAGAGATGCCCAATTCACACTAAACACAGACTGCAATGTTGTACCTTGATTACCAGGTGCCTGATCAGGGCTTACCAACATCACTGTGACTGGCTTCTAGTTTACTGCATCCATCAGGCCAAGGATCCTCTACATGGGAGAAATCCATCCTGCTGGGAGTGGTGGAGCTGAGCCATGAGCTGGTAGCACTGAGGTTGAACAAGCTGTCAAGAGAGCGACGGATTTTCTTCCTTCGCCTGAATACCCTAGAAAGAAAAGATGTTGCCAAGGAATAGAGTTAATTATTCTTGTTGAGCAGGGACAGAGCTCTAAAGCTTGCAGGAATGACATGAAAGAACCAAGTTCTGGGTGCTGCTCCTGGCCCTGATCTTGACCCTGGGCACGTCACCAGGAGTGGCTGCTGCATACCACAATGTGTCAGGGAATGTATTAACAGCAGGGCTGATCATGCTCTTGTGATACTGGGCACTGTGGTACCAAATGATATCACAGCTACTGCTCTCTGATAGTACTGTGAGTGCTACCTGTGATTTTCACTGCTGTGTCTGATTTAGGATAGTCTAAATCCATTGAATTCCAGGTTTTTTGAACTATATTTTACATACCTTTCTAAATTGTTGCTCTTCTGAATCATGAGATGTTTTTCCTTGAGTAAGAATTCTAGGACCAGACCTTTTTATTTTATATATATGTGTGTGTGTGTGTTTTAGACAAAGATATTTATATATATATATATATAAATTTTTCTTAGTCCTTATCAGTGTAACATCCCATTGGCAAAATGAGCTGTAGCTCTCTCCTTTTCCTTTATTGGACCCAACTCCAATTATACCAACAACTCTGCACTAAAGAGTTTTTAGGTAGTAAGATGTGACTGAAAATCAAGTCATTTCATTCACTGCATTCTCTAAAGCAATTGGATGTTCCCAATCAGAAGTAATGCTGGTTTTATGCCGAGCAAAATGTAGACAGACACAGATAGACCTCTAGGTAAGGCCAGAGATGTGGAGGCAATTGCCAACATGGAGTAAAATCTGCACATAATTCACTTACCGAACTAAATTCTCTTTATATGTAACGCTGGTGTGGGATGGTGTCAGTGTTATGTTGCCCTCTTCATCAGACAGAAAACTGTCCTCTGTCAAAACATAATAACCATTGGAAAGCAGTCGAGGGCTGCGGCGGCACGCTAGAATGGAGCCTGTCAGAGGGTTTGTGGAGCACTCATAGGCAGGGTCGTCATCCAAAAAGGCACAAGCACAACTGAAAAGGAGAAATGAAAGCCTCTAATTTAGGGAAGGTCTGGACAGGGCAAACCCATGATTTAATTGTAATGAATTTACATTTCAAGCTGATGGAGACTGGTAGTGACATAGATTTAAAATACATGGATGTAATGATATTACTCTGTACTGGGGGTTTCAGCCAGCTGACATGTGCATCACATGTTCCAGAGCTTCAGATTTCAGGAGGGATACATGCCAGGGGAGCATTTCCTGAAGCATGGAGCCAGCTTGAGCTCAGAAGTGCTCAGTGTGTTTCTGTGGCAGTGCTCTTGGCCAAGGATCCTGCTGGACCTACACCGACCTGAGCCATCAGAGGCATTCCAGTATTTGGCTTCTCTGAGTTCCTCTACATGGCACAATCTGGGTGCCCCTGAGCTAGGCAGGATTTACTTGCTTTTTTATAAACTAGCCATACTTGGTGAAGATTTGAGGATGCATGACTTTTAATTCTCACAAATCCTAGAATGCCATGCAGCTGGAACAACATGGGATAAAGCCCACACATTGTGATAGCTCCATCCAGCACTGAAACACAATTGACATTGGGATTAAATACAGCACAGAAAAATATATTCCCCGGTGTTTAAAGTAGAAGGGAGTAATGACAGAGGTGAAAGGATCTAAAAGTTGTAGACATTTTACTTAGTTAGACTAAAATTTAATTTATGGTTATACCTTTCCCCTTAACACCTATGAGTTCCAAACGGCCATGTAGTGACATCATGGAAAGAAAGGAAGACACCAGATTGATTTAGTGTCTGATCTGTGTTTCAGTAAGAGGTTTAACTACCCCATATGGCATGTCACAGAGAGATACCATAATTTGAGTGTAGGGAAAAGCAGATGGAAGAGAGATACTCCAAAACCCTGTAATTGCAAAGCCAGTGTTTCCAACCTCCACAGCAGTACTTCTGAATTTCCATTTAGGGCAGTAATTAAATTATTATCAGCACTACATTTCTCAGCGGCCCAAAAGGGACTTTTACAAAATCTATGCCAAAACACAAAAAAAAATTAAGCAAGTGTAAATTTTCCTAATACCTTGGAAAAATATGTCTTGAGGGGCTGTATCTGTGCTCTTCATTAAATGGTGTTGAACCTGCAGAGGCAAAGGTGAAACAAGAAGGAATTTTTATCATATTCACTGTCAGATAGCTTTTGCATACCAGGAAGATAGTTTAAAAAGTGCTAAAAATGAAAAGAAAATTAAGGGAAGAATTAGAGGAGAGGAGACAAAACATATGAAGGAACTGGGGAAAGACTTAGTGTTTATAGGAAACTCATCTCAACCAGGACAACACAGAATCAGAGCCAGCCAAAATCAGATATTTGTACTCTGCCCAAACAACAGACTTGAGAGAAATAATTATGGACACAAATAAAATAACTGCAGTAATTTTAAGCTGTTTTATCAGAAATTTCCTTCATGCCAAAGCTAGAACCTGAACTGCCACTAGATACAGAGTAGAATGGAAAGGCCACCATTACCACTACATTATATTTTTCAGATGAAAATTGCAGACATAGAACAATGAGCACAGGGATTGCTACAGTGACAAATATTTGACAGTAATATTGTGGCAGGAGACTAAGGAAATAGGATTTGTCTGGATTACCATGGCTCAAGTGTGCAAAGTGCTGCTGGATGTTCTGCACCTGACAGAATCAATCTTACAAAATATGAGCAAGGCCTATGCATTGGGAGAATTTGTCTATTATTCCATAAAAAGATAAAAGATATATCTTTCTCTATATTACCTTGTCTCTCCTGAATCTTTAGAGCTTCAGACTTACAACACTGTTAGTACATGCCTATCATTCACCTCTGAGAGGAGAATTTTTTAGTTTTGTGTTCAGTTATGAGCTGAGGCAAAGAAAGGACATGAAGGTCAGGGTTTCCACTTTGGTAATCTTGTTTAACCTCCTTGGGAGCTCAGTTGTCAGTCACAGACTGGGTGTGAAGGCTGACTCAGCTTTGGGACCAGGCAAGGCGATGAAAGAAGTAAAACCTTCAGGATATTTTTCACAAATCAGTCCTATTACCTTGGTCCCATACATACTGCTTCTCCTACCCTTTGGGGAAAATAAAATCACTTTACCATGAATGAATTATGCTGTAATGGCTGCAAAAATAACTTGAGGAGGAGAAGATAGAATGAATTTGCAGGAAGGTACAGAGAGATCAAGAAGCATCAGTCAGAGCACCACAGAGCAAGTTGTACAAACAGTGGGACCAGGGGTGTATTTCATAGTTTGACATGTATTAGAGCTATTTTTAACATACAACTACCTCCTGAAATAATTTCTCTTATTTTAGACCAAATCATGATTCTTAAATGTGTAAAAAATCTTATATTCAAAACCAAGAAATGCATTCAAACTCTAGAAGAAGATACAGGAAGCACTCAACAAGCAGTTTGTAGATCTGGATATAAACCAAAACCAGCAAAATGCTAAGTCTTATCAGTCAAAAAAGATTCCCTCCAAAAGGTATTTATTTCTATTAAAACTCTGACAAATGTATCCAAATTTATTTGCTCCTGGAGTTGATGCAATATGTGATGTTCCATACATCTTGAAAAGGACTGTTTCATACACCCTAGGGTAACAGGGAATATAGATTAGTTTTAAAAGAGTTTTAAAAGAAATGGAAGCATGTTTTATTTTGTCTTGTTTGAAAATCAGGATGTGTAAGATAGTATCAGGAATATAGATCAAATTATTAGTTATAATGTATTCTCACTTAGGCAAAAGTAACTGAGTCTAGGGCAAATTTGTTTGAAAAGGATATATAGAAGTAGATGACAGGATCAGTTATATCTATCGCAACTCTTTAATAATCTGAGTGTGAAACTTTCCAGCAACTGAAACCCACAGCACAGCTGTATTGCACACAATTCTTTCAGTGATGAAAATAAAAAGTAGCAATGTCTAAAAAAGAATAACTTTTAGGAGTGGCAGCTTTCCTGTGGGGTGGTGCTTTCACTAGAAAGTGTTGACACATGCTGATCGCAGTGGCAGAACAAACCACAGTCCTTCTGTTCCTCATTTGAATTCTCTCATAACTTTGCAAGGTATGTCTCTGCAGGATGTTTATTTGCCACCCTCCAGAGAAATAAAATTTAAGATAAAATAATATATTTATCTCTATAAAGGAAAGAGAGCAATATACATATGCAGATATACTACAGGGGAGGCAAGGCATTTTCCTCTTTTTGAGAAGAGTTAATAAGCAGCTGTAACTTGCTTTTAAACTATTTTAAGTAACGATAATATCTGGCTTCTGTGAACAGTCATGGAACAGGCAGTCCAACAGATTTTTTTGCTGCCTGTGATCAGGAAAATTTTTGGCTCACGCATAATGAAGAGAGTTCTTGAAAATAATTCAATCAATGATGTAGAAAACATGGAAATATTATGTTGTAGACAATGCTGCACAGTGTTCTGCTTTCATTTAATATTCAGTCCTATTTCTGTGCTATTAATAGCGTGAGAAGCCATAGTAATGACATAACAAAACAAAGCTTCTCGACCACCACTATACAATGGAGAGTGGTGCTGTGTCTGTACTCCATGAAACGAGCCATCAACACAGCACACCTAAACCATGGCATGAGAAAAAGACAAGAGCTCTATGAAATCTCACTAAAAGCCAATCTGAGGTGAATGTGGCAACATTTTATGTCATGAATCCAAATAAAAATTTAAGCCAGCAACCCCCCTTGGATTTCAAAACACAGAAAAGTTCATGTTGTAATATAAACAAAAAGTCATTGTGCAAACCAGTCAGTTTTAACTACCTTTCCCTCCAAAAGTCAAATTAGTGTTTAAGCCAATGATGCCTTCAGCTACAATCTAAATATTTACATTCGTACCCACCAAAATATTGTGCTAACTGTTCAAATAGCTGAAACCCAGGCAACCAGTTTTATTCTATTTTATCTACCAAACACAAGAGTCTACAAAGCGTTTTATTTGTTCACGCACATCAGTTGTTTTTGAAGAGCAGCTTTGTCTTTTCTCCCTGCAGGTAATGGTAGCAACATTCACAAAACCGCGAAACTTCCTGAAGAGCAGCACAGAAATGAACCCAAAGCTTAGCTATTCCTCAGCTGGCAAATATATTAACAGAGAAATAAGTCTAAAATCCTTCAAACCTGGAAAATCCATTTCACAATTAACACATGCGTGCAAAATTTTCTGTTCATCAGCGGGAGAGCCGGTGGGACGGCTGGTGGAGGCTGTTCTGGAGCAGCTTCCTGGGAGAGCTCAGCCCTGGCTCTGCAAGGGCAGCTCTAGCAAGTCCCTGTTTCCTTTCGAAAACAGCCCGTGCAATCAGCGACACAGAGCCCCAGTGAGGTCACGTTTCCTGTAAAGTCGCCTCACATCACAGGCATTTGTTCTGAAGAGCAAAGCGAAGATAAAGATTAGCCCAGGAACGCTCCTGCCGGCTGTTGCGAAAGAGAAGAACCACTACAAATAACGTCTCGCCCCAATGACCGTGCAGAGAACAAAGACAGAACATTTTCTCATCAGTGACACTGAATTTTGTTTCAGATTTGCTTTTCCACCTCACACAGAAAACTTTCAAGTTGTGTATACAAATCATTCCATTTGTTGAAATACTTGTGAGCCTGGCAGGCTTTGATGTGAGAAAATGATCCAGTTACAAAAAAAAAATGATAACAATACATTTTGCAAAAGCACTACTGTACAGAAGATACATTTGGGCAGCATTCAGAGTTACGTTTCACACTGAAAACATTACTGCAAATATGTGCCATGCAATGTCAATATAAATTCCATAGAAAGGAGGAAGGAATAAAGCCATTTGTAAACATAGTCATTGTTGCATGCTAAATGTTTCATACTCTGTAAGGTACCTATTCATCATACTTTAAAGTATAAAAAATAAAGTCAAATCCACATAAGAGAAATGGAGCCTGAATAAGATATCCTGGCAATCAAAGGACTTGGCTACAGAACTATTACATGCAAAAGTAATATATATCAGCTGCTTGACACTGAATTGTACAGCCTTAGGGGGTAACACTTCATCTCCAAATAGATAAAATCATCTAGTAGTTTTCTTTCCTGATGTCTGTATGTATCACTGACAAAAAAATGAAACCATAAATCTAGTAAAATATGATTAATTTTGTGATAGTTTGTGGGTTTCTTTCCCCTTGGAGAAGGAAAAATACTTCCACTGATAAAAACAATGTAAAAAGCTCACCTCCCAGAAAAGGAACAAAAATAGGAATTAAGCAATTGGGATGTTGCAAAAGATCTTCTGTTTGTGAGTTAAACTAAAATGAACATTTTATGATCCTTTTGGTCAAACATGAAAATAGGGACATAGTCCATCTTCACATCAGTTCTTTAAATTTAGTGGAATTATGTCAATGAGGGAATTTAGTCCAGCACTATTTCCATGGATGCATGGGCTTCATCACAGCAACATTTCCCTGGCCACCCTGCCTCTCTACAGGCAATGAATATAAATTCCCAATGATCTTTAAAACTAGGTCACTTACAGAAGAATTTCTGTACACACAGGAATTTACTCCTTGGGCATATTTTTTGTTTCTTTTCTTATTATTCTCAACAGGAAGAAGTTAATTCCAAGTTTGAACTGCTTTTCTGAAGGACATTGGCATTTCATATTTGTCTATATAGTTAAAATATATTGTGTCTATATCATCATATTCAGGCTTGGAGGTGTTTTCTTTTTTAATCACTGCTATTTGTATCTGAAACTCACTGTTCCACAAGCTTTTGATGCATAAATCTCATGCATTGGTGAATATTTTATAGGTGAGTGCTCGACTATAGTTAATACACACACACACATACACACACACGCACACAATGGTTTATATACAGCTTTTTTATTCTTCACTCTGTAGCTCCTCAAATTTCCCATTCCACCAACACACCCTGTCTTAACAATAAGCAGGTTTCAAATTTTACAAATTGAGTACACCAACAACTTACTGGCAGTAGTTTTATGCCTGTGGCACACATTACCATTCAACCCACAAAAGGAAGGAAATTAGAAATTACGATACTAAATACCACCCATATTTGTACTCTTCTCCCAGGCTCACTCTGCTTTTGATGCAACAGATTGTGGAGGGCCTGACAGTCCAAGAGAGGTGGGGCTGGGGCAGCTCCATGCCTGAGGTCCCACCAGCATTGAGCCAGTGTTATAGATGGATAATGTGATGATTGGCTCTCGCAGTTAAAAGATAACTATTGTGTGAATATTAATAAAAGCTTTAGTGATGTATAGTTATATTATTGTAGTTTAGATGTCCTCTGTTCTCCCCCCCCCCCCCCCATCTTGTTGCCATCAGGCAGCCGGGGTTGTCCAGGACAGGTACAAAGAAGCTGCACAGGTGTCCCTTGCATGGGCCAGTTGGGAATAGAAAAGCTTGGTGCTTAGGGGGGTGGCATGGCAACACTTGACATGCAATCAAGGTACAAGAAAGCAGTTTCCACTGATAAATGGCATAGAAGAGCTGACTGACAGACTTTGGGAGGGGCCAGGGCTGGTTGATGCAACCCCCAGGGGTATAAAAGACTGAGCATCCATCTTGAAGATTAACTGGCCACATGGTATGCATGAAGGGCAGTTCCCAGCACTGCAGCTTTTTCCTTAGTAATCCTTTGTTATATTTTTGTTACGGTTTAATAAACCTTTTTAAATTTTCCAAGTGAGCAGCTGTCTCTCACACCTGGGAGGGACACAGAGTGCATTTGTAACCACATGTTACACACATGGCTGGCAACACAGGCAACAGCCACAGAGTGCACTCCCACAGCACCAAGAGCCTCATTCTTCTCACCCCTCTGGCTGAACAGTGCAGGGATCCTCTAGTGAGGATACACACATCTGCACATGCCCCTCCAGCAGCTGGGCTCAGGAACTCTGCCCAACAGCGGTCCCTGGATCCCAGTCTCACCAGTTGCACCCACATGGACATTTGAGCTCTCAGCCCACAGCCCAGCTGGTGGTGCAGACCATCACACACACAGGTACAGCTGGCTGGGACTGCCCAGGGCCTCAGCAGCCCACAGGGAGACACCCCAGCCCATGGGTGTCCCATGCCCCAGGCAGCAATCCCGAGGTGCTCTGGTGTTAAATCATCTGGGTGGGTTCCATGCCTTGCCACGAGGGCTGAGACTCCTCTGGGACAGCGCTGGGAAAGGCCCAGCAGACAAAGTGTCCCTTACTCTGAAATTTTCCCACCTGCCTTTGTGCTCCCAGGCTCCTCTGGCTGATCAGAAAGGTTTTTGATGGGCTGATGCCTCCTGGAATGGGAACAGCTGGGTGCAGGGAATTCTTTGGGCTCCTTCCCCCACTGCTGTGTTCCCACTCCCTCCACTCTGAGACCCCCTGTGAGTGTGCAGATGAGTTTTTAGCTCATATTGCACCATAATTTTGCCATCTCGACAGCCAACTGCAACTCAATGCAGAGTACTGTTCTGCTAAACACACAATTTTGCAACTGCAACTCAATGCAGACTACTGTTCTGCTAAACACACAATTTTCAGGAAGGGTATTTTCTGGTAGAGTGAATTGAGTGGCCGTGGTGGAGAGAGTGGAGTGCTTATTGATTGAATGTAATTGAGAGTAATGTGATGCTCCTGTAACTCCCTTTGAACCTCCTGGAAACCTGACAACCTTTAATTGTCCACCAGCTTCAGTAACCATCAAATCAGGCCATTTTCCTCTATCACAGGTCTGTGTCAATATTGTTTATATAGTACTCAATAGTAAAAAAAAAAAAAAAAATTCTTGATATCTGAAAAATAATTGAAAAAAATTTAAAAATCCAGCAGGGGAAAGGCTGGTCATGAGCATCTCTAAGCAGCCTCACTGGGTCAAAATGAAGGTCTATGAAACTCTCCTTGCCTGCAGTCTTGCTGCAGGGCAAACTAGGACCCATTTTCATTCACCATTTAAACTAAGTGCATTCCTTTATGCAGCAGAAACACAGCAATATTTGAGGGGCTCTAGTAATTAAGAAAAAAAATCTCACAAAACTAGACATTTTATTTCAATTTTAAGAAAAGGCTAATCCTGCATTTAGTTAGAATTTTGGTGCAGGTTACAGAATTGTCACATCATATATGATTTTAATAACCTTATCAGGTCAGCTGTATGAACAAAGATTAATTAGCCTGAACAAAGATTAATTTGCCTTGAAGTGGAACAAATCCATTTTTGATGTTATCACATGGAAATCCCGTCACACTCTATCAGAGACTTTCTGAGTTTCAGGATTGATTTTTGCCCCCAAATTCATTATTTTAGCTTAGTTGTTCTGCAAAACAGGCAAAAAAGGACATTTCTTGGTGGAGTAAAAGGGCATTTCTTGGCATTTGTAAAAGGCATTTTTAAAAATTTTTGTAAAACTTGAAAAAGGGCATTTCTTGGCATTTGCATGGTGGAGTATAATGAATAGACCTGTAAAATTTGGAATTAGCTCTGAGCTTGCTGATACACCCATACTACTTAGATCTCAAGAGCTTACCTCCAATAATGCAACATCAGCTACCTCTGTATTATACAAGACACAGTCCAGATAGACAAAAACTGTTTAAAAAGGATCTGAATCAAGTCAGCCTGTGATGTGCAAAATGAAATGTGATATTTCTCTGTACAAAGCCATGACCAGGCTGTGTTGTATCTCCTTGCTTCTTGATTATATGGTACCATGGAGAAATTTCCTTGGTATCAGAACCTGATGTAGACATGGGAAAATGCCACATCACGATACAAGAGCAGTGTAAAAATAGGCATGGGAAAAATACAAGAAGTGCTTCCATTAGAATCTGTAACTCCCCCACCCTGCATCTGAAAATACTGCTTTAAAACCCATTTTATCAGAAAAAGAAAACAAAAGGAAGAGATTCAAATCCAGCAGCCGAATTTAGAAAATCCAAAGCAGAATTTAGCCAAGGTTTCTAATAAAACATAGGTGAGTCCTCATTGGAGTTCTCCATAAATTTCCTCACAAGAAGATCTAACTGTTCCTGAACAAGAAGGTAGGAACACTAAAAAAAAAGCAACAAACACACAGATCTATGCTAAAACCTGTCTGGCTCGATTTTATAAAGGATGACAAAAGTTCATGAGTCAGCACACTGCAGTGTTTGCTGTGACTACAAGCAGCCAGGGCAGAGTCAGTTGTTGGCCAGTTGTGCTCCAGCAGCATCTGATTTGCAGAGAATAGAAATATTAATGCACAGATCATGGGTCTGAGCAGAGCATGAGTGGGAACAGGTTTAAGGTGATGTATGAGAGGTGTACACCCATGGTTCCTAAGCTCACAGGCCATCACACTTGCTGCACACATCTACATTTTAGGACACACAGACTGAGAGGGAAAGGACAGGGACTAAAGTAGCTAGGACAGTGTGGGGACACTCTAAATGTTAAAACCCATCACTATGTGACCAACCCAGGAATAACCCATAAGACATGGAGAAGACTCATACTCCTGTCTCCTAACTACTAACTACTACTAACTACTCACTGTAGTTAGTGCTGGACACAGCACCTGCATAGCAGCACCTGGGTGGTTAAAAGCTGAACAGGCCACATAGGTACACATGGCTTTAGGGACCTGCTTGGTGCTCTAACTAGACACATAAAATCTCATCTTTGGTTGGGGTTTCCTTGTGACATTTTGAGTCCCAAAATAAAAAATAATATTCCTCTCAAGGTGGCCATGCACTGCTGCCCACTTTACCTGGGAACCTGGGTGGTTTCTGTGACAGCCCTGATGTGATCTACTTGGAACAGAGTTCCATGTAGAACAGTACATTGTACAACAGTACATTGTACTGATGTACAGTGAAGACTTTTAGCTAACAAATGATTGTAAAGAATCATAACATGCTTTATATATACTGAAAATCTGTAGCTGAAAGATGTTAGTCCCACTAGTTCCTGAGACAACACTAGTGGGAAAATACTGATCATTCTGGTATCATGGTAATTTCTGTAATAAATCCTACTGAGTGAGGGATAAATGAGGACCAGTAACAACTGAAGTGATACTCTAATAATGTTCTTTAAAATGCTTGTCTTTACACAGCAACCTTATCACTTGTCTCTCTGTAGTCTGACACTGACTGAGTCCCTTTCTGCCAGTATACCAGTATTTAAGCAAAGTCTAAATTTGTGAGGCTTATACTGAGAGTACTGAGGCCTTTCTGATATTGTTTGCAATTCTTCCAGCCTTGCCCATGCCCAACTCACATTTCCAGCTTGATCCAAAGTATGTCCTGGACTACTTCAATGGCTAGGGAGAGGCAACAGCACAGGCAGCCTCAGTATCCAGTGAAAAACCATGCACACAAGAGGCAGAGTGGTTTTACAGCCTGAATATTACCCAGCATTGCATAAACATCAAGGATCTGAATGTGGCCTACAAGGCAATTAAGGACAGAGAGCAGAACTCTGATAGCCTTCCAGGAACTGCCCATGTGACACCAGCACAGACCTAATGGCCAAGTACCAAGAAACAAGTGACTCCTACCAAGAGCACGTGCTCCTGTGAACAAATGCATTACAGGCATTTTACAGGCAGGGCTGGGCACAAAGGGCTAATCTCACAATCAACAACCATCCTTCAACTCCTGAGAAAACCCCAGTTTACATGGGACCACATGTAAACTGGGGACAGGAAAATATCACTAGTTTTACAAAGTGATTGGTATTGCCTGCTGACAGAAGTGATGTGTATTTTTCATTCTCACTCGTGGGCTCCACCAGGTTGGACATGTGATGTTTGGAATTTTGTTTTCCTTCAGCACAAGTTTCAAATTCTGTCCACCCAGAGGTCAGCTCTTAGAAATGCACACCATGAAAATCTTCCCACTGGGATATGTTTGTTAGTCAAGTGCTCTATTGATCCACCAGAAAGTGTATGCTGCATTTCAGTCTCATATGGAAATAATCTAGGAAATCAGGGCATAGAGCAGGTATCATTACTACAGCTTTTGTTTAACACTGCTCTCATCAAGGCTTTAAAGGAAAATTCAGTAATATATTTACTAATGTAGTCCAATCTACAGAATCTAAAACCAAAACACTGTCCAAGACTTATGGCTGCAATATGAAAGGTAGAAGTAAGTGATGCATTGGACAGGACGTTTCTGAGGCAAAAGCACAATTACATCTCAAGAGGTCTAACATTCACTGCAAAACAATATTCATAGTGTGGTGAATGTTCCTTATGCCCCCAATAAATATCAAATGATACTGAGAAAGAGTAGCGAGGCTGTAACATGTTACAGCAGAGCTGCCTGCATCCAAAACAGGGAGCTGCTCCCTCCCAGCCATGCAGAGCATCAGGAGGTACCACTCTGGTGGGCAGCAACTTCTCCCTCAAGGCTTTCCTCTAACCCCATCAAATGCCAATGTTTGCTATTTCTTCTCTTTCTTTGTGTGGATTTGGGGCCCTTTCAGTAATGTCAGAACCACCTGCTAAATGCAAATTTCATTCCCCACCTGGATTTACCAGGTCTCACTCCTTAGCACTCTCACCTTACTGTACTTCACTCTTAAAATACTGCAGAATTTTAATCCAGTAGGGATCCTTACTACTGCTTTCCAGCTTCATGCCACCTCTCCAGCAATGCAGTGAAACAGAGCACCTTGGGCAAACAGGCAGTTCTCTGAGAGAAACCACTGACAGAATTAAAGGCATTTTGCAAAGAACCAGTGAGCAACTCAGTAAAAAATGTCCAGTTTCTCTGTCTTTCAAAACTAGAAAAAGATGGGGTTGATGTCCCAAACCCACAGGGTTACTATTTTGCATGGTGTCAATGGCAATGGCTGTTAGTGACTTTCTTTTTTCATACAAGGCCAGATGCTTCAAAACTCATTCACTTTAGGGTATTTCCCAGCATCTGGAAAATTTAGGACTTTAAAAGGGAAAGAAAAGTGTTTGGTGAGATAATGGAAATCTTCACAGAAGGAGGGAGGAATTTCTGGAAAGGAGGGAGTTTCTGGGATGAAAGAAGAAGGGCAGAGAAACTGAAGAGAGGGCCATAACAGCTTGATGTCAGATATGGAGCCAAAATAGACCAAGGAAGTGGCAGGAGAAGGACAGATGATGACAGAACAGAGCCAGGCCACATGCAAGCTGCCTGTGCAGATGGATAGAGCAGGGCAGAGGTGCTGATGCACATTTGCCAGACTGAGGCTGTGCAGACGCCATTTGAATACAAGCACCAGCAGTAATTTTAAATATACCTCTCTATTATAATAAGGGTAAACAACAATAAAGTTTTATTCTATTGACTGTCATCTCACAATTGCAATATCTGACATTTTAAGTAGTTCTTTCATGACCTAACCCAATCACCCACAAGAAAAAACAAATGGCAAAATAAACAAACTGATGTCTGGGTTTCTCACATAATATCGTTCTTTTCCCAGGTGTTTGATCATTTTCCCAGACCTTTCCTGAACCCTTCCCATTTTTGGATGGGTTCTCTGAATAGCCAGTTATTTTAATAACAACATACTGGTGCCAAGTGCAGCGATAATGTCACCTCTCTACTCCTACTCCGTGTTTCCATGTGCATGTGCTTTGCAAAGACTGCATTAGTCTTTTCAGCATCAACAGCACATCATGAGCTCATGCTCAGCTGATTATGAAATCCTCTCTCCCCCTCTCCGAGTCTCAGTGAGTCACTGACTGGCAATATAAAATCTCCCATCCAGTTTGGTTTCCAATTTATGGCCTGTATATTCATGACGAAGCTGAAGACATGCTTCGTGACAAGATTAAACACCAAATTGTGTGAGGAGCACAAATACTGAAATCTCTTTTCCTGCATCTCTGTCTTGTCATGCTCTGGTGTCTGAAGGAAAATAATCACTGAGTCTTTCCATTGTGAAGAGGTTGACTCAGTGACCCTCCCCTGTCCAGTTGAGCATTTTAACAGAAAAGTTGGAATAATGTTATGTATGTCTCTCTGTGTCAAGCTTGAAGTAAGATAGAAGTTTTAGGAGTAAATGAAGAAAGGGAAAATGGTAGGCAGACAGGCAATGCAGCCATGTAGGCCTTGTTTTCCCAGGAGACAAAACTAAATATCAGATGTGGTTTTGTACTAAAAAAATATAATAAATGTCTTGGCCTAAATTGTTCCTTGCTGGTTTTATGGTGGAATAGTGTAGCTGAAATGGGGTCCTGGGCCATGGGCAGAGCTAGGGAGGCACTGGGGGAGGCAAATCAGGGCCAGCAGGGGCTATGGGTGCCTGTGGGCTCCAGCAGGGCAGGGATGGTTATACATGGAATGGTAGCAAAGAAATGGGGACAGTGACTAGGGCTCCTTGTTCTCCCAAATGTTTTGATAATAGTGCAAGGAAATGCTGCCGTGTGCTGCTGGACCACACATGGACTTGTGCTGTTCTGAAGGCAGTGTGGTAGGAGTCACACATGGCACCCTGCATCAGGTGTCCCTTCCTCCAAGTCTTTAGCTTGGTTCCCACCTGCCATTTGTCCCTGTGCTCCTCTGAGTTTGAGGAAATGGGCCCTTGATGGGCTGATTGCTCCTGGGAGCTGCCAGGTCTGGGGATTATATGGGCCTGTCTTCCTGTGTTCTTCTGTGCTCACAGATGTGCTGTTAGTCCATATTAATACAAGGGGCTTTCTGTGCCTCTGCCACCTCCTGCCAGCTCTGCCTCCCTCTCAACAGCCTCAGCAGCAAGGTGATGCTCAAGGTACCACACACTGCTCTGAGCCCATCCCACACCATGGCAAAACTCAGCCTTCAGCAGTGAAGAGCATGATTCAGTGATTCCCATGTGTCCAGCTCCATCCTCATGGCCTTTATCTTCCCCCGTTCCCTCTCCTTGGACAGAAGCACCTCCACTTTTCCAACTATCCTGATGCTGCACATTCTTTGTCACTCAAAAAGAGCTCATTTCTTACACAACAGCCTTCACTATCCTGTGGCAAACCCTCTAAACCAAAGATTGCATCAAAACTACACCAAGAGTAGTAAGAGCTGGAGAATTCAAATGAATACAATGGCAACATTTTTACTAAAAAAAGGAAAAAACTCTCCCTTCCCTTCCCTTCCCTTCCCTTCCCTTCCCTTCCCTTCCCTTCCCTTCCCTTCCCTTCCCTTCCCTTCCCTTCCCTTCCCTTCCCTTCCCTTCCCTTCCCTTCCCTTCCCCTTCCCTTCCCTTCCCTTCCCTTCCCTTCCCTTCCCTTCCCTTTTCCCTTCCCTTCCCTTTTCCCTTCCCTTCCCTTCCCTTCCCTTCCCTTCCCTTCCCTTCCCTTCCCTTCCCTTCCCTTCCCTTTCCTTTCCCCCCTTTCCTTCCCTTCCCTTCCCTTCCCTTCCCTTCCCTTCCCTTCCCTTCCCTTCCCTTCCCTTCTTCAAGCCTCCTTCTTCCTTCAGTCTCTTCTGTTTGTTACCACCTTCCAGAAAATGGTAACAAGGGAAAATCTAGGGAGGAAAAAAAATATCATAGCAAATACTCTAAAATATCCTACTGAACATTATGTCTATAAAGACTCCTCAAGTGGGAGGCAGCCTCCTGGGGACTAAATGAAGCAGATGGATTGACCTTGAACAGCAGCCAAACGCCCACACAGCCACTCGCTCACTCCCCCAGCAGTGGCATAGGGAAGAGAATGGGAAGAACAAAAGTGAGAATCATGGAATCATTAAGGTTGGAAAAGAACTCTAAGACAACTGAGCTGCTGGACAATTGAGCTGCTGGTTAGTTCATCACTAACCCATGCTTCCCACTGGCACATCCACGTTTGTTTTTGAACACTGAGGAATGGCGATGATTTCACCATTTCCATGTGCAGCCTGTTCCAATGCCTGACCACTTTCTGCAAAAAATGTTTTCCTAATATCCCATCTAAACATCCCCCGGCATAACTTGAGGCCCTTTCCAAGTCCTATCACTTGTTGTCTGGGGAAAAGACCAACCCCACCTGGCTACAGCCTCCTTTCAGGGAGCTGTAGTGATAAGGTCCTCCCTGAGCCTCCTTTTCTCTAGGCTGAGCACCCCCAGCTCCCTCAGCTCCTCCAAATCAGACTTGTGCTCAGACCCTTCCCCAGCTCTGCTGCCACTCTCTGGACACATTCCAGCAGCTCAATGTCTTTCTTGCAGTGAGGAGCCCAAAACTGAGCACAGGATTCAAGATACAGCCTCACCAGTACAGAGGGACAATCTCATTCCCCAGTCCTGCTGGTCACACTGTTTCTGATACAAGCCAGGATGCCATTGTTCTCCTTGGCACACTGCTGGCTTGTGTTCAGTCACTGTCAACCAGCACCCCCAGAAATGTCTTCAGATCTGCATGAGGACAGTTTAATAAACGAAGGAAAGCAAAAACCCCTAAACCAAAAAACCCAACCCCAAAAATCCCCCAGGCAATTCAAAGGGGAGCACTCAGCACCTCCTGCCAGCAGACCCATACCCCTCCATCTCCCAGCAAAGGTCACCCTGGAAGAAAATGACGCAACAGTCCTCTTCTTCTTCTGCCCCAGATTTTCTTGCTGAGGTCAATGTTTTATGGCATGGAATATCCCTTTGGCTAGTTTAGGTCAACTGTACCTCCCAGTCTCTTGGCCACCCCTTGCCTGCTTGCTGGGGAAGATGAGTGGGAAAAAAAAAAAAAACCTGAGCCCTGATACTGTGGAAGTGTTATTCAGCAGCATCCACCACACTGGTGTGATATCAACATCACCATCAATCATGATCCCCTTCCTTGTCCAGTGACACATGTACAGATGTCATTCCCTTAGTCTGTGGGACATCCCCCAAACATCCATACAAGAGCAATCAATAACTTTGGTCCATGACTTGTGCTCCACTCAGCAGCTTTCCACATCAGATGGTATCGCACAACACAACAGGAAGCATTGGTAACAGAGCATACTGCCTTTCACTTTCTGCTCTTTATTATACTTTTGGGCTTGAGCCACCTCCTCAGCTCTGAAATCTCTGCCTCCTGGTTCAATGGTTATTGGAATATTGAATCCCAATATTACCAGGTAGATTGTGCCTGGGCTTGTCTGACCCTTGCTGCTGGCCAAAGGCGGCGACTGTGGTATTTCACCTCAAAGACACTTTTGGCTGGCTGTATGTGGCAGCAGGCACTGGAACAAGTCCAGGCAAGGTTAGAAACTCAGTTTACCTCTGGTGGAAAGGCTTCAGGCGAGGTGAAGAGAAAAAGAGACAGATTCTGTCAGAGGGTGTCATGGTTTGAGCCTGGCACAGAGCCAGTGCCCCCATGAAAATGCCTCACCCTGGTGTCTGCTGTGAGATGTGACCAGGAATAAGCAAAACAGGCTCTAACTTAAACATAAAGACCACTTTATTACTTAAACTACAGGAAAATAGGGAGAGACTATAAGGAAAAAGAAGAAAAGAATTGAAAACCTTACAAAAAAACCATTTTCCTCCTCCCCCACCACCTGACTTTCCCAATCCAATACATTCTCCCAAAACAACTGCCCAGCCTTGGCCCCACACGTTAGTATACTCAAACTTCAGTTCATGAAGAGGAAAGGAGTCTTTCTCGTTCCATAGGCTTCTCGTGGAAACACACTGAAAACCTCGTGTGCTTCCCTGTCACTTCGGCACCGCCCGGAAAGTCCATTTGCCGCTTGTGACATCTTCCTTCCATGCTCAGTGCTCTCACCACCGAGACATGGCCAGAGCTGCTTTTAGGGTTGTCTTTCAAGGATGCCTTGTCTCACTCCAAAAAGGCACAGTCTCTGCTTTTGGGACATCTGTCCCCCCCATATTTTTCCAACCCCCTGGGGCCGGGGGGTCCTCACGAAGAACCTTCCTGGTTTTGAGGCACTGCCTCCCCCTAAATGCAGTCTGTGTCACAGGAACAACTGAGTCCATAGCCACGAGAAAAGTCCAGCCAAAAGGCCACTCCAAATCATCTCTCCCCATCCAATCATCTCCCCATTAATCGGGCCAGGTCCTTGTTTCATCTCATCTCCTATCTCCCTTCTTATTCAGCTTCGAGGAGGATTAGCATTTTTGCAAGGCCCCAATCATGCAAGAAAGGGTTAAAAGTTTTCAGTCTCTGTCTGTCCTGGGACGAGATGATACTCCCACACGTGCTGCTGCTGCGGCCGGCCGCTCTCCCTCCCGGAGGGGGGGGGGGCTGGCTGCCCGATGTCTCGATGTCTCTTGGGGCTCTTCCACCCTTCCATCCTTGAAAGCCCCTCAACCCCATCTCTGTCCAGGCCCCGGGCCTACCGCATGGCCGGCCCCTCCCCCGCCCAGCAGCAGCGGGCTGGGCGGGGGAAGAGATCTGACCTCTTCGCCCGACGATGTCCCAAAGAGGAAGTGCCAGGGCAGTGCCTTGCTTTTAACCCCTGTGTATTCTCGGAGGTGTGTCCAAACCCCACTGGCTACACCAGGTGTCAGTATGAAACCCAAAACCTTCATTGGTTTGACCACAGCTTCCCAGAATTCCCACTCCTTCTTGGTCAAACCACGACAGAGGGTTTATATCCAGAGTTTATTCCATGGTCACAGACATCTGAATCTTTAGGTAACAGCTCCAACAGAATGCCGAGCACATGGTCCAGGCTCAATTTAAGGCCAGGGACAGGGGGAGAGGAAGGGACAGGTGAGGCACCAACCAGGTGGGAGGAGGAGGGTCTCAGGGAAGAGGGACACCTAGACAGGCCAATCCCCTCTGGGCATAGGGGCATCTTTGAACATGACCAACCACACAATGGCCTTGCTGGAATGTTAAGACTGATTGACAGCCCAGCAGGGGGCGAGGGGGAAGGGGAAGAGAGGCATTGCCGCACCTGGGAAGGGGCTGGGAAGTTTAAAACAGGAAATTGCAACACATTGCAAGAAATGGTGACCTCTTTCAGCATTCAGGGGCACTGGGAGTTCCTCAGAACCCACTGTGTGATCAATCCTATCCCCTTATTCCCTGTACCTTCAGTTGCATTATGTGTAGAGGTGCCCCTTCCTATGAACATCTGGTACATCTCAGACCCTTGATACCCTCAGCTCCACAATCCCAGAGGTCAACCTTGGGTCTTTCCAGGTGTTTTCTGCCAGAAGCTCCAGGTGAGCACAGAGCAGGTTTCTCACAGCTGGTACTCTCTGGACAGGTCCAAGGGCTACCTCACAAACTGTCCTGTCTGTCCTGCTGCTTTTCAGTGACCTTGACCAGACACCAGGTGCTCACCAAAGCCAATCTGTCATTGCCTCCCCAAATGGATAGGGGAGAGCAAATATAAAAAAAAGGCTTCTAGGGCAAGAGGAGAGGTCAGTCCTAAAGATCACTCCTGATCACTCACCAGTTACCATCCAAGGCAAAACACTCTCTTAGACCCAGTTGGCTCTGGTGGACAAGGGGGAAGCTTCTGGCAGCTTCTCACAGAAGCCCCCCACTACCAAAATCTTGCCACACAAACTCAATACACTCAGAAAAGTTCTTAAAGATCACTTAATGGAAAGGACTGACAAGCTGTGCTCCAGAATGTGCAGTTTCCAGAAATACTTTATGCCTTTTTATTAATTGGTGGAAACTTGACATTTATTTTACTGATCACATCCAGGGGGATGTGATGATGCTGCTGATCTTGCCATTACAAGCTTGGGAACATCTGTCCTGCAGAAGAATAGAAGGAAAGACTCCATGAGATTGTTCCCTGAGCACTGGGATGGCTGCAATGCAAGGGCCAAATGCCAGACTTGGCTCATGGTCATTGCCTTTATCACAGGTCCCTCAGGCAGAGCAGAACACAGTGATAAGCAACACAGCAGCCACCACAACCCTGGGTGTCACAGGGACAGCAGTGGGCTGTTCACCAGCTGCCAAGCACCCACCCAGCCCTCAGCAGCATGAGGGGAGGCTGGGATGAATAACAGCAAGAAAATCTGTGGGTCAGATGAAGGTGATTTCATGGGTAAAAAACAGGGGCAAGGACAGGCCACTGTCAGGCTGCTGCCTGGCTGGGGCTGTGGCACCTCCAGGACCTTCTCAGTGACTGCCCTGAGTCTGTTTCTCCCTGTCACAGAGTGACAGAACTGGTCAGACTGGAAGGGACAGCAGTGGGTCATTCGGTCCAAACCTCTTGCTTAAGCAGGGTCATTCTAGAACACATTGCACAGGATTGTGTCCACCTCAATTAGTACAGAGACTCCACACCTCTTCAGGCAGTGTTTCAGTGTAGGGTCACTGCACACTAAAGTTCTTCCTATTCAGCTGAAACTCTCTGTGCATTGTGCCCGTTCCCTCTTGTACTCGGCACCACCGAACAGAGCCTGATCCGTGCTCTCGACCCTTCCCTCAGACACTGCTGGACGAGGTTCCCCCTCAGCCCCCTCTTCTGGGGCTGAGCAGCCCCAACTCCCTCAGCCTTTGCCAAGGCGAGAAATGCCCCAATGCCTTGATTAAACATCTTCCTTTCCCTCCGCTGGACACCCCCTCCGCTCCCCGCTGTTTGTGTGGCGGTCTGCGGCAGTGTGAAGCAGTGTGGGTGTGAAGCAGTGTCACTATCGCAATGTCGCTGTCCCGGGCCGCGGCCACCGCTCTTTGTCTGGCTCGCCCCCCGCCCCTGCGCAGTCACGTGCCGGGGGCGGGGCGCGTCGCGCGGCGGTGACGCGCGCGGGGCGCGGGCAGGATGGGGCGGTGAGGGGCGGCCGTGCCGGACAGCCCGCGGCAGCCGCGCCGGGCCCCGAGCGAGCCGAGCGGGCGGTAAGGGCCGGCACCGCGGGGGAAGCGAGGAGGGAATGCGGGGGGAGCGCGGGCGGCGGGGCTCCGGCGGCCCCCGCACCCCGGCCGGGCCTGGCGGGGCGGCGCCCGCGGCTCTGCTCGCGCCGGGCCCCGCCCGCGGCCGGGGGTCCGGCGGGGCCTCCCCGGCTGTGCCGAGCGCTGCGGCCGCGGCCCCGCCGCTCCCGACCCCGCGCGCCCTTGGCCGCTCTCGGCGCTGGCGGAGCTCACAGGGGAGCCCCGCTGCGGAACGGGGGCCGGTGCCGCTCCCCCCGCAGTGCGGGGCTGGCAGGCTCCGAGCCCGCATCCCGGCACTGCCGCTCGGCAAGGGGGCTTGGGCTGGTGCAGGGGGCACCGCGGAAAGTGGCGGTGATAGCGACAGTAGTTGCACAGAGAGGTTTTTGGGGTATTTTCCCTTTGTGTTAGTGACTGAGCTGCAAAATAAAATTAGAAGCCAGCTGTGACTGAAACTCAGTGCTATGAATGCGACTATGAGTGAATAGAAATACTCAAGATGAGGTTTTTGTTTATTTTTTGTTTGTGCTCATTTAATGTTACTTGCCCTTTAGGCCATGTTTATCTCTTCTTGATAAGGTAAGTTCTTCCTAGTTTCCCTTTTCTTCACCCGAGGAGAGCACACATGTTAACTATAGGTAAATTAAAATGTTGCTTAAAAATTATGTGAAGGAATTACAGTCTAGTAGAGTTCCAGAGATGAGCACTATGGTTTTTTCTTATTAGTTTTTGATTTAAGGTTGATGACAGATATTTTTGAAGGGAAAGAAATCTGAATAAAAGTATATATGAAGATTTTTTTAATGCCTTTGTTTTTGGTCCCTGCCTGTATTTCTGTAAGCTAAGCGGTTTATACAGTGTCAGGATCAAAATTTTGCATCTTTTCACCCTCTGGAATATATTTGCTGTCAATGAGACATTTTAAACAACATAATGTGTTTTAATGCTACTGTTTTCCTTCCTTCCAAGGTGGTGATAAAGACAATATCAAGATGAGTAAAAAGCCTCCAAATCGTCCTGGAATCACATTTGAGATTGGTGCTCGTTTGGAGGCACTGGACTATTTGCAAAAATGGTATGGAAGACATTGGGTAGTGTTTGCTGAGAGCATAATTATTTTGTGTTGTGAGCTTTGATAATTGATTATAAAAAATAGTGCATCTGTTATTTGACAATTTCCACATGTGAACTTTATGAATTTCCACCTAAGTCTGTTAAAAGTTTTAGCTTTCAGGAAAATATTTTCACTTCAGAAATCGAGCTAAACTTTCCTATGGGTTTGTGTGTGTTTGCTCTTGGTGGCTTGGGCAGCTGTAGGAAGCAAAGAGCCTTTCTGGAGCAGTGTGGAATTCAGTGTCATGGCCGAAGTGATCGGTGTGTCAATGAGGCAAACTTCATGATCAAAGACTTCTTTTGTCTTCATTTGAAGGCATGCAAGGGGAGTTGTTTTGTGTTCACTTGTCACACTTGACAGGTCCACAAAACTGATTCTAAAAAAAATACCCAAACCCACATCCTGAATTGGAGTTCATGGGATAGGCAGATACAGTTGTGTTTTTATTAAACAGCTGGAGGAATTAAGTGCTTAAAACTGTGACTCCCAACCAGCCAGGCCTATTGTGAATTCAGACTATAAAATGGAAATTGTGGGCACAAGGACTATGCTGCACAGCATGTGGATTGTGAAAGGAGCTGTTCTGATGAAAAATTTGCTAGTAAAAATTTTATTAAAGCAAGTGGGCTAATCTGTTGATGTGTGCTGGCCATGCTAGTTGAGTTTGAAAAATCCCTGGTTTTGTTAGAGTAGGTGACTGAAGTAGTTGATGCTTCTACTTAGAAGTTTTTTCTTAGCTGCTCTCTGATTTATTAGGGCTGGGAAATGTAGAGGTGTGTAGCTGCTTTTCTGTTGCATTCCTGGAGAGCTCAGCATGTTCCTGTCAATATCTGATCCTGGTGACTCCAAGTGATGTGAGAGGGAAGTCTGTGTGTTATTGACATCTCTGCTCCAGTGTTATGTGCTCTGTGTACAAAGTTGGGTCAAACTTTTTATTTGTAGAGCATTGATTTTAATTATAGGAAAAGTGTTTCTCTTAATAAATGGACTCTAAAGAATTTGGTTTATAGAACTGTTCTTGTTCTTACCTGTTGCTGTAGACTGGGTTTTCAGCATACTGAATGGCAGGATAAGGAAAACATCCAAAATAGAGCAATAAAAATTTTTTATAGCATAATTTGTGACTAGAGATAGTTGGTTATGTAATCAGATAACAAAAATTAGTATGTAAATATAGCTTAATAATATAAAAAAAAATATTACTGAGTATCCAGTGTATGTTTGTGTCAGACCTGCCCAGCCTTTTTCCAGGGAAGGGCTGCATGTCAGTGCTGGAGTTCTTGTCTAGGTTTGGATTGTCAGGCATGGCCATGTCACAAGCTCTGCAGCTGAGTTGCTGGGTGTTTTCAGGAAGAATAGAATTTATCCTGAACTTTCCAGGATTTGATTTATTTTCTGTACACCAGGTAGACCCAGGTCAAGTTTAAATACCTGTAAACTTTTGTGCTGCGATATACGGAAGAAAGTTAATATCAAAATTCAGCAGTTACAGCAACAATGAAAACTGGACTGCATTTCAAGTGAACTAGTAATACAAAATGAGCTAATAATACAAACCCAAATACCTTGTGACAGAAAATCCACTGTTGTGCTATTATTAGGGTGTCAGGGGTTGTAATGATAGTCTATGGAATTTTTTTTTTAGTTGGCTTTCTGTTGCATAAGGGAGTGGTGGATGTTTTTAAAATTCTTGCTATATATAATCTGTATGCATTCTGCTCATTTGCATGCAGAAATACATACTTCAAAGAAAATAAACTTGCTGAACTTACATGAAATCTCTTTATTATTTTTTAACAAAAGCCAAATTGAAGAGCATTGCTATTGCTTAGCTCAGTCTTTCTACAAGTGACAAATTGAGCACACTTGCTGAGAAATAGCCTTTAAAAGGGTTTTAATTTTTTTCTTCATTTTTCTGAAAGCTTGCTGTCATCTGATGGTCCTGACTAGTTAAAGTGTTAATCAAGAAAGGCTTCCAGAGGCTGTAAGAAGAAATACAATAAAATATGTTTTTGTTTTTTGAGGTACTTTTGCAGGTCTTTAATTTTCTACTACCTGTGTAGTAGTTGCTGAAATTGAACTCCTGGCATCTGGTGTTTCACTTATGTTCTGTAAACTTTTGAGATGTCATCAATGTACCTTAACTACTTATTGCTTTAAAGCCCTGTACTTTTAAATGAAGATTTTGCAGAGGGTGTTTGGATCACTGGTGTCATTTGTCATGTACTGTGACAGAGTAGAAGAAAGCCTGGTCAAACTGGTCAGCAAAGACAGGACAGGCTGTCAATGAGCATGCTTAGTTTTGCCGTATTGCTCCTTTATCAAGCACAGCAGTTACGCTGTTGCAGGGGATCATCTTGCATAAAGAACTTGTACCACTTGTTCCATTTAAATCCACTGAAGCAAGCCATGAACTGCAGCTCTAATCAAAACTGATCATCTGTCAGCAGATAATGAATGAGATGGCATTGAAAATTACAAAATAGAAAATTATTAAGTATGTGAAATGATCAGGGGCTGGAGGAGTGTATGACCTATGAAGAGAGAGTGAGGAAATTACTTCTTTAGCTTGGAGAAGGCTTCAGAAATCCCACTGTCAGCCTTCCAGTACCTACAGGGCTGTCATCAACCAGCCTTAGCCAAACCCTCCAGGTAGTTAGAGAACAAAACAACCAAGACAACAGGCACAAACTGAAATGAGATATTCAGACTAGGTTCAAGGAGAATCTTTTTCCTGTTGGGACAGTCAAGCAGTGGATCAGGTTGCCTGAAGTTTGTGGAGTCTCCAGCATGGGGGTTTTTCAAGACTGGGATGGATAAAACACTGGAAAACCTGGCCTGTTGCCATAGCTGACCCTGCTTTGAGTGGGAGGTTGGACTGGAGGCTTTCTGAGGTTGCTTTCAGTTTGAATTCTCCTGTGATCTCATACAAAAACTGATACATGTGCATGCACCCTCTACTGCCTCTCTTTGCTGACAGAGCAAGTGAAAAAGCAGCAGAGCTGCCCTTGCCTGCAAGTGCATGTCTGTGTGTAAGACAGTTCTTGAGCTGTCAGCTCCAACAAGTAGGACACTGTCCCTGCAAAGCTGATGTATTTAAAGATGCATCTCTTCCTTTTTGTAATATTTTTGTGTGGCTTTTTTGGCTGTAGCTCTCTACTGGTTGTCCTGTAAGCAGCAGATACTGATTTGAAAAAACCCTGTTGTTTTTCTGATAGTCTTTATTAATATGCTCAATCTAAACTCTTAAGTTAGGTGATGAAGTACAGATAGATGGCCCTGCTTTCTAGAATGGAAACAGCTCTCTAAAATAGGTTAGTTGTTGGAACAACAGTTGTACCTCTTGGTGTATTTGATTATCTGGATCAATTTCCACCCCTGCTCCCGTATGGAGGAAGTCTTTTCTCTGAAGGACTTTGAGAACTCTTACTTGGTACAGTCCTTGCTTTGGATTTCAGTTGACTGGGTTACCTCGCAGGTGTTTGAAAGGGAAGTGAAGTCTGCTTTGTATTTAATACAATATATGTATAATAAATGTGGGGTCCTAGAAAGGTGTTTGCAGGTTTTGCAGACTCTAGAACACTATTTGTGAGAAGTCAGTATGGAGGGTATTTGGTTTTATATCCTCTATGAGGTAGAAGGAAGCACTTTTTAAACCAAACCAGAGTTGCAAAGGCAGGAAGTATGAGTGTGTTTGTAGATTTTGTAGGTACAATCTTAGGCAAATTTAGTAATATTGTATTCTCTTTTACAGTCTGAAATGCCTGTTGTCCCATTTCACAAGGCAATCCGCTACTTTTTGGTCACTTTTGAAAGGTTAAAAGGATGATGTAAAAAAAGTGCTGTCTGTGTGGTTGTTAATGTGTGTTGAGTGCAGTGGAGAAAATGTTCAGTGGGTTTTTTTTTACACTGTAAAGAAGCGAAGTGGGAAGTTTTCAATTATTTTTTTATTGTATAAATGTTAGAACACTGTTGTTGCCTTACCAGGGCTTCATAGTATTCATTTTAAGCCATATCAAATTCTGAGGCTTTCCAAAAATATTGCATAATTCTAATGAGTGGAACTGCCAAGATTGGAACCTGAGGGCATGCAGTGTGTAAACTGGGCAGGTAAATTCAGCTACCAGCAGTTCTCTTGTTCCCTCTTGGAAAAGCAAGAGCAAACCCCCCTGAAATTTGGATGGAACTTCACTTGTGATTACTACATGCTCTTTCCAGCTGTTTTTGAAAAAGCACACCCAAAATTTGCAGAATATTGTTTCTTCCCATAAAAGAAACTCCTTGATTATTGAATTTCAGTGTGCTGGTCTGAGTATTTTTTTTTTCTTTTTTTTGAAAAGTGAAGACTTTTCCCTCAAATTTTAGAGTGTGTTTTTCTGGTTTGTGCTGATGAAGTGTTGTCAGATCCAGATGTATATCAGTTTCATTGTGATGACTTAATGTGGCTTACTTGCTGGGGGAATTAACCTGACTGGAAAGTTGTTTTGGCCTCAGATATTATTATTCTTTGGTACTGTAAAGAATGATATTTGTGTCTGCCTTTGCAGTATTTCTTCAAATGCCTAATTGTAACTTTGTGATGGAAGGAACTTCCACATAAAAGTTCTGAAGCCTAAGAGATGTAATCATCTTCATATTAATATTTTTAATTCATGAAATTGATTCTTTTCAGTAAAAATACAAAATCACCAGAAAGATGTTTTTTGTGCAGGGGATAATTTACAAGAGTAAGTTCTGCAGTACATATGATCTGGTCTTTTCCACTGTGGGATCAGTATTGTGAAATATTACTGTTTGTGCATATTTGTGGCACAATGTGTGGCTAAGTTTAGTGGATATTGAGGATAATAGTTTGTTGCTAAATACGGAGTTGTGTTTGGGTTACCTAATAACCAATTGCATATGGCTTGGGCAGTTCCATCTCTAAGGACATATCATGGATTTTTAGAAAGATGTTGATAGCAGAAGTTGTATTTAGCCAAGAAAAATTAACCTATAAATACCTTGAGCTTCATGTCTCATCTAAAGTGTTCTCTAATGAGAGTTAATATTTTGCACATCTTTTTTAACTGATGCTTTTTCTCTTTTGATTTTGTATATATATATATTAATGTCTTGATTCTTGGCTTGCTGAATTGTCTTTATAATTATCTTAATTTAAAAAATTTGTCTTTAAACTTTGCTCTGCATGTTACTTTCCCCTCTTACATGGTGTGCTTTTTCCATGTCAGTGCTGGATTTTCCCAGTTTGTCCCTCCTGTTGGCGTCTCACAGAGTGCTTGGAGTGGTGCCTTGGCTGCTGCTGACCAGAGGAAGCTCCTGGCCATAGCAGGGGAGCTGCTGCAGGGCTGTGCCATAGTGGGAGCAGAGTTTGCATTCGACATGTGTAGGGAAAGGAGAATTCTCCTTCAGCTGCTTGGCCCTGAATTTTGTGAAATAACCATAGTTTTGCATCACTGGTGGCTGGCATGCAATAAACCTAAAATTTTGAATTGTGCTGGAAAGGGCATCACCGTTCTTAGTGCTTGAATTTCTGATTGCTGCAAAATGAACTTTCTCTCCTGTTACTTTTCTGGCGGTTTTCCTCCTTTCCCTCTGGTAAATATCTTCTGTGTCGTCCTTCTGCTTGGAACTCCTTTAGGTTACATTGTTTCTCACACACTTGCTGTTGTAACAGTAACTTAACTTTTTCCTCTACTTTGCTTCTCTTCCTGCTTATTCTGGTGTTTTAGTGACAAGTTCCAGTCTGAAACTGGAAGATGAAAAAAACCTAGAAAATTTATACTATTTTTTTTTATGATAAAATTTCTAAGTGTAGCAGCATATGGACTTATAAAGAAAGTATAATCAGAGGCAGGGCTTAGGAAAACCATTTCATGGCTGACTTATTTTCTTGAAGCCTTGTTCAGAGTTAAACCAGAATGTTGCTGCTGGGATACAGCTTTGACCCGAGAGTTTTACATTCTGTTTTAATGCAGTAGATCATCAGTTTCACCTTTCTTGTTAGATTGTTGTTGTCAGTCTACTTTAGAGGGGGATGAGAGGCTGATCTTGTTTCTTTGAAAGACTTGAAAAAATGACTTGAAAAAGATTTTATTAGGGGAGTTGCAAATGAGAGGCTTCAGTTTTAGACTAAGACTTTGTGTGTTTTTTTGGAAGTTCAGCAAGAAAAAGATGGGGTCTTAAAGAATGGATATAAAAATATTTAGTGTTTCTGAAATATATGGATGAGAGAAATGCCACAAGAGCTTGGAGTGTCTCTGAATTCTGGTGTGAAGGTGAAATGTGGCTGCAGTAGTAACCTAGAAAATCAGAGATTTTTTTAATCAGTAGCTCCTGAGATATTTAAATGTTGGGAAGCTGTATACACCACTGCAGTTGAAGAAGTAGGACAGGAGAAAAGAAAGAGCAAATTGAGATTGACATCTTTTGTTTTAATGTACAGGTCCAGTTAGTAAGAAATAAGGAAATCCTGTACTTCTTGATAACTTACATTTCAGTCAGAACATAGTGATAGAGACTCCTTTAAGAGCACAGTCAGTATTTTGGAGAGATTATATCCAAAATTGATGATGTTGACAGGTTTCCTATATATGTCAGTTGCCTTTAGAGCTAAAAATTTGCTGTAGGATTGGAAATTGGTTACTCAAGCTCTGCTTTTTTACTATTGGTTCACAGTAGTACTTGGTTTGAAAAACTGCTAATTGTTGTTTTTCAACTGAAGAAAGTTAAAGGTAGCTGTCCTCTTCCTGTGGTCTTTCTTTTCCATACACATTGTTAACTTTAGATCAGCCCTAATATAAATGCTGATGAAAAAAATCAGTTATGTAATTAACTTTTTTTATTTTTTGAGAGATTCTGTGCACTTTTGAATCTGTTTCAATACTTCTTTGAAGGGCAGAAGAAGCTGAATTCTGGCCTGATTCCAATTTTCAATGTTGTTTATAGATTCTTGAACTAAATGTTATCCAATCATTTCAGTTACTTAGCCTTTCTCAGACTTAGAGATTTTTCAGTACAGAGTGTTGATACAACTTTCTGGAAGATCCTGTAGGCACTATTGTATCTAAACCAAGACAGAAACCTTTGAGACTTAGCAGTTTGTGTTTAACACTCAGGTATCCATCTCGAATTGAGAAGATAGATTATGAGGAGGGGAAGATGTTGGTGCATTTTGAGCGCTGGAGCCATCGCTACGATGAGTGGATTTACTGGGACAGCAACAGGCTGAGACCTTTGGAGAGACCAGCTTTGAGGAAAGAGGGGCTGAAGGATGATGAAGAATTTGTTGTAAGTGGTACATTTATTTTGTCTTAGACTTTTGTAAACTGCTCTACTTGTCATTAAATCTCTCTAGCACATAGTACTTAATTTTTAGGAAAAAAAATGTCTAAATTATTTAAATATTAATTACTAATTTTGTTTAAAATAGGATTTTAAACCTGGAGAAGAAGTCCTTGCTCGTTGGACAGACTGTCGATATTACCCTGCAAAGATTGAAGCAATTAATAAAGAGGGTATGTATTGCAATGCTCCATTGGTAAGGCCTGCTTGAAGATGCTGTGCTGTGGATTTAGTCTGCTTTAAGAAGTGATATGGCTATGAAGTTTCCCTCTCTGCCCCAATATTAAGTGAAAATGTTTTTATATATCAAATTTAGTAAAATGTTTGTCTTTTATCTGTGTCAAATTTGAAAACTTCTCTTTTGTCTTCTCCCAGAAGACAAAATGCTTTTAAAAATATTTTTACTGTTTCAGTGATCAAAAGCTCCTGTGCGCAGTCGGAGGACAATTTTGTGCTATTTTTGATTTGAGTTAATGTTCTATTTAAATTTTCATAATTGTCTTAGTTCTCTTTATTGAAGAAAAACAATGGAAATGGGAAAATAAGGGCACAGGTTAAATACTTCACAGTGGTGATATTTCTAATGAACATACAAAGTTGACATTTTTACTGTAGTTTAGAGCAAATGAGGACTTGGATGTGAATTGAACTGTTTCCCTGGTGTAGCATCTTAAATACTACTTATTATTTCAATGAATTATGAGCAGAAGTGACTCAGTAGCTGAAACATACTTGAATTTGCCCAGCTGGATGCAGAGTAACAGTATCAAAGCAGGGTTTTATTGAGGCCATCATTTATGGCTTTTTGTACCTCTCTTTATCCTGACTAGTGGTAACACCTGGTTACTCTTGTCATACAAAATAACATGCAAAACATAAAGCTTTCATAGTTACAAAATGTTTTTTTTTTAACTACTCATAGTGATTCCATCAATCATTTCTAGGAACATTCACAGTGCAATTCTATGATGGTGTCATTCGATGTCTTAAAAGGATGCATATCAAATCTATGCCAGAGGATGCAAAAGGGCAGGTAAGGATGCTTAAAGCAATTGCTTTGTTAGGTTTTGTGTAGTTGTTTGGGTTTTCATTGTTTTGTTTGTTTGTTTTTTTATATCATGAGACAGTAGAAGTGTCAGTAGCACAACTAGATTGAAATTAGTCTTTCTCTAGGCCCTGCACTGCCTTGCTTCACTAGTTTATGGATGGTGCCTCAGAGTGTGCTGCTCAAGTGGCCTTGCCTCACTGAAATGTCTTGCTGCTGGACACTCCATTGCCAACTAATCTCTTCACAAAGCCTTGTCTTACAGACTTTACAAAACCAGGGACATCCAGTGACTTTTCCCTCTGCTGTCTTTTCAGGAAAAAAGCTTTAGCTTGTCAGCAGTCTGTGCTGCTGATTTTTTTTTTAATTTTATTTATTCCCCACCCTCTGCCCATGTCTTTTGTTTGCCACTATGAGAGCTTTTTGCCCACATGTTCCTACAAACATGACTTTGGGGTTATTCCCCCTGTATCAGAACTTTGGGGCAATCAGACAGTTAATTATTTCTTGTCTCTTATAATGTCCAGTTGCTGTTAAAGAAGAGATGTTGAATGGAAGCTGAGGAAGGCTATGAAATAGAGACATGATTTAGTCACTAGGCCTCTTTACTTGTGAAAGGGGAACATCATTGAAAACTCTTACATGCTTTCAGTGCAAATGCCATTGCATTTATTTTGCATGGTAACTGTGTTTAATATTTAGTGAGAAATTACTCCACTGAAACTATTTGAGACAAAATCCATGAAAGCTGGTCTTTGCTCTTAGTTTTCTTCAGAATACTCCTAACTTTGTAGACTTCAAATATTTCAGAATTACCATTGTAGCCATCCATATTGTGACCAGGGCACGTGGATAATTGGATTGGCTTGAAAGCATCTCCACATCCTGGCCTCCAGGGTAAAGGTAGCTGTATGGTAGGGTTGATCCACTATGCAAGGGACACTGGAACTTAGTGCAGACACCACTGCATTATTTAAAAGATGTTTCCTGAAGGAGATGAAGCTGAAATCTATAGTCATACTAACCCTGGCTTCTTGCTGCAGTCTTACAGTAACTCTGTAGAACCACTGTGTAGTATTTCAAGGAGTACTGTCAGTATGGCAGTAACTTAGGAAGCTTGAGTGTTCCTTTTTCCTTACAAAAAGCAAAACTTGGGTAATGTGATTGTGACCAAAAAGAAATAAGCCTTTTGTGGCAGTGGAAAGAACTCCCTGATTCTGTCCTGCGCTTTTCCTAGGGAGCAATGTTGTGTCTAATCTTGAGTTACTACTCCTTAGGCCACAGGCAATCTCAGCTTTAAAAAAAAAAAGTAAATCCATTACTTCACAGCCATTATGTTGTCCAGACTTTGTTTGGTGGCAGTCCAGCTCATCTGTTATTTCTAATTTTTCTCAGTAGTTGAGAGTTATGGTGCCACTTATGCATCTCGGGGGTTGAATGTAGGCTGCTTCAATGAAATCTTGAGAAGGAATTGGGGGCACAAATTTACACTTTGAGATGGATTTAGAATTTTAAGTTGTCTGGATACAAGAACACCTCCAACTCTGCTTTCTGTAATGCTTATTGATACTAGTTGTAGCATTTAATCCTGCAAAATAAAAAATAAGCATCAAAGTCTGTAGCTTTCAAAGGCAAGATATAATTTTTCTTGCAACTTCTTTTGCATATAATGCAATGGAAAAATGTTCATTTTTTGAAGTGTTTTTGTGTTATTTCAGAATAAAACATGATCTAAGATTTGGTTGAAAATCAATTATCTGAGGCTGAGCTTTGCTTAAGCCTCAAACTCCCATGGATGTTTTTGTTCTTTTGCATTATGTGTTTTGTAAGAAAATATTTACTAAAATTTATGTATAGGTTACAGAAATTGCAAGAGTGTAAACTGATTGGAAAAATTAAATAGAGTTGTCAGATGCAGCACTTCATGCCTCATTTAAACTTATAACTTGTATTTTCTGCATATCCAAACTAAAATATACATTTCCAGAGATGAGTGTAAGCTTAAGAAAGTTCAAGTTCTAGTGCATCAGTAAGTCTAAGAAATTTTAAGATCTTCGTGGAAGGTGTGTGCTAAGCATGCAGAATTCAAATTACTTGAAGGAGATAGAGATTAGTTAATACTTTGATTTGAGCTTAGTGTGACTTGAAGGAAAAGACTGTAGATGCTGTAGCGCTCAAATTATTTCTGAGTTGCAGCAGATGTGTGTTTTAATAAAATTCAGCAACGAGGATGGAAAGGCAAAATTTTTAAAGAGTGAAAAATATTTGTCTCAGTGACAATGAGCCTCAGCCTCAGTGAGTCTCGAGGCTCAGCTGTGGTTCAGATAAGCACAAATTATTCAAAATCACACAGATCTGTCACTAACATAGTACAGAGAGGGGGAAAAGGGATATTGAGACTGCCCTTGTGAGAGCACATATGAAGTGTTTGGATAACTTACTTTTTCTGTTTCATGTTTTTTGTTTTATCTTCGATGTAATCAGGCGCGCGAGAGGGAGCAGATAGCGCCGGAGCTGAGATTAGTGACGGAAATCGAACCAAAAGAAGTGAGTTTTGAGGAGGGATTTGAAGGAGAGGGAGGGGACTTGGCACACAGGAAGAGGAAGCTGAGGAAAAAGCATGGATTTGCGAATGGGCCAGAGGAAAAAAGAAGATGTGACAGGAGACAATGTGAGCCGAGATGTAGGTGGGGCAGACTGTAGAATTGAAAGGTGAGGGTAAGGAATCCAGGCTTGATGTGGAATCAGCCAGTCTATAGATTCATGTTTTATGTATGTGAATGTATGAACGTGTGGGAGTTGGAAGTTATGGTGTGACAGAAGAGGAAAAAGCAGCTGAATCTTTAGTACTGTGGAGAAGCAAAAAGGTGGTGGTTGTAGGCAGGTGGAGGGAGAGCGATGGATGTGTGAATTCTGCTGCTGACGCAAGGGTTGGATTTTGGAAATTCTTCTGGTTTTGCCTTCCCACTCTTGCAGGATTATGGTTACACAAGGAATATTTTAAAATGCAAGGTTTTTAGCCAATTGATGTGTAAGGCTGTTAAGTAATTTCTGCTTATGTATTTCTTGATCGTGCAGTTTCCTGTGTTTTGATTTAGTGACTCTAATTAGCATAATGACAGTTTTCCTCAGTAGTCATAAAGTAATGCTTTGTTTTCTAACTGCTGTGGGTCATTACTATTCTCCTGTCAATTTTCTCAGCTTACTGGAAAGCTGAATTTTAGTAAGAAAGAAGAAGGAAATACACATTTTGGATGTATTTTATTTTATATTTTTTTAAAGTTACATATGTAAATGAGAAGCTCACTGAGGTGAGGTACTGAGGGAAATGGGATATCAGGCTGGATGATGCAGAGTAGCTGGTTCAGCTACACAACTACTTACAATAGAGAGACAATGTCAGGAAATTAAAGAAAAGTAGGGAAAACTTCTCTTAGAAGGATTTTGCTTTTACTCTTTTAATTTCAAATGTGTTCATATTTGGGTCCTTGGCTTTGTATGATCTGGGAAATTGTCCAACTGTTAAAATTTCTAGCTAGTTTCTTTGATGTCTGTAATATTTAGTGTCCTGCTATTATGGTTGATAGAATAGATAACATACTATTAGCCTGAGGAAGATTTCAGAATTTATCATGCTTTAGGATCCCGCTATTATTCTTCTATTGTTTTGTTAATTTCTTGGTAAAAATTCTGAAAAAGATGCAAATGTATCATTTTGAAGGAGGAATTCCTGTGCTCTACAAAAGAAATATAGTCACTTTACCATTTTAGATGCTAAATAATTCTCACATGTCAGGAGCTGTGCTACTGAGCACTCAGCAGTAATTCAAGGTTAAAAAGCGGCATTAACTGTGTCACTTTAGTGCCTGTATGTTTACTCCAGACCAAAACAAAAATGGACCCACAGAGTTTCTGAACAATTCCGAATCACAGAATTGTTTTAGGTTGGAAGGAATCTCTTGTCATAATCTTGTCCATCCCAACTACTTAAGGTTCTCTTCGCTGAGTTTAAATTTGCATGTTAATCTTGGAAAAAAGTATAACTGTCACCATAATGAATGTGTCTCTTCTCTGGTTTCTGAGTGTTCCATCTTTGTTTGCTTCATTGTTATGTGTCCTGCTACTGTAAGCTCCATGTTGTAAGAACAGTATCCAAACAGTGAAATGAAATACAAAGAAAACCACAAAACTCCTTTCCATGTGGCATCAGCTGCACTTAGACCAGGATACTTGGTTCAGTATTGTCTTTTGAAGCTTGGTATCTTCTCAAAGCTTGTGATTCCAGGGTGCTTAGCTTGCCTGAAAATTAGGGTGCTCTTTAGAAGCTGTTTTCATGCAGGCTGCACTACTTCCCCTTCCCCTTTTATCATAAGATCTCATCTCCAGCCATGTTACAGATCCTCTTCATCCCTTAGCCAGGGTAAGACTTCTACTTTCAGCTCTCCTAATTCCTCACCACCACAAATAGCTCAATCCTTTCTTTGTCCTGGTGGATGAGCAAGGCCCTGGATGGACTGGAGCTGGTAGGTGTGCTCATTCTGGCTGCCCAAAAGAGAGGTTTGTGTGCTTTGCCTGACTATGCAGCTGGCACTTAGACACGCTCCTTTGTGCTGGCATGTCACCAAGTGGCCTCAGTAGTTGCCTGTTGTGTGAGCATTACCAAAGTGCTTCCAAACTTTGCTGCTGGCTAAAAGAGTGTGTGTCTGCATCTTGCACTGACAGTGTGGACATGGAACACTTTATCTTAGAGGAATCAAAACTGTTGCTGTTTCGAAGTACGTAAGTTGGTGCAAAGAAGAAGCATAACCCATGTAAAGCAGTGATCTAAAAGTATTGAACTATGGAAAAGGAAAAGCATGATGCAAGGAGAATTAACTCTGTATTTGTGTTACGATTTCCTCATATGTCAAAGAAGGCAAAGAAACCCTCAGCAGAACAGAAACTTGAAAGGTTTATAATATGTAATGAGTGGGGAAAAGGTTGCATTGGAACAAGAGCTGTAAAATCAAGCTACATTAGGTGTCTTGTATGATGACAGACCAACAAGGAGATATTCCAGAATAAAATAGTCTGTTTGCAGTTGGAAAAAAAAAGTGCTATTTGTAAAGCACTCATGGGTAACTAGACAAAATGCCTTTTTCATATTTTTTTGTGTGGGGTAGTACTTGTAATTCAGAGCACTCAGATGCTTTATTCTGACTGGTTGATCATTTCTGCTGCCTTCTGTATTGCACGTAACTTCTCCACGGAAGAATTTTGTACCTCAGTGTTGTAGAAAGTTCAAAAAAATACTTCAGTCAAAAGGATCAAGTTACAATTTTGGCAGTCAGATTGAACCCTGACATTCAGGAGACATAAGGCTGGAGTCTTGTTGCTCTAAACTAGTGGAAAGAGCTTGGCTCAGCCTAGGAAGTTCTCTCTATTGCCTTGTGGGGTGGCTTGACTTGGTCTAAATGCCAAAAAGTAGATTAGAGTGGGATGTATTGTTCACCCCTTGAATGTTTCTGTATGGTACAAATAAGCAATTATGCAAAATGACACATAATTACCTTAAATATAGATGGTGAAATTCAGTCATATTATAGAGTACTTCATTGAAGTTAGTGAGTGAAACCTGTAATAGGTAATACAAAAAGAGTAAAAGAGTCTGTGGTTGCTCTGGAAACAAAGGTGTAATGAGCTAGGAGTTATCCCTGGTTTATCAGTTTAGTTCAGGATGAATTCCTTGCAGCTGGACTCTGCTTTGAGGCAGTTGTAGCTTTGCATAATAGGTCAACAAGTATGGAATTGTGTGTTTCAGAGCCAGAAGGGTAAGAAAAATGTCAGTCTTCTGGGACTGGGAGCTCCTGGGTTTCTAAAGCAATGACATAAAAAGTAATTTAACAGGGAATGTGTACAGCCGGATTTCTAAATACAGTGGTTTTTTGGAAGATTTTTTTTTCCTTTTTATCTACATGACATACTGATAATGCTTCAAGTTTATTTGGAAATTTGGGAAGGTCAGTTTTACCACACTTTGAGTAGTAACCATAAAAATAAATTGAATTTCCTTTGAATATTTCTAAATAAAGTTCTCTGGGTTTACAAGTATTTTCTGTTTGAGTTTTAGCCACTTTATTATACTTACTCACCATTTTTTCCTTTTTGGAGGATTGGATAGCTTTGGTCAAAGCTGCTGCTGCTGCAGCAGCCAAGAACAAAGCAGGAAGTAAACCTAGAACCAGTGCAAACAGCAATAAAGATAAAGAGGACAGAAAATGGCTAAAAGTCCCTTCAAAAAAGGAAGAAACCTCAACCTCTACAATCATGCAGGAAGTCCAAAAAAAGGAAGAGGAGCCTACATCTAGTGACACATTTGGTAAAAGCACATTCTATAAACACAAAATTGTTTTTTCTGTATTGTTGAACTACTGTTGCTAATTTTGCAGTAATAATCAATATTTTTAGGGGAAGATGTCACATTTGCTCTTATGATAACCTTCTGATACATAATGGTAATTGGTTCAGAAACTATATTTATCAGATAAATGTAGTTCAGTCAGCCTTTACTTCTTGTGCTAAACTTCTAACTGACTTCATCAAGAGTAGAACATAGCTTTTTATTAATGATTTCATTGTACAATTTGGTTGATGTTCCTGGATCTTCTCTTCCCTGTGAGATAATCCCTTATCTTATTTAAAAAAAAAAAAAACAAAACCCTCCAATACGCATGATATATCCATATTCAGGGGTGTTTGAAACTGTATCTGAGTTGATAAGATTTGTTCATTTAAAGTATTTAATGCTTATTTCTCACAACATTCAGAAAAAGTAGAAGTTTTTAGATAATTGCCATTTATTGTTTACATATGTAATTCTAGATCTTCAGAATGTATAATTTTCCTTTTTCATAAACATTTAAAGTTTCTTTACTACCATATTCTATTAGCAGTTCTGAAGTATTCAAGTATTTTGGGTGTTATGCATTTATGAAATGTGAGTTAATGAGGTTTTTCTTGTGTTTAGAAGTAGGATTTCCTGTAGTGGATGTTCCAAAGATGGCCTTTGTGCAGGCAGAGAGCACGTTATCACACAAGAGGAAAAGTAATCTAGGCAACTCATTTCAGGCAAAGAGAGCTCGCCTAAACAAGATCACTGGTAAAAGACTTTTTTTGTTGTTGGCTTTGTTCCTTTTTCATGTAGTGAAATATTCATGCTTGTAAAGAAGGTGCTGAAGTGGATTGCATAAAGCACATTCATGAGGCAGATGGTCAGTGCAGACACTGCTTGTTTAGAATTTTAAAGGAATTCATAAATGGTAAAATCTACCTGGTTCATAAATTGGTCACAGACTGTACTTGGTCTTTTTAGGTTTTTAGTATAGTAACCATCCTGAATTGATGAATTTCTTGAGCATATTTTACCTCTAGCTATACAGTTTTCTTCATTATTGGGTGATTTTGGGTTTATACAACTTCTTAAGAATGTCATGAATTGCATACTACTGTAAATTAAAGCTAGGGTTAGCTGTGGAGAAGCAGAAAATATTTTTTCCCCAAAGTGAAATTGTTGCTAAAAAGTTTTTCATTTAGAAATAAAGATCCCTACAAATTGAAGCTATAAAGATCTGATTTTTTTTTCCAGTGTCTAAGCATTCATTCTCTATCTGTATTGCTCAAAGATATTAATGGAAAACAGGAATGTTACTACAGAATACATTCTATAGAACAGGAAATCAAATAATTTGTCTTATCTTTAAAAGCTGAGAACTGCATTTATTCCAGAATTTAATAGAAATTTACTTACTTGTGAAAAAATTATTTCAATTTATGGTCCTCCAAATAAGAAAGTTGTGTTGCTGGCTTTGGTCCTGTCAGTCTTTAGGACAAAGTCTTATCTGTGCTGGCAAAGTATCAGATGCATTTCAAAAGTTGGGTTGAAGAAAGTTGTGAAGTGTCTGCCTTAACAGAGGAGCCCTTGGACACACTCTAAGATAGAAATTCCTTCCACTCATTATTCTACTCAATAGTATTTCATGTGAAGGCTGGTAAACTTTTCTGTGCTACATATGAGAGGGGCTTTTTTGTTGGGTTTTTTTGGAACTAGATAAAAATTCTTACTTGTTTCTGTAAAACAAAAATAACCTAATTTACTAAACTGCATAGTGAGAGTTTTTTCATACTTGTTTTGGCTTATCCAGCCTTTCATTGGTCTGCAGTGGAGGATGTTTAGTCAGTCTTCTTATGAGAGTGGTTCTGTTTCAGTCTCTCAATCAGTAAAAATAAAATGCTATAAATCACAGAATGGTTTGGTTTGGAAGGGACCTTAAAGTTCACCTACTTCAAACCTTGCTGCAATGAGCAGGGACGCCTTCCACTAGATCTGATTGTTCAAAGCCCCGTCCAGCCTGGCCTTGAAGACTTCCAAGGATTGGGCATCCACAGCTTCCCTGGGCAATCTGTGCCTCACCACCCTCTTAGGAATGAATTTCCTCCTCCTGTCTAATCTAAATTTACTCTCTTCAGGTTTGAATCTATTCCCTTCCCATCACAACATGCCCCTCTAAATTAATGTCCTCCTTCAGCTCTCTTTAGACCCTCTTTAGGCACTGGTCTGTAAGGTCTCCCTGGAGCCTTCTGCAAGCTGTACAATCCCAATTCCCTCAGCCTTTGCTCACAGGAGAGGTGCTGCAGCCCTCTGACCACCTCTGGGTCCCTCCCCTGGACTCACCCTAGCAGGTCCATGTCCTTCCTGTGCAGGGACCCCCGAGCTGGACACGGCAGGGCAGGTGAGGCAGAATCACCTCTCTCACCCTGCTGCCCACAGTGATTTTGATGCAGCCCAGAAGATTGTTGGCAGCTCATGTTCAGCTTTTCATCCAAAAAAGGATGAAAAGGATCTGTTCCTTTTGTACAAAGGAAGCAGTATGTAGAAGAGCCCATCTTCTGCCTCCAGGATTGTTATTCCTGGAAGACTCCTTCTTTGGTTCCAGGTTTTGTTAATGGATGTCAAATTTATCAGCCCCATTTCTCTTTCCTTTCCCATGCTACATACATTTTCATTAAAGTTTCAATTTAATTGCTGCCATGAGCAGTAGTAGAGACTCTAGATGGATATTGGTGGAGCCCTGTTAATTTCTTTCCAATAGCAGTTAGTAGCAATAGATACCAAAACCAGCTGAAAAACCTTTACCTTTAGAAATTATATTTGCCTGTGCTTGTGGATAGATTCTTATTACCTCAGGAGCATTATGAGAATCATACCAGTGACACAGGTTCATACAAACTCAACATGATTTTGAAACCATTGACTCTGTTACCATTTTAAAAACAGTGTGTCTGTCTCCACAAGACATACTTGGCTAGCAGAGGATGTGTTACCTTTCAGTGAAAATGTATTAATCCTTTAACTGCAAGAAGAAATTTGTCTTGCCTTGTAGATACTTCATATATCTGTTCTCAAATTAACACATTTCTGCAGTTCATACCATAGTAAGTCATTTATACCAGTACCTTTTGAAAATGTGGCTGCTAATCCTTGTCACATTTATTTCCTATGCATTAAATACTTGTATATACAATGTATTGTATATCAGTGTACACTTGAATTGTAACATTTTTGTCTCCAGCACCAGAAGCTTTTAGATTTGAGGGAAGACTGGGAATAATGCTGGTGTACCCATTGGAGTGGCTACAAAATAATAAAAGAATTGTAGCTGTTAGGAAAACATATACCAGATTTTATGGCTGTATTGGGGAAATAGTGCAAAACACTATTGCAGGAGGCTGTGTGAAGGGAACTGTTCCCTGGATTTCAGCATTTGATGGAGAAGGGTCTTCTTGTCTGCCACAAGGCCCACAGCTGCATCAGGTGTTCCCTGCTCACCATTCAACAAAACAAAGTTCCTTCCTTTGCCCTTTCTTTTGCTGCTAGCACTGGGAGCAGTTACATTTCCCAAAGGTGAAGAACATCCCCTGCTAAGCACATATTAATGTCATCTTCCAATTAGCTTTTGCCCCTGTTGGAATGTTTGCTTCCATGTCTTCTGGCATGTTGGTACCTAAAACCAGATATAACTACAGTGAGTTTGCAGAACAAAACATTCCTGGTTCATTGTGCCACTCCCTGCTTTTGCTTTCTTAGGTGCTCTTACAGACAGGGTGGTGAGCCTGTAGTCCTGGTTTGCAGTAGCTGGTGAAGATGCTTTGTCCTACAAGCATGGTGCCTGGTTAGAAAAATACTTCATGGTGTAGAGAAAAAGGAAATCATAAGGATTATATAGTGACAGATCTGACTCTGGGTTGATTTACTAGCTTGAATTTCTGAGCAGGAATCATCTAGCTAAAACTAAAAATCAGAGAAAGTGAGAATCACAGAATGGTCTGGGTTGGAAGTGAACCTAAAGGTCATCTAATTCAACATTATCCCCTAGACTGGCTTTCCCTAAGCCCCATCCAGACTGGCCTTGAACTCCCCTAGGGATGGGGCACTCTTCTCTGGGCAACCTGTGCCTTACAGGACCACAAATGCTTCTCATAAACTGTAGCTTGTTTTTCCTTTGTATTTAAAACTCAACTTCACTTTGAAAATGATTTTACACTTTTTTGATAGAAATGCATGATTGCAAAGACAAAGAACACTGCAATTTTTGCAACTTGATTTAAATGTGAATTTAAGTCCATAAAACCTAAATCTTGTATGTAGTCTAATGTAGACTTGAAATCTCACCTGATAATATCATTTTTATCTAATAGGACTTAATTTCGTTTTAATCTAATAGGACTGAGTTTCTGCTTTTCAGTCACCTAGACTAAAGCATAGCTTAATCTAACATAAATAGTAAATGAGATAAACCACTTGGTTTTTATTGTTGAATACTGAAATTTTTTTGTTTTAATGTCTGGAACAGTTCCTGAAAACCCAGGCTTCACTAATTTAAAATTCCTTGGTAATTTTGAACCTTAAATTAATTTTAGCCATATCTAATTTTTATGGAAAGCCATAGCAATTCCCTCTGAATTTGTCAAGTTAATGTTGAGGATTAGAACTCCTCACTCCTAATATTGACATTCCTAGAGATTATAATAGAAATTTGTATTCACATTTGTTTTTTAGGTTTTATCAGTTCTGTATTTTCTTAAAGGTGTAGAACTTGTTCTGTCCCTGCATTGTTAGGCAATTAAAGTTACTGTGTGAGGTACGGCTGAAGCTATTGCCATATTTCACTGACAGAAAGCTTTCTTATATTTGTATTCCCCTTGTGTATAAAGATTTTTTGTAGTAGTGATATGTTACATAAGTTGGTGAATGAAGTTACATATTCTGTCTAATATTTGCTCCCAGTATGGTCATCTTATTGAGGTAATTTGGGAGCTCTTTGTTTGGAAATTGAATCCCTGGTTGTATTATGTCTAAGAAAGGTTTGTATAATTGTTATATAAAGTGTTATAAAATTGTTTGTATAAAGTGTTATAATTAAGAAGTGGTAATACAAATTCTGATGTGACTTTCTCGAAGACTGGAAAGGGGAGAGAGAAAAGTTTTATAAATAATTCTGATTTCAAAAATAACTTATGTATCATTTGTTTGGTTTTAAAGCTCAAGTGCTTGGGCTTTGGAAAAATGGCAAAGCTTCATATTAGAATTGATAATTTGATTTTCTTCTTGTCAGTAAATATGCCAAAGAAATGCTTCCTACGTAAGCATGCCATTGTTGGGATGTCCTTTAACTTTTTGTTTCTTCTAATTCAAAGTGATCAGCTTTGTGTGGAGCCGTTTCAGGAAAGCTCATGTTGTAGATTTGTGCAGTTCATATTTCTTGTCTCAGTATTTTACTTCTTTCTCTAGGAATTCTTGTTGCAAGGTACTTCTAACTAAAAATATCTGCACCTTTTCTCCTAAGGTTTATTGGCATCCAAAGCTGTTGTTGCAGATGGTGCTGAAAAAAAGGAAGGCAACAAAGAAACAGCTCCAGTCCTGGAGCAGGTATGAAATGGTAGAGTTTGATTCTTTTGCAAAGTTCCCACTGGAGTGTGCCATGGAGATATAGTACCTACAGCATAAAAATTTTCCCCTTCAGATATAACAGGGAACTGAAAATTTATCTTATGTTTACATTTCTGGCAGAGCCAGAAGTATGGAATTTAATTGTCTCTTAACACAATATTAACTTGAATTTCAATAATGAGCTTTTGTGTTAGAAAACTAACAGAAAACAAAATAAAGTCTCCGTGCAACAAATACGAGGAGACCAGTGTCCCAAGGTCCAGTTTTATAGCTGGAATGATGACTGGCTTAGAAACAGGCCCTTACACAAATTTGATTTGTGTTTGAAACAGGGTTTTTGACATCACTTAGAACTTCTTTTAAAAGAAGTTTCTTTTATATTGTAAGAATTTGGTGTTGTAGGCTTGTATGTGTTTTATGAACTGCTCAATGAGCCATACATTTTGCAAGAGTGTGTATTTTAATAAATACAAAAAAGAAACTTTTAAATAATGTTAAGGGTCTGATTTTTAAACCTGCTTATTGGCAGGATCTGGAGGCTGCCATTTTGTCTTTGGCTTATTGCACTGTGTTCAGGCATTGCTTGACTCCGAGTTGTGCATTATCTTGCATTTTAAAAGGGCTGAATGCCTGAGCATGGTAAAGCAAGCTAAGGATAAACAGTAGTCTTGATTCAGGACATCTTTGTTTTGCAATTATTTAAATCAGAGCCTTAATGTATCTTTAATACAGCTTTTTTGTATGCATTTTAATTCTTTAACAGCAGCATTTGAACAAAGTAGCCTTGCTGCCTGCAATTCTTTAATGAGCACTTCTGTTCTTTAGCCCCGGCACACTCTTTGAACAGTCCCTACCCCAAACCTGATTTGATATTTTGGTTGTACTGGTTCTTTAGAGCTGATATATTAATTGCATTGCTCTGGTTTTTCCATTGATGCTGCATTGGATGAGAGTCAATGGAACCTGATTTTCTGTTTTTGATGCTGTCACTGTCAGGGCTGGTGGAGCCGCTGTGGTGCCGATGCATTGACCGATATTTTGCATAAAGGTTTACAGTGTACTGACATGACATTCCATTTCTCAAATTTTTGCATATTAAAGATGCTATGATTTTCTTGCTACTGTGTGTGATATTTTCAATGTGCAAAAAACTGTGAAATGGCTTACAGCATGTTGTTTTTGGGAGAATCATTACAATGTAAATCTTGCCATGCAGAATCCCATTGCGGTGAATGGGACTTTGTGGTTTACATAGACTGTGTATGCAACAGTATAAACTGCAGTGCATATTTACTATAACCTTTTTGTTATTTCTCAGACTTAGTAACTCGGCTGTTCCTGTTTTATTGATCAGCTATAAAAAACAAGATGTCTCTGTCATTGTTTACATGCTAATGGTCTGAAAAACCTCATTTTTTTTGGAAATAATAGTTAAGCTCTTTTAAAGAGGCATCTAAAATCCCAAATTGTCCTATTCTTTTGTGTATAACTAAAACCAGAAACCTCACAAACATTTAAATGATTGACTGTGGGGAGGATGTTTTTTGAGCTTAAAGCTTTTTTCCCCGAGTTCCTGTGCAAAGTGAAATTAAAATGGCCGAGTTATAACCCTTCCCAAAAGGTTTTCTGATAGTGAAGCTGACATTCCTTAGAGGCTTTGTCTGCTACTGCTATAAAATTGAATGGATAAAATATCTTGTAGGCTTTTTTGATAATGTAATGCAGAATATGGTAGAAATATTCAGGCCAATAGCCGAAAACTGACTCTGTTGATGCAAGTTTTTGTTTATATTTATTCATTTTTAGTTTACAGTTGTCTTAAACCCAAAACCTCAGACAATTAGTTGCAGATACGGTAGTTTATTTAATTGTATTAGGGTATGTCATGTTATATTTCCTTTTGACCAAGACCTGAGTAGATGGATAACATTAATTCATTAAGGTTTTTAATGTTAATTTGTCCTGTTAAGAGGTTAAGCACCTTATCAAAATCTTAATTTAATTTTTTTAATCTTGTTTAAATAACTTTGTAATTTGAAAGTAATGGATGCTGTAGTATGTCTTTCACATCTGTGAAGATGAACAATAAAATTGTTTATTTACAAGTTACGACTCTAATTAATTTCTGGTAATACCTCTCATAACCAGCATAGGTATTCTCTACAATTCATGGAATATTTTATTTAAATGAATAAACTGCACTTAGTATGTGTGTAATGGAGTTATGCAAGGTAGAACTGATGTCTGCTGAATGGGATGTTTTGCACTGCATCTTTACAGGATACTCCCAGTGAGCCATTCATGTAGCATTCAGGGGCACCCTTTTACAGACATAGAAAGTGCACTTGTGGGGTTTTATTTTACTTTTTTTTTTGTTTTGTTTTCCTCCATTGGAACATGGAAAGTTCTAGTGGAAAATAAAACTGCAATTTATAACAGATCTCAATAATACCCTCAAATCACCATGTTTCTAGTTTGGACAAAGTAGTGCACACGTTCTACAAGTACCTCTCTGCTTTGTTAGTTATGGTTTTATTAGATGCTACTATGCTGTATGATGTAACTGGGATGAGAAGGGAGACAGGCCTAAGAAATTATATTCAGATTTTGCCTTATTAGGCAAGTTGTAACACATGCACAGTTTTGGTAATGTAGGAAGAACTTCCAGGGAAAAATTTCAAGTGCTAATGTCTGTCAATGCATGCTAATGGTCTAAAAATAGTACTGTTTGTGTTAAGAAGGATGAAAATTGAGAATTTGGAAAGATGTGTTATATGTAGACTTCTTTTCCTTCAAAAACTGTTTTAACTCTTCATCTGCCAGTTTTCCCCTGACAGTTAGCAATCTGTCCAACCCTGTGGTGCTAGAAGCTGTGATTTCTTCATGTTTGCACAAACATAGAATGTGGTGAAATCCAGACTCCCAGCACTGAACGGGTTGTGTGAGAGTGTGCTCAGCATTGGAAATTTCTCATTGTTTCAGACATTCCTTAAAGGAGCATTATCAACTTTTTCAGTTTCTCAAAAATACAAATTCCTTGTTAAATATAGTTTTTCCTGAAGAACTGTGTGGGTTTTTTTGTTTGGTTGGTTTTTTTTTTGTTTTTTTAGGGGTTTTTTGCCTCTGGTTGGGGAAATGAGTGTGTAGGGAAAATCTTGGCAACTTTATTTAGAGCCGCAATCCTCCTGAGGAAGGATTGTTTGCTCACAGCAGTGCCAGAGTTCAAGGAGTGTCTGGACAACGCTCCCAGTCACGATTCAGCAGCAGGGCAGCCCTGTGAGGAGCAGGGAGGAGGACTTGGGGATCCTTCTGGGTCCCTTCCAGCCTGAGGTGCTCTGTGATGGTGCATCAGTGTGTGTGTTCTGGCTGGGAACAGATGCTCTCCAGGTTCTGCTTGGAGGCTGCGCTGACAGGGAAGGTGAAAGAGAAAACTAAAAATACTTTCTTTCATTTTTAAATTGGGAATAGAGAAAAAATGTTTCATTTTCAGGTATTTCAAATAGTAAGACTTGAGTATTCTGAATACTGAAAAAAATTGGTAGTGCTCCTTTAAAAAAAGCAAAATAGAATGTGATGCATTTTAAATAGTTTTCATTTGTACTTAAAATACTGTTGCTTTATTATGTGTTTGAGTACTAAAATTGTTTTTAAAAAGATCAAAATAGAATACAAGAACTACAACGAAGAAACTGAAATAAAAGTATCAATTTTTTATTATTTATTCAGGAGATTTCACCTAAACCACAAAGTCAGAAAAAAAATGAAGCTGATATTAGCAGTTCTGCCAACATTCAGAAACCTGCACTGTTATCCTCAACTTTGTCTTCAGGAAAGGCTCGCAGCAAGAAATGCAAACAAGAATCTGGAGATTCTTCCGGGTGTATAAAGCCCCCTAAATCACCACTTTCCCCAGAATTAATACAAGTCGAGGATTTGACGCTGGTCTCTCAGCTTCCTTCTGCTGTGATAAATAAAACTAGTGAGCACAGACATTTTAAAAAAAATTCCGTAACTACTTCTAAGAGATATACAGAAATTTTCTTTGGTTGTAAATGGCTATTGCTTTTAAAAATGAATCTGCTTTAAATAAAATGTCCAAGCGGGAGAATTAGGGGTAGCTCACTATTTAAAAGTCAAGTCACATAATAAGGCATTTGAAATATTCTATCAGAAATAATACATTTAAATACTCTATTGATATTTCTAGAGTCATGGCTTTTAAGGGTTGGCTTTCCCTCTAGCTTAAATCTCCACACTAGCATTAAGAGTGATACAGGAAAAATCAAACCTCCCTTCTGAAAAGGGCCTGATTCATTAAAAATAAAAGACGTACACTTTGGTGTGGACCTTTCCTCCTCTGAGAACCTTCACCTTCAGCAGGCTGATGTTCTGTACCTCTTGGCTGTGGCATTCGTCACCTTATGTGATATTTCCTCCAAACATGATGTGAAAGAGAAGATGGGTTCAAGATCTGTGATGGAGAAATGTTAAAAATTGTGTTTCCTTGTCTCAGAAAAATTCCATGGGTGTTCAGCTTCTTAACCTGTGTAACTGATTTGCCAAGCACGAAAATGCTGTTTATCAGAAGAATAGGGAAAGCTTTATGCTGCATGCTTGAATATGCTATTTTTTGTGAATATTAAGGTATTTCTGTGATTTTTTTTGAGATTACATTAGGTTTTTAGTCTTGCTTAGTGCCAGATTCTTTGCATAAAGAATATTAAATGCTGAGCCCAAAGGTTAACATATACGGAGGTTTCAGTAAGTTAAAAGCTACATTTTTTTTTCACTTGAGTATAGAGATTGAGGATGGAAGACTCAGCCTGCATCATGTGTTCCCCTCAACCTTGATTTTGTATTTTCACTTATGAGATAAGTTTCTTTTTAATCTTTGCTCTTAGATAACTTTAAATGAGTGGCAGAGGGAGGAGTGCAAATTCAGCCTTCTTTATTCAGGACACATTGGTAAAAATTGTATTTTGTCCCCACAAAATGTTAACAATCATCTATATTGTAATACGCCTTCCATCCCCACCCCTAGAGCAATGGTAAGTAGCTTTCCTGAAGCATGCTTTTATTTTGGATTAAGTTGGATTTCTCTATAGCAATATTTTTTTAAAAACAGCTCATTTCAAACTTGGTTACTTAGTAGCTTGAATCTTAGTGTTAGTGTTGTCTTTAATCTTTGGCTTCCAACTTTTTTCTACCTCTAGTGGAAAGTTAGTTTTGCTGTGTCTTAATTTTTAAATCTGTATATCTGACTCTAAAAACTGCTTACGAAAAGGAGAGAGTGTAATAGTAACTCAAATGATTTTCTAAGGCAAATTTTTGTGAAACTGGGTAATATTGAAGAGAGGTAGGGGAATGTGGGTTTTTTGTTTTTAATGAATCAGGCCTATATTAACCTATATCTCCTCCTCCCCCATTTGTTTGGGTTTTTTTAAGTATAAAGTTCTGGAGCCTTTTTACTGTGCCACACATCTGCAGTGTGTGTTACAGTTTTTCAGTTGGGGTATTGATATCAGGTTATCAGAAGGCAAGAGGTGGGATATAAAATTAAACACTGTTTTCAATCTTTTTTTAAGTTGTATGTTAATACTATCCATGACTTTTTAGATCTTTAACTGTAATAATTTGTTATGTTTATTGTTAAATCCTATTGCGCCCCTTCCATTATAAGTAACCTGCTGCCTGGGTTTTATGGGGAGGGTTGCTTACTGTAAATACACAAAACAACAACCTTTACAGTGGGGAGGTAGGTACCCTAGTAATTTATAATAAGCAAAACCCAGAATCATGTCTTGAGCATAAATCTTAATTTGCTCCTGGTAGTCACAGTTCTGTAATTACTTATACCAGTTTGGCTGTGATTACCAGCTTTGCAAATAAGAGCTATTAATAGCACTCCCCATCTTTAGCTCTCAAATGCTGCGGTAAGATGATGGTGTATCTCTCTGCTTCATGAACATTGAAAGATCTCTTTTTAGGTCCATCACAGCCAGTGAATTCCCCTAGATCCTACAAACATAGCCAACGGAGAAGAAGATCACAGCGTTTAGCCACTTGCTCCTTGCCTGATGATTCTGTAGAAAAAGTTTCTTCACCCTCTTCGGTTACTGATGGAAAAGTGTTCTCCATCAGTGGTCAAAACCAACAGTCATCAAAATTGGAGGGTAATGTATCTAATCTAATAAAGAACTGCCCAAGAGAAATTGAATCATAAAAGTTAGACCTTTCATGGTTTTCAACTAATGGGATGTTTTGAACTGCTGTAGCTAAAGCTGTTTGCTGTTCCTATGTTATGTAACGCTGCAAACCAGACTGTTAATTGTTGGACCCATGTGTCTTTTTTAATATGACATTTTTTCTTTTGTGTAGTACCTGATGTTGCTCATGTGTCACTTGAGAAGCGTGGACCATGTCTCCCTCTTGATTTAAGCCGTAGTTCGGAGGTTACAGCACCATTATCTGCAGAATCCACTTTCCGCAATGAATATTCCAGTAAAGACAAGGAAGATATTCAGATGATTGCATATCTTCCTTCCAAAGCAGTAACTGATGGAAGAGTAGCTACAACAGCGTCAGGTAAAGAGATTCGGTATACAACCAGAGAGATTTATAGCTGTAGGGTTAAAATATGTGTGTATTCAGTCCCACAGAAGGAGGGGATGCTTTTTATTTTCTTTTCTGCGCACTCAAAAACCTGCCTCTCTTCTGGACTCCACTCATCTGCATATTCTTTGTCTTCACTGGCTTAGAGCTGCTTTGGCACTTCTAACACGATTTAAGGAGAATGTGAGACTGTGGAATGTAGTGAGCAGTATCTCAAAAATATTTTTGCTATAGCTAAGAGTTGTAAAAATAATTAACGAAGTGAAGTCTTTACTAACGTACTAATTTGTGGCTTCAGCTTTAAAGCAGTGGTGTTCTCAAAGACAGTCAGCATTCTTCTGCTTCGTGTCTCTTTGCCATGGAAATTCTGTCCTTCACTTGCTACAAAATGTTACTTAGAAATATTTCTGAAAAATCCTCGAAAACTTTTATATAGTTTTGGTCACCCTCAGCACAGCCCAGTGCTGCAGCTCTGGGCTGCCTCTCCCATTTAAGAGTTTACTGACTACTGTGGTTGACATGAAGCGCTTGGATAGAGGTAACCAAGAGATTGGGGGAAGGATTTACACAGTGCTTTGCAGACCCTAAGAGTGGGATGTTTTCATCCACTGTATGCTAGGTATTCATATAATTTTTTTATAAGACTTGTATGTGGTTTTCGTACCATTTTTAACGGGCTTCCAATAAAGAATTCTTTTAAAGCCTTTTTTTATTTTGTTCAGAAAAGTAAGAAGAGGGGGAAAAAAATCAAATTATTATATTATGCTCGGAAAGTTTTTGATAAATGTGATTGGTAGTAAGGGAGGACAGCATGACCTTAAAAGATAGTTATGACAGTTAAACTATATCTTGGTCTATTAGTCTATGAATCTCTTAAACTGATTTGTCAAAATAAGGCTTATGGGTATCTCTAGTGAGCCACCATTTAAGCTTTTTGAAATATTAAAATACTACTTAATTACTTGAATGAAACAATGTGACAGTCTTCATTTGCCCTTGATAGATGGCATAGCAGCAGAATTACAGATTCCTGGGAAAATTACTTCTATAAAAGTCCTTTTTATGTCATGTCTTGTGCCACTAAGAGAAGTGCTTTTGGGAGTTTTGTATTTGCCTACTCATTGAACGGGATCATAAAAGAAATCAACAGCTTCCAATAGCCATCTGTTTCCTGTTTGGTAAAACTCATTTCAGTTACTAGAAATTTAACTTCTGGCTTTTCTGATATATTTTCTAGCTCATTTTATGTCTAGTTCGTAATGCTGGGAGTTGTCTGTTCTGTCAAGGGCCTGGCTGGGGGCAGAGTGATCTGGTTCTAAACCCAGCACTCAGGAGTGCACTTGGGACATGTTTGTTGAGCTGGGTCTGGTCTTGGCCACAGGTGAAGCAATAAAAGAAAGATTAAATTTCATTTAGAGCCACCTTTATTTAATGACTCAGAATTATGTGACATGTCCACACGATTTGTGTCAGGGAAGATTTCCAGGATAAAATTGTCTGCTGTTATTGCTTGAGGCCATAGTGTGAAGCTGGAAGTGCTTGCAACCTCTACCAAAAGATAGAGTTTATACTGTATATAAGCTTAGTAAGCCTTTTTTCTTGTCTATATGATTTTAAGATCTCTAAAGAAACTGACTTGCCAACTACATTTCTTGTCTCATGAGTTTTGCCTTCCAGGATCTTGTGTTTTGTTCTTAATTTTCATGTATTACAGTTTTCCATCATGCAATAAATGGAACTGTGTCTTGAGCTTTCATACTGACTTTTTATCTAAATGTTAGAAGTTTTCAGTAAGTTGCAGTACGTAGCCCAAAAGCTTCTTGAATAGCAACTTTTTGGCCTGAGAGACTAAACTAAGCTGTTTGATATCTTTAATTCACAGATTTCATCACAGGTTTTGGAGCTATCTGCCTCTGTCAGTGGCATCACTAGGACTCTATAAGTAGAATTCATATGTTTGGGGTTCATCCCAGTCTTCTAACTCTGGTGGAACATATTTATCCTCATAATCTTAGAAGAAAAAGAAAAATGTAAATTTAAAGTTCAGGTTTGAAACTTCTGGAATTAGTCTACACTACTGAATAAATTGGTTGTGTTCTCTGCTTTAGAAGGCATCATTTTGCCTTTGAAATAGCACAGGTTCTTAAGTCACATTCCTTAAGCACACGTAATTGCACCGAATGCTTGCATGCTTCAGGAAAATAAATAGGATCCACTCTATTTATCAGTACTTTGTTCATTATCTGTTTAAACACTAGCAAGCAAATAGATACAGGAGAGGTGCCCAAAGCTTTCCTTTCTTATTCCTGTCAATTCTTGAAATAATTGAGAAATTTGCATTATGCAGGAACATCTACCTAAGTGCAGTTTAATACACTGCATTGTTTAAATGTATGCATTGTGACCCTATCCATTACAAATTGAGAACTCTGGTGTAAAATCCAAACTATTCTGTAATTGTGTTTTCTCGATCTGAAAGAACCATTATAAATCTGCATCTGTTTACGGTATTTCTGCTGCTAAGATTTTATTAACACAGCCTGGACATATTTGGAGTTCTAGATTTTGACATCACTGCAGATTCTGTTAAGTGCACTTAAGTTAGACCTGCTGTCTTTGTAACCATTGAAGTAGATAACTGTGAATAGTTTGAGATGCCTCACAATGGTGTTTAGCCTGGAACAGCCTGGTCTGATCCCTGACCTTTCTGTAGCAGAGCTGAGCTGGTTTAAGCCCTGAGAATTGTGATGTTGCACACTGTGATTTCTGATGGAGGCTATCAGTTGAGTCAATTGAAAAAATGATTTGGTGTTGTTAAAAATTATGCATTTTAGTGACTTTATTCAGAAGGTACTGACATGTGTTTTCAGAGGAGAGAGACTAGGTGCACTGAAGTGCAGATGCATAAATGGCAACTCACAGTATTAGCACATAGATTTCAAAATCATTGCTCAAAATTAACAACTTAACATTTTGTAGAGACAAAACAAAAGTTCTATGATAATTCCTTCAATCCAAAGGCTCCATGGAAGTACTTTGCACTTTGGTGGACGCCTGCACACTGCCATTAGTTATTGAACGTAGGTACTGCTTTACTAAACTATTGTGAAGTCCTGCTTGTGATCACCTGATACTGCACACACATGACTGAAAATCTCTGCTTTCATTTGCTAAATTACTTAAAATGCAGATAACTGGCATTTGATCACTTTAGCATTTCAGAGATTTTAAATCTACAGTCAATCAGAATACTTGCGAAGCACAGTAATTTTGCCATTATGAATATATGAAGTTCAGGTCTTTCTGTAGTTGTGCTTCTCTTTAAATTTGTGATCTTTTCTCTTGGCTTCTGTAACCCTGCACCATTTATGTTACCTTAACTGTTAAATATTGAGCAAACATAATTTCAGCAAGCAATCTGGGTTTTGAAGTTTAAGTAAAGGGAAAATATTGTTACACTTTCTAATCTAACAATACAATATTTGTAATGCTGATATAACAATATTATCACTAGCTGTTATTTTCTGTTCTAACACCAGTAGATGATTTTGCTGGTAGGGTAACATTAGGTTAACTATATGGAGAAATTTGAATTTAAGACTAAAAGAAAAAAAATATTGCATGCTTTTATATAATTTCATTGGTAACAGTTTACTGCAGCAGAAACAAGAAACAGCTGATGTCCAAAATTTTTGGAAAATGAGATTGATCACTTTTTAAAAACTCTTGCCAGTGTTTCTGGTTTACCTTGCTTTCAAGAGGGATGAACTATTGTTCATCTTGTTACTCTCTCATGTTACTTTGTGGTTGTTTGTTTTATATCAACCATCTATTAACAATAAATTTACTCCCTAATTTGAACCCCTGCCATTCTGATATCTGCCCTGAAGTTCCCAGTTTGATCTGGTCATGAGGCAGGCAAGAACTGTTTTATCAGCTTATCCTTCCTAAAGACATCATTTTGGGCAGGCTCCAGTGTTAATCTGTGGTATGCAATTAAAAGTCTGTTTAGGTATAAAATTTATCCTATGCCCTGGAAATTCAAAGCACTAAATTAAACATGACCAGCACGATTGATATTTCTATTGCAATATGATTTTGGTTGTTTATTAATGCAGATAATGATATTTATGATACTATTTTAAACATGGGAAGCCGTGAAATAGAGTATCAGTCAACAAAATAAATTGCTTCAGATTGCTACAATTCATTTGAGCTTGATGAATTGCAATAAGCAGTACCCCTGCAAGCCCAGCTGTGCTGTTTTACTTGTGGCACAACATCCTGCCCTTGCATGAGGGGGCTTGTGTCACTTCTCTGTTCTGTAACAGGAGAAGTAGAACTGGAAGCATGTTACTAAACTGGACTGGGAATGCTGTGCTTTGCATTTCTTTTTAATCTGAAATTAGACTTCTAGTGATAAAATTGATTCTGGAATGGTGACAAAATCAGTAGTTTACCAAGTCTAATCTCTGGTCGTCTTTCTCTGTGCCGAGTGTTAACTGCAGAGCTCCCACTCTCACTGTGTGGGAGGTGGCTGGCTAGACTCCTTAAGAGAAATAAATTGCAATTAAAAGTAGCAGTTAAAAATTAAAAAGGTAGGAACTTATATTTCCTGATTGTATTTGTTACTTGCCCTCTGACTGACCACCTTGTCCAGTTTTGTGGTTATGTGTAAGGCATAGTGATTGCACAGTTGAAAAGCAGACTTTGCAAGCTTTCACACTTTATGTAGTATTTGAGAATTTAAGATTCTCTATCTAAAATTATTTACAATGAAGAAAAGTAAAAGCCAGGAATAACATTGCAATGTATACAGGCATAATAGCAGTTTCTGTTTTTAAGTTACTGTAGAAGGGCAGTTTGGGGAGTTCTGACAGTAAGATGGGAATTTGCTTGACTGGAGAGATTTCTGCCCAGTATAAGTGTTCCCTCAAGCAGTTACTGATCACTTTGTCAGATGTGCTTGTGTTGAAAATTATTGAGATACCGAAATTTGTTGTGTTGTGACTGTTGGTATTAAATTACATTTGGATGTCAGGTCAGGATTTCTTCTCAATAATAAAGTTTAAATACTAATTCAGCTAACATTGAGACTAAATTTCTCTTGAGATTGTTTGGATGGAATGTTCTCACATCTTTTCATCAAAATGGCAGTGACCTAAATGAATTAGGTGCATTTGGGTGATCCTTTTGAGCTCTTTTTAGAAATGAGACAAGACGTTGATAGCATGATGATGTGGGAAAGTGTCACTTTTTGCTTTTACTAATGTGCTAAAATATACTTATTGCTCTACAGATGGCAGAGCAGTTCAGTCCTGTAACAGAGACAAATGGTAATTAGGAAACCTAAGAAAGGAATAATTTTGATAGTGTTTTGTGTCAGTGATAAGTATTCCAGTAAGCCAAAAGAAATACAGACATAGGCAAGAGCCTGAATCAGTGTTTAAAGGAGTGTGGTCTTAGGTGAGTGGAAAGACTCAGGTGACCCCAGGTGTGGCTGTGCAGCTCGTGCTGTGTGGCAGGAGCCAGCACACAGAGCTGAGCAGCTGCTGCTGCCTGGGTTACACAGCCCAGAGCTGTCCTGCAGCTGGGGACACCTGGCATTGAAAAGTGCTGTGTGCTGTGGGAGGTGATGCACCAATTTCCGTTGTTCTTGCTGGCCTTTCAGCTTTCCAGCTAGTGGCATTGTGGTGCTGTCCCCAGGAAGGCTCAGCAGTGGGAGCAGGTGTTGTGTGAGCTGTGTTCTATCCCAGTAGATTTGTGTTGGTCTGTCCCTGTTGGGAAGGCTTGATGTGTTCTTGCCTTTTCCTCAGAATCTTTCTATGACTGACAAATTTACTAAATTATCTTAATGCTGCTTATTTAATGCATTCCAAATCAGCTCCATATTTTGTCTTGTTGAATATCTTGGCCAATAGCTGGTATTTTTCAGGACTTTTGTTGTTTTACATGCTTATGCTTTTGTTGGGCTCTTCTGTTGAGAGACACCAAAGGTAACTGGTGCCTCCAGGATTTTACATCTGGCACAGAAAAACCTGAGCCCTTTGTGAATTCACAGAACTGCAGTTTTGTACAATATGTCCTTGGCATGGTCCTAAAATGGACCAAGGGTCTGATGAAAATTAGACTTTCCTGATTATATTTTGATGAATCTTGAAGCTCTAGCAATATTTAGGGGCACAGAAGTTTGAATTACTTCAATAATATTCTTTATAAAAATTTTTTATTCTAGTTTGATTATTTTAAAATGATTATAAATATTAGCAGTGAAAATTGCAATTTCAGTTTTGTTTTGTTCACAGTTTATTACTTCCTAACTTACATCAGATAAAGAGCTAAAATAACTAAATATTTCACTGAATATACTTTTCTAAATAATACAAGATGAGAATTGTCAGTATCTGATGCCAAATTCTGACAAGTCATGGTACTTTTACATGTTATTTAAATGTGGATTAATGAAAGAAAGTGAATTATTTAGATATTGTTAAAATCGATGAAAAATTCAATGAGCAGAATTGTTTTATACATAGGGACTACAAATATTGTACCAGAGCCTAATTTCTTTGTTAACATAACGGAGCATTAAGTTAAATGATACTGACAGTGTCAGCACCTTTAACTATTACTCTTGTCATGGGTTCCTATTACAGTGAAAAAAAAGGAAACAAAAAGTCGTAAAAGTGTCAGCAAAAGTACCTTTTAACCAGTACAAATATTTTAAAAGAGAATGCAAATTCCAAAATATAGGAAGAAATCTTCTGTGGCATGTATTGTCTTGTATGTAAGACTAAGATCTAGGCATTCATGTGCAGTAATGACCTGTTGAATGTGTATGAGCAACATTGACATTTCAGTGATCTGACCCAGCCCTGGCTGGCTGCAATCCTTCTGGGATGCCCAGTAAATCCATCTTCTTGTTTTCAGCACCCTCGTCCCATGTACATGCCTTGCATCTGGAAATGCCTTTAACCAATAGTCTCAAGTTACCCAAAGGGAATAGTAAAAAAAAGAGGTCTTCCACATCAGTGAGCTCTGAAGGGACAGAGATACAGTGCTCTGTGCCCATAAAGGAGAAATGTTTTGAGAGTCTGAAGGAGAAAATATTAAAGAACGTGATTGAGAAGGACAAGCATTCAGAAGTTGGTAAACTACAACACTTTTTGTTTCCAGTGCTTTAGACAATATAAATAATTGTAAAATGACATTAAAAATAATTGTTTTGTCTGTATGTTTCTTAATATTGTGTGCTGTGACGATTTTCTACAGTCTAATGACTTTTACAAGAAATTAGGTCATCAGCCAGACAATGGCCTTATGTGTTACATTCTTCAATTTGCAGGTGCAGCTAGAATGGAAAGGAAAGGAAAACTGGAAGAGAAAAGTTCTTCAGCATATGGTAGGTAGAAAGCAATATTATTTTTACAAAAAAAATTAAAATTCTCTAACACTTCCTGTCTCTGAAGAGCATATGTAAAAACATAAAATCTTTCCTGGGCCCAACTGCAGTTTTTGTTTGTTTAAGTCCTAAAAAGAATGTTATGCATATGACAGGTCTATAACAGAAGAATAATTTATAAGATAAAATGAAAGTGTCCATAGCAAGGAGTTTGAAGGATCCTAAAGTATCTATGAAAGGCCCACTGCCTTTGGTTTTTCATTTGGGGTTTTTCTTAGTGGAATTAGTAATACTGGCTACTTCATTGTACTGTCAGATTTGAGATGAGAACAACAAACAAGGGTTACTGGCAAAACATTTGGCAATTCGTGAAATAAAATACAGATTAAAAGGACTCTGTTTTTATCTGTGTTCAAAATAAAATAAGTTATTAAGGACTGGCAAAAATTGAGAAGTGATTCTACTTTGTTTTTCCAGGAGGTAAAAGCTTTGTCTCTGTTCCCCAAGAAGATAAGAATGCTCCAGTTTGTGTGCAGGAAACAATCCTGGGTTTCAGGCTTATTTTTTGTAACAAGCTAATTTCCTTGTTCTTTTTCTCCCTGCTGATAACTTAAAAAGTTATTGTGGAGTGAAAATTGGGATGTATTTTGTCTAGGGAGAATTAACAGGATGAAAAAAAATCTTTCAAAGTGCTTGTCCTTGTATATACCAGCAGTGGTTAAAAGTGAACTGCAGCATAAAAAATGTGTCAAATTCGAGTCAGAATCAGTTTTCTGTGAGGATGCCACTGTATAGTGCAGAGTGCTGACAGCAGCACTCTAATACTGAAATTTCTTTCAAATGTCTTTCTGTAGGCCTAATATGTGTTTCTAGGACAATGTAACCTTTGTAATTGGGAATTTTGCCCTTGTGAAAGCTTTATCTCTTGCCCAAATGTTTTTGTTATGAACTGTAAGTAAAATAGAAGCTATAAGCTATTTATGTGATGTTACATATTTTGTGTACTTTGCTGTATTTTTTCTTCCTTAATATCTTACTTGGAAATACTTAAATGATAAAATATTATTTGTCAAATGAGATTCTTTGAACTATTTTACCAGCAATTAATAAGAGGTTTGTCCAAGACATCAAGTAAATTAACTGAATCATTTTGATCTGCCTAGACAACTAGAGCGCTTGATTTTGAATGCCTTGTTTAGGCTAAACTGCTTTAAATAGTTTAATTTTTATTTCAGGTAAAAGGAAAGAAAAAGAAAAGGAGAAAAAGGAAAAGAAGGAAAAAGATCATAAACCAAAACAGAAAAAGAAGAAGAAAAAAAAGAAGAAATCAAAACAGCATGGTATGTCAATTTATATGTTTTTAACGTAAGTAAAACCACCCAGTGTATTTCTATCATTAGATAGCAAAATTTGTAAACAATATGAATGTAAAATTTTAGAAATGTTCCAAGAGTAATTTTTAGCCTTAAATATGAAAAGGACACTTGGGATTTCTTTTTTTTTCTTGAATTTATAGCCTGCCTCTCTCCATGTGATAGACACACATGTTTCACAGAGGTTTTTTCCTTCTTCAGAAAGATATGCTTGTTGTTTTCTTCTCTTTAAATTCTTCTTTTAAAGCTCTGTAGACATGTCATACCTATTTTGCTTGGACAGTAAAATCATTCTAGTGTCAAGGTTGTTGCTACATTTCAGTGGTTTGCTGTATGCAATGCACCCCCTCTTTAACAGTTAACCCTTCTCAGCTGAGGCTGGTGTCTCTGTTATAACAGCCTTGTCTGTTGCCTTGACCAGTGGGGATTATATTTTGTGGGTTATGTGTTTCTCTGTCCAAAATTTGTGCTACAACATGAAAATGCTTCCAGATCATTCAGTGCTTTAGTGTGAATTGCAATATTGTAGGTTTTGTGTACTTCATCATCCTTATATTGCAGTAATATATTTTTAAGCTATAAACTTTAATTTCTTATTCTACTTAAAAATCATTGGGAGCTTCTTACTTGCACTGAGAAGGCATATAAGTATTTGCAAGAAGATACTGATAAATGCTAGGTGTGTGTCCAGTATTGTTCTTTGGTTTTATCTTCTTGTGGTTATAAGGGGGTCTGTTGTGGGCTGTGGTTTTCTCTTTCTTTTTTTCATCTTTTTATTCCTTTGGTCTTTTTGCCAGCTTGTCTTGGAACTTAGAAGCTTGGCAGAGGTACCATGATTAGGTTCCAGTTTCTAGGAGTCTTATCCAGTGTTTGTCAATATGAGAAGGAAATGTGCCCAATGTCTCAACAAATAGAAATCTTAAATCCAGATGCAAAAAGCAATTTGGGTAAAACCTGAATGTTTTCTTCTTTAAAAATTCATCTTGTGAAAGTCTTGGTTTCACAGTCCAAACATTTTCCATTTGGACTTTTTTTAACTTGGGAAAAAATTTGAAATACTCCAGTAAATTCTAACTCCAGTGTCTGACCCTGAAAAAGCCCATCTGCCAAAAGAAACAGGACTCTCCAGGACTAGGTCACTTTACTCCAGGTGTGGATAAAAGTGTAAAGGTGTTAGGCATTCTCCTTTTGTTTCAAATGTAGAAGAGGGAGCAGATACATTGTGTACCCCAGGTAAGCTTTGAACACGGCTTTAAGACAAAAGAGAAACCCCAGCAAAGACTGGTTTTGTGCTCCGGGTGTGTGCATGACTTGTGATTGCATAAAGCCCATGTGTAGCAGGAATGAGCAGTGCCTGTTACTGCTGCTCCTCTGTTGCAGTGAGGTTGAAATCCATGCAGCATGAAGTAATCAACTCTGCTGCTCCTTGAGCTGACTACAGTGAATACACGTGGGAAATTCTGGAGATGCTGTGCTTTGGACAGAGACAGCAAAGAGGAAGGTGGCTTCATGGAAGGTGATCTAGGAGAGAAGGATATTATGGAACCCTCAGCAGGAAAGCTGTAGTGATAGGTGTGAGCAGGAATGCTTCCTGCAGAAGGATGGAAGTGCAGTAATCTGATCACTTGCTTATATTTGAAGTACTAATTTTTCAGAGTAGTAAATGGGTAGCTACTCCTAATTACTGATTGAAGCCATGCTTGGGTGGGTCCAGAGGAAGGGCACAATGATGATCAGAGGGGTGGAAAACTTCCTTTGTGAGAAGAGGCTGAGAGCCTGTTTAGGCTCTCTTATACAAAAGAGAATGCTGGAGAAAGACCTTATAACAGACTTCTAGTATTTACAGGAGACCCACAGAAAGGATTGGGAGGGGTTCCTGAATAGGGAGTGTGGTAGTAGGGCAAGGGGTAGCAGTTTTAAACTGAAAGAGGGTAGATCTAGATTAGTTTAGATTGGATATTCAGAAGAAATTCTTTTCTTTGGGGGTGCTGAGCCCCTGGAATGGGTTGCCCAGAGAAGTTGTGGATGTCCCATCCTGGGAAGTGTTGAAGGCCAGGTGGATGGACCTCTGAAAAACCTGGTCTGCTGGAATGTGAGGGGAACAGGATGATCTTTAAGGTCCCTTCCAGCCCTAACTGTTCAATTATTTGCAATTACATGACTTTCCTAGGACAGTCTCTCCAGTCATTATTATTAGGGACAGCCAAATGTGTTTGTAATGTGTTTCTTGAGAGTGTTGCAAGTAGTTTGTTAGAGGAAAAGATACAATGCTGGTTATCAAGATAAATGTCAGTACCCCTGTGTGACCAGAAGGCAGAAGCACATGATGTCTGTGCTTGTGTGTGTGCTGTGACAGCCTCACCCTGCTCCTCTCTCTGGCTGAGCAGGAAGATAATACAGAGGCGTGTAAGTACAGTGGGGATTTCTGCAGCAGGTGGGCTCAGACACTGCCCAGGAGCTCCTCTGGATCCCAGTCTTTCCAATTTCTGTGCTTGCAGGTATGAGCTCATGGGGCAGCAGCCTCACTGCAGTACACAGTCTCACTTCCATGTGCATTCTCACACGCTCCCAGTGTTGGCCAGGACTCCCCAGAGCCCCTCATCCCAGCTTTCCTGCTTAGAGAGCCACTTCCACCCAGAGCTGGCCCTTGCAGACCCACTGACCCTTGCTCTCACCTGCTCATCAGCTGGTCCAGCTTGGTCTGTGCAAGCAGTCAGACACTTGGACTGGCTGCAGGTACTGCAGCCTGAGCTCATGGGCCTCTGTGACCAGAAACCCCTGGCATGGGGCTGGCACTGTTGTCACTGCAGTCTCTGAGTGCTGGCACCACCCTTCGCCCTGCAGGGCTACTCCATTTGCTGGCACACAGAGCATGTACATGAACCCTGAATGGAGAGCCCCTTCCCCAGGTAAGAGATGGAAATGAGGTTTAATGAAAGTTACAGAATAGTTGAGGTTGGAAGAGACCTCTGCAGGTGCAGTGGTCCAACCCCCTTGTCCTGGTTGCCAAGGTTTATATCCAGACAATGGCTCCAAGGAAGGAGACTTAAAACCTCTGCCAGCACAGGCTGGATGCAGGGCATGGCCAGGGAAATGTACTGACCACAAGACTTTATGCATATGTGACTTTTTTTGTCCTCTTATTCCCGTGTTCTGCCCATAATTGTTTTCCCCAAATCACTTCAGTCCATCCATTTCCCCCACCCTTATTTTCTTCCCTAAACATTTCATAGTAAGTCGTTCATAAACCCAAAATTATTTTCCCCCATATCGCATAGTGTCCTCCATTGGCAGCCCCCAGGCTGCAGCCACCCTTAGTCCAGGAGATGATGCAGAGAGCTGCTGTGGGTAACACATCCTGATGGGTTTCATGCAATGGAGGTGATGGCACTGCTGGGAAAGTCTGAGAGGGGCTTGGCCATGGGGTGTTTGTTGTTTTCCTGCTCATCCTCCTCCTCTGGGCCTGTGTAGGTATGCTCTTCTGGGATGCTCCCTAGCCCATCCCAGGACCTGTTGGCCCATTGATGCCTCCCGACATGGGCCTAGAAACATCCAAAGACAATTTTCTTTGGGCTCCTTGTGCTTTTCTGCAGGGATGCAGACAAGCTTTTATCACTTAAGCTGGCAGGGTCATCTGTGGTTGCTTCTAGGTAGTAATGCTGGTAGTGCTGCAAGCAGCCTTAAGGCAAAGGAGAGAGTCACCAGCAGCATCTCTAAGGATAGCAGATGGTGCAGCATGAATTGTGGAAGAAAGAAGACTGCATAATATTCTAGGAAAAATTACCCCTCTGTACATTCAGAGGTGGCAGAGTTACAAATGGTGATGCTTATCTATCAAACTTGATTATGTTTCTTACTGGAAACTTTAATAAAATGTTACAGAGAGCTTTTGCCATTTCTTACTTACAGTTTCATCATCCTGATACCTCAGCATTGATAATCTTTGCTTGTCAGCATAGTGCTGCAGTAAAATCTATACACAATTTTATTTTTTTTTACATTTGTTATAAATTTTACTTTTTTGTAAGAGTGATTTCTTTTCTTTCAACGTTTCAGATTACTCAGATTATGAAGACAGCTCTGTGGAGTTCCTGGACAGGTGCTCCTCTCCCCTGACACGCTCCTCGGGCAGCTCCCTGACCCTGCGCAGCATGTTCTCAGAGAAGAACACCTCATACCAGTACCCCAGAGCCATCCTGTCTGTGGACCTTAGTGGAGAAAGTAGGTTGAATGAACAGCAAATTTCAGTTTGTAGGTTTAATTTGTTTAGAAAGGGAGTTTCAAAGGAAATAATTTGGTTTATGTTTGGGATTGTAGCTATAAATGTGGTGACTGATTTATCCTTCATCTATTTAAATCAAAATGCTTGCACTCCTCAAGCTGTTCTGCATTGTACTTGCTTTGGTTAAGTGTTGCTACTCTGCATCTGAGGAGAGCACGTTAAAGGCACTTTGCAGAATTCATCTTGAAATCTCATGTATCAGCAGTGTGTTTGAGTGTGATTTTTTTTGCTAGTGCAGATTAAGATTTTTACCTGTCGAAACTCCCTGTATTTCTTTCAATTATTATGTCTCTCCACACAGTTTCACATGTATTTATTTCTATTAGACCTTTCAGATGTGGAGTTCTTGGATGATTCTTCCACAGAGAGTTTGTTACTTAGTGGTGATGAATACAATCAGGATTTTGATTCAACTAACTTTGAAGAGTCTCAGGATGAAGATGATGCTATCAATGAAATTGTTAGATGCATTTGTGAACTTGATGAAGAAAATGGCTTTATGATTCAGGTAAAAAAGTTTGATGTGTGGAGTTACATTTTCCATGTGAACATTTTGCTTGTGAAGGTGCCCTTTTGATGTGTCACAGACTGGAATTATGTAGAGAGCTGTACTTAAGTGAGCAAGAACAAAATATTTCTTTGTTCTGCACTTGGTTTGGCTCTGTTCAGTGGATGCAGAGCTGTTTCTCTAGGATGGGTTTTCTCCAGCAATTTGATACATAGGACAAATTGCTGGGTAACCTTTTGCTTTATAGCCAGCTGATAAATTTGGAATAAAGTTTCCTCGGCCACGCACAAACCATTCTGCTTCTGTTCCCCAGACCATCCAGATTTTACAAGCCCTCCTGGCTTGGCCCTTGTGCTTTGCAGTACCACTTGTAGAAGCCTCTCTGCTTACTGTAAATGTCCGTCCTCTGTGTGCAGTGTCTCCTGTGCAGACACTAAATACTGTCAGTACTGTGAGGTGTGTTTCATCTTTAGAACCGCACTTCTCACACTGGGTATCACTACCAGGTTTTAGAAACTGCTGAGAATTTACATCTTAACTTGTTATAGATAAAAGGGAAGAAGAGTATTCCATGTCTGCACAGCATTCAGGTGTTGACAGATTGCAACTCCTGATAGATTGCAACTGCTGCTTATTACTTTGTACTCCAGTTAGGAGAGAATTTCCCATCTATGAGTAATTTCAAGTATTTTTCCTCAAGCAATTTATAATGCAGTGATTAAATCAGATGCAAAAAGCAGTAAGGAAGAACTGAGTTGTCAACAACTTTAAAAAGGTCATGAACCTTCTGTGGTTTTTACCCCCATTCAAAATCAGGTTTGTATTCAACTACTGCTGTGGTACATTTCCAGTTGACAGTATGGAGCTCTTTAGTCAAGATTTAAAGGAAACAAGTAGGGCTGTCATGTGTTAGTGGACTCACTGTTCTGGAACTGACAGAGCCCTGGAAATGAAGGGCACGCAGGCTGTCTTGGGGAGCAGACTAAAAGGCTGTGCTGTGTTGGAGGAACTGTGTTGGAGGAACTGTGCTGTGTTGGAGGAACAGCTGTGGTAACAATGTGGAAAATGGACGGGTGTAACAATCTTCTGAGACAGGAGGGAACACGGTAGCTGTAGTGACAGGGGAAAAGGTAATTTCAGTGTCTTGAACAGGTTCATGCTCAAAGGCATGTCAAAGCAAAGAAGAGAGATTTTCAGCAGTGAGCCAGCAGATATTTAAAACACTGGCAAGCACAGAGTTGAGAAAGGGAAGTGTCTTTATAAGAGGCAGTTTCCTGCCTGTTTTTGAAGTCCAATGGCAGCCTGATTTTTCCTCTTCATGCTTGTCTCACTGAGAGCAGCTAGTTTGCTGTTTCTAGACTCTCATGTCTTACCACTTCTATTTTGCTCTCCTATTCTCTCGTTTCTCCTCTTTCATTTTGTCTTAATTTTCTTTTTCTTTTAGATTTTCCATTGGTGCGATATTAAAAGCACATCTTTCTAGCGCACTGGAGAGATGCTTTGTAAATATAAATAATTTAACTGAAGAGTTTTCTACTTTTCACTGTTATGCTGTAATGTATTACATTATCTTTCTACTTTACTATAATATTATACTCCTGTCTTATGTTTCACTACTAAATATGTAGGTGCTAAAATACTGAATGTTGCAATAAAATACTATTTAATATTCCATCTTCAGTTTCTTTCTTTTTTTTTCCTCCAGTCTGAAGTTTGTGGTTGAGGTAGCTTTCAGATCTAGAGCTCTTTTTTAGCGTGATGTCTTTGTCTACCCAAGTACAAATTGCCCAGCTAAAATAATCTTGCTCAAGCCAGCTATTTAAATTAAAGTGCTGTTCTTTGCATTTTGATGATTCATGAAGTAGCCTCTGGGTTTTTGCATTTACTTGTCTCAGTTTTAGTTTTTGCTTTTGTTGTGTTTTTTTTCTGATGTCAGTGTGAAGAATGCTTGTGTTGGCAGCACAGTGTATGCATGGGACTGTTGGAGGACAGCATTCCAGAGCAGTACATCTGTTACATCTGCAGAGATCCACCAGGTATGGATAAAGCACCTTTATCTGCAGCCCTGCTTAGGATTTTTGAGCAAAGATGTTATGAATTTGCTTAAATTGTTCAAGCTTTGTCTGTTTTATGTTACGTGTGATGCTTCTTTGGGGCAAGTGATTCTAAGTTTGGCTCTGAGCAGAAACTTACTTTTGTGTTAGTAACATCATGGTCAGCTATGCTAAATCGTATCCATTAACTCAGTTACCATTGTTTAACTTGTTGAAAGTTAATTTCCCCCAAACCTTAGCAGTTTTTTATGTCAGTGTAGTCTAAAAAACCTTTCTGAAGAAATAATTTTTGTTCAGGGATCTGTTTTGCCAATACTTGGAATCACGTTTGTTCATTTAAATATTTTCTTAGAGGAAAAGGACTCAGTACCACAGTACGTTCAAACATGCTGTGAATGGCATTTCATAGTAATTGCAATTTTATAATGTTTACATTAGCCCAGAACTGTGTAAAAGTGTGGAACTGAATATTTAAAATACAGAAAATCTATTCCATCTTAGAGTAGACAATAGTGCACAAACAGCATATGTGGAATTTCAGATAGGTCAAATTCATACGAACTAGGAAAACTTTACTTTTAAACTGAATACATTTGATTAGGAAGATGTTGATTTAAAAATTATTCTGTATAAACCCGTTTTTCTTAACAGTTATATGGAGAAAAACTAAATAATTTGGAAGTAAGTTTTTTGTATTTTCTTCTGACAATTCATACTAATGCACATACCTGTCTTCTGGTGAAATATCCAGCACTCCAGCTGTTTCAAAAGGGCAATGAGACTACAACCTCAACTTTACTGTCATTCTAAATTTAAGAAGTGAAATATGAAAATTGCAGAGATTTTATTTGCTATTTCTGAGATTAAATATTAGGAAAGTAGAGCTGGTCTCAGTGTAAATCAAAACTGGTGGTAGAGAGTCTTGTCTGATAGTTCTGTGTGGTGTCTCTTTGAGCAGCCCAGCTTTTTCTTACTAAACCCAGCTAATTTGTCTTGTGCTCTTTCCCTGCACTGTGTCAGGTACTTCGTTTTCCCCTGCTATGCAGAGTCTGTGTCCCTAATTTTTATCTTCTCTCCCTTCCTAACCATTACTTCTTTTCTTTCTATGTCAGGAGAAAAAAGTCATTCTCAATGTCAGTATTTTAAAGTGTATTGGGATAATGGGCAAAAAGGAGATAGACAGGGTATTCTCCTGAAAGGTATGAAGGGCTTCCATCAACCCATTCTTTGTTCTGTCTATGATGATAGTTATGATTTGAAATCCACTGTAAGATATTGTCAGTCTGTCTGGGTGCCTTGTTGTAAACAATAACATTACAATAATTAGCATTATGCATTTCTAGTTTTGGGTGGGCATTTTGGTTTTGTTTTGTTATGGGTTTTTTTTTTTTTTATTTATTTGGGATTTTTAGTAGTTATTTAGCTACTGTAGAAGCCTTAGCTAAATCCTCATTCCTGCTTGTTGGGTTAAGACACAGCAGGGGAGACCTGAGGCCCACATAGATCAATACCCTCTCTACAAGTCTGGTGAAAGGCACCTCAAAGGGAGTGTAAGAGCTCTGCTGTCAGATAACTTTGAAATATCTGCTTTTCCTGAAGCCTTTGCTTGGCTTCTAATAAATAGAGTGAGCCAGCATGTACTTTAAACACTGGCAATAATAATATGTAATAAATAGATATTGACTTCAATATTGAAGCAAAACGTTTGTCTTCTAGAAACAAATTGGGTGTTTTGGATATATCCATATAAAATCCACTCTAATATTTCTCTTGGTAGCTTAGGCTTTTTTTTTTTTTTTAAGTTGAACTACTTAGTGAATAAAATGTCAATGTAATTTTTTTTGGTGATTTTTATTTTGATAACAGCATAGATCTTAATATCACATAGTTTGATTGCAAAGGTGATTAGATTTTAACTTCAAATGCCATTTAGAGGGATCTTGAGGTTTCAGGCTGATTTTCTTTCTCGTAAGTTTTGGCTTTTTTCTTAATCCACAAAAACTAAATATTTTATATATTAGTAGCAAAATCCTGAGTCATCCTTTCATGGATGTGAGGAGATATTTAGGCAAGTACAGGACATAAATACAACACTCTAGTTGTAAACATAATTCTGCTGTGCCTTTAGATGTCCCTCAATTTCTTTATTGCTTACCCCAGGACAGAGGTGGAGTGCCAAATATCTCTATGACAAAGACTGGCTAAACAATGGACACATGTGTGGATTATCATTTTTGAAAGAGAACTACTCTCATCTTAATGCCAAAAAGATTGTGTCAACACATCACCTACTGGCAGATGTCTATGGGGTAACTGAAATACTGCATGGACTCCAGCTGAAGATTGGGATACTGAAGTAGGTATCACTCCAGGCTTTATTTTCCAGATGTATATATTCAGGTAGCAAAGACTACCATTATTCCATTTGCATTTTTCTGTCACATTGAAGTTCTTTCTTGTATAATATTTTAAGTAATTTAAGTGCAAGATGTGCAGTACCCTCAGCTTCAGCAGGAGCTAGGTGTTCAGCACCCAGGCAGATCTGGTCTATTGAGATTATTGGTGATTTTTTGGGCACATTTTGTGTTAAAGGGACATTCTAGATTTATCTTAAATTGATTAATTACCTAGGAGTACTTCTTGTTTGATAATGATAGTTAATATCTAGGAGAATTGGATGCTTAATAGTTCAGTCCTCTAAGTGCACTAAGTTCTCTATAACTTGCTTTTTTTCCTCCCCTTCATTGCAGAAATAAGCATCACCCAGACCTTCATCTCTGGGCTTATTCAGGGATGAGAAAAGAACAAGAACAAAGAACTGTTGGGGTAGAGAAAAAGTTAGTGACTTTGCAGGATGCTGTTAATCCAGCTGAAAGGACGTGTCATAGTCAAAACCATAAAGAGCCACCCAGTATACCCCACAAGATGGAAGAAACGTACATCACAAGTGAGCACAGCTACCAAAAACCACAGAGTTTTAGTCATGACTACAAAGCAGTCACTGACCCTATGAGCTCAGATGATGAAGACACAAGTAGCTTTGAGGAAGATCAGGAATATCACACAGAGAATAAAAACTGTTTACAATATTCTTTTAAAGATGGTGGCATGAATGAGCAGGTAAGTATCATTCTTCATCTGGGAAATTTTATTTGGAAAAGTATGTTCAGTCTGATAAAACTGAAGTACATACAGGTGTTTAAAAATCTTTGTTGCTGTAAGTCAACAATTTATCAAATAAGTCAGCAGAAATCACTAGAAGCAAACTTGGATCACTGAAATTGTTCCAGGTGAAGTATGTTCATTTCAACTGGTGTATGAAATAGAAGGTATGGTTTAAGGTATTGCCTATGCTAAAGAATCATTCTCAATCCAATGTTTTGAAAGAAAACCCCATTCTTAAAATGCAAGGTCTTGGAACAGAATTTTCATGGTTTTTACAAGGTGAGGAGAATGGGACAGGTTTCCCTTTTTCTCTCAGTTTGGTTATCTACATGTGTTAGGGGGTTTTGGTTGTTGTTTTTTAAACCAAGGCTTCTTTAAGAGTGTTTTTTATTGTACTGTATTCTTTTAATAGCAGTGCTACCTAGGATGTCTTTCACTTGTAATGATTTACTGACCAACTAATTTCACCTCATGTGCAACTGCTTTTCAGTCTTCTATATTGCATATTTCTTCTAATGAAACATTTTTAGTCAGGATTATATTTTGCTGTTTAAACATCTCTTTCTCATTTTTACACTAATGGTTTGAATCCATTATTTGGTGGAAAAGGTCTGGAATTTGTTAATCTGGTTTTCGTGAACAGTTCTCAGAGCAAAAACCAAAGAGAACCAAACCTTTCTGTTTCCTGCAATACCAGCTGTATGAGGATAAATCATCCAACTCATCCCCCTTTAGAAGTACAGTTTCTGATGTGGAAGAAATGAGTATGATGCATCTTTTTTCTTTTTAATTTTAGTTCTAAATGTGGCATGTAAGCTGTATAGTCTGAATGGGGAATTTTAGGCTCATTCTAATTAAAAATACCTGTTTCTGTGCTAAATTTGCTAAACTGCACAACTATATTCAGATTTCTAGTAAGGAGACATGCAGCAGTGTCAAATACTCTTGCCTTCCAACAGTAGTTTAAATTGTCATTGTAAACAGTATAGATAGTATAAAGATATTTATAATTAAAGGGAAATATACATGAGCAGTTGAACAAGACTAGTATTTCCTTCAGAGATTCAGGAATATATCTCAAAATCTGAGTGCCCTCTGTTTGCCACTGGCCCCAACAGATCTCTTCTTGGTTTAAGAGTGTTCTTTCCTTTGGGGACACCTTGATCACCTTTCCAGTAGTCAGCCTTGATACTAAAATAAAGTCTTCTGCCCAAACATGATTGGCATGGAAAAGCTCTCCTTGGTTTCTCCATAAACCTGTCTGTACTTACCTTAAAACTGACATTGAAGGACCATTTTAAATCATCTGACTTCTCTCTAAGGTGCCTTTTCTCCTTTCCTTGTCAAAGTTTGATTTGGGCTTTGAATTTTCCTTTCTAGCATTCTTCAGAGCCTTTTCATATTCTGGTTTTCCATACTGTTTTTTCTTACCCTAATCTGCAGTTCTGCTACATATTTCCATTTCTCTTACAAACAGTGTTTGGATCAACTGCTTTCAAGTCCCTTTTTGGGCTATGCATTATCTTTAAAATTGTATTTAGTTTCCTTGGTTTTGCTTCTGAAAGCACAGGACTTCCCCACCTGAACCTCCTGTTATTTTTTGTCCACAAGTTGTATCCTTAACTCTTCTCCTGCCATCCCTGCCTGATTACCTATATTGATCTCATAGCTTAAAGGAGAACCTGTTGGATTTTGTGGTTTTTTTTTTTCAAGGAGCCATTTGAATAGAGGTCATTAGAAGGGAAAAAAACAAACCAACATTTTTGATGTTATTTAGATATTCAGTTCCTTAGCTTTGGAATTTTCTCTATCTTGCTGAAGCAGGCTGAAAGATTATTTTGCTTTTAGAATTATGGACTTGTATCCTTTTGCAGTAAGGGAAAAATGACATTCCTGTAGTTTTGAAGAGGGTCTGAAAATTGTAAGGAATAGATAATTTCTTACTTGTATTGGAAATATTTTTCATAAGATTACAAAAAGTTTGATTACTGAAAACACTGTGGAAGTAAACCTGATGCCTTTAGTGAAGGGAGTTGAAATATCATAAAGGCATCAACACTCTTATACCTTTCAAATAAAATCTATATCTGATACATAATTTTAACTCCTTTATTGAACATTATGAATATTAACAACACTTGTCCCATCTGAGTTGCTAATAAGGTTGCCTGCAGGTCAGACAGAGTTTTATTTGTTTTGTTGGTGTTTTTTAATTGATTTTAAGTCTTTGGGTTTTTTTGCTTAAGTTGTAACTTAAAATCCTTCAGTTCCTATTTTCTTCTTTACCTCTCTTTTCACTCTTCCTTTACTTGACTGGAGAAAAAAAAAATTTAATAACAGACCTAACACCATTTTTATCTTATGTGGAAAATTAGCTGAGCTCTTCAGAGAGGTGTATTATTACAATTAAAGTCATTCTTTGCTATGGCATTTGACATGAACTGACACTGGGTGAACACATCTCTTTGGCATTCTAGTCCTTAAAATAAAATCTTCAATAGTGAAATAACTTCATTGGGTAAAAAGTCATGGTGAACATAAAATGGAATCTGTTAATCCTCCTAATTACCTAAGATGCTGAGTGTTTTTAACTCATTAAATGTGATCTACTTCCACTCAGTAGCTGAAACATCAAATACAGAGAGATTAGGAGCTTGTGCATTATCTCTGGCATGCTGTGAAGGTACTAATTATATTGCAGAAGTCAATCTTCCTCAGATACTGTGTTTGCATAACTCCACATGTTACTATAACTGTCCCCAAACATGTTCAGCTCTACCCCAGACTTGTGCCTGGAAGGTAGGTGGGGTAATAGCAGGTAGGAGGAGAAGGTTTTTGTCTTAATCAGCAAACAGAACAGATTGCTCAGAGAGGGTGTGAACTCTCTTCCCTCACTGGAGATACTCCAGAACCATCTGGACACAATCCTGTGCCATGTGCTCTGGGATGACCCTCTGGGACCAGGTGATCCACTGTGGTCCCTCCCAAGCTGACTCATTCTGGGATTCTGTGAAATAGGATGTCCACCTTATTTGTGCAAAATAGTGACTGTTGACATCTTAGATACTTCTGCATTGTAGAGAGTTTTCCATGGAAACAAACCTTAGGATTGTGCTCATTTTTGGTGGCAGTAGACCCATGCAGTTCAGCACTTTATGGTTTAAGTTGCTATTTATAGAAAAAGGGCACAGAAGTACAGTCTGTTTTACTGTATTGAAGAAAGTATTTGAACTGATAAACTTCAGTGTTAGGGAAATGAGGCAAAAGGTAGAGATGCTTACTTATGTGGAATCTGCATTTTATTATTTTAGTCTTTTGATGTGTCATAGTATGTGGCTTTCTGAGTAAGCTTTTTGTTGTGTGTGCAGAAGTACAATTTTAAGCCAGCAGAGTTTATCATGTGACTCAAATGTTGAAATCAACACCAGAAATTAAAACAAAGAAAAAAAAAATCTTAAATGGCAATTTTTTTCTTTCTGTTGCTCCTATGAAGAATTCTGCTGAAGGAAACACTGTGTTTGTTTGTAATGAAAGAAAAGGCTCAGAAGAACAAGTGGACACACATCTTCAATGGCAGCTAAATCTCCTCACCCATATAGAGAATGTACAGAATGAAGTCACCAGCAGAATGGACCTGATTGAAAAAGAAGTTGATGGTAACTGCATTGCCAAATTACTTGTTAATGTACCTGTAGCAGCATCTCTCTTAACTAATGTGTCCAGAGTGATCTGAGGCACTGAGGATGGATTTTTAAGTATTCTGTTCAAATTTGGGTCCCAGAACTATAAGCAGAGCTTGTACCCTTGATCTCCCCACTCCCTTCTTCAAGTTTTCAATGCCAGTAAAGTAGATTAAGCACTCAGGCTTAGACTTCAGAAAGCTTAGATAACTTGTCTAGTCTTTGTCCAGATATGAATCCTAGAGTTGATGGCTTTTTCTACACCTGGAATGGTTTTTGCCGGATTGTTCTAGTAATTGACAATATGTAAGGGAAAAAGAAGGTGTTTATTGTGCCTTCAACTTTGGTTCTTTGTTTTTTTGGTTTTTTTTTGTTAGTAAGCAAGTGGTTTCATGAAGACAATTCAGTCTTCATGGGAGAACTTGAATGAAATTATATTGTATGAGAATATTGTAGCGCATAAGTGTCTGTGACTTGCCAGTCATAGAAACTAGTAATAAAGGGAGTTTGTAGCCTAATCCTATGACTCCTTAAATAGTCTTTTAACAAATAAAGTTGTCTTATTTCTATTTGCAGTTTTACTTCCAGTATCCCTGTTTTTGCTAGATTCAGTGTTTTAAAGCTAATAGGGTTGACCTTTTCCCTTCTCTGTTTCTACAAGCAGAGAAATTCCTTAAAAACATTTGTTGAAAATTGGAAAACCATTCTGTAATCTGAACCTTGTCCACTGGAGCCTGTTAAAGTGGCAGAAGCAAACCTTGTGTTTAAGGGTTGCATTTTCTGTTTCAGAACTGTCAGAGTAGACCATAAACTGAAGTTGCCTTTATGTGTGGAGAGGGTAAATTGTGAAGCAAGAGTAAAATTTACTCCCAGATACCTTTTTACAGCAACAATCAAATCAGGAGTTTGGATTGCTCAAGAGAAATGTGGGATTAGTTGGTGTTTCCCTAACAAAATTTCATCTGTTAAATAAAATTCACAGCCTCAGTGAATTTTCCCTTTTTTTGAAAGACAAAGTAAGAAAGAAAAGTTTAATTTTTATGGAAACTGTTTCTCAAAGAGTTACTCTAATCAACTTCTTTCTTTCCCTTCTGTAGTTTTAGAAAGCTGGCTTGATTTCACTGGAGAACTGGAACCACCAGATCCTCTGGCCAGGTTGCCTCAGCTCAAGCGACGCATCAAACAGCTCTTAATCGACATGGGAAAAGTACAGCAAATAGCAACACTTTGCTCTGTATGACAAAAGGAAGAATATAGAAGTAAAAATAGGTTCTTTACAATGAATTTTATTAGCCACAAGACTGACAGGAAGACAGCAAAAAGCTGAGCATTTATCTGGTTCTTTGCTGATTACATTAATAGGCTGAAGCTTTAGAAAGAAGAGAGGAAGTTTAGAGTCAGGAATCTGTTTTATGGAAAATATGAATATTCAATGTCTGGGCTTCAAAATTATATATAATATACTTAGAAATGTCAATTTCTCAGGATTTTAACATGTTGAACAATAAATCCCCAGATACAAGAAAATTCAACAAACAAAAACTCTTCGAAGAGCAGTGCTCCTATTTTGAAACCCTTGGCAAGCATTTCTAAATTAGCAGAATTCAGCTGACTAAAAATGCAATCCTCTTATCTTGCTAGTGAAAGATAGATACAGAGAGAGCTGTATCTTCTCTACAAGGAAGGTTTTTAGATTATTTCTTTCTCTTATGAGTGTTCAGGAAAACAAACCTATTAGCTTTGATTTTTGAAAAAAATTACTCGTCGTGGTCTCCCTTTTAAAGTATTTTTTTAAATAGAAATCCCTATAACAGCACCCCTAGGCTCCTTTAAAACAGAAGTGGGAAATAGTGGTCAGATGTGCCAAATAATATTAAAATCACTGGGATGAGAGTTTAATTATGACTTAGGCGAAGGTTTTTTCCAAAGTCCGACTCAGTGCCAGCAGTCCATCCAAAATTGTATCTACTTTATATTTTTTTATGTTCTATAGCAGTGTTCAGGAATCAAGGTACAATTTTTGTCCTGGGTAGCTCTGTTCTGATGTTGGCCCTCTGAAAGCTTCACCATCCTCAGTGGGGATGAGGAATGACAAGAGCAGCAAAACTGTCTGTGGCTGTGGAAATTCTGTACCATTAGAGGCAAAAATCACAAGATATCTTATCCACGCTGTTTTTACAAAATTTTTCAGCTTCAGTGAATGAAATGTCATGAAACCAAAGGCAACCTCCTTGCTCTGTTAGCTCTTGCTGGATTTTGAGCCCAGGACTTTTCCTGTGCTGATAAGTTGCCGCTGTACCCAGTGCTACATCCATGTCTGTGTGTGTATGTATATGTGCATAGCTATGTGTACATATATACATGCCATGCACATTTCTACCTACACATGTCTAGTTTTATTACCATAAACTACAAGAACTGGTGGTTCATATTACCTTTTAACAAGCAGTTTCTAAAATTGAAAATAATGTATGTACAGGTTTTGAAATTTGTAAAATATGACTGTTAAAAGGAGGCTATTTAACTGAGGACATTAAGATACTTGAACATTTTATGCCTCATGTCTGTTTATCAGTTCTAGTTATCTGTATAAATGCATTTTAGAACCGATAGACAGTAAACTTGAATTTACCTTTTGATAAGAGTACAAGCCACTGTACATTCAAAAATTATTTAAATTTGCAAACACACTGTTCTATATGTAAGGTACTGTATGTAAAACTGTTTATTAAAACTATTCTGCATACTCTACATTTTCCACTTTTCTTCCTGATCTACATACAAATGTAAAAAAGAAGTGATTGTTATTATGTACAGACCATCAAAAATCTTGGAATGCCTTTTAAGGATGCATACAACTGAAAAATGTGCCAAAGATGGATTATCTGGGAAAGACTTTGCAACCAGTGCATTGAACTTTCATGATAAAACCATTATTGAGAAAGAGAGCAGCATGGCTGGTTCATTGCTAAAGTAAACCTACCCTGACCTTTCCTCTCTGTCATACCTGAAGTGAGTTATCACTCCTGATGGCCAAAGCAAAATGTAAACCCCTGTTACAGAGTGGTTGCTACTTAAAAAGTCTTCCCACATCAAGCTTGTAGGAGACATCACAGAGATGCATGAAAACATGGAATTATGGAATGGTTGGCAACTCCATTATGCAGAAAGAACATTAGAGCTGTGGAGTTGTTGACATTTTATAGCAACTGTTAATAAATACTCTGTGTTATATAGATGATGCTTAAATAACTGCTTCAAACATGAATAGTTGAGTGACCTACTTGCTTTTGGATATGTGAGACATTTTTATAGACTATTCACTTGCTGCATATCCTTGAATGTGGTACTGTGTGTACTGTATAAGAGAAGTGTAAATCCAGATGAATTACTTTGAAACAAAGTGGAGTGTATTTACAGAATTTATACAGCATACACTGTAGCAATATTATGCAATGTGTGTGCATATGTGTGATGTAATATAATTGTAAATGTTACTGAAGGTGGAGGTGGACTTGGAAAGTTCAGGGGGGAGGACAGAGGTTTTATTCTTACTACAGAGATGGAGGAGTGGTATCCTGAAAAGGAAATCCTAAGGTCAAAGTTGAAGTTGCCCTTGCAGCTTTAATGTGTCTTCTGTTTGGATGTGTAATGGCCTCTTAATTTACACAAATATGTAATTTTACCCCTCAAGATCCTGCCTTGTTCAGGATGGACTGTGCTTACAAAAACAATCTGTTCAGTATTTTTTTTATGTTCATTGTGTAGTCATGTATTATAAAAACTCTCCTGCAATCATTCATATCTTCTAAGAAATACAATCTCAGTGTCCGTATGGACGTGCTATGTATGATACATCGTGTCCTGCTCCAATGTTTCACAAACTTGTCTCAGTTTGCTTTCTCAAGTTGTGGTGCTGGTCTGTATGTAACATGTGGACATTAGTTTCTGACCCCAGTTTCTCAAGTATTCAAAGGTTTGGGATGCTTTTGAGGTTTTTCTTTTAACACAAGTCAAGTGCCATAAAAATGCTGTGTTTTGCACAGAATGTAGCCTACAGTTGATTGCTTTGCTCATGTACCAGTCAACCCCAGTGTGATCTGGCTCTTACCAGTATTTCTTCCTAGTTGGCCTTATCAAGAGAATCTTATTCCTGTAGGCATATTTTTGCATCTGTCTTCCTGCTTCCTCTCTAAATAAGCCAGGGATGTACACTCAGTCTATTTGCAACATCATTTATTGGGGTGTGAATTGTGACTGCATTGTTTTGATGAAGGGGACAGACCCTCTCTGAGGAAAAAGATGGCAATGTAAAGACTTGTGCTCAGAAAGGCAAAATGTTTAAATTTGAAGCCTTCTGTCACTGAATAGGAGTTTGAAATAGTAATAGACAAAAGGGAAATGCCATTTTACAGAAGCCTCTTGTGATTTTAAGAGGCAAAATGCTAAATGGCAAACTTGTGGAGCCTTTGAATGCCCAGCTTTTTGTCTGAGCTTTAGTTAGGGGTTTGCCTGTTTGTTTTTTTTAATGGAGCTATCAGGGTGATTTCATTTCAAAGCCTGCTCCTACTTGTGACCATACCAGAGGCATCTACATCAGGAATTGTGTTTCAGTTGCAGTGAAGGCAGGAGAGCAGTCCTGCAGTCATAAATGAGATGTGGTGTGGGTGCTGTGATCTGGTATGACATGATGGGGCTGCCATTGGTTACAAAATGGATGTACTTCAGGTCATATTGCAGGGAATGGGTTGGAAGATGCTTCCTGTTAACCCTTTTCCTGGGTAGCTGTAGGTTGCATAGTGCCCATGTTTTGGATATTCTGGCCTTAGATGCATAGATCTTTGTTCAGCTGTGGAGTGGTTTACAGTGGTAGAAGCCTGTCATTTTCTCTCAAATAGACAAAAAAGATGGGTTGCAATTTTCTGATAGATTTCCTGTATTTGCTGGGTGGCAAAGAATTGAAACTGTTCTTCCATGGGTGCAGTAATCTTGTATGGCTGACAGCCACCTGTCTCTCTTAATTTTATCTCTGAGCTTCTACATGTGCTCATCTATTCATTCTGCAGCTTGCATCTTTTTGTCCTTTCATTCTTCAGCTTTCTGCACTCTGGCTTCTGAGGTGCCTGGAGGATGTCACTCTTTGTTCTCATGGCCAGTTCTTCCTGGCTGCTGTGGGAAGCAGTCGTGGGGAAAGGCCTCTTTGGCTCTTCTGTCAACAGCCTCCAGAGCACCCTGGGACTTGTGTACAGTTGGAGTGTGTGCACTATAATCAAAATCTCCAGGTGTTTTTGATGCCTTTCTCAAGTAAGCCTCTTCTGTCTTGTGCAATTGGTGACCTTCCTCTACTCCCATCTGGCTTTTAACTTAACTAGACTTGAATTAATATAACAGCAAAACCCCTCTGACACTGCTGGGCTCCAGCACTCCTTACCAAACCGAGGGCTGGGATGCAAAGGAGTCATTCAAACTTTACAGTAAAATTACAAAAGTATTTGATGTTGTAAACCACACTATTTTTCCTGTGTATTTAAAGGGAAGCTGTAACCATTTTTCTTCACTGGAACTCTAAAGGCACAAAACAGATCCTGAACTGAACTGGAGCTTGGTGTAAAAATCAGCAAGTGGAGGATGGGCAGGACTCTGCCAAAAGAGCAGTCAGGCTGTCCCAGCTGCCTTTGCCCTGTTAGTAGCTCTGAGGAGGTGCTGGTGTGTAAAGGGGGTGTGTGCAATGATGCCATTCATTTGCAAGCAGGGTTGTTTAGAACACTGGAACTATAGGTTTTTGCTCTACTGCTTAAAAATGTTTCAGTATATGCACCTTAATTTTGGAGTGCTTAGTAAAGTCAGAGGCTTAATCACTTTTGAAATACCCATTGCTATTCTCACATTTTATTAGCTCACAATTTTTTTCTCTTGTACTGACTGCATATGGCTTTAGGTGAGGATTTCGCAGAGGCTGTTTGAAATGCTTCAGTAATGGTTTCTGTTATACTTTGTTATGTCCTGGGCACTGGGTGTGGGGGTCTGTCTTTAGCAATAAATTTTATACACTATGTGTATATCTGTTTGTATATGGAAAACAAATACAGAGCATGTAACGATGGTGAAAATACACTGCGCCGAGTGCAGACTGTGCATTTGGCAGCCATTCTGCACCAGCCTGAACAACCCAAATGAAAAATTGGAGACCACATGGAGAAAATGAACTAGCATGAAAAATCATTCAGGACAAAAGTTCCCTTCCCTTACTCTGTGGGTGGGATAACTAAAGCTGGTTCAATTGCTGTTTGCTTCAAACAGCTGTCTTCCTTTCCTGAAAACTGGCCAAGCCTCCTGTGTTCAGCTGTAGTCACGTGCATCAGTGTATTGTCACTAAAGACTCTGAGAGAGGCAGCACTGCACTATGATTAAATCTTCTGTGAGAGAAGCAAAATACTTCCTTCTGTGATTTGTTTTTTATAATAGCAATAATGTTGACTGCATTCTAATACTCACAATAAAGGTCTGTTGAGATTGTTACATGCCTGGGCTCCCTTTCCATGGACTTCTCTTCTGGTGAACTAGTGATTGTTTGCATATTGTTTTAAAGCATTAGGGAACCTTCAGTTGCATGTTTAGCCTGTAGTCCTTAGGTTATATGTAGCCATTGATACTCACCTTTCTACATTGCAAGGCTTGAGGGAATCTTCAGTTGTATTTTAGCCTGTAGGCAAATGATACAATCAGTAAATTATTCACAGTACTGCATTACTTAATGCATATGGCAAAGTAATTAGAAGATATTTCTGTTCTTGGACTCTTTTGATATTTTAACAATTTCAGAGGTTGAGTTTTGCAATGCACTTTATTCTTTACAGTCAATGTCTTTCAACAATGTATTCACAGTGATGGCATCTCTTCTTGTGGGCAGACTTGTGCCTTTGTACAATATCTTTACAAAGGAACTTTAATTTGCTTCTAGTAATTTATTTTAATGTCATCCACAAGTTGTTCATTACTGAACAACTTGTGTCAGTTGTTTTCTACCACAGTAATGTCACAAGACATTACTGTGGTAGAAAACAAATGAGCCAACAATGCTGAGCAAGTTCTTCTCTTAGACATCCTGTGGACAAGGGCACATAGGATAAGCAGCAGGTGAATTAAATTGGGCAGAAGCTCAGTAAGTTACTGACATAGAAAAAAATTTTTCATTCACAGAAAAAGAAGATACGATAATAAATCATGAACTTAAAAATTTTAATTCTGAAACATTTTAATAATTGTTGAAGGGACAGTCTGAAAGCAGGCTGTCAAACAAGATACAAGACCAGATTCAGGCTTGGAGCAACATACAGAAACACTTTTTTGAATTAGCAGACTTTCTGAAGAAGTTTTCCTGAGTCAGACCAAACATCTGGCCAGCCCAGAGTCTTGTCTGCAGTAGAAAGAGGATATCAGATCTGTACAAACATATAATGGAATATCTGTGCAAATTGCCTTTTTCCTGAATATGTCTTTCACTTCTGGCAAACAGGGTTCCTTTACCAAAATTAATTTTTTAGTCCATTAGTTTTATCAGTCACTTGACAGAGATGAGTTCCTCAAGTTTAATCCATATTTTTCATTGGTGGCTAGTGGAATTCACAGCTTTGTTGTGTGGCAGGAGCTGTGTTTATCCTTGAACTTCCTTTCTGACTCCACTGGCTCTGCACCATTGCCTTTATTTCAGAGAAGATTAGATATTGCATTATTGAAAAGACCCAAAGCCGTTTTGTCCCTCCAATACCAATAGTTTGGCACCCTGTTGCTGTCCTTCTGTGACTGCTGGGGACTTTTCTCATTGCCTCAGCTTTTTTTTGTCAAATACTGAATTGATTCAAGTTGCAAATCCTGTGTGTCACTGTGGTTGCAGACCTGGCTCCTACTTGGGGTTTCAAACCAATCTGCATCCCTGGTGTTGTGAGAATAAAATACCTATTTTTCTACCTGGAATCACTGTGGTATTATTAGATAGAGGAAAACTGTTATTTTCATTAAATAAGTAAGGAAAAAATGGCATTTTATTTGTCCTAGAAATGGTCAATTCCTGCAGGGACAAATGCAAATTCAAATATTCTTACATGGGCTTCTTTAGGTTCTGTCACCAAAGGCAATTGTCCAAATGGTAAGTTATAATTTAAGATTTGACAAGTCCTGTGCACACTTTTCTGATCTAGCCAAGTTTAGCATGGGAATGACTGAAACTTCCCTATTGTTCTTTAAATTTGAAGAATATATCACATATAAAGTGAATACACTGAAAAGTGCATTACCTGGGGCCGTCATCTTGTAGTCTTTTAATTTTGCATCACATGAGGTCTTAATCAATGATGATACAGATTAGTGCTTCACAAGGTCTTGGAAAGAAATGCGCTCTTTAGTTCTCTATCTAAGTGTAACAAATGATGTTAACCTTTTTTAATGTAGCTTTCTTAAAATGTGTGAGATGATTGTCCAACATTGGTGCTTTATTTAACACAGACGAAAAAATTATTCTTTGAAATTATTGAATTGGTTGATATAAGCATAATTTCACAATGTTTTCTTAACATTTCTGCTTTCAATTTGCTGCCTCCTTTGGGAAGCTCCTTCTGGTTCTTTTTTTAAACTAAGGTTGACTTTTCAGGCTCAAATTTGATTGGGGTAAGAGTAACTTTTCTGTGAGTACAGATATCTGTGTATTCATATACATGAATCTTTATCCCTGGGCCTTTCAATATGTGAAATTGCAGTTGCACAAACTGTCTCTTCTGCTAAGAAAGTGTATGCAAAACTGGAACAATGAATAAATGTCTTCTTCTTCTTTGAGGTTTGTGATTTCAGTGTCTCATCCCACTGACCTATATCTTTGCCCCAGCAGTTTCAACAAAACAAACCCCTCATTTCCAGCACTAGAGCAATGATTTTGAAGACATGATAGTTGAAGGCCATATTGGCCACAGGGACCTTTTCCACTTCTTTTCTGCTCTTCATTTGTGAGCTAATAGAAGATGTAACTCCATCTTTTCTCAGGTGCTAAAAATAGAGGTCAATGCCATTGTCCTTTCACTGAAGGTTATGCAAGGCTTTTCTTGCTTTGTATTTGATCAGCCATAGATAGACAAGGGCCTCTTTTTCTCTGATGAATGTGAATTCCACACATTGCTTTGTAAACAACTTTTTTTTTCCTTTTTAATCCATGGGCTCTTGTATCTCCTTGAAGGTTCATGTACCAAGATGCCCACCTTGGTTTGACGCACATCTAGAAGTGGTTTGAGTGATGCCAATTGCCAAAATTCCTTTTCTCGTTTAGTTTTTTAAGAGACTTTTAAGACTTGGCTGTTCTTCCCAGCTTGAGTAGTTCATAGGTTATTTTTGAGTGTTTCTAAAGGAAATAAACATCATCTTGGGAATCAGCAATGCATAGATATAGTGAGTTTTTGCTTCTTTCTGATAATAATAGTCCTTTGGTACTTGGTGCTTTCCTGTCTGCCCTCCACCATTATCAGTCTTTTATAGCAAAGAATAAAGAAGGAAAGTGAGTAGTGACCTTTATAAGCTCCTTTCCCCATTTGCTGTGCAAGGAACCTGAGTAACACTTTTCTAACAGCTTTAGAAAACTGGGCTAAATCTGTATCACACACAGACCCCAACACACTCTGGAGATGTTTCTGTGGCTTGGACACATCACAGGACTGCCAGCATGGAGCTGCTGCCCCTGCAGAGCCTGACTGTGGCGCTGGGCTGGGCTCTCTCTTGCTGCTCTCCTGTGTCTGCCCCACTCTGTGGGGTTCAGACACAAACCTGAGGCTCTTGAAGTGCCCTTGGGTCAGAAATATATGTTGTGGTCAAATTTTTCTTCTTTCCTGATTTAGCCATGCTGATGTTAATAGTGGTTATTTAGTCTGATTCTTTTGCTCTTCATGCACGTTTCCCTACAAATGCTGTACTAATCCATAAATTCAGTTTCTTTCTGTGCCCACTTGATCAGGTCTCTTACAAATTCTTACAGAATTTGTCATCTTTATGCCTCTTAAGTGTTGCCTTTTCTTGGTCTGTCATCTATGCTGGACATGTTCATCATTTTTTCCCTTGATCTTTCTGTAGACAGTTGACTTTGGAATTTATGTTCAAGCAACCTATTCTAGACTTAATACAGTCCCACTTATTTTTAAAAGCCTAGTCATGCTAAAGCAAGCTTGTGCTGCTCTTGGAGATCATATTTACCATATCCGTCAGACACTCTGGCATGGCAGTGGTCTACAGCCAGCACAGAAGTATGCTTGGATCACTGCTGTCATGATCTGTGTCTGTGGGAGAGTATCAGAGGAGTTGTTTCTAGGCTGTCTAGTACCCATGAATCACAAACAGGAATGCTGCTCTCACTTCTTCTTGAAATCAAGTTAAATCCAGCTTCAAATATGTGCTGTTATTATTTAAGTAATGTTTTGGGGCTTATTTATCCAACCACATTTGTTACAAGTGAGGGTGAGTTCTCATAATTTCTGGTGCAAGTAAATGCTGACTCAGTCACAAGAGGTGGTGAATTAACAAATGAAATTCTGGAACCAAGGAAATATTTCTCATGTTTTATGTTGAGGATCTTGCATGTAATTAGTACCAAAAAGCTTAACTTAAGAAGCTTCATGATCATACTGATCTTACAGCTGGAGGATGAAGCCCAAGGAGTGAAGCTGTGCCTGTCAGGCTGTGTTAAAGTGCATGGTGCAAGTGGGAGTGATAACAAAAGATAGAATGTTGTTGACTCTGATCCTTAATTCACTTTAGCCAGTGAATGCATCCATCCTGTTTTTCACTTAATAAAAAAACCACATTATGAGTTATATTCAGTCCTGATGTGCAGCACCCAGAGGTCTCACTCAGGTCTGTCCCTCAGGAGGTTCAGCTCTCTGGGAATGTAAAAAATGTGCAATTCCCTAGGGAGCACAGAGCCTGGCTTTGCCCTGGGGCAGGTGAGGGCCAGGGCTCTGCCCAGGGTCACTCCAATATCCCCAATTTACTTGTCGGAATGACTGAGCCCCTGCCACCCGCTGTGCCTGCAGCCCCTTGGCTCAGCTGTGCTCCCTGGAGCGGGGATGAGAGGGGCCTGAGGGAGGGCAGCTCCAGCTCAAGGAGCCTCTTGGGTTTGCTCAGAAGCCTCGTGTGCGTCACTCACCCAATTCTGTGCCCAGTCAGCAGCACTGAAGTGAGCCCATCCCCATGATGGGCGCTATAAAAGGGCAGCAAAGGCTCTGTGGGTGCACAGAGCTGCCTCAGGACAGAAGGGGATGGGGCTCCCCCATTGCAAGATGGGCTCCATCCCATTTTGCACCCTCTTTTGTTTTATTAGCATAGCAACAGCCAATATATTTGGTAAGTACGCTTGTCCTTCTCCTTTGCCTGTGTCCAAGGGTGACTGATCTTTGTGCTGCTCTGCGTGTTTTCCTGATGAAATATATAATGATCTTGAATCTTGCACTCTGAAAATTTAGCAGGTTATTGTGTGCTGTGCAAACTAAGGCTGGGCTCCTGGTTGAATACTAAACTATCAGGATCTTTAAGTGTTTAGGCTTACCTGAGTTTGCACACCTGAATTTTAGGTGGGGAAAAAAAACGTTTTCTCAAGGGCTAAAGAATGAGCAGGGTAAGAAAAGTTTCTGCTGCAGGGTTGTGAAGTTCCTCAATCAAATCTTCTACTTGTTGGTGCCATTGTCTAATTTAGGCTTGAACCTAAAGATATTGGATAGTCTGAGTTCTGCCCCCAGTTCTTTGGCTTGAGTTTGATAGCCCTGCACAACCAGTAATTTGAATCACTGAATTAATTAGTCATTTAACTCAAATGTCTTGGTAGACCCTCTCTAGCACTGTACACAGGGATCTCCACACATCCCAGAGCAGCTGATGTTTGAGGTGAAAAGGGGGAGCTTTGCCTATGTGACATTGTCTATAGATGAGATCACCTGAAATTTTGCAATCTCATGAAAATTTTCACATGATTTTAAGGGGACACTGTAAAAACTCAAGAAACAGATGTGATTGAGAAGCATTAGAAGCACAGGAACAGTCTGCAGCTGCAGAAGTTCCGTGAGTTGCAAATTATTTCAGGCTGAAAAACATTCAGGATACTTGTGATGTATTTGCACTACAGTGTATGATCATGCTCAGACCAAATATTGGCTTAAGCAAACATTTGGACTAAATTGCTGTGGGTTTGTTTGCTGTATTTTTATAAACTAATCCGTGGTATTAAGAGCATGACATTCATCAGTTTTTAAAGGGTGAGGAAAGTGTCAGATCAACTAATCTGCTCTGTATTAATGAATTATTGAATTTCATCATTCTACATTCTGCATCTAAAACAGCAGCTAGTGCAGCTTTGAATGCATTACAAATTTGCTAGGTAGATTCAGTAGTTGATCATTTGTCCCATTGAAAACTGAGAGTGCTCCTAGTATGAATTAGTCTGATGCTAGTGCTAAAAATTGATTTTTTTAAAATATACCTCTCATTTTTGTGAAATAGTGAGTAACTTAGCTCCAGTGAAGGATAATTACTCAGAAAATTTAATAGTGGTGTGTGTGGTTATGCAAAGGGCTCTTTTGTGGTCATAGACACAAATAAGTAAAGAACCCTAAGTACCAGAAAATTATAGCCAGGCCAGTGCAGAACAGAGCTGACACTAACTAGACACAGGCCTGGCAAAGGGTTTCATGGTCATCTCCACCATGTGCTCATCCTGCAGCAGACAGAGTAGCAGGTTTGTTCAGTACCTCCCTGTGCTGTCCCACATGGAAATGCACACAGGGAGCAATGGGAAAACAGCCAGGGAGGAGCCCTGAACCTGTTCCCTGCAGCACTGGCACTATCAGGGGTTTGGTAAGAGTGGGTTTGTGGTGAGATCACCCTTAGGTGTTTACCTCCTTGCTGTTTTCAGAGTACCAGACCGACTCCCAGCCCTTGCGTCCGTGTGAGCTTCAGAGGGAAGAGGCTTTTTCAGTAGGAGAAGCCTACGTTCCTCAGTGCTCAGAGGATGGCCAATTCAGGTAATTCATCCCTGCTATTAATGTGCTGCCATATGAGGTGACCTTTCATTGCTAATGAGAGTTTTAGCCTGTCTGGAAGAGCCACTGCAACAGTGGACTGGAGGATGAGTGGTGCAGGAGACTTGAAGGGACTTCACTGAGCCATTTTGCAGATCCAGCCTCTCCCAAATGAATTCCTTGTTATGGGAAATAATCTCTGAGTAAAGATGTCTATCTAATAATAACAGGCTAATTTTGGCAGCATTGTTTGCAAATACTTTTGTGATCAGTTTGCAGTGTGATGCAGTTTGCTGTCTTCCTACACATGCTCATGGGTGAATGTGTGTGCCAGCTGGCACAGCTCAGCCAAGTGACTGAGAACTTATCCACCCTGCTCAGTGGCACAGTCAGGTTTCCTTCTAAAGGCAGTGAAGGAGCTAAAAACCACACAGAGAACAGTGATTTAGAGAGCAGCATGTTGCTTGACAGTGCAAGAAGCTAACAAGTTAAACCTGAGGCTGAGTACAGATTGTAATTTCTCTGCTATTATCTTTATTTTGCCACTGGTGGCAGCTGTGACCATTCTAGATTTGACTTTGAAACTGTCTCAAAGTGTTTGGTGAATCTCAGATAATGAGAATTAGGATTCTGTCCAATGTGCTTTCTTCCTCAACGACTTCAATTCATGTATTTGCAATTCCTGAAGAGTCCAGAGAATTACTGGAATTAAGAGTTCCCACTGATCAGAGTCACCAGAAATACAGCTCTTGCCAGTTCCATTATTTGTGGTTTTGAAGCATTTGATGTGGTTTACTTTGCTTTATAGTTTGTTTATTTATTTATTTTTTTAATGTCTGGTACTGACTGAGGACTCTGCACACACAAAATAAAATGTTACTTGTGTTCTTCTTCAGGACAGTCCAGTGCACTAGGAATGGCCTTTCCTGTTGGTGTGTAGATGAGAACGGTGTTGAGGTTCCTGGCAGCAAACAGAATGGATATCCCATATCTTGTAAGTAAAAAGTTTCTGTCTTTGCTCAGATTGGGTAAAGAACCATTTAAATCTGCATTTGAATTGCTTAAATCAAGAAAAGGCTAGCCACAGACTTCAATGGACTCCAGTTTATGGTAATTTGCTAGGTCTTCTATTGGAAGTTCTGGAGTTTCTTCAAGGCTTGTCATGGAAATCTGATACATCTCAATGTCTGTATTTATGAAGGTCCCAGTAAGACAAATTGTGAATGAAAGACTGATTTAGTGTAATGGCTTTTGAGTTGGAGAGCTTCAACCCCATCTGTGGTGGGCTTCTCTATACCTATTTTCATAACCTCAAGTCCATCAATGCCTTCGTGCCACCTGGGTGGCAGACTTAGAACTTGTAATTCTGAGAAAACTCAAATGTTGCCTCAATAAAAGACTCAGTGCCCAACAAGAACCTTCCTCTAACAGTGCCCCTCTCTGGTACCACAGGCTTGTCCTTTTGCCAGCTGCAAAAGCAGAGGATCTTGGTGAGCCGATACATCAATGACAGCAGCATCTCCTACATCCCCCAGTGCCTGGACTCAGGGGCTTTCGACCAGGTGCAGTGTGACACAGAGCTGGGGCAGTGCTGGTGTGTAGATCCAGAGGGAATGGAGATTTATGGCACCAGACAAAAAGGAAAGCCAGCACGGTGTAAGTGATATTCAACAAAATGATGGGGTTTGTGGGTTTGAAAGGCTTGGTGTGAATAGGGACCAGTAAGATTATTGAGTCCAACTCCCTGCTCTTCATAAAAACAAGATGATGCACCTCAGTGTCCCTGCTCAATGTAACCCCTTTTGAACAACAGGGTGACTATTCAGCTGTTTGGGGGAAATTAATACACAAATAAACATTGCCTCTTTTCTCATTAGGTCCAGGGAACTGTGAGATCCGTGACCGTCGCATCCTGCACGGGTTTGGGGAGAAGACCCCACCACAGTGCTCGGCAGATGGAGAGTTTCTGCCTGTCCAGTGCAAGTTTGTCAACACAACAGACATGAGTGTTTTTGATCTTGTTCATAGTTACAACAGGTAAGAGCTCAGGCTTCTGAATCAAGAATGTAATCCTGCATAGCCCTTCAAGGCACCATCTGACTGCTTTTCTGTGGTTTTTGCTACAGAATGGAGCCCTTATTCTGTAACTTCACATTATGATATTTTCTGTTAAAGAATGGATCAAGTGAAAGAACCTTTTTCTTCTGACTTAAATCTGCTGATTAATATATATATATATATATTCCATCCCTGCAGTCTAATTGGTGTGTCCCCACACAGCACTGGATACCACATTGTGATCTGTAGTTGGAAAGGTAGCCAGGGCTGCTTTTGAGACAGACAGACAACAGCAAATGAGATAAAGCAGAAGGAGGAGAGGAATTTGGATGTATATATGAGGTAGGAAAGACAATTCCATATGGGAGATGAGAGCAGGTGGACAAGTGATAACATGCAAAGATGAGGTTCCATCTGATGATGAGAACCTCTTACCTGCCTAAATATTAGGCAATGCCAGGGCTGCTCACATGGGTGAAACAGCAAGTGATGAAAATGATGAACAGCTGTGCTGGTGCACAGCTGGCTTCGGGTGCTTGCAGAGGGTTGGGGAATGCTTCAGAGCACTGGATCAAATCCTTGTCTGTGGGGGCAGGAAGCTCCCTGTCCTGTGGAGGAGCTGGGAATCAACACTGTGATGGAGACACAGGGATGGGCAAGGGGAGCTGATGGGAGAGGAGTTTGTTTTGGTTCTTCAGAGATGCTCAGACTCTCCAGAGAAACCTTTCAGTGTCTTGTGAAGTGCCACTGACTTGGCTCCTCAGTCAGCACCAGTTTGCCTGGTGGAGGGCAGAGCACTAAACATAACATCTCATTGTGACTTGGCTCTGTAGCAGCAAAGGTGTTTTATTGTAAATGTCAGTTTTGCTGTGTGGAGGGGTTTCTTTTTTTAAAATTTAAGCCAAACTGAAAGACAGGTCTGAATGCACAGTGCAAATTTGTCAGAGCTTCAGGAGAGATTATTTCGGTGAGAGCAAAATAATATGGCTCTTTCGTTTGTTGGTGTTGAAATGCTAAAAAGCAACTACAGTGGAGAAATCAATGCTTTAAATTGACTTTTTTTTCCTCCCACTGGGAGATTTGCTTGCAAAGACCTGCAAGATTGGATTTATTTTCTGTCCATGTAATGTAATTAATCACAGCAGGATCATTTCAGTCCCAGCTGTCTACCTTCTAATTATGGCATTGGCTTAACTTATTGCCATCATATATGGGTATTTCAGGTCATTAATATATTTATTTTCACACTACTCCTGCCTGAAATGTTATTATTCCTTCCCCAAACCAGGGCAGAATGTGTAATTGAAGGGATGAGATCTACAGCAAAGGGCTGTAGCTGAACAGGGATTTTAACCCATATTTTGTGTTCATATGGAACCAGTGGAGAAACTTTCTTTGGTTCCACAGACTGATTTTTAAAATGTAGACATATCATCCTACCTCTCTTTCCAAACAGTTTCCCTAGACCTTCATAAATATTCCAGAATAAGCCAGTATGTTAAACCACCTTCCCCAAACACACAAATGGGGAAACTCAGGAGTTTAGAGCTGAGACTTTTCCCAAACAGAAGACTTCCACAAAGAAAGGTGAGCCCAAATTTCCTACCTCACCTGGACGGCTTGGCTCCTGTTACTTTTTCTGCTTGGACTGGGTCCAGGTCCTGCCTGGATAGGCAGCCATATAGAACACCCTGTAGCAGATTGATGGGAATTATAAAAAAATCAAAAGTCAAGGAAGATTTTTATTTGCTTTCTTGCTATAATCAATAATGAGTTGTCTTTGCTGGAAGCCAAAAGCAGAGACTTAAATTTTGAAGGCCAACAACTTCACATTTATTTATTTCCCTGTATTTTTAAGTGCGAGCATTCTTGTTGAAAAATATGGAAACACTAGAAATTTATCCATAAGTTAAATGTAATCACAGTTGGTTTGGACTGGCTCTGAAAAATGAGGAATTCTCTGTTAATTCTACTCATCTTGATGGCTGTGGTTAAAGAGTCTGAGAAAATAAAAAATGTGGCAAGAATTGGGTTTTCCACATAAGGTGAGAAAAGTTTTGCCCTCTTGTTTGTGTGGGCCTAATTTATATCTGTTTGTAATTTATTAAGTTTTACTCTCAACTTGGAACAAAAATAACCAGAATGACAAGATGTGACTACACATCTGCCCCATATAGTGTGTGTGTGACTTTTTAATGTTGAAAATTTAAGAAATCAGGATGCAAAGTTTTTCCTTGAATCCTGCATCACTCAGAGGTTGAGATGCTGAGCTGATGAGCTCCAAGGACATGAGCAGTACAGAAAATGATCATATTTCTGACTGGGCAGTGGACAGTGCATGATAATCCAGGGCAGCTGAAAGGTCTTAAAATACTCCAAGCTGTTTATGCCCATGTTCACATTGAACGCTATAGAAATATGCTACTTATATGTTTATACCTTAAATTATATTGCTTTCATGCTGGCAGAAGTCCCCCTTTGCCCTGAAGTGTGACATTTTGATCCCTCTCAGCATGCCCGTGTCAGCAGTGGAGCAGGATTTGACAATCCAAAGTGGAGGGACTCAGTGGACATTTAATTTGTAGATGTGGAAGGGTGCTAGAGCAAAGCAGCAATACAGAGGGATGTACAAATTCTGAGACAGGACAGGAGCACTGCTGGGACAACCCTGAAGTTACAGCCCCTTCCTCTGACAGAGCTGCTGCTGCTTTCTGCTTTCCCAAGGCTGTGCTTTGATGTCCTGTGGAAGCAGAAACATCTTCAACTCTCCTGACAGGAGGTGGTGGAGCTCCCAGGAGTCCCCTCTCCTGTGAAGACAGGCTGAGAGAGTTGACCCTGGAGAAGAGAAGGCTCTCAAGGGACTTTACAGCACCTAAAGGGGGCTACAAGAGAGGTGGAGAAGGACTTTTAACAAGTGCAGTAGTGTTAGAACAAAGAGGAAAGGCTTTGGGCTGAAAGAGGGTAGGTTTAGATTTAGATATGAGGAAGAAATTCTTTCCTGTGAATGCTGAGGCACTGGCACAGGTTACCTACAGAAAATGTGGATGCTCCATCCTTAGAAGTGTTGGAGGCCAAGGCTGGATGGGACCCTGAGCAGCTTGGTCTGGTGGAAGCAGCCCCTGCCCATGGCAGGGGGGCTGGAATTAGATAGTCTTCAATTTTCCTTCCAACCCAGAATGTTCTATGATTCAGGCAAAGTCTTGGAGGTGGCAAAGACCCTTGCTCTGCTCAGCTGAGCACCAGCTCTGAGCCAGACAAGCATTTCACTGCTGCTCTTAGGCTGCACATTCTGGAGCATTCCTGAGGCTGCTGGAGTGTGGCACTGAATTGAGCCTGGTCACAGTTTCACAGGGAGGCTGTGAACTGCTTTTCCCCAGTTAATCAGTGCCTAATCCACCAATATTCTTATTGCTGAATGTCCATCCTTGGTAAAAACCTAATTTGTGTAATTCTCTGGAGGTGTTAAGCAGAAAATCCCACTTCCTTGTTGCTGTTTTTCCAAATAAGCCACATGCAGCTGGGACACCACACCTTTATAGTATTTCAGGGTAAGGGGATGTGTCCATAAAATAATATGATTGTTTTAGAACTTGGCACTTTGAAACTAGAACTTGAAACTTATCTTTTGCTTGGAGAAACCCTAGGATGTCTGTCAGTTAAGACCACCTTTACTATGGTTTTCACAACTTAGACCCTATTAAGTTTCTTTCTTAAATAATTGCTTTGCTGGAATCTGGCTGTTGTCATTCCTAGAATATTACACTGGAAACCATCTCTTTGATCTCCAGAAGCCAAAGTGATTCTTATTTCATATTAAAATCCCTTTCACCTTCTCCTTAATCTGTTGAGCCATGCCTTGAAAATGAAAGATATTAGTGAGGTTTTTATCAGCTTTTGTACTTAAATCAGTGCAGAAATTGTATGTGGCATGTAAGGAAAGGGAAGCAACCTGGTTTTTTAGGCATTCTGCCATCTCATGCAGATTTGTGAAAGGAGCTAATGAATAGCTGTTATAATAACATTAAGCCAACGCCCATCTATTTTACACTCTTTGACAGGCTTCTGAAGATGAGAATAGAATTGAAAGTGAGTTAGATGCTGTGTACATGCTTAGGAGGGATCAGAAATTTATTTGAAGGGAGATTATCCCCTGTTTGTTTAGAAAAATGGCATTTAGTAGAGTTGCAATCCTGCTGAAACAGCACTCTGGATCATGTCAGAGCCTGGTTGCAAAGCCTTTTGTACTGGCCTGGTCCTCTGCAGACATCCTTCTCCTATGAAATCAGGAAGGAAACAGCTGATTCTTTGTTGTGGTTGATGAGCCTCCCTGGGCTCTTCACAGCACGCTGCTTTTTATTCCAGGCTCCCAAGGGCTTTCCAAAAATTCAGCTCGGTGAGGGAAGCATTCCCAGAGATCTCGGGATATTGTTACTGCGTGGACAGCCTGGGGAGGGAGTTGGCAGACACAGGTGAGTGCCTTCCAGCAGCTCATCCTCTGACCTGGGGGTTGTTGAATTCCCAAGGGAAAGGACAAATAACAACTGTCAGTCTTCAGATTCATTTGGAAGTTCAATTTCACTCTTACAAGGGGTGAGACCAATGTGACAGGTGTAATGCCCATGGGAAGGGCTGGTGCTCACTAATGAAATGCCACTCTTTTGAGCAGAACTTCAGTCAGCAATGAGTGGAGCTGGTGCCTGGGAGCTAATCCTGTCATCTTTGGGATGTGGAATGGGATTTCTGAATGTCCACTTTCTGCCCACACTAGGAAGCTGCGTCGTATTTGATATGATTAGCAAATCCAGGGGAATATAAAGGGCCTGAAGAATGAACTCTTCTTCTTGCTTAGGTAGAATCTAGAACTGTTTAGGTTGGAAAAGACCTTTAAAGATTATCTAGTCCAACCAGTCTAAAATAGGCAGGGACATTCTCTTCTCTCATAACCTCAGGATTTAGGCATGTTAATAGCTGATGGGATGCTTCGGAAGAAAGAATTCTTTTTATAGCAAGGAAGAATGAGGAGGTTGAGAATTTCTAGACCTTCCTTAGATACTGTGGTTTTAATTTTCAATTTTTTTTCAAAGGGGAAAAATACAAAGCACAATAGCTTGAAATTTAGATGATAGACAAGAACTTCAACATTTAATTCCCAGAAAAGAAAGTAGTTCTCAAAAATTTGTGCACTCAGAGAAACTACTGAATATCTTGGTTTTTAATATGCAACCAAAATGACGTGTAGTTGGTTTGGTAACATCTGTTGCAAAAATTCCATCAATTTCTGTACTGCAGGCTGAACTTAACAAAAATACAGCCTATAGCCAGGTACAGGATGTTTCTTCTGCTTGTTTTGGTGGATGTCTGTCATGGTTTGACCACCAAACTCCCAAAAAACTCACTTCATTTTCAAACCAGAACACTGTCAAGGCATAAAGGTGGTGCCTGGGCACCCAGCACTGGGTGCAGGGTGTGGTGCATTAGGGTTATGTAGGGTTATTAGGGTTATGCAGTATAACTTCACATTTGACTTGTTTAGAGAACTGGATTTATTTTACCTGAGAATCTCCCAGCTTTGTTCTGGGGTAAGGATGATTTCTGTCTTAAAAGCAGTCCCTGTGATAAAAGTCTGTCTTTCCCAGGCCTGGAGCTGCTGCTGGATGAAGTTTACGACACGGTGTTCTCGGGGCCGGAGCCTGCCCGCACATTCACAGAGAGCAGCATCCATCGGATCCTGCAGAGGCGATTCCTGGGGGTCCAACTGGCCACCTCTGGCAACTTCAGGTGTAAGTAGCACCCAGGAGGTGCCCTGTAAATCAGGTGGCAGTTCTGGAGCTTTTATGTGACAGCTGCTGTTGGGGAGAGTTGTTCTAAAAATGTATAATATCACATTTCCAATGCAAGAATCAAGGTCCCTGAATTGCAGATGGCTTCTATCCTCTGCACATTCTTTACCAGCAGATTTTCCCTGTCCTCTGATCAATGCTTTCCCACATTCCTGCAGATCACATTCTTTGAAATCCCATGAACTCTCCATATCTCTTCCTCTGAGATTATGGAGATGGATTTATTGATTTATTAAATTAAAAGCCTGAGAAAATGCTCTGTAATTGATGTTGGTAGACTCAGAAATAGGAAGGATTTTACACTGACCACAACACACTCCATTCCCAGGAGGCCACACAAAAGTTTGTAGAGCCTTGGCCAGCAAGGCTGAACTTTAGGATCTGCCCTTGGGCCCATTCCTTCCCTGGTCAGGGCAGGCATGTGGGGAGAGAGTTTCTCCACCTACAGGCGATGAACTCTGCAGGACAGGAGGTCAGGTATCTCCTCCCTCCTAGACCAGAGGCCAGTGCAAACTGCCTTGGCTGGGAAGAGTTTGAATCTCCCATGTGATACTTCATCCTCCGATCCAAATTCCCAAACTCCTCTGACATTGCTTTCTGACTCTTGCTAAGGAGTTGCATCACCAGAAATATGAAGCAGATATGATGTCAGTCTTTTGGCTGTGTAGTCACACAGTTTTCCTGGCTTTGGGGCAAGCTGATATTTCTGGAGAGTTTTGAAGGCATCTTCCCTCTGCACTGCACAGTGGTTCTGGTTTAGCTCTGGCTGGGGCTGTAGCAGCTGTCAGCACAGATGAAGCTCTACCAGCCACAAGATGGAGATGTGACCTCAGTCATCAGCCACTGAGGGGGATGCTCTGGTGATTTAGGAAGCTCTCACACTGTCACCTGAACCCACTCAAACTGGGGAAGTTGTCAGAGTCCCCTGGATGAACAAGTTGCTCTGACATGGTGCTCTTGCTGCCTCACTCAGGTAGCTGGGCGTAGCTGGAAACTTCTTGAAGGTGAGAAGTGTTTAGGCTGTAGGATTGCAGGTTAATATAAACAAGCAAAATTTCTGTTCAGAGGGTGAAGTCTTGTATTGGAGAGATCATACCCCAGAAAATTTACTTGCTGGATTTTTGCCCTCTCTGCCTTTAAGGCCAGTTTGACAGGAATAGGGTCTTCAGATCCCTGCAGAGGGAAATGGAGAAATTCTCAGCCCAAATTTCCACAGTCAGGTGCAGATCTGTTTGCAGGAGCAATGCTTCATTCTCTTCAGAAACACTGAACTTTGCCTTCAAATCAGGTTCCCAGGCTGTACATCTGTCTCTGTTGACCAACTTTGCTTTTGCACTAAGGGCTAGAGCTCCCCCAGCCTACAGCATGGTTCCCTGGGAGAAATATTCCTGTTCTGCCTACTTGCAACCATGGCTAAAAAATGTGTTGAGGCTTTATCTTCTGTTTAGTTTTCAGAAAACTATGTTTTTTTAGTTTCAGAAAAATGTCACCGTTGGTTGGACATGGCATACACACATGATCAGGGTCTAAGAAGAGAAAAGTTTTTTATTCTGTGTGTTCTCCTGCTTATATACTTTTAACAAAGCATGATCTTACGTCATTAACTACATCACAATAACTTATTATATTCATTGGTGCAAAGCAATTAATGCCAATATAATTGGCAAAAGTTTTACAGAAATTTAATAAGGCACATATACACATCTGCATATGCATATAGTCCAGCTTACAAAGATTTCCATGTATCTTTTCTCATCTATTTCCATGCTGACAGCCTTGTCTTCTTCCTTGCTATGGATACACTCAAAAATCATCAATTGTTATTTCTTCTATTAACTCAGCTTTGCTTGCAAGCCAGCTGTCAAGCCCCTCCATAGAAATTAGTACCTACAGTGGAAAACCATGGGGCAAATTCTTCATGGGAAAAGGGGAAGGAGAATTCTCGTTTTGAGCCAGTACTTGATGCATCACTGGAAGTGATCAGGAAGTTAAATTGTTTTTCCTCTTTTTTTTTTTATTCCCAAATTTCGCAATCTCTGCTGGTCAGAGTGACCCCGTGATGCATTAGAAAGTCTCTTTTCCCAGCCTGGTGGTTGAAGATGGAGTCAGAACTCTTCAGTTCTCGTTCTCAAGGCTGTTTATTGTTTTTTATCTATAAAATTCTTTCTCTGGCCTGCTGAGGTCTGCTCAGCAGGTCAGACAGAGGCACTCTGACTGCCTCAGAGACAGTGTTATCTTTTATACTAAAAACTACGTGTACATTATTTACCATAACTTCCCAATACCTATCACCTGTGTTAGACAGTGAGTTTCTACTTGAAACCAATCTAAAAATGCCAACATCACCCAGAAGATGGAGGCTAGGAAGAAGAAGGAAAAAGGACAAGGAACGCCCAAATTCCTCCATCTTGGGACCCTGAGCCCCCATTCTAAAAACCTCAAAAATCTACTTTTCACCCCATGACAAACTATCTATTATTCTACTTAAACTTTCTTGACTTATAATTCTTCATACAAAGGTTGGTAATTGTTTTTCCATGGGTCAAGATCAAAGGCACAGGGGTCTTGGGCCCTGTGCCAAGGTCTCTGAGCCCCCTGTCAGTGTCTCAATTCCTCCAGGGCAGCCAGAGGAATTTCCTGGGTTCCAGCAACAAAACACGCAAACAACGGGATCAAACAGAGGTGGCTGTGAAACGTTGAATTTTCCCTGCTTAACCCTTGCTGTTTTCCCTGCAGGCCCCTCGAGGTGTGAGGCTGAGCGCTCAGCAGCGCTGCGATTCCAGGAGCCCCTGGTGCCATCCTGCACGGCCAGCGGGGCCTACGCAGCCCAGCAGTGTCACCAGCAAGGCCTGTGCTGGTGCTCGGACAGCCAGGGCCAGGAGGTGCCGGGCACACGGCGACGAGGCCAGCCCCCAGCCTGTGGTATGTACTGAAATAAACACGGGCAGGAGACCTTTCTTCTTTTTGAAGCCTTTATTAGAAGCGATCAGCCCTGTTGGGGAGAACCAATGGGTCCGTGCTCACAGTGCTGCTGCTCCCAGGAATGGCATGGAGGAGGAGGAAGATGCAGCTTTGTCCACTGGTCTGTGGCAGAGCTAGGGGTTCCATCCTCATGAGAGCCTCAGGAGATTCCCTGCTTTTTGGTTGAACATTTGAGGAGCTCTGTCTAGCCGACATCTTTTGTTTAGGATGAGGGGTAAAAAGGGTCTTAGCAGATACTAGATTCTGTTCCTCATGTCTAGACATCACTTTGATTTGTCAATTTTATGTTGGCTCGTTGTTTGTAGGGGTTTTTGGCTAGGTTTGGTGAGGGGCTTTTCCCATTGCAGGCTGGTTCTGAGGTCATTTGCATATAAACTCAATGTCCCTTTCTCTTCATCATCTGGCTGCCATCTTCCAGGAAGCAGCATGGTGTCACTCGACAAAAGCGGGAATTATTAACCATCAACAACAAGTAGTTAATGAAAATGACAGGTGATTACAGTAACAAACAGTTAGAACTCCACCCTGGCAGCAACTAGCCCAACCTGTGAACTCTGCAACCTTTTAAAAAAATGGGCAGCTGTTCTACTCATAACACCTACAAGATTGGCCAAAGGAAAAATCTCTCAGTGTCTTTTGAAATAAATAAAGGGCAGGAGATTTTTCTCCTTTTTAATGCCTTTATTAAGAGTGATCAGCTCTGGTGGGGGCCCAACAGGTCATGCTCACACCCCGCTGCTTCCTGGAGTGGTGCAGAGGAGGAGGAGGAGGAGGAGGTGTGCAGCTTTGTCCACTTCGCACGCCGGCAGAGCGGGGGATTCCATCCTCATGGGTGCGACAGGATTTCCATACCCCAATTCAACCTCTGAGGTCCTCCCTCCTTAGACATCACTTAGGTTGTTCAGTTCTGTGGTGGCTCGTTGTTCCAGGGTATTTCTTTGCTGAACTTGGCAAGGTGTCCCTACTTTTGCATACAAGCTGTCATGTCACTTCCGCCTCACAGTCCTGGGTGCCATTTTCTAGGAAGTAGCAGGGGTGAAAACCTGACCTAATGGAGAGGGATTTCCAGCAGGTAATTAACAGGGCAGGAGCAACAAGGTAACAATAAGGACTAGTAACAGTGGGTTTAACTTCATCAACGCTGTAACTTTTGATAAATGGGTGATTTCTTATTCATTACATCTTTAGATGGGAACAGAGCAGACCAGCTCGTTTCTCGGCTCTGACAGATTCTGGTGGTCAAAGATCCTGAAACCTCCCCAGGGCTAAGAGTCACATTCTAAAAAATTATTAAATATCATACTGCTTTTATTTTATGTTGTGATCTTTTAGTTTTGCAAGCAGCAAGGCTTTTCTTTGCAGCTCTGATATCTGGATATCATCCCCACTTGCACAAAGCCCATTTGCCAGCCAGACTCCTGATCTAGAAACCACCCTCAGTGAAGCCGTCACAGGGATGTTCCCATCCTGGGAGCTGGCTTGAGTGGCACTGCAATTTACTGCCAATCCAAAGCGTTTCCAAGAAAACCTCTTTGGAGGAAGGTTCTTGAAGAACTTGATCCAGTTTAACTTCACAGGGGTGCTTGGCACTAGTGGGAAGTACAGCATTGGCCCGTTTTTCCCACAGGAGGATCTGTCAGACATGGATAATGGCCAAGGCCCTCTGGAGTCAGCTCAGGCATTTTCACTGGACTCCAGGAACTGAAGTGTAAAGTGACAATATCTGTGCAAGTGATGGTGATTTTGTGTTTTTCCTCCTTCCTTTTGTGAAGTGCTGTGGAATTTCATCTCCCATTCTGACTGGGTTTTTTTCCAACTCTGTCACTGTATGTTTTGCTATGAAAACTGCCAAATCCTGTAGAAAACTCCCCAACAAACAATTCAGAAAAGGTGTATAGGTTACGGCTTTGAGAGATTCCACAGAGAATTCACCATCAAATCTGTGCCCCAAATGGAAATGACAGTAGAAATGTCCAGGGGCTGGAGGGGAGGAGGAAAGTTAAAAACCTTTGCTCTGAAGTGCATTACCTAAATATTCAGGATTGTGCTGGAGGGCTGGGGCACAGGGTCTTAACATGGGGGCTGCCTTGGGGGAAGGCAGTTGCTGTGTCTGTGAGACACACACAGCTTCCCATGCAGCTGAAAAAGGAGCAATCTGCCCTAGGTGTCACAGCTCCAAGTGCTCAGAGCACTCTGGGCACACACAGGCTTGCTGTGAAATGAAAAGTTTAGTGTGCCTTCAAGGCTGATCACCAAGGATATTACAAGGGAACCTCTGAGAGGCCTTGCCATATGCTGAGGGTAGTTGTTTTCTTTTTGAGTATGCTTTGCTGAGCCCTCCTGATAATTTTTTTTATTTTTTTTTGAGGGGGGTGAAGAAAGGGGGGCAATGACTTCAGGCTGCTTGCTGCTTTTATTGGCAGACTCAGGAAATTTAAGCAGGGAAAAAATTTCTGCAGAGGTTTCACAGATTAACTCCTGAGAAGTATTTCATGAGGTTATGGCTGAAATCTTCAGACAACTACATGCCTTGTGTGTGTCTCCAGTTCTCCTCTATTTTGTGTTCAAAACCCATGTTGATGTGGTACTTAGGGCCACAGTTTAGTGGTGGTCCTGGCAGTGCTGGGTTAATGGTTGGACTCAATTAAGTTTTCAAACTTTAATGATTCTGTGATTGTTTAATGTCTTTGGCTCTCACACTCAGCAGTGTTAACACTGGAGGAGTCAGTGCACCAGGCAGCCCTGATGGGGACGTGCTTTTCTTCAGACCTTTCGCAGTAGATTCACGCCAGCAGTGCTTTTTTGTTTATTCTTTCTTCCTCTGTTTTGATTTGATTCAGCAGTGGGAAGGAGGGGAGAGTGTTTATGACCCGTGATCATACATTTGTTTCATATTACTGTTCTTGTGGAATTGTGGCTTACACTAAATTATTGGCCCTCTGAGGAATGTTCTTCATCCCTCCAACCACCAAGAGCCAACACTGAAAACAGAAGGGGCCCATCCTACAGCAAGTTCTTTTACAAAGGAACTTCTGGGAAGGGGCCCTCAGCTCCTGTCAGGAACTACAGAGCACGACAAGGGTGCAAGAGCAGGAGTGAGAAAGATGTCAATCACAGAACATCAGATTACTTGCTTAGCTTTTTAACAGCTTTATAGATTTCCAGCTTTTATCCTTATTGTTAACAGGATGTGTGACTGCTTTATCATATTGCTTGGTTGTGGAATAAATGGAGATGGAATGGGGAGCCCAGGGGAGCTGGTGCTGGAGCAGACTAAAGCTGCTTATCCATCTTGTCTTCTACAGGGACAGCAGTGGTGCTGAGTAAGAAAGACTGAGAAACATGGAAAATGTTAAAAATAACTTCCAAATATCCTCCTGCATGTGGGAGATGCCTCAAACTGGAGGCTGAGTCAAGATCATTGTTTTCAGCCCTCCCCTATGGAGTTATCTTCCAGGGATTTGCCTAATTGCCCTCTAACCTTTTATCCTTCCTAGTACTCTCTGGCAATAAATTTCATTATCATCATTATGTGCTCTACATCTGGACTTCTCTGTGCTGTGAGAAATACTGAATAATAATTGTCTATTGTGGATGATGTGGAGAATCCTGTTTTTTATAAACCTTTTTTCATATTTTTTTGTTCAGGCTGAATGTTCTCTCATACTGGAAAAGCTGTTCTGTCCTCAAAATATTTTTGTTTCCCCGTCTCTATAGTTCTGCTACTTTTGCCTCCGTTCTCTATAATTCTACTTTCCAAGGACAGGTAACTGTGTGGCATGTGAGTTAAGCTGCTGTGTGCATTCCAGACATGCAGTCAGTGCCATAACCATGCTGTCTGTCTGCTTCTTGATGTCTTTGTACTTATCAAGTCTTTCCTTATTTGCTGTCTTTTGAGCCCTAAGCTTTGTCCTTCTTCACTGATGTGTTGCATCCTAACTTGGAGCTGTTTCTCCCAGTGTATCAATGCACAGGTGGGGCTGGATGCAGCTACACCTGTGACACAACTTAGCCCAGGATATGGGTGCCCAGGGCCACTGTTGATACCCTCAATATGCTGTCATTAGACTTTTTTTTTTTTTAATTCTGTAATTTTTTCCCTTAGAGCTCATTCATTAATGCCACCTGGTCCTTAGCATTTTATTACTGCTGATTTTAACAATTCATTGTCAAACCTCTTGCAATAAACACCTCACTATGAAACTGAAGATCTAGTAAGGAAACTTCCATAAGTTCCTCACTGGTGGATATTTTTTAAAATAACTTTGTGTTCTTCCACAATCTATTTCTCCTTCTTAGGTTTCCACATTTCACCTGGATCACTGGAGTTTTTCATTAAGAGCAGGCATCCTACTAGAGTGCTAAAATATTTGGAAAAGACATTTTTCATTCTTTCTGCCATGGGAACAGGGATGAGAATTTGCATCGGGAAGCAACAGAGCCAGTAAAACTCCACAGAGCAGAGAACTTAGCAGTGGGGAAGGAATTCTTCCTTTCATTTGGGGTCTTGACTGGAGAATTTTATTTGTAGACCATAGGCACTGACATTTCAAATTCCTTAACAATGTGCATGATGCATAGTTGAGAAGCAAGTTAATCTATACTTTAATGTTGTTTTTGCCCCAGCTGCTCGAAAGAGAGCAATGGAATTACAGGTTCTGAAGGTTCCAAAATGTACTTTTTTCTTTTTTAAATCTTTCTCTAGGTGAGGAGCAATCGTGCATCTCCGAGCGACGACGGGCCTTGTCGAGGCTCCTCTATGGCCCTGCTGGCTCCTTCAGTCAGTCTAGTTTGTTCTCCACACCAGATAAGCAGTCAGACAAAACTGATGGCTTTTCAAGGCCCTGCCCTCCCTCTTTCAAGGAGCTATTTCTGGACTCTGGATTGTCATCCCCACTTGCACAAAGCCCATTTGCCAGCCAGACTCCTGATCTAGAAACCACCCTCAGTGAAGCCGTCACAGGGATGTTCCCATCCCGGGAGCTGGCTCGAGTGGCACTGCAATTTACTGCCAATCCAAAGCGTTTCCAAGAAAACCTCTTTGGAGGAAGGTTCTTGAAGAACTTGATCCAGTTTAACTTCACAGGGGTGCTTGGCACTAGTGGGAAGTACAGCATTGGCCAGTTTTTCCTACAGGAGGATCTGTCAGACATGGGTAATGGCCAAGGCCCTCTGGAGTCAGCTCAGGCATTTTCACTGGAGGTATCAAAGGGGAGCTCCATTTTGAGTAAACCTCTGGTGAGCAGCTTTGGCCGCACAGTAACTCTGCAGGACAATCAGAATCAGATGAAATTCCTTTCTTCTCTCCTGGAACTACCAGAGTTCTTTACTTTTCTTCAACAAGTAATTTCTGTCCCCGAAAGTGTTGCTGAAGATTTAGGTGAAGTGGTGAAACTAGCACTGGGATCCAGAGGCTGTGATGAGGAGCCAAGGGACCTGTTTGTTCCAACATGCACCAAGGAGGGGAGGTATGAGGAGGTTCAGTGCTATGCAGGAGAGTGCTGGTGTTTGGACACTTTGGGTAAGGAGGTTCCAGGCTCAAGACGTCGAGGCAAACGCCCAAGGTGCCCCACTGAGTGTGAGAAGCAAAGGAGAAATCTGAGAAACCTGAAGCAAAGCCTGCCTGCAGGATCAGATCTCTTTATCCCCTCTTGTACTGAGGATGGAGACTTTCTGCCACTCCAGTGTTTTGGAACAAATTGCTTCTGTGTTGATTTGGATGGCAAGGCTATTCCAGGAACAAAGGGGAAGGCTGGAAATCCAATGCAATGTGAGTCTTAGGGACTGGGAATTTAAAGATGCTTTCTTTTTTATTGGAATTCAGTGGTTCTTTCTTCATATCTGATTACATCTGGAAATAAATTGATGATGTCTGCAAATGTCTCCTCACAGAAAAGCAAGACATCTGATTAGTGTGTGTCAGCCTTGATATCCCCAGTCCTAAAGGTGGTCAGGGTCTAGGGTGGGCACACTCAAAGCAGAGGAGCCTGAGGTCTTGCCTGGTTACTGAACGTGCCATTGGCATGTCTTTACCTCAGTGGAGCTGGAATGTGCAACATCCATGGTGCCCAGGAGACCTGGACCATCCATGGAACTGAATGTTACCCTGCTTGGGGGAAAAGCCCTTTTACTTTCAGACCAAGGCACCTGGGCATGGTCACTGGCTCATCTTTTCATAAGAATTTAAGATTTTCAATGCCTTGAACTATGAACTTGATGTAGTCTTGTTAGCTCAAGAATATATCCTCAAATTGGTAAGATATCACAGGACTCCAAACATAGGAGAGGGATTTAATGGCTGGTAGGTTTTTCATAAGTCACAAAGTCAGGCCAAAAAGGTGAGCTGCAAAATGACTTCTGACATCAGGTTGATAGACTATGAACTGCCTCTCCTTGCTCTTTTATAATGGGATATGAAGAAAGAAGGAAGTACAAAGTCAGTGAATATTTGTTTTTCAAGTTTCTGTGAACTGACAACAAAACATCAACAGGGAGAATAGACCAAGAGGAGAGCCTGCTTCTCATTTTGGGAGAAATAGCAATGACCAGCAGTTGAGAGTGGTGCATAGTGGGGGAGCTCCTTTGAATAGCAGTTTGCAGAAGTACTAGGGAGTTTGTTGTAATAATCTGAACTGAGAGGGGATTTATATCTAACTACCCATCTGTAGTGCAATCCAAAACAAGAAGGTTCAGAATTCTCTGGTGCTCAAAAGATGAGCTCCCATGGTTGGCTGGATCTGCAGAGCTGCTTGGTGGCAAAGTGAAATTTGGCTCTGGAGGTGGCAGAAAAGGCTTCCAAACCAAACTCACTCCAGTATTTTGAGGGATGTTTTGTTTTGTATTCAGCAGCAATGTTCAGTAGAGCGTGGGAAGAAAGGACAGTATTAAGATTCGGATTCAGTCCAAGGGGAAATAAAATTATCCCACTATTCAGATGGTTGCTTTGCATTGACTGGCTGAATAACAAGTAACAACCCAACTACCATGTATATCTGAAAATACTTGATCTATGTAAACAGATTCAGGAAGGCATTTAGTGACACCTGGCCCCCCAGTAAGAACAACAAGTACCTAATGTACTCACAGATTTTAAAATAACATATCTGTATTCATCTTGGAGGGCTCACATCCCTTTGGAAATCTTACCCTGGGACCTTAATATTGCTAAGCCTTCTTAGTAACAAGCAAGGAATGTTGTTATTATTGGGCTGAGTGACCAATTTTTAGTAGTGGTGTTTATTGTACTAGAGGACAGGGCTATTGTATATCTTCAGTGCATTCAGAAGGATGTGCATGTTTTTCTTTTCCCAGGCCCAAGTGCTTGCCAAGTCACAGCTGCTCAGGAGTTTCTCAGGGCTGTGAAGCTGCTGTTGTCAGATCCAAGAGCTGTGCCCCAGCTGTCCAGCCTTCACCTCCCTCAGTGTGATGATGAGGGTGGCTGGAGGCAGGTGCAGTGCAGTGGCCCCCCTGAACAAGCCTTCGAGTGGTACCAAAGGTGGATTGCAGAGAACAACGAGGGCAAGCCCCTGCCTGTTCCTGATCTATTGGACATAATAGCTGGGTATAAAGAGGCATCCTCTGGAGACTTTTCAGCTTTTGTTAAAGCTTTGTATGAGGCTGGGCACCAGAATGTCTTCCCCATGTTCTCCATGTATTCCTCCTTCATGGATCTCCCACCTCAGGTGCTGAAGGGAAACGTGACCAGTGCATCAGAGAACATTTTGCTGGACCCATATATATTCTGGCAGCTTCTGACTGACCAGCTCAGCTACTACCCAGGACCCTACACTGACTTCAGTGCTCCTTTAGGTCACTTTGAACTTCGTGATTGTTGGTGTGTTGACAGCAAAGGAGGAGAGCTGGAAGGAACAAAGGCAGGAGTGAACCAGATTCCGGCATGTAAGTAACAATTTCTGGCATGTAAGTAAGAGTGTTTTCTGGTCTTTTATATTATGCCACAAGAGAGGGAAGTCCTTTCAATTGCTGTAAAGTATCCAACAATAACTTTTTAGAAAGATCATCAGCACTGCCATTATCATTGGATGTCAGAAGTAGGGTGACTCTTTTCCACTAAATAACTGATGGTTGAGCTTTGGGAATAAGGAAAAATAAAGTTCCATATCAAGTTCGAGTAGATTTTATAATTTGGAGTTAGGACATATAATGCTTTTGCAGAACATACTTATCCAGGTGGTAAAGGACATTAGAATGTGTGAAGAGTTGTATGGGAAAATCAGGATTACACTGTAATGTAAATGACTTTCAAGAGTGCCTTAAAATGAAGCAAGAGGGATTTTCTTTACTGTTTCTTATTAGAGTGACAGTGGTCAAGAGTAACAGATATCCCCTAGAAGTCACTAGGAGGAGAGTGAGGCCAGCACTGAAGTTGAGTAAGCTCTCTGTCTCGACTGCTCCTCCAAAGGTGCTGGCTCTCTTTGGAGTTACTCCAGCAGGTGACGTATATTATAAATGCCATCACTGAAATTGTTCTCATCACACAGTTTTTTTCCAGCTGTGAAGAAGAGACAGGACAATGAACTGGTGGAGATTCCAGTTCTGTGGGCAAGTGGGGAATAAAGGGATGAAGCAGATTAACAGAGTTATTTTGGAGGAGCAGCTTTCATGGAGCTGGCTTGGTGCATTGAATTGCCCTTTCTGGGTCAGTAGATGTGTGGAGAGGACAGGCCAAGTGCCAGCTGCCACTCCAGACCCAAAGGACAGACCTTCATTTTCCTTTCTGACTCTCACTTGTGATTATCCACATTTTTTAATGGCAGCAACTGAGGGGATGTTCTGTAGAGATATATTAACTCAGTTTGTAACCAATAAGGACTTAAAAGCATCAAGCCTTTGGCTCAGGACATGGAGAATGTTTGTATGACTTATGGCAATTCAACACTGATTTCAGAGGGAAAAAGGCAATGCTAATTTAAGACCAATTAGTTTTCACATGCAAATATTTACTGGATTTAGATGAAAGTCATTAATATACTCTTCATGTATACATTTTTTATACAGGCCCTGGTATATGTGAAGGTGTGAAGCAGGAAGCCATGAAATTTATGGAGGAGGCAGAGCAGCTCATCCTGGCCTCAAATGGGTCCCAGTTTGCCTTTGGAGAGAGCTTCCTGCTGGCAAAGGGGATCCAGCTCTCGGACAGGGACCTCCTGCGTCCTGCTGGGCCCCAAGGGCTGGGGGCAGAGATCTCCCAGAAGCTGCTGTCAGGCACTGACTCTGCTCTGCAGCTGGCTGCATGGTCAGGTGGGTCAGAGAGGGAGAGAAGGGCTGAGCTGAATGGGGTCATGCCCAGAATCTGTGCAAGAGCACTTGATGTTAAATGCAACTTTGCTGAAAAGCAGGTGGGACTCAGCAGGTGTAATTAATCAGGGTCATTGAGCTGTCCCCCAAGAACTGATTTCATATACATAACACAATGCAAATATAAAATCTGGGCACTTACTTTATGTACTTCAAACGTTTATTAATTTGTCTTCTGAAGTACAGGTAACATTCAGATTTTTGCAAATGAGTGCATTTTATATATCCTGTATGGGCACTAGAGCTTTCTTTTACTTCTCTTCTATAGTCCTGCGCTTCTACTGGCAGAGCCACTTTACTTCAAAGAGTTCTGCTGGGGAAGCTGCACAGCTGGGATTTTTCCCTTACATCCCTCAGTGTGATGGCCTGGGAAACTGGGAGCCAACTCAGTGCTATGAGAGCACAGGTGAGCAATTTCTAACAAGACACTCTGGGCTGTCTAAACAAAGCAAAACTCCAAATAACCCAAACAAAACAAAGCAAAACCCTAAGAATTCTAATTAAAAGATAGAAAACCAGTAGTAGTCAGACTGGAGGAAGGTCATATGGTCTACGAGATGTGTCTAAATTGGCTGGACACAAGTGGTAGCTCACTGGGGTTCAAAAATGAGTAGATATTCAGTTGCTTGCTGCTAGTTGTGTTCCCTGTGGGTTGGTCCAGGGGCTGGTATTGCCTTATGTCTTCACTCATGACCAGGATGATGAGATGGAGCACACCCCCAGCAAGTTTGTGGATGATGCCAAATTTCTGGGAGGAGGTGATAGGGCTGCAGTGGGGGAGTCTCACCAGAGCTGCTACATTTCCATTTGTACCATGGCTCTGAGGTGTGGTCTACTTACCCCTGGATAGCTGTGCTTGGATTTACTGACCCCTTTCTATAGAGCTGCTGAGGGTGAAAATCTTCCTAGTATGCAACAAAGCACACAGCAGTACCACATCTGAAATAAAGCTGCTTTTCTTCCCCGGGCAGGTCATTGCTGGTGTGTGGATGAGAGAGGTCGTTATGTCGTGGATTCCTTGGTCTCACGTTCATCAGAACTTCCCAAATGTCAGCTGGGTTTTCTTCCTAAATATTTGTCTTGGCCTGTTCTTGCAAATTTTAATATTTATTGGAAATTCTAATATGCATGAAGTAAGACTTTGTTCTAGCCATTCCAAGAAAAGTAAACAGAATTATATTCTTATTTTGCTAATTGATTAAATTTCATTGTGTGTGATTTTGTCTTGCATGATTTGAGAGTGAACCCTCTAGTGTTGGTGGCCCTCCCTGAGATTGTAGCAGTGCCTAATACAGATGTGTGAGGGAGCTGGTGATGTAACTCTTTCTCTTGCTTAGGTCTGAAACTTGATTTTATTTTAAAAATGTTTTCCCTCTGACAGGCCGCACTTCATGTCAGCGATCTCGAGCCAATGGCCTCCTTTCCAGCTGGAGACAGAGCAGTGCAAAGCTGGACACGTCTCCAGCTGATCTGTTCATCCCCAGCTGCCTTGAGGTGATTTCACATGACTGATGAAGCAGTTGTGCTTACACCATGCACACACACTTTCTGTCCATGCTCTTTATGCACGCCTTGTGCGTTTCTATTAACCTGAAAGAAGAGGGTAGGACAAACTAACAGCTGGTGTTGCCCTGCAGAAGGCAGAATTTAAATAGCTTTGAGGTGGGGACTGAGGATAGGAAGCTCTGTGCCTGCCCACGCTTCCCTCCCACAGGCTAGCTCTGCAGGGCTGTGCTTCAAAGGCACATCTTAATTGACTGAGATTTGTGGGGCTCTTTCCTCCTGAGCTGTAAGAGCATGACAATGTGAGGGGACGCTGGGTGCACATGTCCCAAAAAACAGGGTCTGTGATGCTCTCAATATGTGGCAGTGAGCAGGAGAGAGACAGGAATAGACATTCAATGTAATAGAGTCATTATCATATGGAATCACATAATCATTTAGGTTGGAAAAGACTGCAGAGATCAAGCATTGCTTTTACTTCAGCATTGCTGAGTTCATCACTGAATCATATCTTGAAGCACCACACCTACACATCTTTTGAAAACATTTCAAGCTAGAATTTTTTCAGAACTTTATCTCAGTGGACTTCTAGTCTACATCCTGCTTAATGGTTGGACTCAGTGATCTTAGAGGTCTTTTCCAATGTAAATGATTCTTGATTCTCTCAGGGACTGGTCTATCTATTAAATTAGTTAGACTGTATTTTGTGTTTCTTTTCAATATGTTTTAATAATGGACAAGTGTAAATATAATAAAGCACTTTAACCAATCTTTGGGGTATGGATTTTGGTGTGTCTGTATTAAAACACATTTCTCTGCAATGACAGCTCCTTAATTCTTTGTAGACAGGAGAATACACTGTGCTGCAGAGATCTGACACAGATATTTGGTGTGTGGATCCTGTGTCAGGAGAAATATTCCAGCGTGGCAGCAAAGACTTGGATGGCAATCCTGAGTGTGAGTAATGCTTTGCCCCCTGCCTGTGATCCCTCATGCTCTGCAGCACATGAACTTTCTTCTTCAGAATGCTGCCTGTGAAACATGGGAGGCTCATAGTTTAATTCCTCAGTGATGGGGTACATACAAAGCACAGCAACATTGAAAGGGTATCTGAGAATTGTTACCCTTTACTTTCATAACACCAAAAATAAAGCAGTCTATGCAAATTTATGAATGAAATTCTATGCATTTTTTAATCTTTGATTTCTTAACACCATTTTAGCTATTTAAAAATGTAAATTATCATATCAAATTTAAAATTACCTTGATCACAAATTTTTATGAAAAGCTTAACTTTTCTAACTTGATTTTTTTGTCTCCTAAGTAGGAGCCGCTAAATGATACACCATCACATTTATAAAAAAAACATATATATATATATATATATATATATATATACATGAAAAATAAATCACAGCATTTTTTCCAACTGTTTTTCTAAAAGAGTATCATTTGCACTTAAATCTTTAGAAAAAACATGGGTTTTCTTTTCTAGTAGAAGTAAATTCCCCACTTCTATAATGAAACAAATTATTTGTTTTTGTGGTCACTCTTCTTTCTTGCTACTAACAAAACAGGCTGGAAGCACTTCTGGTAAAGTCTCTAGGTCACTTTGTTGTCTTCTGTTCTGTATCTTGCAAAGAATCTCTCTCTTTGCAGGTCCCAGTTTCTGTAACCTGCTGAAGTCCAGAGTGGTTTCCCGAGAAGCTGCCAGAGGAGACATCCCCGAGTGTGAGGGGGCCAGGGGGAGTTTCTCCCCTGTGCAGTGCAGCCAGGAGCAGGAGAGCTGCTGGTGTGTCTTTGGCAATGGAGAGGAGGTGCCAGGGACACGAGTGAATGGGGCACAACCAGAATGTGCAAGTGAGTTCCTGCTTCAGGCATTTCACTTGTGAGCAAATCCAGGCCTGGAATTTAACTCAGGTCCTAAATTTTTCCACTCCCTAGTTGAATTTAATCTTATTTCTTCAGACCTTTAGAGATTTTTTTTCTCAAGCAACATGCTTATCTTTGTCTTACAGCAGATTTCAGACCTGCCAGGGCATGCTGTCTGATTTTCTTCAGGTGCTTTGTGAGGAGAAAAAGAAGAATGGAATGGATCCTTGACTTTTTGTAGTTCATAAAATTGGTTGAATCAAACCATTTGACCTATGAAATCCAGCTATAAGGCCAATCTGAAAAGCTTGCTGCAAACTTGAACCTGCTCCAGTGTGAGCTGGCTCTGGGATTAAAACTCATTCGGCTGACTAAAATAAAATTTGAAAAATGTATGCTTCTGCCATTCTGAGTCTTGGCTTGTGACCAGAATTGTGTAAAAGATGTGCCAAAACATTGCATATTCACAGAGTATTTCCTGAATGGCCAGAGCTGTGAAGCACTGGAATTCACTCATGGTTTCCAGCGAGACATCCAAACGGATGTCTCACTGGATGTTTCATTTGGATAAATTTAATTTGCAATGTCCTTTATGCTTTTTCCCATCACTGAAGTGAAGCAAAATTAATTAAACTTTCTACAAGGCTATGCTCCAAAATGTAATGATTAGTGGGAAGTAGAGATGTAAAAAGAAAACCTTCAACAGTTGTCTGCAGGACACTGCTGTTTTCAGGTTTTTTGTTGGTTTTGGGGGAGAAGGGTTGAAAAAAAAATTAGGGAAGCACGACCACGTAGTCTGCTTCAGTTTCCTTTTGTGATTCTGCTGTATAAAGATCAACACAGCCCTGTTCTCACTAACCAAATGGAAGATGTGACACTTGAGGACATGGTTTAGTGGTGGAGCTGACAGTGCTGGGTTAGTTGCTGGACTCAATGATCATACAGGTCATTTCCAAACTTAATGATTCTACAATTCTATTGCAAAATACCTGAATGTGTCAACCCAATTGCCTGCGAGGTTTTTATCAACTAGGTAACTGCTCAGCCAACTTGGAAATAATTTAATTTGTGCTCTCTTCTATCAATAGAGAGTTCTGAGGATGGGATTTTATGAGAAGCCAGGAAACCCCATGGGTGTTTCTGCCCCATGCTTGTGGTGTTGTTTGAAAATGCCAAATGAGCTCTGAGGAGATAAGCTCCAAAGTAGGGTGGTGTAGTCACCTGAATGTAGCCATCCAAGGCAGGTTTTTAGCTCTTCAGAGAAGTAGAGATGACCATAAATACAATCCTGCTGCCATCCTGTACTTTTCCTATAGAAAATAATAGTGATTAATGACCTTAAAAATACTGAACTGAGAAGGAGAACTGCTTTGAAAATATAATGGAAACCTGGTTTTACTGAAAGCTAATAATTTTTTTTCTGCATAAAGATTGAAATAATCTTTAATGGTTTCCCTGGATTTTGAAAGAGTGATGGAACTTTTCATGGTACACGACTTAGTTATTGTGTAAAAAAAAAAATCAAAAATTAGTTTTCTCCTCAGTCTGCCCAGCCTTATGCCTCTAGTCCTGGGAATTACTAATAATTGTTCAGGAAAAAAGAGTACTATATTGCTACTCTGGAGAGCTTGCCTTTCAGCAAAATAAACTGTTGTGGTGGGAAAATATGATAAATTTCTCTTCCAGCATCAGAACAGAGAGCTGTAAACAGAAAGTAATAAGTCAGAGTGTCCAGTACATGCCAGGAGGTTTTCATTAGTTTAATCACTTCCATCAGAGGTAGAATCCAGCTTCTTCTAGCTGGGATGCACTGGAGAGACAATGCCAAGTACCCCAGCAATCCTCTTGCATCTCCCATCCTCATGCCCACTTCCCATAACTCTGAGTAGAGACAGAGGAGAGAGGTTTCCAGAGAAGGTCCTGGAGCTGTTAATTTCCTTGTGAAAATCTTTGTAAGCACCTATGAAAGAAGTGTCAGTATTCAGGGGGATTCTGATTCACTTCTACAGGACCAAGATTTAGGGCAATGACAAAATGGTAGCGGCTTAGTAAAAATGAAGTGTAATCTGTAGAGGGATAGATGAGCAAGTTACTGATGGTGAATTGATACCTTTGAACCAAACCAGGAAACCATTGATCACTTCTGCTTTGGGAGCTGGATATTTCCCTGGCTCACACACCAAATCTCAATGGAACAGGCGGTAGGAGATAGTAGCCCCATTCAGCTAAGACTGGATATCACTTGCTGGACAAAGAAACGTGTTGGAGCAATTAAGAAACCACAGACTGATTTTTACATATTCTGTATAAAGATTATATTATTGTAATTTAGCAGCCAGGATGAGTATTACTGTCTTTTTTACAGAGAGGCCTTCTGGTCCTAAGACCTTGGGAGATTTATTAGAAGTTTGTTAAGCAAGGATTCCAGGTTTCCACCTTTACTGAGGGAGTCTGGCTACAGAGTCAATGAGTATAGAGAAGGGATGCAGTGGCCCCATTTACAGAGTTATTGCAAAAAAGTTGCTATGAAGGAGACTTGGATAAAAATATGCATTTGGCAATTCAGAGAGGCAGATATGAAAGCTTTTTTTGTTGGCATTGACATGCTCAGAGTTGGAAAACAAAGATGTACTGCACACATTGGATCCCAGATTCATCCTGCAATGTTTTAATACTTCAGCTGAAAGTTTTATGCAAGGTTTTTATACTTTAAATGAAGTGGCTGCTTAGTTATGGACTTAATCTCCATCAGAAGGGGAGAGGGAGGGTGCTCAGACCTGCACCATCATCAGTGTTTGCCTCCCTTCAACGATCAGGAAATTTAGGTCTGATCTGAGCATTGTAATTTGGAAAATGATCTATATATACACCAAGCAAGTGAATTGTATGATATGATAACATCTTTTTCTCTGTATTTATTTATAAGTGAGGAAGTTTTTTTCTTCTTAGGTTTTGTAGCTCTGGAACTAACAAGTGTTTAACTATTACTGTACATATTTAGTAATTAAGTTGGTATTTGGCTAATATTGAGTGAAGTTGTTGAATTGTACTGATTAGTAAAAATTAATTATCACTGTAATTAGTCTGTTACAGTGGGCTAGCAGGGTTTGAATGACTGCACTCATACTGAGTGAGTTGATAGGGAAAACTGCTCCAATTCTAGAGCTGTGTACTACTGTTTATATATAGATATATATATATATATAAAATGTATATTCTGCCCTACTGGTCACTACAAACATCTTGCTGTTGCTGTAGACACCACAGTCATGAGTTCCTGATCTCAAACCTTTCAAACTTCAGTCTAAGGGGAGCTGAGGATTATTTGGCCCTGCCTGTTTCCACTAGATGTCTTCTATAAAGGTTTATTCTGCTGTTGGTTAGATAGATATCTTCTGTAAAGTTTGTTCTGCTGTTGGTTAGAAATCTCCTTCTCATTTCCTGCTGAAATTTATTCATGACTGTTCATAATGTATCTGTTCCTAGAAACCACGCATGTCCCTTTCTGGGCCTGATGCATTACCCATCACAGTCAATGTGTGTCTTTCCATCAGCTTCAGTAATCGGAACCAAGCTGCCCTCAAACCAGGTCAAAGCTGATGAGTGCAAAGGGCACAGGGTGCTGTCTAGGTTTAAATCTGTGCATGTGAGGGATTTGTGGACTTTGTCCTAAAAGTCATCATAGCCCCTAACACATCTCCCCTTTCTCCTGTTCCTGCAGGTCCGCAGTGTGCTCTGCCATTTGGTGCCTCAGCGGTTGCCAATGGGGCTGTACTTTGTGAAAACATCCCTGGGGAAGCTCCAGGCATCCAGCAGTGCCAGCTCCTGTGTCGCCAGGGCTTCCACAGTGCCACCCCCAGCACCTCATCCCAGTGCGACACGCGGCAGCGGCGCTGGGTCTCGGCTGCCCCTCTGCTCCAGGCCTGCCAGAGTATGTCTGATCTGCTCTAATCTGATCTATCTGCTCTGCTCTGCTCTGCTCTGCTCTGGTTTGATCTGCTGGGGCCTGGGGAGGGCTCAGAGCAGTGTAAACAGTGCAAAAATCAGCTTTTATCACACAACTACCATGTGTATAACAACCATAAATTATAGGGGAGTGGCTAAGCTGAGGTGCAGGAGATGTGTTCTGTGTTCTGCCATCTTCACCTCTGGCTCTTAGCTGGCCCCTGTGCCAGAAACTGTCCTTCTTGCCTGTAAGAATAGAGCTATAAATAGCTATTCAATCTATATGCAGATTTTTCTTGTTAGTTAAAAGATGCTGGCACCATAAGTGATTCTGATGGAACTACTTAGCCCTGGAAGAACAGATGAGTGCCAGATGTTTGAATTTGGCAGAACTTGACTGTTTATTTGCATAATCAAGTCACTGTTACTTCTGCATCTTTTTTGCAGAAGTCTGTTTTTAAGGATTATTGTTGTATTTTTTGGCTGACTTCTGGTATTTTTCAAAACATTTTGATTTCAAGAAAAAAATAGCACTTTAAATCTTGGAAGAATTGGATATCCATTCAGAGCTCATGTAATTGGATATTAGTGTTGGCCTTTTCAATTATTTTAAAAAGACATATATTCTGATCGAAATGGCAATTTGTAGCAGTGCTGAACTTTGAGAAATGCAGGCCTTCCTGCCAAATTTGCAGATACTTTTCACTTCCAGAATAGGTTACACCCATTAATCAGTCTTCAGAATGGGTTAAACTCTTCTATTCCAAATGCAAATATTTATTAATCTTTCAATTTCAGACTGAAACTTTTGTCTGTTTGTGATTGTGTTTGTGAGGTTTCTGTAGCATGTTATGAAATAACTTCCATGTTTGTCTGATGGCAGTGGGATAACTTTGTAGGGACAGAGGGGAGTGTGTGGCAATCTGCTATAAAGTTTAGTGTAAACCAAGGACTTAGCCCAGCAATTTGTGTTTAGAATAGTGCATGGTTTTAAGGAGAAAGAAGAAATTCCCAACACATGAGAAGGTGTTTGAACAAACTTCACAATAATGGAGAATTCACCACAACACTTAGTAATTTGTTCTAATGGATAATTACCCTCACTCTCAAAAATCATGTTTCCTGTTCTTTATGTATACATCTAGAGACTGTGGTTAAATCAGCTCTTTAAATACTCTCTGAGAAACTAAGCAGAGAGAGGGCTTTGTGCCTTGCAGGAAGAAGCAGGGGTTTATGTCCATCTGCCATTCTCCTTGGAAGCTCTCCAGGCTTTCTCATGCTCATTTTTGGGGTGAGGGATGAGGAATTGTGCCCCAGCAGTGACACCTGTATGTGATGCAGGGAGGGCCTGCAGAGGAGCCGAATGAGGGAGAGCTCTGCTGCTTGTCCAGCCTGCTAGGACAAGGGCCAGCTCCACTTGGAGGTGGAATGACAGCATTGCTGTTGTGCTGAACCTGAGATAACAAAGCCTCCATGGGGCCTGGGAACAGTGCAACTCCAGGGGAGACAAGAAATTTGCATTTTTTTTCTTGCTAAAAATTGATTAAATAGATTTTGATTTTCTGACTGATGAGCTCACAGGTTTTTCATCAGCTTGTGTGATTAGCATCACTTGGATTTTCTATCAAAAATTCAGAAAGCTCTTGTAGACGTCCATACCAATGCCACTATTGTGCAAATTCATTCTTTCCTAAAACTTACAGTTAGCTTGACAAGCTGGCTTTCCAAAAGCCCTTCACATTAGTATTAATTTATTTCACTATTTATTTCCTTTTTTAATTGAAGTGTTTTCATGATTGCATGGAAGAGAAGTGAAGATCGACAGGTCAATAATTCTTGTCTTTCTGTTTCTTTTCTAAGTATTGGTATAATGTCAGCTTTCATGGGGTTCTCTGGAACTTCCTATTTGCTAAGGCTCAAGAAAAAGTATCAGTAATGGTCCAGATTGTCCTTATCCTTCTGTGAGATAGTGCTCCAGTGTAAAATAGCTCTTCATTATTATCTAAGTGTATCACATTATTATCTAATGTGTATCACATTAGATAATAATGTATCACATTATCATCTAAGTGTATCACTTAGTGATACACTTAGTGTATCACTAAGTGTAACACTTAGTTTTTTCTCTAATGCGCAACATTTATATTTATCAAGCTTGTGTCTTGCTGTTTGTTTTTTACTACTGACAGCTCTACTGCTTTCATCTAAAAGTGGGGAGATGTTTTGGATGCAAAATGAGAATGTCAAATGAATGTTGTCTTTTCTCAAAGTAACTCTGAAGGTCAGGTTCCTCATTAGTGAGGTTACTAAATGCCCTCTCTACTTTATTTTTAGAGCTCCAGTTATTTCAGACAGTCCAAGCTCAAACACACTTTCAGCTACGCCTGCCTCCTGAGAAAACATGTAGTTCTGACTACTCTGGATTACTCCAGGCGTTCCAGATATTTATTTTAGATGAATTGAAGGCTCGTGGTTTATGTCACCTCCAGGTAATTTAAATTCCTGTTGGTGGATTTTGTTTGTTTTGTTTTGTTTTGGTTTTCTTTGGTTGGGTTTTGTGTTGCATGAAAGAAATAATAGTAATAAAAAAGGTGAAACACAACATAGACCTTTGCCTGTTTGAGAAATGTGGAAGAATGGAATATACCATGAAATCTGTTAGGATTGGCAGAACTCTCATATGGGTGAGGGGGAAAATAGATTTAGTCTCACACCACATCATCAGATCAGTTTAGTTCCAGCCATAAAAGTCATATCACACCAGCCTAATATTTGTTAAAAAACTGTTTCAGTGGAAGAGAATATTTTGACTATTCTTACAGTGAGTATATGCCTTGCTAAAATTATATTTTCTTGCTTTGGTTTTTACAGCCCCTTTTCACAGGGTTACTTCCAGTATAGTACATTGCAAATGAATAGGGCAAGGCATGAATAAGAAAGTTCTCAGGTTGTCTATCTGTGATTTCACTTAATTCTGAATTCAAGGTGAATGCATTTGGAACAACTGGCTCAGTTTCCATGTGTGATGATTCCACTGTCTATGTCGAGTGCCTGAGCGAGGATCGCCTGGGAGTGAACATCACGTGGAGGGCTCAGCTGGAAAACATCCCCACATCTTCTCTCCCTGACTTACATGATATTGGTAATTTTTCTTTGATTTTTCTGTGGATTAAACCTGATTTGCTTTTAATCATTTTGCTTCCCTGTCTTTATAATGCTGGTGTTGCGTTTTTGAGCTTTTGGTGTTGATGTATTTCCCTTCTCAGGCTGTGACCACACAGTGGAAAGAAGCTATAGTTGAATGTTTCTTTCAGATAGGACTGCAGCTGCCTTAACTAGGATTGCAAATTACTTTATCAGGCATGAGCTGGACTGTCCCAGATGTTAATTTCCATTGGACAAGTCCTCAGTGGTGGAAAAGTGTTTATATTCATTGTACTCAGAGAAACACAATTCACACATTGTCAAAAACTAAACTAATTTCTTCCAAGTTATTTTTTCTTTTTTTTTTTTCCATTTTCCCTCTTTTTCAATTAGTTACATTACCTTTTTCACTAAAGAATGATCCTTACCTCTGACATCCTAGAGCAACTATACAGAGACCACTGACTGGCAGATGATTGCTGTGGTTTCCATGAGAGTTAGGGGTGGTGTAAGGAACTTCTTTCAAAGCAGTCAGTATTTTCCTTCAATATAAAATATATTAAAAATATATCCCAAGTTCAAATGCCCTCTGTGGCATATCAAGGCCTGTATCAAGACTAATGTGGCCAGCAGGACCAGGGCAGTGATTGACCCCCATACTCAGCACAGGTGAGGCCACACCCCAAATCCTGTGTTCATTTTTGGACCCCTCACTTCAAAAAGGATGTTGAGGTTCTAGAATGTTTCCAGAGAAGGGCAATGGAGCTGGAGAAGGGTCTGGAGCTTAACTCTGATGTGGAGCAGTTGAGGGAACTGGGGCTGTTTAGCCTGGAGAAAAGGGGAGATCGTGTTGCTTTCTACAGCTGCCTGAAAGGAGGTGGGAATCATTCCCTTTTCCCAGGCCTCAAGTGACAGGACAAGAGGGAGTGGGTTCAGGTAGTCCCAGGGAAGGTTCAGATTAGATATTAGAAATTTTTTCTTTGAGAGAATGGTCAGGCATTAGAACAAGCTGGCCAAGCAAGTGGTAGAGTCACTGTCTCTGCCAGTGTTCAAGGGGCATCGGGATGTGTCACTTCAGGATGTCATTTAAGGGTGATTAGAGTGCTGCTGGGCTGGTGGTTGGACTAGATTATCTTGAAGGTCTCTCCCAGCCTTGGTGATTCTGTGTGACCTTGTCTCCAGTTTTACTGCTTTGCAATGGTGTTCCCAGCACTAAAAAAAATAACTCTGTCTGCATGTGTTCTTCCTTCTAACTTTGGGGCTTGGAGATATGTGTCCTGCAGCAATTTTGCTTCACCAGAACAGACTTCAAAATACTTCAAAACACAGATGGCAGCTCCTGGCTCTACAGTTTGATATTGTTTGCATCTATCCAGTTGTTCCATATTCTAAGGGAATCACAAAACCCAGAATGATAGAATGGTTTGGCTTGGAAGGGACCTTTAAAGGTCATCTAGTCCAAGACCTCTGCCATGGGCAGGGACATCTTCAACTCAGTCAGGTTCCTCAGAGTCCTTTCCAATCTGACCTTGAACATTTCCAGGGGTGCAGGATCTACTGCCTCTTTTTGCAACTTGGTCAAGTGTTTCACCACCATCACTGTAAAAAAAATAAAAATTAGATATAATTTATCTAATCTAAATTATATCTAATCTCAATTATATCTTATCTACTATTCCACTGCCCCTGGGAATATTCCAGCAGTTTGCAGGAAGTGAATCAAAGTATAAGTGTGTTTGGTTTTATATTCGACTTTTCTTTTGAAAAGACCCTCTCCACACTAAAAATTCCCTGTAGTACAAAAGTAGCTTTTTGAGGGAATGATTGTATAGTTTCAGAAGAGGCAGAGCAGAACCTGCTCTCTTTGTATGGCCATGGCACCATCATGTCCCATTAAGTTCCAACTTCCAGTACCTGCTAAGTCAGCTTTGGGGCCTTCTGTTTGAGGTGGTTTTGGGTGTATTTAAACAGAATAAAGTAAGACTGTAATTTTATAGATGCTGTAGAGATTAATTATGGTCTGCTGTTTGTTAGCATGTTTGTATTTCTGCATCTGCCTCTGTTTTTAACTTCAACCCATCAGTTTCTGTGTGGTGATCCATTCCTGTATTATGGAAATGTCTTTCATGCTATTTTGTCGTATTTTTTTTCTCCTCTTTAGAAAATGCAATTGTTGGGGAAAATCTCATTGGAGCATTTGTAAAAGAGATTAAAGATGGTGTTTTTCTGCTGCATTTGGATTCCAAGCAGTTCCTAGCAGATTCTGCCATTGATTTTCCCCGGGATGAAGAGTTTGATCTGTCTCCCCGTGTGCAGCTCGGATGTAGAAGCGGGTTTAGAAGAATTTCATCTCCTGGGAAAGCAGGCCCTAATTCACAAGGATGTGGTAGGTCTCATTTTTAGGTTTCCATTCTTAGATGTTGTCAGTAATCAGTATAAAGATGAAATGAGAAAGTCATCAGTGAACTTGTGTTTAAGGTTCATGTTTGAAAGGCGTGAGGCATCAATGTGAATGGGAGTGATGGGATTTCGTGCTTTGCTTACTGTTCATTCCTTATGTTGAATCAATGATTTGGAAATACCATCATGGCACTGACATTGTGTAGAGAGTTTTGTAAACATTTTTGAGATTTTTGTGACATTTTAGATCTATCTGGTAATAGAAGGTCATTCTGTAATGCACATGATCCTTAATAAGAGGATTTCACAAAGATAATGTAGCCAGAGCTTCAGATAATGATCCATTACCTGGAATAGAAACCTAGAGACAAAAATGCCAAAAGTCCTGATATTGTGAATTCCTGGGCCAAGTCCAGCCAGCTCAGATGGAAGCTTTCCTTGGTTCTGGCCAACACCCAGACTAACTGCACTTCTGCCCTCTTTTCTTCTTTTTTCCTTCTGTTTAGTCTGCTTCCCTGGAACAGGCTGCCTTTCTGCCAGCATCCTGCTTAGGGCTGCCAAACCAGCCTTTTCCACAGCTCCCTGTGGCTCTGCCAACCTGTCCTTGGTACCACGCCATGCTGCCAAAGTGCCTTTGCCTTACAGGCCCCACTCTTGCTTCTATCAACACCAACCCTCCTTCAGATCCTAGTTGTTCTTGTTGGCCAGCTGTCCTCAATGAGTCCATGTCTCATTTATGCCACTTTTGGATTTATTCACTATCTCTAGCCTTTTTTTATCTAGGGAACAGAGGAGAGAGGTACCACTTGTAGGTATAAGATAACAGAGGCAGGTTTGGGATAAGTTTTCTAATAGAAATGTTTTCAGATATTCATCACTTGATTGCTATGAAGTACATCAGAATATGTGAAAAAAACTTATCTTCCTGCTTGGTGTGGTGTTTCTAAGTTCAGAGTTTACTATGCCTGGGTAAGGTAATCAAGTGCTGAACACTTTTGAACTGCTGCAGTTTCCAGCCTGGACCTTTAAGGGTAAATTGTCTGGAGGTTCAATTCCTCTCCACAGTCTGAAATACTTCAGATCTGGGTTATTTATACACATGCAAAAAAAAAAATAAATTAATTCCTGCTGAGTCCAGAGTCCATAGCAACTTGCAGCTACCTAACAAGATATAGTGTTGTATTGCTTAAAGCTATCATTATTTTTTAAGTAGAATCCATCACCTAGAGCAGAACTTACAAAGAATTGGATCTTTCTGCCAAGTCCTGCCTGCCAGACATAAAGGCCTTTAGGAAGCAATGAATTAACTTGCCTTGAATTCATACATATTTGAACCAGCTAGCTGAGGGAAATGTCACTCAGTAAAACAGACATCACAGATATGTGGAAAGGAAACAGTTTCTGCTCCAGCCTATGACAGAGATTTCATATTCTAAGCTGTCATAATGTACCTGCTGCTGGGCACTGGTTTGTGTTGCAGGACTGCGTATTTTATTCTGAACTGAGAACTTGGGAATTCATGTTCTGATTCTTCTAATATATATATATATATTTATGTATGGATATAATATGTACATATACACATATATGGATATATCCTGCTCATCCATCCTGTCTGGGCCTGTTTCCTCACTAATAATAGTGACAATTAGTAAGAAGCATCACCTGTGACTACAGAAAACAAAATTGTGTGAGGGTGGCAGAGATTCTTCAGTCTGTTCTCTTTACTGTTCAGGCTTGGTCTTGAAATACAAATTGTGTTTTCAGATCCTGATCCTTTTGATTTGTTTGGTTTTATTTCATTGTTGGCATCATTGCTTTTCCTTCAGGAAGCTCAGTAGCAACAGGTTTCTGGTGCTCACAATAAGCTGAATATATTCATTAATATATGGGCATGCAACTTACACAGATCTGCTTCTTTGTCTCTTGTATTTTCCTTATGTCTTCCTTGCATCTATTGTTGTGTTGTTTCATGTTTTCCTGCTTGTCAAATGGGTAATATTTATCATATGTTAGTTTTTCGTATATGTCATTTTTGCTTAGTCTCAGCCTTACATTTGGTTATGTTATGTCACAGGTATCTATGAATATGATTCTTTAAGAGTTGGGGATAACACTATTATTTTAGCTAAATTTTAACAGTTTCTTTTGCTAATGTATGACTTAGAACTAAGAGAGTTAGAAACTGTCCAGGGAGACTTTAGGAGCATAACCCTTCTCCCCCATTTATTTCAGGAAAAAGCCTAAAGGCTGTTTGTAAATTAGCTTTGACTTCTGCTGGATCTTTTTATTTAAAACCATTTATTAAATACCTTTTTATTAAACCTTTTTATTTAAGAACCATTTTTATGCAGGCTTTTTTCATTTAAAATGCTCGATGATTCTATTAGATTTGCTTTAAACACAATATAACCCAAATGAAAGGGCTAGATTTGTAGCTGATTGACTGCTTGAGACTTATTTCTAACAATTTATATCAAGAATCTGATATTCCAGAGTTTTCCAGTATCCCTGGAGGAAAGCAGGAGCAGGGCAAGCATTGGGCAATGATCAGCTGGGACAGATTTGAAGTTGCTCAATGCAGTGAGAGCTGAGGCTTTAGTGAAATGAATTCTGTGGAACCACTTAAGAGAGCTGCTGCTCAGCCTGGGTTTTGCAGCTTGTTCGCCTGGTACAGAGAAGCCCAAGTCCAGTTAGAAGTGAGACCAGGTTCCAAATTCCATGTGTGGGAGCAAGGGATTAATTAATTAATTTATTTATTTATTTATTTATTGGTGTTTTATTTTTTGTTTGGGTTTTTATTTATTTGTTTGTTTGTTTTTAATATATATTTTAATTTTTTCCTGTTTTAGGCTTACAAAGTTTGATCCCACTGGTTAAAACTTAGCTCTGATATTTTTGTTGAAAGTTGTTCTCTAGTTCCTTATATTGTTAAAATGTATTAATTTCCATTCTTGAAAGAAGTACAATATAGTGGTTTGTCTCACTTGTAGGGTCAAACTGTACCTACATGTATGACTGTATCAACATGGCCTGTAGCTGAACTGATAAGTCCCTCCAAGAGTTAAAGAGTCTAGAAAATGTGATTCTACGCCAACATTTTTACTGTTCTTTGTGCTCTTTTGTCAATCCAACATGTGAAATGAAAGGCAATTTTTCCTGCTCAAAATGTGATAAGAGACACAGATGTTTCTTTCACCTTGTGACTAAAACTACAGAAGAAAAGCAGAATGCTTTGAAAAGCTTAATTTGTTTATTTTTAAACTTTAATTGCTTAATTAGCCTCTTCATTCATTGTGTTTTGTCTTCAATTTAGGTGTGAATTTCTCATTTCACTGTAATTTCCACGGTTGTTCAATGAGTATTATGCTTTTTGCATGTGTTGGAAATTGTCTTTAAAACATATCAGACACTTGTGTATTAGATGATGGGTTTTTGAAAGGAGAATTCTGACTCATCCAGGATTTTTTTCATTCTGTAATTGATTTTATATATGTGTTTTACCCAGAGTAATTGCCTTGATTCATACTAGGAGGAAAATTTCAGTCTCACAGTTGAATCCTCCCAGACCTTCCCACTGGACTATTTACAGATGATGAAGGAAGATATGACAATTTTCCTACTAGCTGTCTTTTTAGTCTATTATAATTGAGGTGGTCCCATGAGTTAAATTCATTTACATTCTGGTGTGTTGGCCAGAACAGCAATTCATCACATGGGTTGTAGTGAGAATGGCCAATATTCCATTGCTGATTCTCTCTCGTGGAGGCTTAAACTTCTGTCAGCGTGCAGGGCAAGAACAGAAATAAAGTTTTGCACCTTGTCAAAGTCCCAAAATATACATTTGATTGTGTTTTGAAGGAAATTACATCTGTGAAGCAGCTGTGAAATAAAAAGCAGGGGTATTGTCCTGCAAATATGTCTGTGACTCTTCTGCTTTAATGCTCATCTGAATGCTCTGGAGGGAAATTGTATTCCATGACATCCCAGAAGACAAAGACTTTTCTCTGTAATATGCAACAGGTCAGCTGGAAATATTGCTCCTGATTGCTTTGAAAATTATGTAGATACAGACTAAGAACATCACTGGGAGCACCTTTTTGTTTTGTGTTTGGGTTGTCATGAGCCCAGCTAGTGGCTTTTAATCTAGCCCTTACTGTTTAGTTTGGAAATGCTTAACAAAAATTTCTTTACCAGGAATTCTGAATAAAAGTGTTACCATATGGTAGATTTCTGTATGATGGTTTTGGAGTTTCTGCTCCTCAGAACCTTCCTGTTTCTATTTGTAGTTTTAAAATTTACCCTTTTTGTAGCTTGTCTTCCTTTGTTTTCTTTCACAACTCATCCACCTGCATTATCTTATTACAAATGGATTTGACAGCTGGGAATCAGACCTGGACTTGGCATTTCCAAAGAGCTTCATATGCTCTAATTCAAGAACAGATTTTGGGTGATCTGAGAAAACATATCACAGCCTATCTTCCTGTCATGAAGAGTTTAATGAAATACATATATGAAGAGCTTGAAGCCTATGGCAAATCTATCAGCATTATATATTATATATTATATATTATATATTATATATTATATATTATATATTATATATTATATATTATATATTATATATTATATATTATATATTATATATTATATATTATATATTTATACTTATGTATATATTTATATATTTATGTATTATATATATTTATATTTATGTATTTTAAATATATATATATATATATATATATATATACCCACACATGTGTGCAAATGCCAGAAGTGGTTGAATTCCAAAGGACTAATAAGGTGATTGTTCTCTTTGCAGTTGTTTGTCCTCCAGGCAGTTATTTCCAGAACAATGAATGCATTCCCTGCCCTCTTGGCTACTATCAGTATCAGACAGGACATTCCTTCTGTATCAAGTGTCCTGTGGGCAAAACTACCAACTCCTATGGAGCAACAACTGCTGATCACTGTAAGTTGGACTCATTTTTTCCATATCCTTCATTTTCTGGCTTCAAATATCTAATAATTTTTTTTTATTCATCTCTAAGTTTTTTTTTAAAAATTAATCTTTCCTCTGGGGGTTTTTGGAGGTATATGATCCCTTCTGCATATATTCAAAAGCATTTTACAAAGTACAAACTGTCTGGTTTTTTGACCAAAAATGCATGAGAAACAAGTGGTCAGTCTCATCCAGGATGTTGTGGTTCCTCTAGACATGTTCATTGTCCTCAGGAATGATATCTGGGTGTTCAGTATCAGTAAGAAACTTCTTATGAAGTTCATTTATTGTCATTTCCATGAACACTACAATAGTCTTGTTTTGTGTAGTTCTTTCCCCTTCAAATACAAACACTTCTCACAAAGCAACTATTGAAATGTTCACTCAAGCTGATGAATTCAGCTTAAATGATTTGGTTTTTTCATACAGTTCTGTACAGAAAATCAGTTATTAGGCACAATTTCAGTTTTGTCTACAGAATTATATGAAATAAGATATAAATAAGAGTAACAAGAATGGGCTTCTTGGGAAGTGTCATTGAGTATATCGTCTACTTTGTTCTCTTTCAGCCTCTTTGTTCTCTTAAGTGGGATAAACCTCCCATTTTTATTGTAATGTACCCCAATATCAATTAGCTTTTGCCTATGGTTGTCATTCTTTTCCATATGTGCTCCCTGGCTAGGTATTTGACTTATGTCCTTAAGAGTTCCTTGGGGTTTAAAAATTTCCATTTGCAATTTTTTTTACTAATCCTGTTCCCTGCCTGGTTTCCACTTTGCCTTTGTGCTGCACCTCAGCTCCAGCCCTCTCCAAGAGGCCAGGTTACACATTACCTCCCTCCTTTCTTTCAGTCCCTGCTGTCTCCTGGCAGAGTCTGAAGGATTTTTCTGAATTTAATGGTGTGATAGCTCTTCTCATTGCTCACAGCATTCCACAGATCCACTGCAGCAGTCCCTGAACAAACCTGGATGGAAGTACAGCTCCTTCTCCTCACTTTGCTTTACAGTACTGGAAATACAGCAACAGAGATTTGATGCATGACAGAGAATAAAAAAAAATGTTTGAAACACAAACTGAAGTAGCAACAAAGCACTGAGACTACCATGCTCCAGAGTGTGCAAATACTGTGCAAATCTCAGCTTAATTTTCAGTGAAGTCTCTGCTGTGCTCAGGAGACTTTTGTCCCACAGCTCTGAAACATTGTCCTGCTGCATTGGCAGGACCAGTGACTGCACAGGAGGTTTCCTCTGAACATCAGAAAATGTTTTTTTGCTGTGAGAACAACCAAGATGTCACTCCCAGGTTGCCCAGGAAGGCTGTGGAGTCCTTGGAGATGGGTGAAATCCATCTGGACAAGGTTCTGCACAGCCAGCTCTAGGTGGCCCTGCCTGGGCAGGAGCCTCTGACCTTACAACTTCCAGAGGTCCTGTCCATCCTCTGAGCTGTGTGAAACCCAGTGTCAGCACTATCAAATAGCCTTTTTTCCTTCTCCTGCTCCCTTTCACCAGGTGTCACCCCCTGCCAGAGCAGAGAGCAGGGCCTGCAGTGTGATGGAGATGGCCAGTACAGACCTTCCCAGCAGGACCCTGCCACCAAGAAATCCTTCTGTGTGGACAGCTCTGGGGCAGCCCTGGGCTGGACTGAAACAGAGGATCTCCTGACAGATGAGCAGTGCTTGGGTAAGTGGCAGAAGGAAATTTTGGATATGCTTTGACCCCTCAGAGGTGAAGCTTCCTTATGAAGAGCACTCCAAAGCCTATGGGGATTCACTGTCCCATAGTTATTCACTTTCCCATACTAGTGGCCTCTGCCTTAAGCCACATTCCTCCTTAGTTTTGCATTTCTTCACTACACTGGGAAGTTATTTCTGGTAAGGGAAGAGAGAGAAGCAGGTTTCCTGCACTCTCAGATGGCTGCCAGCTTTTGATGTGTGCTGACCTTGTGCTCTCTGCTTGAAAACCCAAAAGAGTAATGAGAGGGCTAATGAGAAAGAAGCAGAATTATTAATTTCTTTGTAAAATTATCCGTCAACTGTGTATTCATGGGAAATAGAATATTTTCAGCAATGACCTCAGAGCCACAACATAACATCACCCTCTGGGCCCCTGCTGCAAGGTATCTGACTTGGGGACCACATCCTAGCAGGCTGGAAGAAGTTACTTCTGCCTGAATACAACTGCAAAATGCTGGTTTTCAAGGATGAAAAACTTGAAAAAACAAAGAAAGTCATCTATCAAACAGTCCCCAGACTGCCTGCAGTAAGGTCTAATTACACCTTCCAGCCTCAAAGCTTTTTCCCAGAATTTTTATATGCTCATCATATGATTGCTATTAAATTTAATGGAATATTCTGTTTAGATACTGATGTCATGGTGTGCTTTGAATTAGGCAATGTCTTATGACAAGTGTGATCAGTGGAAGGAGTGTGAAAAGTAAAGTCCTCAGTTGAGAAGAGGTTGCAAAATTATCTTCAGTTAAAATAACTTTTTTTCCTCTGAGCATACTCAGAGATTGATCACAGTTATGAACATGAGGTGAAAGTCTCTGTTGCTCTCAATCATGGGGCTGTTGGGATGTTTCTCTGCAGAGAGGACTCAGGATCTTAATTCTCCTGTTACCATGACCCTTTCTGCTTGGGCATTTCTGACTCTGTGCAGGATGGAGCAGTTGTAGATATTTGTGCTTGGTTTTGTGGATCATGCCAGAAGATGTCACTGCAAATATTTATGACTGTTGAAAATTCATCTATGACTGTTTATAAACACAGCAACAATGTGTCATGGAATCACAGAATGGCTTGGGTTGGAAGGGATCTTAAAGATCCTCTACTTCCAAGCCCCTGCCATGGGCAGGGTGAGCTGTTCTCTCTCAAATGTGCTGGTGTGTGGTGGTGTTCACAGGGGTCCCAGGATGAGGGAAGAGATGAGAATCTTGGCTCCATGTTTCAGAAGGCTGATTTATTATTTTATGATATATATTATATTAAAAGAAACTTATATATTAAAACTACACTAAAATAATAGAAGAAAGAATTTCATCAGAAGGTTAGAAAATAATAGAAAGGAATGATAATAAAATCTTGTGACTGACCAGAGTCAGAGACAGCTGGACTGTGATTGGCCATTAATTAAAAACAATCACATGAGACCAATCAAAGATGCACCTGTTGCATTCCACAGCAGCAGATAAGCATTGTTTGCATTTTGCTTCTGAGGCCTCAGCTTCTCAGGAGAAAAATCCCAGCAAAAGGATTTTTCAGAAAATATGCCTGTGACACTGGTACATCAACCTGTGGGCAGACTGTGACCAACCCCTGGTAACAGAGGTAGCAGCAGCCTCAGAAGGGCGGTGGTGCCACCGTGTGTCCTCTCACCAGCCTGTAACCCTCTGCAGGGCACAGACAGGGACAAACCTACTGGAGCCTGGATTAGATTCCTCATCCCATTTAGTGACCTTTGGGGTTTGCATCTCTAGACCCTGTGAGCTTTTCCCAGTGTGTGAATAGTGCTGCTTGTCAGACTCCTCACACATGGGCAGGTCCAGTGCAGAGGGAGCAGGTAAATGGTTTGGTCAGTAAAGTGACAGGTGTGAAAAGTAGAATGGAGGAGTAATACAGCAGCCTGTGGGACATAATGTCTTGGATATAGCCTTGGGTGTGTTGGGAAGTTTTCTCTTTTCACAAACAGAACAGGACTGCTGGGGTACATTCACTGAGCTTTTATTACAGCATCAGCCTCATTGCATGGCTGAGACAATAGAAAAATGACAAAAGCTCACTTACTGCTAGCAACAGCCAAAGATTTCTTTGTTACAGAACATTTTAAAAACTTTCTAGCCAATAGCCCATTGCTAAAGCTTATGGACAGTTGTTGTAGCCAATCACTAAAAGCACATGGATACCTGCTTCACACAATGCTTGCTTGTCTACTTTCTATTAACAATACACAATATTTCATTCTTAAGCTTAAAACCTTCTACTGTCTTGCTAAGCATATTTTTCTGCACTCTTAAGGTCTATCTTAGCCAAGCCCAAAACTCAAGCTATTGTTTCATGTCTTGCTTGCTGTACTATTGTGACTTTTTCTATTCTCAAACTTTGCAGCTGCAGCTAGTTCTAATTTCTCTGCTCTTTCTGTTTCTAATGCCTGCTTTTCCCAGCTTTCTGAAAATCTTCTTACCTTTACTATTTCCCACAGTTGAGATCAGGCTGTTGTGTTTCTGGATTTCCTGCCTAACCAAGTGCTGCTGGAGCTGGCTCTTGTTCCTGTGTCTGATTGGAGAAAGTTTGTTTCCCCTTTGACTCAATAGTTGGTTCAATGCCCTAAACAAGTAATGAGAGATGGCAGGTCTGCTGCTGGAAGAGAAGCCTCACTGAAAATTAAAATCCCAACCCACTCCTGGCTAACTGGTTTTTAAAACATCTTGTGACACTTTTTATTCCAAAGCAGAAATTCTACCCTCACGCCATCTGTCTCCCAAATTATCTGTGAGGTTATGGTACATCATTTAATAAACAAACCCCTTTCCCCACAGAATTCTTCAAGCTTAATTTCTACCTAAAGTCTTTGTTTGCAGCATGGAAACTGATAATACTACTTGATTGGGGTTTTTTGTTGTCTTTGTTTTAGTGCTCAGAAAATTTGAAAGAGTTCCTGCCTCCAACCTGATTTATGGTTCAGAAGAAGCTCAAATTCTTCAGTCCCAGTCATTTGGGGGAGACCTGCAAAGCACATATTTTCAGTGCATTTCAGGTGAGAAAAAGTGTTGCCTGTAGGGGCAACACTAATAATTGTGGCAAATAATAATATTTTCATGTGAGTTTATAGTTAAGTTCCTGGATGAAATATATGTTCTGCAGTTTCTCACTAATTAACTGCAAGATATTTACAACTTTTGGTGGCCTTGGTTCAGGGAGGAGATTGATGTTTCTTTCAGAAAGAAGTCTTCTGACTTTACACACTACTTCAGACAAATCATCTGACTTTAAAGCCAGTTGATGTAGTTTGCAATATGAGTGAGAACTGAGATTTAAACCAGGAAACATTCATCAGACTGTGCAGATGTGCAGACAAAAGAAGAATTAGGTGTTCAGAACATATGAAAAGACAGCTTTTACCTCTTCAAAAATTATCTGATTGGCACATAAATTGGAATAATCATCATTGCTTACATCAGAAGGGCAGTATAAGGAGTTCATAGATATTCCTCTGCCAATTTTTGCAGTTTATCTACTATATTGCATCTAGTGTAAGTTGGTTCAGAATCACCTAGTGCCCAGAGGAATCACCACACTGCTTTCAGGGTGCTTTCAGTCAGTCTCACCTTGTGTCTCTTAAAGCTCAGGTTATGAAAGGAGGCAGAGGGATATGTTCAAGATAAAAGCTCTCTGTAGTAATAGAGATGTCCAAAGTTCTGATAAATCAGTGGCTGTGTGCCACATGCCAGAGTTTAGTTGGAGCAATCACCTCTCATGCTGAGAACTGAATATGTGAAGCCTTTTATTACTAGGATGATTTTCCTTCGCGAGCTCATCCTGGCTCTATACTGTAAGATTTCTTGCACCTTCCCCTGAAAATGGAGGTCTTCAAAAGCAAGACACTGAACTGAGAGAGCTGGGGAGGAAATCGTGCCCCTCTGCCAACCAATCTGGTTCCATCTCTCTTATAGCTGTGTTTTCTTTGTAAGTTATGTAAATAAATGGTGGCACAACTAGAAAATATTACTGCTGAAGTTCTCATTGAGGGGTGAGGGTTAATCTATCCCTCTAAGGTCAAATAGTTGAGCTTGCATTTCAGCTGATGTTTTGATCTAAGGTGGTTGATTTTATACTAAAGATTTGGAAAGTGTTTCACCTGGGCTAGGAGCAGAGCTGTGGGAGTGAGTTAAGGGTGAATGTGTAAGGGCAGAAGGATCTTCCCCTAAATCTGGAGGGGATGGCTCCTTCTCCCTTAAACTGGCCAGGGATGGCTCTTTCTCCATTACAAAGGCCAGAGGATTGCTGCAGGGGCAGCCAGCATGATTGAAGAATTTGAAATTAAAGGTTTCCCCCCTTCCTATCACTCTGATATTTGTCCCAACCTCCTTGCCATGGGGTTACTGTATCAGGCAGATGTGATGTGCTGGCAAAGTGGTTCATGAGAGTCCTGCCTCAGCCAAAATTATCCGGCAGACTTTAAATATTTGGGTCTGTGGTCAGATCTGTCTCGGCTGTTTATATCATCAGGTGATGAACAACTCTCTGCATTAATTTAATTCAATTTAAAGTCCTTAATTCTCTACTAAAGTAGTTGAGTACTAAAGTTCATTTGGCTAATTAAATTCATGTATGATAGACATAAGAAAATCTTCATAAATAGCAGTAAGCAGTGGAATTTGTAGCAAATTTTCATGTGAAGTGCTTGGAAACCTAAAATTTCCTTCCTGTTTTTCAGGCTGTGAGAGGGAAGATGCCTGTGGCTTTGCAACTGTAACTCCTGCTGGTACTGAAGTGCTCTGTGAGTTATACAGTGCTGCTGAAGCCAACTTCAACTGCACCACCTCTGGATTGGTAAGAATGATCATATTTAAAAATATATGTTTATCACAGTGCTATGTTTCCAATGTAAGTAAAGATCACAGAAGAAATGCAGGCTGTCACCTGACCCCTTGGACATTGCTCTTCCCCATGGCAGTGATAAATCCCTGCAAGCTGGTAAAGAAGCTACACCCAGATATTTCCAAAAATGACATCTGAATACCTCAGTGTTTGAAGCATCACACAGCACTGTTTTCCCTAAATCATGCTGAGCACCTGCAGATAGGATATCAGGTTGGTTTAAAAAGAGAGGGTTAATCTGGATAGTCCAAACTAGAAGTAGCCAGGTCAGTAAACAGGCCACCTGAAACAATTCTACTTTCTGAGTTCCTTCCTGTAGCCCAGGGTTTGAACTGTATGCTCTTTATCACTGTGCTGTTTTCCTGTTCACTACTTTAAACAGCAATGTGGCACTGAGGAGATGAGATATCAGCTGGATTGTGTAAAAATTGTCTGTATGAGAAAGACTAAAAAATGTCCACATGGAGTTGTGCTATGATAACCTTTGTGTTGCTCATTGCTCCCCATGAGTTTCTTAATAAAGAAAATGTATTTTAGGAGAGGAAATCCATTAGGTTGTATTTATTTTGCTTGGCTGTTTTCTGTCTCAGGTGCAAGGTGTCCTGGGGAACCCTGCTGCCACCAGCATCAGTGGCCTCAGCTGCTTGCTGCGTGTCAGGAACCCAGAGGGAAATGCCCCGATGGCCTTTTTGAAGAGAGGTACCAGATGTGAATCCCTCACCTAACTCTGACTCTGTGTCCAAGCTGGTAGTTACTTCTGTAGAGGATCAGGTCTAAATTTGGGAGCATCTTTGTTTAAGAAGACACAATACTTTAAAGAGATCAACATTTAGTGGCAGTCCAGAAGCTTCAACAAATCTTTCTTTCATATCTTGGTCCCTAAAAATTAGGAATACTTTTTTGAAATCATCAAATCATTTTGATGATTTTTGCCAGCAACTAGTCCCATAAAACCTCAAAATCTCTGCAATGTATTTCTAGTTATGACTTCTCTTAACTAAGCAGTTTGTTATTTGAATACATAAGGCATTATTAATGACCAGCCTGTACATAATTTAATTTTACTTTACTTTTGATTGTGAATTGTTCTAGTAATATGCCAGCCAAGAAGTAAATGAATCCTAAAACATTTCAGCTGAACTAATGAATGCATGAGAAAAACTTTATTTATTTATTTATTTATGGCTTGAGTGAGGCTGATAGCACCACATCAATTGCGTGTCCAGCTTTAATTGTCCTGCCAAACTGGAAGCAAGATAATCAAATGCTGCAGGGTTTGAGTCAAAACTCTTTGGTTTTACCATGTTCTTTGTACTTCTATCCAAACCTCTGAGGCACTATTTATTAATATTAATAAAAATAGAAGATCTAAGTCTCACCTGAAAATAAATCAAGTCCTCTGAGCTAGTTGTGATTGGTATAATCTTTTAAATGCCAGATCTATTCTAGTTTTCTAGATCCAAAATTCTATGAATCATACCCTCCTAGTTAGCAGAAGTCTTAATTGCAGATGCAGCTATGCTGGCCAAATGACACATTTTACTTTTATAACGAGATAAATTTGTTTCATTTTTATCTGGGAGTTACTAAGAGTGTAACTGAGTGCTTGAAGGTGGAATAATTACCAACCTTACTGCATAGATCAGTTTAGGAGCTCTTTGCTGGCAGTGCATTAAACCAGCTACTCAGGAATAATGGCACCACGTCATTTGATGATCTTATCTTGCCTCTGAAACTCAAAACCCAGAAAAAGACTTTTATAACTGAGTTTTGATCATAAAACTTTCAACCAGCTCCAGTCTGCAGGCAATTTTAAAACATTCTTTGGGCACCCCTTGAGCTCCTTCCCCTTTGTGTCTCCCCAGGACCGGAATTCAGCTCCTCTGGACTGAAGGCCTTTGAGAGAACTGGATTCCAGAACGTTCTGTCGGGCGTGTACCGCTCCCTGGTGCTCCCAGCAGCCGGCACATCCCTGACTGATGCTCAGCTGCTCTGCAGGCAGGAGTGCAGCCAGGTCTCGTGCTGTGATGGGTTCATCCTGAGCCAGCTCCTGCTGGATGCAGGTACTGCCTGCCTGCCCAGGAAAGCAGTGCTAAATGAGCAGGAGTCATTGTTGGACGCAGTGCACCCACCTCTGCACCATACCTGTCTCTGCATCACTGACTTTTCTTTGGTGTTGGGAAGGTTTGAGTAATGCCCAAGACCTGAGGTAGCAACCTGCTCTTGGAACAAAAATGGACATTTTGAAGGGAAAAGCCTGACAGAGTTCCAGCAGTGTTTGGGCAATGCTCTTGGGAGCATGGTGGGACTCTGTGCAGGGCCAGGAATTGGACTCAGGGATCCTTGTGGGTCTCTTCCCAAACTCAGCCTGTTCTCTGTGTGTGTGACATCTCCATCTGGATGAGACAAATTGTTCTGAAAACACCTCTCTCCATACATAGACAGCTTGGTTACCAGAAGTTGGTGCCTTTCAGCTGATGCAGGAACTAAGAAGGTGCCTCCAGATAGAGTTCTTGTGGTGCAAATAAAAATCAGCTTCCTTTTAAGAGCAGGAAAAAAGGATGCCAGACAAAATTATATTATTGCATGCAGAAATGCTAAAATCTCCCAGGTCTGGATGTCTGTCTAGGAGAGAGAGTGGTAGTGGATGGATGGAGTCTGGCAGAGGTGGGACTTTGGCACAACCAGATTTTGCCAACAAGTTCAAGCACTTTATGCCAGTGCTTACTTTTTGCAGTTTAGTTTCAAGCTCACATGGTATTTACTTTCCTCCTGGAGAGGCATTTCCTGTAGGAAATGTGAAGTTTTAAATTACATGCCTCAAGGACTTAAAGACAAGCTCTATCAACACCCAGGAGTTGGACTTGATGATTCTTGTGGGTCTCTTCCAACTCGGGATATTCTATGATTCTGTGGAATCCAGGCATGTGCTAGTGGCTGATGGTGAAGTGTGACAAGCACTTCACCAGTTTGGAGTGGAAACTGATCTTAGATTTAAGAAAATCTGTGAAAATCTGTCACAAATTATCTGTGAAGGTTTTCAAGAAAATATTTCCAGAAAATTATTCTCTGTTTTGGCATCTCTTTTTTTTTTTCTTTTTCTTTTTTGCATCACAGTATTCTAGATGGTCTTGTAAAGTCCATTTCTGGATACATTTACAATCAAATTTTGGGTTCTCTCTACTTGTGAGTGTAGAAGGTGAATATCTCTTTGGTTGGGGTGACTATTTGGATCAGTTCTACAGGTAAATGCATTACTTGGACTGGAATTTTGCTTAAAAAGAAAGAAAAAAGAAGGAAAAGGTAACATATTCAATATCTTGTGTACGCAGTCCGTAAAAACAAGCTAGAGAGGGCATTGTAAAACCTTAGAAATGCCTTAGCTGTGACACCAAGTGCAAAGCAAGAGCTGAATATTGCCTAGAAGTTATGGTAATTTTGATGCCAGAACATGTGGCCTTAAACACTCTGGTCCCCAACCCACATCACAGTGCTAGGGAGACTCAGGCCTGGGATGGCTGAAATCAGGCACCAGTTCAGGAACCCATTGTAGCAAAAATGTACAAGTGCTTTTTTTTTTGTTCAGAATCTGAGATTTTAAGACCATCAAATGATTGGATGTATCTCTTGTGGTGCTATGAAGGGCTGAGAACATTGTTGGGTATAACCAGGTAACAGTAATATTTTATTAGCTGATAATAGTATGTGCCTGAAATTCCTAAAAAACAGGCTATAAATGTTTAGTTTGGGTATGAGTAGCTGACCTTAGCACTCAAACTTGAACATATTATTCTAATTTGCTTATTTAGGTTTTTTGGGGGTTATTGGGTATTAATACTGAAGGGTACCTCTCTCAGTAACACAGGTTTAGCTGGAGCTTAGAGAAAGTTCTGGGGGGCTTGGGTAGGTGCAAAACATCAGTGCAGTGATGCAGCTGTGTCTTTTCCTGCCCCAGGTACCATTCTGTGCAGTTTGCTGAGCTCCCCAGATGTGCTGATCTGCAATGCCAAAGGATGGAGTCCAACACCAACCTCAGCCGTGGAGGAGTTGTGTAAAGGTGTGAGCTATGATGAGAAGGAGAAGAGGTTTTCCTTCACCCTGGGAGGACAAGTGTTCAGTGGATGTAAGTGAATTACCTCAATTTACATCAATTCTCCTTATTTGTTGTATAGACACTGTCTTATTCGCCAGCCTGCCCTTGTGCTCCAATGCTTTTATCAAGTAAATCCATATCACAAGAGAATAAGAATTCTCTGGCTGGATGTATTGCTGGATAAATGGACCTCTCACATTTTGCCACATGAATATTAATGGGAGTTGAGACTGTGTTTAATATATCACTCTGTAATACCTACAGCATTTAATTCAGGCAGATCCAAGCCAATAATCTGAAAGAAAGGTAGGGTCTGTAGCAAAGATAAAAAGGGAGATGTTCAGACCTACATGGTAAAAGCAATGACAGGAAATTGAGTAAAGTTTGGCACCCTAGACCCAGACTATCCCCATAACACCTGGGACTTTCTTCCTTAGACTTTTATATTGTTATCAAAGTGATGCATAGCTTAGTGATGTGTTTTCTATGCAATTTCTGAGCATTGAAAAAACATGTTTAATTTAAACAGTTGTTCTAACAAAATTTTTTCTTTATTAGCTTCTCAGTTGATGGAAGAGGCAGAAAGAAATTTCACTACCTACCAGGAAATTTACCTGTGGAGAAGTAAGTTATCTAACAGAATTTGTTATAAAAACTTATGATGAACTGTAGGGTGTGGCAGAAGTCAGTTCTATTATGGAAATGTCACTGTCACTTCATTTCATGCTATCCAAATGAAGACACAACTCAGACGCCTATTTGGGCAGGGATGTGTAATCTGGTGTAATTCTTCTACTGCCAGTTTCATGAAATTTGGGTAAAATCTTGTGTCTGAGATGATTTTAGTACCCTTGAAAACAATATCATGAAGACACCTGCTTTGTCCCATCAGTCTCCAAGTACCATAATACTTTGGCACTTTATGCCTAATAAATGGGTTATGTTTATTAGCAGAATAATTGTATATTTTGCTTTCTGAATCTCACCATGTACATGGCAGGAATTTGCATAAATGATTTGTAATAATAATTTGTGCTTTACAAGTGCACAAAGCCTTCAGAGGGCTGTGACTGAATACAGAGTGACTGTGGATGCAGCATTTACTTTTTTCATCCAAACAATGCATTTGGGTTTAGGTGCTCCCCAGAGCTGTGCAGAGATGGGTTTACTCATTCTTGATTCAACATTTGGAGGAACTGCCAAAGGAATTTTCCTAGGTGGTGCACTTTATTTATTTGTTCAGTTTTGGGAGCTGAGGATTATTTTGTCTTGTGAAAGAAAGATAAAGGGAATTACTCTGCTCTTTGATTCCTGTTTCATTCCAGACTCTGATATGGCCACCCGCATGAAAACCTCTCTGTGTGAGGCTGCTGCTTTGGAGACAAAGGATGATCTGGTGTTATCAGGTATTAGAGCAATAGCAGACAGAGCAGGTAACAGAAGAGAGCAGGGACAGGGTGCAGAATTCAACCAGAAAATATCCTATATTGCGCTCTCTCTCTCTCTCTCTCTCTCTATATATATATATATATATGAACATATATATATATAATGAACATATATATATATATATATATATATGTTCATTATGGTATAGGTATTGTAAATTCCAGAGGATTTCTCTGAAGCAGGATGCTTGATACAGGTTTTGAGAAAGATGTTCAACATGTAGGCCTGGCTTTCTGATTCTTACCTTTGCCAGAATAGGCTGGAAATTAAGGTGTTAAAACGTTCAGTGTGAAACTTGTTCTTTTAGATTTACTGAGCTGAAGAGTCATGGGAAATACTATTTGACTGAGAAAAAGAATTTCACATAAGCCCAGGAATGAAATCCTTGGCCTGGATATCTGGCTATCTTTACTGCTATTGACAGTATGATTGTAAATGCAGGGCATAGAGAAACCCAGGATGAAACATAATCACAAGTGGTTCTTCTATGCATGATGACAGTGAGGGACCTGTGAACTTCTCTTAGCTCCTTTGTTATTCCATGGTTTGCTCTTTGTTATATGAAGTCATGTATAGGTCCAAAATAATCTGTAGGAAGTTACTGGAGTTCACTGGGGCCTTCAGCACTATAATCCTATGAGAAAGTGAGCAGTGGAGTTTGCTGAGAGCACCTTGATTCATTTTTAATGAATTAGAATCTTTGCTGAGGTGCATTGATGAGTGTCTGAGCACATAATTTAATATGTGCAAAATCCTAAAAGGAAGTGAATTGCTCATGGTATTTAAAAGGAAAGTAAGCTAAACTAATTAAAAAAACTAAAAATGCCCATTTACCTAGCAGAGCTCCTATATAGTTAGGGGTATTTTAAAGTCTAGATTTAAAAAGAAAGAGAAAAAAAATGCACTTACTATGGTGGTTGAATTATCTTGCATTTACCTGCCAAGGCATGAGTGCAGCCCTCAGGGTTTTCCATTTACCTTGCTGGGGCTGATGATATCATTAAAACCTGCAGTTATGCAAGGAATGCAGTTTTACCTCCATCCCTAAATCTTAGTCTGGGCACCAGCTGTTCAAGAGAAACTGAAGGTTGAAGTTATGACCTGAGGGGTAACAGGAATTATAGGTTACCTTTTCTAGGAAGTCATGAATGCATCTGTGAAAATGTCTACAGAGCTGTTATCACTTGATAATCATTTGTAAAACACAAAGTAACATATCTTTTCTAGTTTCTTTTTCTAGTTTCTGATAGAAAATTCAAAGCTACAGTGCATTTTCAGCATGCCAGTAGGTGCTTCAGCACTTGACAGAATCATCAGCATGTCTTCACTTCTTGTTTTCATTATGGTCTGAATATTTCACTGCATGTGAGTTTAAGTAATACATTGTCCACAATTGGACAAATTGGAACTGGGGACGAGGTCTGCTGATGATATTTGATAAATAAGAAAGTATTTATGAAGAAATTTGTAAGAGATCAGTGAAGATCTTATAAAAAGAGAGTCCATTTCTTTTAATACTGGACACTTATTTAAGGGGATGAATTTGGGAACAAGAAAATAGCTGTGATTGATTGTTTCAGAGGGAGCTCAGGAGATATAAATCACTGCATACATGTCTAAAGTTCACAAGCAGGTGACAGAAATGAGTTATTTAATGTGGTCTGTGGGAGCATAAATTCAGAGAAATGAGCTTAAATGACTGAAATAGGTATTAAGCTTGTCAAGAAAACTTTTAAGACTGAGAGGTGTAAAAGACTCTCAAGGGAATATAAGGGAACTGCTCTATTTTGAATTAACAAAACATAAATTAAGGAATTACAAACATCCTTTGAATCCTCATACTTAAATCCTCTGAACCCTCATCCTTCGCTGTTAGGATATTGTGTCACATGACAGAGTAGAGCAAACCCTCTAATTTCTAGGAGCAGGAATTCTCATCTAGTTTTTGGGTGTTGGAAACAGTCTGGCAGTGCTATTTTGTACAGTGCAGCTCAGTGAGGAGACACTGCCTACAGGAGAGTCACTGTGGGTGGACAATTCTGTTATTAAAAGCAGGCTTTGGTGTATTCTAGCCCTACAAAATGATTGCAGCTGTATTTTACATGAAATGCAGAATCTTATATATAAATAAATTTAATTAATTCCAGATGATAGTTAATTTTTTGTGGGATTCTTTGTTTGCTTGTATCTCAGATTCCACAAAGGATCTTTTCTACCTAATGGACAACAGCCAGATACAAAGTGACCAGAACTACTCCCTCCCTTACCAGCAGTATTGGATCTTCAGGCAGAAGTCTTCAGCTGAGGAAGCTCTGCTGTGGTGTCTCACACGTAAGGCATCATGGGTACTGCTATTCTGCAGGGGATAATAACTAAATGAAGTCTTTTAACAGGTGTTACAATAATATTGAGTAAAAGCTTTAGACTTTGGGGTATTTTTTGTAGGCAACTTCTAAAATTTTAATGGGAATTGTCAATGTTTGTTTATTCCTTACAGTCTTTGCCTGCCGTGGCAGAAAGGGTGCCCATAATTCACCATCAGGGTGCCCCTGTCATGGGCAAGAAAAGTCAAAGGTACAGCTTTGGCAATGCCCTGCTGTTCTTGAAGTGTACCACTCCAAATAAGGAGGTGGAGTAGTGGTAAAAGAAGGTAAAATGCAGATAATTGGGGTTAGTGATAAATTATATTTTGATGCAGTAAATGGAGAAGAGTTTCTAGTTCTACCAGGAAGTCAGAACTAAGAGTACTAAGCAGTGCACGATCCCTGTAAGAAGTCAGTAGAGCTATTCCTGTTTAAAATTAAGCATTGGCACACGTTATAGGAGCCATTGCCATGGTAATTAAGAAATGGATTTGACAGCTTTGGTTCTTTTCTGAAGGTGTGCTCTTATCCTGGGATAAACTTCAGAACAAATTGCTGTGAGCAAATGTCTTGAATAGTTGATTCTAAGAAAGTTATGTTTAATTTTGTGTGATGCTTGAATGCTTCAGAAATATTTTTGTAAAAACTTGAGACATTGTAGACATTATTGTCCTTTTTATTTGTTAGAGACCACTAATGATGCAGAGTTCTCTTATGATTATACAATTTGTATGTCAGATTTACTAAAAAAGAAAGATATTTTTATGAATTAAAATATTATAGAGAACCAATGCACTGGAGTAATGCTTGTTACAGCTGGGGAATTTATCTCTCCAAGTAGCTGTGCTGGAGCTCCTTTACTGTGCTCTTCAGGTAAACTTGCTTTTCAGTGCCACTGGGGCCAGAATGTGTCCCTCTTTCTCTTGTACTTTACATTAATTAAATTATTTAATTTGCAGATTAGTAGGATAATATTGAAATTCTCCCTTTTAGTTGTTTGCTGATGGATAGCTTTGCTCTGAAAACATGAAGGGGAGCAGAGAGGGAAAGGAACCCTTGTGTGTCTAACTGTGCATGACCTTGCTCCCCAGGTTGTGCCCAAGAGGACGAGTTCTGTCGAATGGCAGATCTGCAAAGTGCCACAGACAAATACTTTGTGTGTACCCTCTATCCAGAGGCACAGATTTGTGACAGCAGCATCAACCAAATACCAGGAAACTGTGCAACTGTGCTACCCTGGCAGCCACAGACTCTGTACCATAAAATAGGCAAGTTGTGCTATTTGGATGTATAATGTCTGCTCTAACCCTGGGAATGCAAGCCAGTGGTTTTGGCTGTTGGTTCTGAGATAAAAAGTCTGCATGTATAAATGAGTCTTGGGATGTGATGGCGCAAGGGAAGGTCAGGCTGTCTGGGATATGGTTTTTCATTTTCAGTTCAGAATTGAAAGATATCAACCACAAATTTCACTCTGTCCACATCAGCCATTCCCAAGTCAGAGAGGCCAAGTGGATCTCAAATTTGTATTTTAGTTTTAGCCCTTTTTATAACATGGGTGAAATAGGAATGTCATTGGAATGTCACAATCTACCATTAAAAATTTCTACAGTAGCTAAATAATGCAAAATCTGAAAGCACTGAGTGTAATTCTTATTTTGCTTTGAATATCTTTTAGCAAATGCAGACCTATAGATGTGAATTTTAACCTTTGCTCTTTGGATACTTGGGAAATTCAATGTTTTTCTCATAGGGCACATGAAAGAAAGCTGGACAAACAAGCGTGTTTTCACAAGAACATGTAATTTTGCTGTGACAAATGTAAAGGTCCACTGAACTGAGCTATTCAGTCATGTCATTTTGGGGAGCCCAAAGGGCAGCATGGGCTGAATAATGCATGAGCACACTGGAGTCTTCCACACTGTCACAGCTACAGCCTGTAGCTGTATCCCAGTTTAAGGCCTTGTGGAAGAAGTAGCATCAACAGGTCTCAGCAACAAAAGGCCTGTCTGGAAGTCTTTCCTTGGTGATGTAATTTGCTAAGCTTTCAGAGCCTTCACTCAGTCATTTTTTATTCATCTTCAGGCTTAAAAATCAGAATTTTCTGTGACAGCATGAAACTATATTTTAATCAATGAGAGCTCAGCATAAAAGCACAGACTGGACCCCTACCATTTGATTACTTGGCCAGTTTTTGTATACAACAAAGTTAAACTGATTATTCCAATTTTGTTTTTCTTTTTCCTTCCAGTGACTCTTAAAAGTTCTGTGAAGAGCTTCTACACACGTGTACCATTCCGGAAAGTAACAGAAATCTCAGTGAGGAATAAAACTGACATGAGCAGAAAAACTGTTTCAGATGGGTAGGACGTGAAAGTTCCTTTGTTCTCCTTGGAATTTTAACCATGTCTGGAATTCCAAGGCTGTGTTATGCAGATACAGGAATTCAGATGTATTGATCCAAGAATTGCATTGTTTGGGAGTATTTAATGAAGAAAAGATAACATATGATTTAAAGGAGATTTATAATTGAGTTATAAATAATAATCTATATAATTATTAATTATAGACATGATAATTGTTACTTACAATGCTACTATTTACCAGTTGGCCTGCTAAATCCCTTACCAATGATATACCAAATCAATTTAGGCTGATATTTTTAGGGCAGATATCAAAATAATTATCTAAATTAATAGATGAAGTCTAATAAGTATACTAATCAAGCATAAATTCATCTACATATGGAAAATGTATGGAAGTGTGTGTGTATGCTGGTTCTGCAGCCTTATTGTGAAAGGTTCACAATCTCTACAAGTTCTCATGGATAATGTTTTTCCTTTCCCAGGTTTTTTGAGTGTGAGCGTTGGTGTGATGCTGATCCCTGTTGCACAGGATTTGGCTTTTTTAATGACTCACAGCTGACAGGTATTTCCCCCCTGTTTTTGTTTCTAAAATAATTTCAGTCTTTCTTCAACATCTTGATTTTACCCTTCTTTTGCTCTGAAGTGCACTTTAAAAGCCCTTTCAGATCTCATGTACCTCTTGTCAGCACCTTTTTGGGTAACCATAACCATATCTAGCCGTTCAGTCCAATGATACGTTCCACATTTCAGAAATTATTAAAAAAACATCATGAGAATGAGTCCTTAACAGGCTGCAATTCCAACAGCAGAAAATTCAAACTGATAAAACTCCAGTTTTTTCTCATTCATCAGCTTCTTTTCCAACTGTTACTTGATTTTTTCCCCTTTTATGTTGTTTCATTTTTTAAAGCCTAAAGGACTCTGAAACCTAAGTATTACTGAAATTAGGTGCATGCAAGCACATAATGTCTGTGGATATTCTGGGGCAGTTTAGCCTTTTTGCTTGCTTGGTTGTCTGATCTTCTCTGCTCCCAAATTTTAGTCTTCTGCTTGAGGAAGAAAGTCTTCAGCTGGTGTTTGAAACTGGATACCACCCAGCTCAAAGTAGCTCAAAGTCGTTGAAAAAGATTTTAATATGTTATTACAAATTCAGATTTAGGCCACTGAAATGTGTAACTTTGGTTTTGGTGGAGTCATGTGCTAATCAGCTCTCCCTGAGGTCATTAAATGGGCTGGTTTTATAATGCATTTTGGAATTTGAAACGCTTCAGAAATACATATTTTTAATTCCTTTTTTTTTTTTTTTTGTTGAGCAGACAAAATTTTCACTTGGTCAAAAGTGAATGGCCTATAAAATTAATCCAGTGTGTTTTAGATAAGAATTAATGTGCAAATAAAAAATAGTTGATAGTTTTCATGCCTCCATATGATCATGTGAAATTTGAAGTCTTAACTGAATATGATTTTGAGTTTCTTGAAGTACTTCTAAAATAAATAGAAAAATTTAAGGTGCCCAACATGCAAAATGGAACCATTTTTATTTTATCTGATTAGTATGTAATATCTATGACATATCAGACATCCACTTTTGGCACTCATTTATTCAAGGGAACTTTCAATAGTGATTTTAACATGAGCTGAAATCTTCAATAAAACTGTGTTTCAAACCCTCCATAGTTTACAGGAACAAAATTATTTACACTAGAGCTTTTAAAGAATTTTTATCTTTATGTAAGTAGGGAACATGTTTCAAAATACATGCAGATTTTTGATTGCATTAGCATGGAAGGGCTCCTTGCTCAGAGTTGTGACCTTTGCTCAGGGAAATTCACAGTGATTTGGATTATAATGGATTTTAATGCTGGTACCCACCTTCCCTCACAATGAATTCAGTGGGATTTTTCAGCACTAGTTTCAATCATTTGCCTCATTTCAGGTATTTCCGTCCTTTGATTTCTAAGTTGGTTGAATTTCACTTAACACTCAGTGGAGCCATGCTGTGTTCTTTTTCTTCACAACACTGACTAGAAAAGGAAAATTTTCTTCCTTATTTCTATAACCACGTGCATCCTTGGCAGGTGGGAAGATTGTGTGTGTGACTCTGAACAGCCTTGGAATCCAGACCTGTGCTGAGGAAACAAGAAGTGCTTGGCACATTTCAAACTGCACTTCACCAGATGCTGAAGTCAAAATACACCCATTTGGCTGGTATCAAAAGCCTGGTAAGTGATGCAGGACACATGACCTTTCTAGTGGATTTCTGCACATTGAAGTTTTTTATTTGGCTTCAGTGTGTGAAAATTCCAGCTTCCAGCTGTAGGACCCATTTGCAAGGACCTCAAGTAGACAAGACAAACAAGTATGTGCAAAGGAAAGAAGAGTGCAATTTGATGTCCATTTTAATAGAAAAGGAATAGCAATACATCAAAGATGCATAATTTAATTTCTTACATTCTATCAGAAACTTGTAGCCAATGTCAGAATTTAAATATATTTTACCTCACTGCGCAGTCCTGATCAGGAAATCATTCTTTGTTTCTCATTCCTGGGCTTAGGATTTTACCATCCATGTGGATGCATAACCTCAAAAGGTTTGGGTTTGCTGCAGAATTTAAAATTCCATTCTGGTTATTTTGGTTAAAGAAAGGATCAAGACCAAATTCCAAAGCAGACTTGTGTTTTTCAAGCAGCAAGAAGCCATCAGGTGTTTAAACAGAAGAGCAGTTATGAGGTGTTGTGTTGTTTTCTGGGGAGGAATCAAAACCACTCCTAGTGAAGATGGATTTTATTTTCTGTGGAGAAAGAAAAGCTTCATTGCTGTGTTGAAAACTTTAAATAGGCTTCCCATTTGTCACACTCCTTTTGGGCAGGTCTAGTTCTACTTTCTTAAGCTCTGATTTTGCATGACTGAAAGAATAAGGAA